>NC_090451.1:511167194-511902819 GCF_031143425.1 Pleurodeles waltl
TTTGTGCTGTCATCATGACCTCTGCAGGGCTTGTACTGTCAGCATGACCTCTGCAGGTGCAGTGTGTGCTGTCAGCATGACCTCTGCAGGTGCAGTGTGTGCAGACAGCATGACCTCTGCAGGTGTGGTTTGTGCAGTCAGCATGACCTCTGCAGATGCGGTTTGTGCAGTCAGCATGACCTCTGCAGGTGCGGTTTGTGCAGTCAGCATGACCTCTGCAGGTGTGGTTTGTGCAGTCAGCATGACCTCTGCAGATGCGGTTTGTGCAGTCAGCATGACCTCTGCAGGTGCGGTTTGTGCAGTCAGCGTGACCTCTGCAGGTGCAGTGTGTGCTGTCATCATGACCTCTGCAGGTGCAGTGTGTGCTGCCAGCATGACCTCTGCAGGTGCAGTGTGTGCTGCCAGCATGACCCCTGCATGTGCAGTGTGTGCTGTCAGTCTGACCTCTTCAGGTGCAGTGTGTGCTGTCAGTGTGTGTGTTGTCACCCCGACCTCTGCAGGTGCGGTGTGTGCTTTCAGTCTGACCTCTGCATGTGCAGTGTGTGCTTTCAGTCTGGCCTCTGCAGGTGCAGTGTGTGCTGTCAGTCTGACCTCTGCAGGTGCAGTGTGTGCTGTCACCCTGACCTCTGCAGGTGCAGTGTGTGCTGTCAGTCTGACCTCTTCAGGTGCAGTGTGTGCTGTCAGCAACCTGACCTCTGCAGGTGCAGTGTGTGCTGTCAGTGTGACCCCTGCAGATACGGTGTGTGCTGTCAGCCTGACCCCTGCAGATACGGTGTGTGCTGTCAGCCTGACCTCTGCAGGTGCGCTGTGTGCTGTCAGCATGACCTCGGCAGGTGCGCTGTCACCCTGACCTCTGCAGGTGCAGTGTGAGCAGTCAGCGTGACTTCTGCAGGTGCGGTGTGTGCTGTCAGCATGACCTCTGCAGGTGCGGTGCGTGCTGTCAGCATGACCTCTGCAGGTGCGGTGCGTGCTGTCAGCATGACCTCTGCAGGTGCGGTGCGTGCTGTCAGCGTGTGTGTTGTCACCCAACCTCTGCAGGTGTGGTGTGTGCTACCACCCTGACCTCAGCAGGTGCGGTGTGTTCTCTCTGCATGCCCTCAGCCGGTGCGGTGTATTCTCTCTGCATGACCTCTGCAGGTGTGGTGTGTGCTACCACCCTGACCTCTGCAGGTGTGGTGTGTGTTGTCAGCATGACCTCTGCAAGTGCAGTGTGTGATGCCACCCTGACTTCTGCAGGTGCGGTGTGTGCTGCCACCCGGACCTCTGCAGGTGCAGTGTGTGCTGCCAGCTTGACCTGTACAGGTGCAGTGGGTGCTGTCAGGTTGACCTCTGCAGGTGCAGTGTGTGTTGTCAGCATGACCTCTGCAGGTGAGGTTTGCGATGTCAGCATCACCTCTGCAGGTGTGGTGTGTGATGTCAGCATGACCTCTAGGACCTCTGCAGGTACAGTGTGTGCTGTCACCCTGACCTCTGCAGGTGCAGTGTGCGCAGTCAGCTTGACCTCTGCAGGTGCGGTGTGTGCTGCCAGTCTGCACTCTGCAGGTGCAGTGTGTGCTGCCACCCTGACCTCTGTAGGTGCGGTGTGTGCAGTCAGTGTGACCGCTGCAGGTGCGTGTGTGCTGTCAGCTGGTGTTGTCACCCAACCTCTGCAGGTGTAGTGTGTGCTACCACCCTGACCTCTGCAGGTGCGGTGTGTTCTCTCAGCATGACCTCTGCAGGTGCGGTGTGTGCTGCCACCCTGACCTCTGCAGGTGCAGTGTGTGCTGTCAGCTTGACCTCTATAGGTGCAGTGTGTGCTGCCAGCTTGACCTCTACAGGTGCGATGTGTGCTGCCACTCTGACCTCTGCAGGTGTGGGGTGTGTTGTCAGCATGACCTCTGCAGGTGTGGTGTGTGATGTCAGCATGACCTCTAGGACCTCTGCAGGTGCAGTGTGTGCTGTCAGCTTGACTTCTGCAGGTGCGGTGTGTGCTGTCAGTCTGCCCTCTTCAGGTGTGGTGTGTGCTGTCAGCATGACCTCTGCAGGTGCAGTGTGTGCTGTCACCCTGACCTCTGCAGGTGCAGTGTGTGCAGGTGCAGTGTGTGCTGCGGCATGACCTCTGCAGGTGCGGTGTGTGCTGTCAGCAAGACCTCTGCAGGTGCAGTGTGTGCTGTGAGCTTGACCTCAGCAGGTGCAATGTGTGCTGGTGCAATGTGTGCTGTCAGCTTGACCTCTGCAGGTGCAGTGTGTGCTGTCAGCATGACCTCTGCAGGTGCAGTGTGTTTCAGGTGCAGTGTGTGCTGTCAGCTTAACCTCTGCAGGTGCAGTGTGTGCAGGTGCAGTTTGTGCTGTCAGCATGACCTTTGTAGGTGCAGTGTGTTTCAGGTGCAGTGTGTGCTGTCAGCATGACCTCTGCAGGTGCGGTGTGTGCTGTCAGCATGACCTCTACAGGTGCAGTGTATGCTGTCAGCATGACCTCTGCAGGTGCGGTGTGTGCTGTAAGCGTGACCTCTGCAGGTGCAGTGTGTGCTGTCAGCGTGACCTCTGCAGGTGCGGTGTGTGCTGTCAGCGTGACCTCTGCAGGTGCAATGTGTGCTGTCAGCGTGACCTCTGCAGGTGCGGTGTGTGCTGTCAGCGTGACCTCTGCAGGTGCGGTGTGTGCTGTCAGCGTGACCTCTGCAGATGCGGTGTGTGCTGTCAGCGTGACCTCTGCAGGTGCGGTGTGTGCTGTCAGCGGTGTGTACTGTCAGCGTGACCTCTCCAGGTGTGGTGTGTGCTGTCATCATGACCTCTGCAGGTGCAGTGTGTGCTGTCAGCATGACCTCTGCAGGTGCGGTTTGTGCAGTCAGCATGACCTATGCAGGTGCGGTTTGTGCAGTCAGCATGACCTCTGCAGGTGCGGTTTGTGCAGTCAGCGTGACCTCTGCAGGTGCGGTGTGTGCTGTCAGCGTGACCTCTGCAGGTGCGGTGTGTGCTGTCAGCGTGACCTCTGCAGGTGCGGTGTGTGCTGTCAGCGTGACCTCTGCAGGTGCAGTGTGTGCTGTCAGCGTGACCTCTGCAGGTGCAGTGTGTGCTGTCATCATGACCTCTGCAGGTGCAGTGTGTGCTGCCAGCATGACCTCTGCATGTGCAGTGTGTGCTGTCAGTCTGACCTCTTAAGGTGCAGTGTGTGCTGTCAGTGTGTGTGTTGTCACCCCGACCTCTGCAGGTGCGGTGTGTGCTTTCAGTCTGACCTCTGCATGTGCAGTGTGTGCTTTCAGTCTGGCCTCTGCAGGTGCAGTGTGTGCTGTCAGTCTGACCTCTGCAGGTGCAGTGTGTGCTGTCAGTCTGACCTCTGCAGGTGCAGTGTGTGCTGTCACCCTGACCTCTGCAGGTGCAGTGTGTGCTGTCACCCTGACCTCTGCAGGTGCAGTGTGTGCTGTCACCCTGAACTCTGCAGGTGCAGTGTGTGCTGTCTGTCTGACCTCTTCAGGTGCAGTGTGTGCTGTCAGCAACCTGACCTCTGCAGGTGTAGTGTGTGCTGTCAGTGTGACCCCTGCAGATACGGTGTGTGCTGTCAGCCTGACCCCTGCAGATATGGTGTGTGCTGTCAGCCTGACCTCTGCAGGTGTGGTGTGTGCTGTCAGCATGACCTGTGCAGGTGCGCTGTGTGCTGTCACCCTGACCTCTGCAGGTGCAGTGTGTGCAGTCAGCGTGACCTCTGCAGATACGGTGTGTGCTGTCAGCCTGACCTCTGCAGGTGCGGTGTGTGCTGTCAGCATGACCTCTGCAGGTGCGCTGTGTGCTGTCACCCTGACCTCTGCAGGTGCGGTGTGTGCAGTCAGCGTGACCTCTGCAGGTGTGGTGCGTGCTGTCAGAATGACCTCTGCAGGTGCGGTGCGTGCTGTCAGCATGACCTCTGAAGGTGCGGTGCGTGCTGTCAGCGTGTGTGTTGTCACCCAACCTCTGCAGGTGTGGTGTGTGCTACCACCCTGACCTCAGCAGGTGCGGTGTGTTCTCTCTGCATGCCCTCAGCAGGTGCGGTGTGTTCTCTCTGCATGACCTCTGCAGGTGTGGTGTGTGCTACCACCCTGACCTCTGCAGGTGTGGTGTGTGTTGTCAGCATGACCTCTGCAAGTGCAGTGTGTGATGCCACCCTGACGTCTGCAGGTGCGGTGTGTGCTGCCACCCGGACCTCTGCAGGTGCAGTGTGTGCTGCCAGCTTGACCTGTACAGGTGCAGTGGGTGCTGTCAGGTTGACCTCTGCAGGTGCAGTGTGTGCTGTCAGCTTGACCTCTGCAGGTACGGTGTGTGTTGTCAGGTTGACCTCTGCAGGTGTGGTGTGTGTTGTCAGCATGACCTCTGCAGGTGAGGTTTGCGATGTCAGCATCACCTCTGCAGGTGTGGTGTGTGATGTCAGCATGACCTCTAGGACCTCTGCAGGTACAGTGTGTGCTGTCACTCTGACCTCTGCAGGTGCAGTGTGCGCAGTCAGCTTGACCTCTGCAGGTGCGGTGTGTGCTGTCAGTCTGCACTGTGCAGGTGCAGTGTGTGCTGCCACCCTGACCTCTGTAGGTGCGGTGTGTGCAGTCAGTGTGACCGCTGCAGGTGCGTGTGTGCTGTCAGCTGGTGTTGTCACCCAACCTCTGCAGGTGTAGTGTGTGCTACCACCCTGACCTCTGCAGGTGCGGTGTGGTCTCTCAGCATGACCTCTGCAGGTGCGGTGTGTGCTGCCACCCTGACCTCTGCAGGTGCAGTGTGTGCTGTCAGCTTGACCTCTATAGGTGCAGTGTGTGCAGCCAGCTTGACCTCTACAGGTGCGATGTGTGCTGCCACTCTGACCTCTGCAGGTGTGGTGTGTGTTGTCAGCATGACCTCTGCAGGTGTGGTGTGTGATGTCAGCATGACCTCTAGGACCTCTGCAGGTACAGTGTGTGCTGTCACCCTGACCTCTGCAGGTGCAGTGTGTGCAATTGCAGTGTGTGCTGCAGCATGACCTCTGCAGGTGCGGTGTGTGCTGTCAGCATGACCTCTGCAGGTGCGGTGTGTGCAGATACAGTGTGTGCTGTCAGCATGACCTCTGCAGGTGCGGTGTGTGCTGTCAGCATGACCTCTGCAGGTGCAGTGTGTGCTGTGAGCTTGACCTCAGCAGGTGCAGTGTGTGCTGGTGCAATGTGTGCTGTCAGCTTGACCTCTGCAGGTGCAGTGTGTGCTGTCAGCATGACCTCTGCAGGTGCAGTGTGTTTCAGGTGCAGTGTGTGCTGTCAGCTTAACCTCTGCAGGTGCAGTTTATGCTGTCAGCATGACCTTTGTAGGTGCAGTGTGTTTCAGGTGCAGTGTGTTTCAGGTGCAGTGTGTGCTGTCAGCATGACCTCTGCAGGTGCAGTGGGTTTCAGGTGCAGTGTGTGCTGTCAGCATGACCTCTGCAGGTGCGGTGTGTGCCGTCAGCATGACCTCTGCAGGTGCAGTGTGTGCTGTGAGCTTGACCTCTGCAGGTGCAGTGTGTCCTGGTGCAGTATGTGCTGGTGCAGTGTGTGCTGTCACCCTGACCTCTGCAGGTGCAGTGTGTGCAATTGCAGTGTGTGCTGCAGCATGACCTCTGCAGGTGCGGTGTGTGCTGTGAGCTTGACCTCAGCAGGTGCAGTGTGTGCTGGTGCAATGTGTGCTGTCAGCTTGACCTCTGCAAGTGCAGTGTGTGCTGTCAGCATGACCTCTGCAGGTGCAGTGTGTTTCAGGTGCAGTGTGTGCTGTCAGCTTAACCTCTGCAGGTGCAGTGTGTGCAGGTGCAGTTTGTGCTGTCAGCATGACCTTTGTAGGTGCAGTGTGTTTCAGGTGCAGTGTGTGCTGTCAGCTTGACCTCTGCAGGTGCAGTGTGTTTCAGGTGCAGTGTGTGCTGTCAGCATGACCTCTGCACGTGCAGTGGGTTTCAGGTGCAGTGTGTGCTGTCAGCATGACCTCTGCAGGTGCGGTGTGTGCCGTCAGCATGACCTCTGCAGGTGCAGTGTGTGCTGTGAGCTTGACCTCTGCAGGTGCAGTATGTGCTGGTGCAGTGTGTGCTGTCACCCTGACCTCTGCATGTGCAGTGTGTGCAATTGCAGTGTGTGCTGCAGCATGACCTCTGCAGGTGCGGTGTGTGCTGTCAGCATGACCTCTGCAGGTGCAGTGTGTGCAGATACAGTGTATGCTGTCAGCATGACCTCTGCAGGTGCGGTGTGTACTGTCAGCATGACCTCTGCAGGTGCAGTGTGTGCTGTGAGCTTGACCTCAGCAGGTGCAGTGTGTGCTGGTGCAATGTGTGCTGTCAGCTTGACCTCTGCAGGTGCAGTGTGTGCTGTCAGCATGACCTCTGCAGGTGCAGTGTGTTTCAGGTGCAGTGTGTGCTGTCAGCTTAACCTCTGCAGGTGCAGTGGGTGCAGGTGCAGTTTGTGCTGTCAGCATGACCTTTGTAGATGCAGTGTGTTTCAGGTGCAGTGTGTGCTGTCAGCTTGACCTCTGCAGGTGCAGTGTGTTTCAGGTGCAGTGTGTGCTGTCAGCATGACCTCTGCACGTGCAGTGGGTTTCAGGTGCAGTGTGTGCTGCCAGCATGACCTCTGCAGGTGCGGTGTGTGCCGTCAGCATGACCTCTGCAGGTGCAGTGTGTACTGTGAGCTTGACCTCTGCAGGTGCAGTGTGTCCTGGTGCAGTATGTGCTGGTGCAGTGTGTGCTATCAGCTTGACCTCTGTAGGTGCAGTGTGTGCAGGTGCAGTGTGTGCTGTCAGCATGACCTCTGCAGGTGCAGTGTGTGCAGATACAGCGTGTGCTGTCAGCATGACCTCTGCAGGTGCGGTGTGTGCTGTCAGCATGTCCTCTGCAGGTGCAGTGTGCGCTGTCAGCATGACCTCTGCAGGTGCAGTGTGTTTCAGGTGCAGTGTGTGCTGTCAGCGTGCCTCTACTTGCACGTTATCACACGTGCAGGGGGACTGGCTCTCGGGACATGGGAAAAACGGGAGCCCAGAAGGGACGGCAGCGCCCGCTCAGTAATTAACCCTCTCGGGAGTGGAGGCGACAGAGGAGTCAGTCCTCTGATTAACACTTCGGGGGAGGGGGGTAGCCGCGCTACTCTCTAAACACCAGGGGTGGAGCTGACGGTATGTTCTCCTTTGTAAAGTCCTTTGGCCTCTTTCTGTAGGCACCAGATTCGTTAGAGCACTGGTTACTCCTCAAGCAATTCAATTCCTGGCCTCTCTCCGTGGTCACTCTAGCAGTAGCTCAGTTTCTGTACATATTCGACCTTTGGGCTTCTAATGGTATAGGCACTTTTGGTGACAGGGGAGTGTGGCCTAAACGCATCTTTAAATAGTAAGCAGGTTAATTTTACAGTCCCATTCCATCGTTGGCCTCTCACTGAAAGAAAACACTCTAGGAAGAAGAGAAGGAGAATGAGGGGTTATTCTACCTACTGCCTTTCATTCGCCCTGTTAATGCCAGGGATCTCTACTTGCAACCGCCCCTTGTACAGAGGGCGGATAGCACAGGTGTCGCTCCAGTGTCACCGGCATTCCTCTCTGTATCACCCGGAGTATTCCGCAAGCTACCCAGGCGACTTCAAATCACATGTGCCAAAAATATCAGCTGTGATGCCCTCGTTGTCGCCTTACATATTTGAAATATCACATGTAGTGTCCTAAGGATCGGCGTCAGGGCACCGGTAACATCTACAATGCATGGATATCAAGTGTAGAATCCTAAAAGAAAATCTCTGCTACCCGTGGCGCTGCGGGGAGTAACGAGCCCTTCTGAAAGCCAAGAAAATGCTTCCCCAACATCTGGTTTGCCACTGCACCTGCTACACTATTGATACTGACGCCGCTGTTCGCTGCCTACAATGTCCCCTATTTAGTGCCGAACGCATTTGTAAGTCCCAGGTCACTACCTGTGCTCCGAATGTCACCGCCAGTCCCCGAAATCACCAGTAGTCCTTAAAAATACCTGTGGCTGTTCTATACACTAGTGCGTAATTTGTGCTTGTTGTTTCCGGTGCTGAGCACCGGCACTTATTTTTGAGGGCCGGGGCTTACTCTTCTGCCTCAAGCATTTGCTGCGAGCAAAAGACACATGGGAAAGACGGATGAAGGGAAAAACGAAAAAGCGTCACAAAGAGAGAAAGTAGAAAGCTGCAAGAGTGAGCTGGAGGGACAGGGAGTGGCTTTATATGGATTGAAGAGGCCCGAGATGGCTTCAGGATTACTCTCCCTGAGTATTCCATGTTCACACATTAATTGCAGCAGCGGAGTGTTTGAGGACGGCTTTGGGCACCGGCACCTTTTTATTTACAAATTAAGCATTGGCTATACCTGAGCATCGCCTTCCTGGGAACCCACATGGGGGATGCCCCCCTCGCTCACGACCAACTAAGAACCATATCCAAGTCACCAGTCGCCCCCAAATAATGTATCTACTTACTGTGCATGAGCCCTCGCTACCTGTTGTTCTCCACATAGCACAAGGGTGTAGCCGTGCCCCACGGCAAAACCTATCCGCAAATACGACATTGATGCTGAGCACGTCCAACGGATATGCTAGCGATACTGCTCCGGATGTTACCCATGACCTGGTCACCCACGACCCCAGATACCATATGGCGCATACCCATTCCCCTCAAGGTATCCTCTGGAAGGTATCTTTGCACTCCTCATGCAGTGCACCCCCAGATCTATATGACCCTTCCCCCAGTCCTCTTAAGATACCCGATGGATAGTGTCTTTGTCCTCCTCAGATATTGCACCCCAGTTACCACATGGTGCTCACCCATTCCCCTCCAGATACCTCGATGGAGGGTTTCTTTGCCCTCCTCAGGTTTTGCACCCCAGATGCCATATGGCGTTCAGCCATTCCCCTCAAAATGCTCACTGAATGGCATCTTCTTTGCCCTCTTCAGGCACTGCACCCCAGATACCATATGAATACCACGGCCTATGGGTGACACCCATCGTTCCCAAATGCTGTACAATGTCACCCAGAGCATCCGAGACACTATTTGGATAATGCCTGTGTTGTTCACGCCTACTTCCCAGGTAATAATCGGATGCTGAAGCCACAAGGGTCTTATATGGTCTTCGGTGGCATTGAACTGTTCTCCAATTTCTGGAAGAAATTATAGATCTAGAGAATCCACCAGGGGAATTTCTTCTACGATGGGGACAGTATGATCGAGGAAATACAGCCGGATGATTCCAGAAATTGGAAGAGTTTCCATTATCACTAACTATAAACGAGACCACTGAATATCAGGAGACATAAACTGAAATCCCGGTTCCCCACGTCGCTGAAATGTGTGAGACTGGGCCAATCACTTAACCTCCCGTTGCTTCAGCTCTCTTATCGCCAAAAAAATGGAAACGCCAAGATTCGCTTCAGTCCACAGGTGTGTGCTGCTCATTCATCCAGGGCTCTCTCCTATGAACGCCCTTGTAAGTGATGCTTATCCTCGTTCGTGTATGTCGTCTATGACCACCCGGGACCCCCTACGGATGTCACCCAATGCATTCCGTCGTGTTCACAGATGTCTTTTCTTGATCGCCCTGCAGCTGCCACCCGTTGCTTCCCTCAAAAGACCACGGACTGTGTCCCCTTCATCTTTACTTATCGTGCCCCCCTTTTTATGCTTATGGATGTCAGCCACTGGTTGCCGCCGAAGGCCCGGGAAGCCCTCTCAGCCCCCTCCCATTTTTTTCTACCCTCCTCTCCCCAGGGCGCACCCTCCCCATGAGCCGCACTCACCCCAAGCTTCCGGCTCTTCATCTTCACGTAGCCCTGCTTGATGATATCGCTCAGGTTGGTGGCCATGGTGGGGGGCGCAGGTGCCTAAGGGAGGGTCCGGTGATCACGGCTCTCCTTCCTCCAGCGCCCCCCTCGGTCTCCTGACCCCCCTTTCCCTCGGGCTGCCCTGGTCTTCCTCCTTGTGGGGGGCACGTCCCTAGTCCTCGGTGCCCCCCGCGGCCGGCAGCTCCTTCACCTCTTCAGCATCCCCGGCTGGAAAATAACAATGACAGCTCACAGGATGACATCTCCCTCCCATCCCCGGACGGCACCACTGCGCGGCGGCGGAGGGGGGGCGTGCAGCGGGCCGGGCTTGCTGAAGCGCTTATCTAATGAGGGGTTTGGTTGGCAGCGCGGGCGTGACCGCCACCTTGTGGATGGCACCAGCAGGGATGCGAGTAGTATCCCTCCTGGCGTGCCAATCCCAAAGTGGCTGCCCGTTTCTAGAGCTGCCGTCACACCCTTCTGGAAATTGGGAGAACTATATAGACTGGGTTTAAAGACACAGTCATAGCGAAATGGTCTGGCCCATCTGTCTGCGCTTGACGTCGACCAAAAGAAAAAAAATCCCTCTGTCTTCCGTTTTATCTTGGTACGTCCGCCATGCCCACTAACCACTTGCTTGTTCCTGACACTGTGATACCGACCCTGTATGACAGATGTAACCTGCCTCTCCCAGAATTCGTATTTCACTGACTTCTCTAGAGCGATCATGTTTTCTTCTTTCAGTTACTTGCATACACAGATTTGAACACGGTTCAATGTATCACCAAACCCACCTAGTCTGCCTACTCTTGGCCAGTGCTTGATTTGTAAAAAAAAATATATATATATATGTGTATATATATATATATTTAAAAAATAATAAAAAAAACAGCAAAGTGCTGGCGCCCAACATTTTTCTTAGATGCTGGCACTGAGGATTCCGAATGAAAGGATTGTCGAATTTCACCTCACCCCTTTTCAAATTCTTCAATGAGTTTACACTTCCTGCCACTTTATGTAACTCTTGCAGATTATTTTTCATACCGCTTTCACATTTTGTCAATCTTTTCACATATTTATTTTCCTCGCCTTTTTTATTTTTCCCACCATCCTCTAACTTGCTGTTGGTCAAAATCGGATGACGAAAAACAAATTACGATGTCCAAAATGCGCTCTGAGCCCACCACCTGCACATTAAGCACTCTTCCTGGTACAAACGCCCAGAATGGTCTCCGGCTTTACCCTGTTTACTTAGTATTTACATAAACATTGTAACCCAGTATGAACTGGTAGATAAATCGACCACGAGTGTCATTTCTTGCCTATTATTGTCAGTCTTCGAGTCTCCAGTTGTAATCTTGCTTACTTATAAATTACTTACATATAATTTGATAGCAGATCAAATCTGGCATTGTTCTTCCCACACGTGCTGCATAAGGCCGCTAACTGCGCATTTGCTTACTTGGAAATTACGTACAGACATACCTCCCATTTTCAAAGATTGAGAGAAAAAGATAAACATTCATCCAGTTTCAAAGTCAGGAGGAATTGATTTTAAAATGTAACTTGCGAGTAAACAACACCACATCTGTCTGGTAAGTGGGGCAAACTAAACCAAGGGGGATATGTAGGAAAACAGGAAACTCGACCATGAGTAGGGCGGTATTTAGGGATTTTAGCAAAACTCAACTTGCTTTGTAAAAACTTCACACAGCTCTCCTCGCAGAACCCACGTGGTCCCCAACTGCGCCCTAGGGGCCAGAATGGCCTTTTATTCTATCGGGCATTTCTCTGGCGAACTGGAGCTTGGTTCTGCTCTCTGGGTCCAGACGGAGTCACAGGGGAGAGAGTCAGTCCGGCCCGTCTGAAGTTAGGCCCCTGCAGAGACTCGAGGGCTCCAAAAGGCCCAGACAGGCCTGCGCCCGAGCCAGGCCCACGCAGAGCCTGGACCAGACAGCAGCTGGCTCCACTGTAATTACCACCGCGAGAGGGGTGAGGCCGGGGAAGGAGGGAGGGAGAGGAGAGAGGCGAGAGAGCCGCATAGAGAGAGGAAGAGAGAAGGGAATAGCGTGGGTGGGATGAACGGGAAAGGAGAACGAGGGGAGGTAAAACACTCCCTACGCTTTTAATTTGCAAAAAAAGTGCCGGCACTTTTCAGCAGAGTTGCCTGTCTGCTGTCACGCTGATCTCTGAGGTGCAGTGCGATCAGCTGTCAACTTTATGTCTGCTAGTGACATGTGTGTCTGCTGTCACCCTGATCTCATGCGTGTCTGCCGTCCCCCTGATCTCTGTCTGCGTGATCCTGAGCTCTGCTGCTGTATGTGTATACTGTCACTCTCATATTTGCCGGTGCCATGGGTGTCTGATCTCTGAGCTGCCATGTGTGTCGGCTGTAACTGTGGGCTCTGCTGGTGTCGTGTGTGTCTGCTGGCACCCTGATCTCTGGTGTGTGTTTGCTGTCACCCTTATCTGAGGTGTAATGTGTGTCTGCTATCCCACTGATCTCTGCTGGTGCCACGTGTGACTGTTGTCACCCCGAGAGCTCTGTCACTCTTGATGCAACGAGTACTTACTGTTACCCGGGCCCTGTCACTGCTATAGGAACTTGTATACATTGTCGCTCTGACCTCTGTGTGTCTGCTGTCACCCTGAGCTCCGCTGCTGCTGCATGTGTATACTGTCACCCTCATATCTGCTGGTGAACAGTGTGTTTGTTGTCACCCCCCGCTGCTCTTCTGGTGCGTCTGCTGTCACCCATAGCTCCGCTGTTGCTGAGTGTGTCTGCGTCACCAGCAGACCCACGGGGAGAGTCCCTGAACCCCTCAGTAGCAAACAGGTGCTCCGTGTTATGTCGCTGGTGGCGCCCTGGTGTAGTGAGTACCTGTCCTCGGGCACTGGCTAGGAGAGCTCGAGGGGAGAGTTAGGGGCCGAGAGAGAGAGAAGGAAAACGCGAGAAGGGATGGGGAGCCTGTGAATGTGAGAGAAGGACGAGACATGGAGGGACGGACGGAGAAAGGACAGAGACAGCGCAGAGAGACACCGGAGAGAGAAAAGGGAAGCAAAACAAATGAGAACAAATAAACTGAAATTAGAACCAACGCACAAAACAGTCAAGAAATGGGAGTCAGGAGACTGGCGGGGTAGGGGCTGCCATGAGTTTAGGGGGGGAGGAGAAAGGAGGGAGCTAGGAAAGGGAAAGAGTGGAAATGCGAGACAAGAAACGCGACGAGGAGAGCCGGGAGCTGACAGGAGAATGGCGAGGAGGACATTGCCAGGCCCGGGGAGCGCGAGGGCGAAGAGATGGCGAGGAATGCAGGGTAGCACAACGACTGGGTGAGATTAGGGGAAGGGCGGGAAGGGAGGTATTGTGTACAGTTTATTTGGTTTGAATTTACAGCTATCAGAAGTGGCAGAGCTCAGGCTTGGGTTTGCAGGAGGACAGGTACAGCTGCTGAAGTTAGAGGTTGGGCCTGGGCCTGACATTGGTCTCCCTCAGGACGCATTAGGGAGGTACCAAGTGCCTCACAGGACTCGCAGCTCCAGCCTCCTGTCAGGCTAATGGAGACGGATGGGGCAGCCTGGAGAAAATGAACAGATACTGGAGGAGGCGCCAACACTGACAGGCAGCAGCAGTGACAACGGCCTAGCAGTGCAGGCTTCGACCGCTGGAAGGCAGGGCGCGCTTAGCTGCCGGCAGGATCGGACTGGGACAGAAAAACTAAAGTGGCCCTCATCAGTGAATCAGAAAACGGTTCCCTATTTGCAAATCAGGGACATATTGAACTTGTACAAATATATCTGTATAGGTTCCTTGCAACGAATTGCAAGGAATTGGGGACTTCGTGCCATGGACCTCATTTAGGGGCAGCCAGAGGGTCGCACGTGCGAACCCCGGCTTGCCCCTTGCGACTCCTAATAATGCCTTTGCAATCCCTGTCCTCAGAGGCGGCAAAGTCAGTGCCTGGAACACAGTGGCAGCTCATATTAAAAACATGCTTTTAAATGTATGTTGTGTGCGTGCTTGCAGGTTGGTGGGTGGGTGTTTACATGGGAGTGTGTGTGCACAAACAGCCCCAAAATTGGCCCTCCTACTGACCTGCAAGATCAAACCTTCTGGTTCAGCCAAATTATCTTATTGGCAGGACCACTGGGATTATACAGTGGGGTAGGACCAAGTTATGTGGCAAGGTTTACTAAATTATGCTCCAAGAAAAGACAAATTATGTGGCATAATGCCAATTTTTTTGATAGTATTACCCCATAATTAACAATTTGTTATTTTGTCATTTTCACACATTAACACTATCTGGGCAAAGGTTTCACCTCATTAGTACCACTTTGGAACCCAAATATAGCGATAAGTAACAGAAAGATGACCAGCCAACCTTCGTGACAGCTCTTCTACTGTGCAGCAAAAAGTGTTCCATGTTTTTAGTAATTTTTGATCCGTTTGTGTTGAAACAATTTGTTTTGTTAACATCTACAGATTGTGCAGTAGATGATAGATTATGTGGCAGCTGAGGCAAATCAATAATTAGTCAGCAAACACAAAGGGTGCAAATTCGCTATAGCCAGGACTCCATTGACCAGTCCGACCTTCCCTACAAGTCAGAGTTCAGCAGATTACAGACCTGAAAATATGTATTGCTCTCACAACCCTAACAGAGCTGCTGCAAACTAGTCACAAGCATCACTGTGTATACACACCGTGGTACTTGTCGCAAAGAAAATTACTGACCATTTGTTTATTTACCAGCTCAACTGATACTTGAATAGGAATGTTTGTACAAATAGCTATCTTCTTTTAAACATGACAATTCTGTCTTTGTTTGTTTTAAATCACTTAGAAATAGTCTAAGCAGCTTTAATCTCCATTTGAAGTGTCTTTTTGTATTTTATTTTTCATTTTTTTTTTTTTTTTAATATGTCGGAGGGAGGGGGTTATACAAGAAATAAACAAGAGAAGAAGACATAGTATATCCGTGCAGAGAAACGGAACAACAACAAAAAAACGGGAAAAAAAAGAAAAATACCCACAAACGAAACAACGGGAGAAAGAGGACCTTAAAAAATAAAACAGTTATGTATATCACATATCGAAACAATTAATTTTTTTTTACACTGTGTCTTGATATTCCAACCATCTAGTCAATGGTGCCCACATTCGTTCTCCTCTATATCTCTTCTTATGACCCTTTAACTTATAAAGACTTAATTCAGTATTATAGATGGCAAGTAATCTAGAGCGCCAACCCTCAAACGTGGGGGGTTCTTTTTTGAGCCAATCTGTGGCAATACATAGGCGGTATATTGCCATTGACAGAAATCAAAATCGCCTTATTTTATACAGTGCAGGTTCCATACTTTCGGGTGAGTCCACGACTCCTAATACTACCAGCATAACAGTAACCCGAATATTGCAATGCGTGATCTTCTTAAGGAATACCTCTATCTCGTTTAATATTCCCTGCAACATTGGGCATGCAAAAAACATATGCGTTATCTCAGCTTCAACTCCCCCACATCGATTGCAGCTTCCAGAGGATGTCCCCCACTTTTTCAGCTTTGCTGGAGTATAATATAAGTCCATCAATGTTTTGTAATGCTGGGTTTTCAAATTAGCTGATAGAAATGTTGTATCAGCCATGGCTAAAGATTGGTCCACCCATTCTCCAGCCACCCCAATTCGTACAATCCAGCTCATTCTGTTGTACCATATCATCTACTTGTAACTCTGTTAGTAACTTGTATAGCTTGCCAATCTTTGCACCATTTTTAACAGCCTCAACTACCGGGATCTCCGACAACTGTACTCTGTCATACTTCTGAGACTGTAAAAGATTTCCTATTTGCAAAAATTTTAAAAAATTGGACTTAGGTAAGCCAAATTGGGACTGCAATTCCGTAAATGATTTACAACCGGATTTACAATACAAGTCTCCAACTTTGTTTATTCCCCTAGAGCGCCAAAAATCTATTATGGGATCCCTAAAGATGTGATTTGAGATAGCTGAAAATTTCATTGGTGTATAAGCCGTAATCTTTCCCAGTCCCATACGCCGTTTTATCTGAGCCCAAACCTTGAAGGCGGCTAAAAAAGGCTTAAATCTTACTTTTTTGAAGTAACTTGGTTCCTCAAATTTTGATGTTTTAAGTTTATATTACAGAGCAGAAAAACCCTGGCTTCTGCTACTTTTCCAATTTTAAACTGCCCTGTACAAATAACAATATTTTCTATGTTAGTACAATTCTGAGCATCTGGTAATCCTTGACACTTGCCATTTCTTTTACCTATGTCTTATTGCGTTGCACAAGCTCAAACATTGTACCTATGGCAGCAGTCCCACAACACTTTTATGTTATCCCTATCTTATTTCAAGTTTTATATAGCACAGAACAAATCAAAAGCATAAAGGAGCAAATCACATTGTCGTTAGAATAGTAGGTTTCTACATAGCATTTATTAACCTCATGAATACCTTCATGGTTAACAAAGGCGAAAAGGATTTTTGAAATCATCTTTTGCTGTGTTATTGTTATGGTAGAACAGGGTTGTAATGAAATCGTAAGAAGTGTTTGGATGCTACAATGAACAAGGGAGATTACACAGGATTCTCTGACTTTACAAGGCATGCTTCTCAAGCTTGCATGAAATTCAACAACCTTCCTACCTCCATATTGCAGATTTTGTGCGCCCAAACAAAAAAACGCTTTGATTTAATACCAGACTACACATACAACTATCCCATACCAAACGTATTTGCTATGAGGAAAAGATTTTACCCCTATTTAAGCACCCGCATCCTCATGTGCCCAGATGATGAAGCATGCAACTACTAGAGTGTGTGTGATTCTAACACATGGATGTCATTTAGATGTCAACAGGGGTCGCAGCTGCAACCCCTGGTTTGCCCCTGTAACCCCTGGCACTTTCCTTGCGACCCCTAGCCTCAGAGGCTGCAGGAGCAGCACTAGGAGTAGGGAAACAGGGATGTAAGAGTTGTTTACTTCTGTGTCCACACCACCTTCTCCTCCTGGATCTCAGAGAGGCACTCTCCTGCTCATGGTGAGCAGCAACAGTATCATTTTGACCTAGAGAATTGGGAGAAAGCTGTTGTTCATTAAAAAAACAAAAAACACACAGTATCTTTAACAGGGGAGGCCCTGGCCACCTTGATCTGGCTTTCACATGAATTGAAGAAAAGGAGTTTTCCAGGCTCCAGGTGGGATGATTTTTAAACCCTTTTGTTACGTTCTATAACATTTCTGATTTGAAAGGCACAAGCACCCCAAGCCTTCTTGCACCTAACACCTGAAATATTGTATTTGATTCCAGAGATTTTTAATTTTGTAAATATGAATAGGACCCAAATTGAATGCAATTTTTGTAATACCCGTTCCTTCTGCCTTCAGGAATCACCTTTTTTTGTGAAAATCCTTACCTACAAATGTTAGCAGATAGAGATTTGTAAAAAAAAAAATCTGTGTGGTTTTGTGGGAATACCCATATAGAACACATAGTATGCCCCTTTCACATTAAGTAGTGTATTGCGTTAACTTTGTGTTATTTTTGGCAAAAGTTCACTGCAAAAAACAATTTGTGTTGGAACTTAAATCCCACTACAACATTTTGAACTAGGTTTGTGTTTCTTTTGTGACCAAATCAGGCACAAAGTGTTAGTGAACCCTGGTAAAGGTTTCCTTTTAAAATGGAATCCTATTTTAACCCTAGAGGTGCATTTCTAAGTTATGTGATCCCAGTGTTCAGAAATCAGAGATGTAATAATTCAGTATTAGCTGTAGGACCACTGGCTGTTTCAAACTATATAATGCTTCCTATTCAGTTCCTGAGGCAATCAGTGACAACTGTGCAGTTAATACTGATTGACTAATGTGCACCTCTTATGTCTGGGGACCTGACTTAGAGTTTGGCAGATGGGATACTCCATCACAAACATGACAGATATCCTGTTACAAATTAATTCAATCTTATGGCACTTGAAATAAGGCGCGCATGATATTCATTACATCTGTGATGAAGTATCTCATCCTCCAAATCTAACTGAGGCCGCAAGTGTCTTGTGTAAAATTGTGCTTCACAATAAGTTCCAAGTATTCCTAAATGGATCTATGGTGGGATTGAGCATTTAAGATTCAGTCTCGGAGGTAGAGTTTTCACCTTTCCAAGAGAAACATACTGTCTATATGTTCATGTTTTAGCAGTCTCCAAAGGCCCACACATGACACTTAAATGTCCCTTTGTATAAAATAGTATTTATTTCAATTTTAACATAGCCTTTCCATCTTTGTTTACTTTAGTTATCGTTCAGGCATAATTAAGGGAGCTCTAGAACACTCTTCAATGTGTTTTCTTCTATATATTTATTGTTCTAAGTCTGCACTGGTAAGGGGAAAATACTGACTTTAATCACATTTTATCCTAATTTGTGGAGCTGCTGGGGCATTAAAATACTGTTCATGGCAATAATAAAACTGCCAGGTGGCAACCCTACCAGGAGAAGGTGAGTTTTGAAATCTGATTCAGTAAAACACAAAGAAATAGCACTTGTTAAAAGGTACTATCCTGTCAGGAGTACATAGTAGAGGTCTTTTAACATTAACTTGTAGAAAAGCAATAACAAATGTAGGCCTATTGACTTCTGGTGTGTGTAGGAAGTTAGCTCTGTATATACTATCTCAAAGTGAGAGATAGTGTGCACAGAGTCCAAGGGTTCCCCTTCGAGGTTGATAGTGGCAAAATTAGATTATTCTTATGCTCTATTTTGTGGTAGTGTGGTCGAGCAGTAGGCTTATCAGAGGGTAGTGTTAAGCATTTGTTGTACACACAGGCAAAAAATGAGGAACACACACTCAAATACTTAACTCCAGGCCAATAGTTTATATATAGAAAAATATATTTTCTTAATTTATTTTAGAATCACAATGTAGGAAAGTACCATCTTGCCTGGCATGTTACCCCCATTTTTCACTGTATATATGTTGTTTTAGTTGTATGTGTCACTGGGACCCTGCTAGTCAGGGTCCCAGTGCTCATAAGTGTGCCTGAATGTGTTACCTGTGTTATGACTAACTGTCTCACTGAGGCTCTGCTAACCAGAACCTCAGTGGTTATGCTCTCTCATTACTTTCAAATTGTCACTAACAGGCTAGTGACCAATTTTACCAATTTACATTGGCTGACTGGAACACCCTTATAATTCCCTAGTATATGGTACTGAGGTACCCAGGGTATTGGGGTTCCAGGAGATCCCTATGGGCTGCAGCATTTCTTTTGCCACCTATAGGGAGCTCTGACAATTCTTACACAGGCCTGCCACTGCAGCCTGAGTGAAATAACGTCCACGTTATTTCACAGCCATTTTACACTGCACTTAAGTAACTTATAAGTCACCTATATGTCTAACCTTTACCTGGTAAAGGTTGGGTGCTAAGTTACTTAGTGTGAGGGCACCCTGGCACTAGCCAAGGTGCCCCCACATTGTTCAGGGCCAATTCCCCGGACTTTGTGAGTGCGGGGCCACCATTACACGCGTGCACTACATATAGGTCACTACCTATATGTAGCTTTACAATGGTAACTCCGAATATGGCCATGTAATATGTCTATGATCATGGAATTGCCCCCTCTATACCATCCTGGCATAGTTGGCACAATCCCATGATCCCAGTGGTCTGTAGCACAGACCCTGGTACTGCCAAACTGCCTTTCCCGGGGTTTCACTGCAGCTGCTGCTGCTGCCAGCCCCTCAGACAGGCATCTGCCCTCCTGGGGTCCAGCCAGGCCTGGCCTAGGATGGCAGAACAAAGGACTTCCTCTGAGAGAGGGTGTTACACCCTCTCCCTTTGGAAAATGGTGCGAAGGCAGGGGAGGAGTAGCCTCCCCCAGCCTCTGGAAATGCTTTCATGGGCACATTTGGTGCCCATTTCTGCATAAGCCAGTCTACACCGGTTCAGGGACCCCTTAGCCCTGCTCTGGCGCGAAACTGGACAAAGGAAAGGGGAGTGACCACTCCCCTGACCTGTACCTCCCCTGGGAGGTGCCCAGAGCTCCTCCAGTGTGCTCCAGACCTCTGCCATCTTGGAAACAGAGGTGCTGCTGGCACACTGGACTGCTCTGAGTGGCCAGTGCCATCAGGTAACGTCAGAGACTCCTCCTGATAGGCTCCTTCAGGTGTTGCTAGCCTATCCTCTCTCCTAGGTAGCCAAACCCTCTTTTCTGGCTATTTAGGGTCTCTGTCTCTTGGGATTCCTTAGATAACGAATACAAGAGCTCATCCGAGTTCCTCTGCATCTCTCTCTTCACCTTCTGCCAAGGAATCGACTGCTGACCGCGCTGGAAGCCTGCAAAACTGCAACATAGTAGCAAAGACGACTACTGCAACTCTGTAACGCTGATCCTGCCGCCTTCTCGACTGTTTTCCTGGTGGTGCATGCTGTGGGGGTAGTCTGCCTCCTCTCTGCACTAGAAGCTCAGAAGAAATCTCCCGTGGGTCGACGGAATCGTCCCCCTGCAACCGCAGGCACCAAAGAACTGCATCACCGGTACCTTGGGTCTCCTCTCAGCACAACGAGCGAGGTCCCTTGAATCCAGCAACTCTGTCCAAGTGACTCCCACAGTCCAGTGACTCTTCAGTCCAAGTTTGGTGGAGGTAAGTCCTTGCCTCCCCACGCCAGACTGCATTGCTGGGAACCGCGACTTTTGCAGCTACTCCGGCCTCCGTGCACTTCCGGCAGAAATCCTTTGTGCACAGTCCAGCCTGGGTCCACGGCACTCTAACCTGCATTGCACGACCTTCTAAGTTGTTCTCCGGCGACGTGGGACTCCTTTGTGCGACTTTGGGTGAGCCCCGTTTCACGCATCCTCGTAGTGCCTGTTTCTGGCACTTCTGCGGGTGCTGCCTGCTGCTGAGAGGGCTCCTTGTCTTGCTTGACGTCCCCTCTGTCCCCTGACGCAATTTGCGACATCCTGGTCCCTCCTGGGCCACAGCAGCATCCAAAAACCCTTACCGCACGATTTGCAGCTAGCAAGGCTTGTTGGCGGTCTTTCGGCAGGAAAACACTTCTGCACGACTCTCCACGGCGTGAGGGATACGTCCTCCAAAGGGGAAGTCTCTAGCCCTTGTCGTTCTTGCAGAAACCTACGCTTCTACTATCCAGTAGCAGCATCTTTGCACCTACAGCTGGCATTTCCTGGGCATCTGCCCATCTCCGACTTGCTTGTGACTTTTGGACTTGGTCCCCTTGTTCCACAGGTACCCTCGACTGGAAATCCATCGTTGTTACATTGTTGGTTTGTGTCTTTCCTGCAGAATTCCCCTATCACGACTTCTATGTCCTTTGGGGAACTTTAGTGCACTTTGCACTCACTTTTCAGGGTCTTGGGGTGGGCTATTTTTCTAACCCTTACTATTTTCTAATAGTCCCAGCGACCCTCTACAAGGTCACATAGGTTTTGGGTCCATTCGTGGTTCGCATTCCACTTTTGGAGTACATGGTTTGTGTTGCCCCTATCCCTATGTGTCTCCATTGCATCCTATTGTAACTATACATTGTTTGTACTGTTTTCTAATACTATTACTGCATATTTTGGTATTGTGTACATATATCTTGTGTATATTTGCTATCCTCATACTGAGGGTACTCACTGAGATACTTTTGGCATATTGTCATAAAAATAAAGTACCTTTATTTTTAGTATATCTGTGTATTGTGTTTTCTTGTGATATTGTGCATATGACACTAAGTGGTACTGTAGGAGCTTCACTCGTCTCCTAGTTCAGCCTAAGCTGCTCTGCTAAGCTACCATTATCTATCAGCCTATGCTGCTAGACACCCTATACACTAATAAGGGATAACTGGGCCGGGTGCAAGGTGCAAGTACCCCTAGGTACTCACTACAAGCCAGTCCAGCCTCCTACATTGGTTGTGCAGCGGCGGGATAAGTGCTTTGAGACTACTTACCACTCTTGTCATTGTACTTTTCATAAGAGAAAAATATACAAAACAAGTTCAGTGTATGTACACATAACTAAAAAGTTTTGCATTTCCTCTTTTCACTCTTTTCTAAAGTGCTGAAAAGTACTTCTAAACTTTCTAAAAGTTCTTAAAAGTTTTAAAAGCTTTTTTTTCTGACTTTCTAAAATCTCTAAAAACTTTTTTATCACTTTTTCTGTCACTTAAACTCTTTCTAAAATGTCTGGCACAGGCCAAAATGTTGATCTGTCCAAACTTGCATATGACCACCTTAGCTGGAAAGGAGCAAGGAGTCTCTGTGTAGAAAGAGGTTTGAGTGTAGGGAAGAATCCTTCTTTGGAATTATTGCTTAACATGCTTAGAGAACAAGATAAGGCCATAGGGGCCACATCTGTTGAAAAAGTAGCAAATGGTTCCCAATCTGATCCAGGGACTCCCCCAGGAAAAGATTCAGGAAAGAAACTTCCTAGCCTGCCCATTACTAGACAGTCTAGCATAGTTGGTACAGATGCTGGGTCACATCATACAGATGGTGTGCTCTCACATTACACTGTTAGCCAAGCTGTTAGGGTGCCTTCTGTAAGGGACAGGTCTCCTTCTGTCCATTCTCACCATACTTCTGTGTCTAGGAATGTCCCTCCCACCCACCCTGATGACAAATTGTTAGAAAGGGAGCTCAATAGATTGAGAGTGGAACAAACCAGACTGAAGCTCAAGAAGCAACAGCTGGATTTGGATAGACAGTCCTTAGAAGTAGAGAAGGAGAGACAGAAACTGGGTTTAGAAACCCATGGTGGCAGCAGCAGTATTCCCAATAGTCATCCTGCAAAAGAGCATGATTCTAGGAATCTGCACAAGATAGTTCCCCCTTATAAGGAGGGGGATGACATTAACAAGTGGTTTGCTGCACTTGAGAGGGCCTGTGTTGTACAGGATGTCCCTCAAAGGCAGTGGGCTGCTATCCTATGGCTATCATTTAGTGGAAAGGGTAGGGATAGGCTCCTTACTGTGAAAGAAAGTGATGCCAATAATTTTACAGTTCTTAAGAATGCACTCCTGGATGGTTATGGCTTAACCACTGAACAATACAGGATAAAGTTCAGAGAGACCAAAAAGGAGTCTTCACAAGACTGGGTTGATTTCATTGACCATTCAGTGAAGGCCTTGGAGGGGTGGTTACATGGCAGTAAAGTTACTGATTATGACAGCCTGTATAACTTGATCCTGAGAGAGCATATTCTTAATAATTCTGTGTCTGATTTGTTGCACCAGTACTTGGTGGACTCTGATCTGACCTCTCCCCAAGAATTGGGAAAGAAGGCAGACAAATGGGTCAGAACAAGGGTGAACAGAAAAGTTCATACAGGGGGTGACAAAGATGGCAACAAGAAGAAGGATGGTAAGTCTTCTGACAAGGGTGGGGACAAATCTAAAAATGAGTCTTCATCAGGCCCACAAAAACACTCTGGTGGGGGTGGTGGGCCCAAATCCTCTTCAAATCAAAACAAAGAAAAGAAACCATGGTGCTATTTATGTAAAATAAAAGGCCATTGGACAACAGATCCCAGTTGTCCAAAGAAAAGCACCAAGCCTCCTACCACTACAACCCCTACTGCTACACCTAGTGTCCCTACTAATAGCAGTGGTGGTGGGAGCAAACCTACTAATAGCCAATCCAAGGGAGTAGCTGGGCTCACTTTTGGTAACTTAGTTGGGGTTGGTCTGATTAGGGAGACCACAGAGGCTGTGTTAGTCTCTGAGGGGGCTATTGATTTAGCCACCTTGGTTGCTTGTCCCCTTAACATGGATAAGTACAAGCAACTACCCCTAATAAATGGTGTTGAGGTTCAGGCCTACAGGGACACTGGAGCCAGTGTAACTATGGTGATAGAGAAACTGGTCCACCCTGAACAACACCTACTTGGTCACCAGTACCAAGTAACCAATGCTCACAACAACACACTTAGCCACCCCATGGCTGTTGTAAATCTCAACTGGGGGGGGGGGTTACTGGTCCAAAGAAAGTTGTGGTAGCTTCAGATTTACCTGTAGACTGTCTATTAGGGAATGATTTGGAGACATCAGCTTGGTCAGATGTGGAGTTGGAGGCCCATGCAGCAATGCTGGGCATCCCAGGGCATATTTTTGCTTTAACCAGGGCTCAGGCCAAAAAGCAAAAAGGACAGGGAAGCTTGGATCCTGGAACAATGGACCAAGGGCTCCCTAAAGCTAGGGCTAGTAGAAGTAAAGCACTTCCTACTATCCCTCCCTCTACAGTGGATTCTACTTCTGAGGAAGAAGAATTTCCACCCTGTGCAGAACCTACACCAGAGGAGCTGGAAGCAGACACTGCTGAGCTTTTGGGTGAAGGGGGGCCTGCCAGGGAGGAGCTGAGTGTGGCACAGCATACCTGTCCCACACTAGAGGGTCTAAGACAGCAAACTGTCAAACAGGCTAATGGGGATGTCAGTGACTCTCACAGAGTTTACTGGGAGGACAACCTCTTGTACACTGAAGCAAGGGATCCTAAACCTGGAACTGCCAGGAGGTTAGTGATTCCTCAGGAGTACAGAAAGTTCCTCCTAACTCTAGCCCACGACATTCCCCTAGCTGGACATCTGGGTCAAATGAAAACTTGGGACAGGCTTGTTCCCTTGTTTCATTGGCCTAGAATGTCTGAGGACACAAACATTTTTTGTAAGTCCTGTGAAACCTGTCAAGCCAGTGGCAAGACAGGTGGCACCCCAAAGGCACCCCTTATTCCACTGCCTGTGGTTGGGGTTCCCTTTGAAAGGGTAGGGGTTGACATAGTTGGCCCCCTTGACCCTCCTACTGCTTCAGGCAATAGGTTTATCTTGGTGGTAGTGGACCATGCCACAAGATATCCTGAAGCAATTCCTTTAAGGACCACTACAGCACCTGCAGTGGCAAAGGCCCTCCTGGGAATATTTTCCAGGGTGGGCTTCCCAAAGGAAGTAGTATCAGACAGGGGAAGCAATTTCATGTCTGCTTACTTAAAGGCCATGTGGAAGGAGTGTGGTGTAACTTAGAAGTTCACTACACCCTATCATCCACAAACAAATGGACTGGTGGAGAGATTTAACAAAACTCTCAAAGGCATGATTATGGGACTCCCTGAAAAACTCCGCAGGAGATGGGATATCCTTTTACCATGCCTCCTTTTTGCCTACAGGGAGGTACCCCAGAAAGGAGTGGGCTTCAGCCCCTTTGAACTCCTCTTTGGACACCCTGTTAGGGGTCCACTAACACTTGTCAAGGAGGGTTGGGAACAACCTTTAAAAGCTCCAAAGCAAGATATAGTTTATTATGTACTTGGCCTCAGATCAAGGATGGCTGAGTATATGAAAAAGGCCAGTAAAAACCTTCAGGCCAGCCAAGAGCTCCAGAAGCAATGGCATGATCAGAAGGCTGTTTTGGTTCAGTACCAACCAGGGCAGAAAGTGTGGGTCTTGGAGCCTGTGGCCCCAAGAGCACTCCAAGATAAATGGAGTGGACCCCACAAAATTGTTGTAAAGAAGGGTGAAGTCACCTACTTAGTTGACTTAGGCACTGCCAGGAGTCCCCATAGGGTGCTCCATGTCAATCGCCTGAAACCCTACTATGACAGGGCTGATCTCACCCTACTCATGGCAACTGATGAGGGACAGGAGGAAGACAGTGATCCTCTACCTGATCTCTTCTCTTCCAGAGAACAAGATGCTCTTGTGGAAGGTGTAGTTTTGGCTGATTGTCTTACTGCTGAGCAGAAAGACCATTGCATAAATCTCCTGGGTCAGTTTTCTGAACTCTTCTCTACTGTGCCAGGTACCACTTCTTGGTGTGAGCACACTATAGATACAGGAGACAGCTTGCCTGTCAAAAGTAAGATCTATAGGCAGCCTGACCATGTCAGAGACTGCATAAAGCAAGAGGTGCAGAAAATGTTAGAACTGGGAGTGGTTGAGCACTCTGTAAGTCCATGGGCCTCTCCTGTGGTACTTGTACCAAAACCTCATTCCAAGGATGGAAAGAAGGAAATGCGGTTTTGTGTAGATTATAGAGGTCTCAACCAGGTAACCAAAACTGATGCTCACCCTATACCCAGGGCAGATGAGCTCATAGATACACTGGCATCTGCCAAGTATCTAAGCACTTTTGATTTGACTGCAGGGTATTGGCAGATCAAATTATCAGAAGATGCTAAACCTAAAACTGCATTTTCAACCATTGGAGGCCATTACCAATTCACAGTAATGCCTTTTGGATTGAAAAATGCACCTGCCACTTTTCAAAGGTTGGTGAACACAGTCCTGCAAGGGCTGGAAGCTTTTAGTGCAGCATATTTGGACGATATAGCTGTCTTTAGCTCCAGTTGGGATGATCACCTGGTCCACCTATGGAAAATTTTAGAGGCCCTGCAAAAGGCAGGCCTCACTATCAAGGCTTCAAAGTGCCAGATAGGGCAGGGGAAGGTGGTTTATCTGGGACACCTTGTTGGTGGGGAACAGATTGCACCACTACAGGGGAAAATCCAAACTATTATAGATTGGGTTCCCCCTACTACTCAGACTCAGGTGAGAGCCTACCTAGGCCTCACTGGGTATTACAGGAGGTTCATTAAGAACTATGGCTCCATTGCAGCCCCTCTTAATGACCTCACATCCAAAAAGATGCCTAAAAAGGTATTGTGGACAGCTAGCTGTCAGAAAGCTTTTGAGGAGCTGAAGCAGGCCATGTGCTCTGCACCTGTCCTGAAAAGCACTTGTTACTCTAAAAAATTCTATGTCCAAACTGATGCATCTGAATTAGGAGTAGGGGCAGTCCTATCACAACTTAATTCTGAGGGCCAGGATCAACCTGTTGCTTTTATTAGTAGGAGGTTGACCCCTAGAGAAAAGCGTTGGTCTGCCATTGAGAGGGAGGCCTTTGCTGTGGTCTGGGCACTGAAGAAGTTGAGCCAGTACTTGTTTGGCACTCACTTCATTGTTCAGACAGACCACAAACCTCTACTTTGGCTAAAACAAATGAAAGGTGAAAATCCTAAATTATTGAGGTGGTCCATATCCCTACAGGGAATGGACTATACAGTGGAACATAGACCTGGGAGTAGCCACTCCAATGCAGATGGACTCTCCAGATATTTCCACTTAGACAATGAAGACTCATCAGGTCATGGCTAGTCTTATTGTCCTTCGTTTGGGGGGGGGGGGGGGGGTTGTGTAGGAAAGTACCATCTTGCCTGGCATGTTACCCCCATTTTTCACTGTATATATGTTGTTTTAGTTGTATGTGTCACTGGGACCCTGCTAGTCAGGGCCCCAGTGCTCATTAGTGTGCCTGAATGTGTTACCTGTGTTATGACTAACTGTCTCACTGCGGCTCTGCTAACCAGAACCTCAGTGGTTATGCTCTCTCATTACTTTCAAATTGTCACTAACAGGCTAGTGACCAATTTTACCAATTTACATTGGCTGACTGGAACACCCTTATAATTCCCTAGTATATGGTACTGAGGTACCCAGGGTATTGGGGTTCCAGGAGATCCCTATGGGCTGCAGCATTTCTTTTGCCACCCATAGGGAGCTCTGACAATTCTTACACAGGCCTGCCACTGCAGCCTGAGTGAAATAACGTCCACGTTATTTCACAGCCATTTTACACTGCACTTAAGTAACTTATAAGTCACCTATATGTCTAACCTTTACCTGGTAAAGGTTGAGTGCTAAGTTACTTAGTGTGAGGGCACCCTGGCACTAGCCAAGGTGCCCCCACATTGTTCAGGGCCAATTCCCCGGACTTTGTGAGTGCGGGGACACCATTACACGCGTGCACTACATATAGGTCACTACCTATATGTAGCTTCACAATGGTAACTCCGAATATGGCCATGTAATATGTCTATGATCATGGAATTGCCCCCTCTATACCATCCTGGCATAGTTGGCACAATCCCATGATCCCAGTGGTCTGTAGCACAGACCCTGGTACTGCCAAACTGCCTTTCCCGGGGTTTCACTGCAGCTGCTGCCAACCCCTCAGACAGGCATCTGCCCTCCTGGGGTCCAGCCAGGCCTGGCCCAGGATGGCAGAACAAAGGACTTCCTCTGAGAGAGGGTGTTACACCCTCTCCCTTTGGAAAATGGTGTGAAGGCAGGGGAGGAGTAGCCTCCCCCAGCCTCTGGAAATGCTTTCATGGGCACATTTGGTGCCCATTTCTGCATAAGCCAGTCTACACCGGTTCAGGGACCCCTTAGCCCTGCTCTGGCGCAAAACTGGACAAAGGAAAGGGGAGTGACCACTCCCCTGACCTGTACCTCCCCTGGGAGGTGCCCAGAGCTCCTCCAGTGTGCTCCAGACCTCTGCCATCTTGGAAACAGAGGTGCTGCTGGCACACTGGACTGCTCTGAGTGGCCAGTGCCATCAGGTGACGTCAGAGACTCCTCCTAATAGGCTCCTTCAGGTGTTGCTAGCCTATCCTCTCTCCTATGTAGCCAAACCCTCTTTTCTGGCTATTTAGGGTCTCTGTCTCTTGGGATTCCTTAGATAACGAATGCAAGAGCTCATCCGAGTTCCTCTGCATCTCTCTCTTCACCTTCTGCCAAGGAATCGACTGCTGACCGCGCTGGAAGCCTGCAAAACTGCAACATAGTAGCAAAGACGACTACTGCAACTCTGTAACGCTGATCCTGCCGCCTTCTCGACTGTTTTCCTGGTGGTGCATGCTGTGGGGGTAGTCTGCCTCCTCTCTGCACTAGAAGCTCAGAAGAAATCTCCCGTGGGTCGACGGAATCGTCCCCCTGCAACCGCAGGCACCAAAGAACTGCATCACCGGTACCTTGGGTCTCCTCTCAGCACGACGAGCGAGGTCCCTTGAATCCAGCAACTCTGTCCAAGTGACTCCGACAGTCCAGTGACTCTTCAGTCCAAGTTTGGTGGAGGTAAGTCCTTGCCTCCCCACGCCAGACTGCATTGCTGGGAACCGCGACTTTTGCAGCTACTCCGGCCTCCTTGCACTTCCGTCAGAAATCCTTTGTACACAGTCCAGCCTGGGTCCACGGCACTCTAACCTGCATTGCACGACCTTCTAAGTTGTTCTCCAGCGACGTGGGACTCCTTTGTGCGACTTCGGGTGAGCCCCGTTTCATGCATCCTCGTAGTGCCTGTTTCTGGCACTTCTGCGGGTGCTGCCTGCTGCTGAGAGGGCTCCTTGTCTTGATCGACGTCCCCTCTGTCCCCTGACGCAATTTGCGACATCCTGGTCCCTCCTGGGCCACAGCAGCATCCAAAAACCCTTACCGCATGATTTGCAGCTAGCAAGGCTTGTTGGCGGTCTTTCGGCGGGAAAACACTTCTGCACGACTCTCCACGGTGTGCGGGATCCATCCTCCAAAGGGGAAGTCTCTAGCCCTTGTTGTTCTTGCAGAAACCTACGCTTCTACTATCCAGTAGCAGCATCTTTGCACCTACAGCTGGCATTTCCTGGGCATCTGCCCATCTCCGACTTGCTTGTGACTTTTGGACTTGGTCCCCTTGTTCCACAGGTACCCTCGACTGGAAATCCATTGTTGTTGCATTGTTGGTTTGTGTCTTTCCTGCAGAATTCCCCTATCACGACTTCTATGTCCTTTGGGGAACTTTAGTGCACTTTGCACTCACTTTTCAGGGTCTTGGGGTGGGCTATTTTTCTAACCCTTACTATTTTCTAATAGTCCCAGCGACCCTCTACAAGGTCACATAGGTTTGGGGTCCATTCGTGGTTCGCATTCCACTTTTGGAGTATATGGTTTGTGTTGCCCCTATCCCTATGTGTCTCCATTGCATCCTATTGTAACTATACATTGTTTGCACTGTTTTCTAATACTATTACTGCATATTTTGGTATTGTGTACATATATCTTGTGTATATTTGCTATCCTCATACTGAGGGTACTCACTGAGATACTTTTGGCATATTGTCATAAAAATAAAGTACCTTTATTTTTAGTATATCTGTGTATTGTGTTTTCTTGTGATATTGTGCATATGACACTAAGTGGTACTGTAGGAGCTTCACTCGTCTCCTAGTTCAGCCTAAGCTGCTCTGCTAAGCTACCATTATCTATCAGCCTATGCTGCTAGACACCCTACACACTAATAAGGGATAACTGGGCCGGGTGCAAGGTGCAAGTACCCCTAGGTACTCACTACAAGCCAGTCCAGCCTCCTACACACAAGATTTGAGGTAAGTATATAAAATGCAAGGTACTTCACACAGGTAAGTAGGGAACTTTGATTTAAAACAGTAGTACACACAGTTTAGGTTAAAATGGCAATAAGCTATTTTAAAAGTGGACACTGCAAAAATCAACAGATCCTGGGGAGGTAAGTTTGGTAACATTTTTCAGGTAAGTAAAGCACTTACACAGTCAGTCTCCTGGGCATAGGCAGCCCACAGTTGGGGGTTCAAGGCAACCCCAAAGTCACCACACCAGCAACACAGGGCTGGTCAGGTGCAGAGGTCAAAGGAGGGCCCAAAACACATAAGCGCCTATGGAGAACAGGGGTGCTCCGGTTCCGGTCTGCTGGCAGGTAAGTACCTGCGTCCTTTGGGAGCACACCAGAGGGGTTTTGTAGAGCACTGGGGGCGGACACGAACAGGCACACAAAACACACCCTCAGCAGCACAGGGGCAGCCGGGTGCAGTGTGCAAAGTAGGCGTTGGGTTTGCTATAGGAAGCAATTTAGGGACCCGGGGGTCACTTAGGCGGTGCAGGCAGGGCACAGGGGGGCTTCTCAGGCCAGCCACCGACTGGGCTAGGAAGAGGGCCGCCTGCTGGTCACTCCTGTACTGGTGGGTGGTTCCTCTCGGTCCTGGGTGCTGTGGGTGCAGTGCTTGGTCCAGGCGTCGGGTTCCTTGTTACCAGGCAGTCGCGGTCAGGGGGAGCCTCTGGTTCCTCTCTGCAGGCATTGCTGTGAAGGGGCATGGGCGTCGACTCAGGTTACTCACGTCGTCGTATTCGCCTGGGATCCTCTCTGAGGTGTTTGTTCTCTGGAGCTTGAGCCAGGGGCGTCGGGTGCAGAGTGAGAAGTCTCGCGCTTCCGGCAGGAAGGGAGAGTTCTTTCAAAGTTGCTAAAAAGTTGCAAAGTTGTTGCTGCTTTTGAACAGTGCGGCTGTTCTCGGGAGTTTCTTGGTCCTTCGGGTTCCGGGCAGTCCTCAGAGGTCGCTGGTCCCTGTCAGATGTGTCGCTATGCAGGTTCTTTGAGTCTGGAGACAGGCCGGTAGGGCTGGGGCCAAGTCAGTTGGTGTCTCCGTCGTCCCTGCGGGGCTTTCAAGTCAGCAGTCCTTCTTTGTGTAGGTTGCATGAATCTGATTTCCTGGGTTCAGGGTCACCCCTAAATAATAAATTTAGGGGTGTGTTTAGGCCTGGGGGGCAGTAGCCAATGGCTACTGTCCTGGAGGGTGGCTACACCCTCTTTGTGCCTTCTTCCTGAGAGGAGGGGGGCACATCCCTATTCCTATTGGGTGAATCCTCCAATCTCAAGATAGAGGATTTGTAAAGGCAGGAATTACCTCAGCTCAGCTTAGGGGCTGTCCTGACTGGTGGGTGGCTCCTCCTTGTTTTTCTCATGATCTACTCCAGCCTTGCCGGCAAAAGTGGGGGCAGTGGCCGGAGGGGCAGGCATCTCCACTAGCTGGGATGCCCTGGGATGCTGTAACAAAAGGCATGAGCTTTTGAGGCTCACCACCAGGTGTTACAGTTCCTGCAGGGGGAGGTGAGAAGCACCTCCACCCAGTACAGGCTTTGTTCCTGGCCACAGTGTGACAAAGTCACTCACCCCATGTGGCCAGAAACTCGTCTGGTTGTGGCAGGCTGGCAGAAACTGGTCAGCCTAGCACTAGGAGTCAGACTGGTATTCAGGGCATATTTTACAATAAACCCTACACTAGCATCCGTGTGCATTTCTTGTGCTGAGAAGTTTGATACCAAACTTCCCAGATTGCAGTGTAGCCATTATGGAACTGTGGAGTTTGTGTTTGACAAACTCCCAGACCATATACTCTTTATGGCTACCTTGCACTTGCAATGCCTAAGGTTTTGCTTAGACACTGTAGGGGCTCATGCACATATGCCCTCACATGTGGTTTAGTGCACCCTGCCTTAGGGCTATAAGGCCTGCTAGAGGGGTGACTTACCTATGCCACAGGCAGTGAGAGGTGGGCATGGCACTCTGAGGGGAGTGCCATGACAACTTAGTAATTTTCTCCCCACCAGCACACACAAACTGTGAGGCAGTGTGCATGTGCTGAGTGAGGGGTCCCCAGGGTGACTTAAGACATGTTGCAGTCCTTAGAGACCTTCCCTGGCATCAGGGTCCTTGGTACCAGGGGTACCATTTACAAGGGACTTATCTGTGTGCCAGGGCTGTGCCAATTGTGGGAACAAAGGTACAGTTTAGGGAAAGAACACTGGTGCTGGGGCCTGGTTAGCAGGGTCCCAGCACACTTTCAATCATAACTGGCATGAACAAAAGGCAAAAAGTCAGGGGGTAACCATGCCAAGGAAGGCATTTCCTTACAGTGTGGGAATACAAACCCAAACAATTTAATAGTGGTTAGGCAGAAAGGTGCTACAGTTCCAAATAACATGAACAGCTACGCATGATGTTATTTTATGTAGGTAAGATTTTGAACTACATTATTAGGGCTATTTGCACGCGAGTCAGACTTAGTGAGGTCAATAACATGAGCACCAGTTACTTAACTAGTAAAGTTAGAGGCTTTTTCATTTTCAAAACTATTATTTTGCTCCTTTGGCAGTCTATTATTTATTTTATTATGAGTGTATCAGCTGCCCCCAGGCAATGGCTACTCCAAAACATATCATTGCATCTCCCTAGTTAATATATGGGTGGAAACTAAATTAACTAAGCTAGACTTTATCTGTGTTAGGAACTTTCTTTCTATGTTGTTGATCTTCAACTTACTATATAGTGTTAAAAACATTAGTGATGTCATTTCTTAATTATCATGGTCAAAGGTCATGTGACATCACTTTCTTTAATGCCATCGGGGTCAGAGGGTGTGTGATGCCACTCTGCTACCCCTGGCATTTTATTAAACTGACATCTTAGTATAACAAAGAAAAAAGTTTTTTGTTTTTTAAATTTCCCAGCAGAGTGCCTAACTAGAAATTGAGTATTTTCACCATAGCAAACAAGTTTGGCATGGGAGTCTTTTTTGTGTAGTGTGAGTCTGACTACAGGAATTGTATCCCATCCCTCCGTTATTGAAACATTATTATTCCAAATTGTATATAATTGTTCAGATACTCCACAAAACAGTATCCCCCCTGGCATACATTTTAGGTCGAAGCCTACCAGATGTGTGGTTTGCTAACAACATCTTGGGGACATTCTGAAAGCTTCTCTTGAAATACATTCTGCCCATTACTTACCATTGGCTTTGTGTTTTGTAGCTCACATTTGCTTGCTTGAATTCTACTTCCTGGCTTTGTTTGTTTTAGGCTATCCAGCTTGAGTTCACCCTTAGAGTGGAACATAGCCTATTAACTGTATTGTTCCACGAGTGCTTGTTTTTTTTATGAACAGGCCTTTAAATCTTGCTCTTATCTTGTCACATTAGCTGTGCATTCCAAGACAGAAGTCAAAGGCCAGGCTCTGCCTTCCAAGGGAGCTTGGTGTTCTTTCTCTGACTTCAAAGTAAGAGGATTTACCAGATAATCTTGCTGTGAAAGGAAAGCCTTTTTTCTTTAGCAGACAACATTTAAATGTCTGTAAATGAACTGTGCATATATTTTAGAATAAATTAGGATTAGGAAAACACAAAAGAAGCACTTTTTCTTATTCTGATGTGTAGTTAAAACAGATATTTTAATACAATAAAAAAAAAAATACACTAGGTGTTGACATTCCCACACATTATTGTTTGTGTGCAGTGTACCTTTATCAGTAAAACCATATGTCTCTGCAAATGTAATAGTCATTTCAATTGAAAATGTCTTGCCTGAAATGGTATTGCACTACCGCACCATACATACTCTACACCATGCCACTCCACTCTACCCCACTACACTCTCTAACACTCTACTCTACAACACTTCACTCCACTCTATGCCACATCACTCTATTCTACACCCCTCCACCCTTTGCCATGATACTCCATACCACTCTACGGCATAACACTGCACTCCACTCCATGACATGACACTCTTCTTCATTCCACTCTATGACACTCTGTTCCACTCCACTCTATGACACTTTACTCTACTCTACGCTAGGCACTCAACTCTACTCTACTCCACTTTATGACACTTTATTCCACTCTACTCCATGCCACTCTATGACAATCCTCAACACTGCTCCACTTTACGACACTCTACAACCCTCCACTCTATAACACTTTACTCCATTCTATTCCACTCCACTCTACAACACTCTACTCCACTCAACGGCACTCTACGCCACTCCCTCTACAACATTCCATGCAATTTTATTCCATTCTGCTCTAACACACTATGCCAGTCTATGGCAATCTATGCCACTCTACTCTATGACATTCCATTCTACGACACTCCACTTTATGACACTCCACACAACAACACTCCACTCAACAACACTCCAATCAGTGACATTACACTCTATGACAACCTAGTTCATTTGCAGCCACTCCACTCTACAACAATGTATTCCACTCTACAACACTCTACTCTGCTGTATGGAACTTCTTCTACATCACGCTACACCATTTTACTACACTGTGCGCCACTCCACAACATTCTTCATCAGCCTGCTTCCTCCACAATGCTCCACAACACTCTATGCCACTACATTGTATGTCACTCTACTCCACTATATGCCACTACACTCTACGACAATCTACTTCACTCTACACCACAACACTCTACTCCACTGTACACAACTCCCTCTATGCCACTCCACTCCACTTTCCTCCACTCTATACCAATCCACTTTACTCTACAATTCTGTACTCCACTCTATGCCATTCTACATCACTCTACTCTATACCACTCCACTCTATAACACTCTACTCCACTCTACTCCTATCCACAGCACTCTACGCCACTCTCATGTATACCACTCTATAACACTCTTTGCCACTCCACGACACTCAATTCAACTCTACTCCACTCTGCTCCGTGCCAATCCTCAACAGTCTATGCCACTCCATTCTATGACACTCTAATCCACTCTTTGCACCACCACTCTACGACAATCACTACACAATACTCTACTACCCTGTACATAACCCCTCCTATGCCGCTTCACTCCATTCTACTCTATGACACTCTACATAACTCCACTCTACAACACTCTATGCACTCCACTCTACAACACTCTACTCCAATCCATGCCCTTCCACTCTACTTCCTCAACAGCACTTCATTCCACTCTACACCACTACACTCTACTTCATTGCACGCAACTCCATGCCACTTTACAACACTACACTCTGACACTTACCTCCATGCCACTCTCTGCTCTGCCACAAACGTTTAGCCATGCTGAACACCAGCTATGCTGGTAAACAACATGGATAACACACAGTGGCAAAGCAAATATCTCTTGCATAGGTAAGAGAGACATATTGGCTTTGCTAATGTTTATCTACAACTACTTGTTTGAATAGCCCTGTCTCAAACCATAGTCCGTACGTCGTTCTTTTTCACAAGCTGCTAATCACTTGCTTGGAATCTCTCAATAATATAAGCTTCCTCTACCCTACTTATTCCACTACTGACATTGGTCCAAAGTAATCTGCCCTTCCACAGACTTCTAATGATGACATTTAACTCCCAAATGTGAGCTTCTTCTACTCTACCTATAACCTCACGTCCCCCGCTACAATGACAACTAGCTCTAGCTAATGCTTTAACAAAGAAACTGGGGTAGTGCATGCAAGGTTTTCTTCTGCGAATACAAGACAATGTGCCAGATGTACAAAGAACTGTTTTGCAAAAAGTGGTTGGAAACTGCACACCAAGTTTTTGCGAATCAATTCTGATTTTGTGAACAAACCAATATTCTATTAGATCAGTTTGCAACTCACCATTCAGAATGGGTCACAATTTCACCTGTCTCATCAATATTCACAAGGTAGTTCACAAACTGCGACTGCCCCTAATTATATGCAATCACAGGAATGGTGATATGCTGGAGACAGCGAAACATGATGTCTGTGATTTTCTTTAAATGCAGTATATTTTAAAAATATACAGCCCACTTTACTTAAAGGAAACAGGTTGGCATTTAAGAAGCACAGCCCTCATTATGACATTGGCGGTAAATGCCGCTTACCACTGCAGTGATGGCAGCCAACATACTGCAGTGGTGGCAAATATCAGTTCGACATATTATGACACACACACACCAATCCGACAGAATACTGCCACATACACAAATCCTCCAGCCCAAAGGTCAGTGCTATAGTGTCGGTACCAACACCTATGCCGTTACGCCAACAAACCAACTCCCACTACATCATGACCCACAAATCACCATGGCGGACATTCAACGGCAGTAAACCATTTGCGGTACACCCCAGTGCACTCAGAATGGATACCCAAATACTAAACTGCACAACATTGGCCAATACCAAAAATACACACCTGACACTCATACACACACTACACCCACCCACTGCACTAAAAAACACACACCCACATCACCCACAACCCTTTACAAATTATTGCTACCAGACTGACACCAAGACCACTGCGACAATTAGACACACACAACAGATATACCCATACATCCCTCACGCACCCCACTACGCACACCCAACCACAGTACCCAACACCCACACACTTGCACACACCACACACACCCATGTCCCCACAAAGGCACCCCCATTTCACAGATGAGGAGTTGAGGGTCATGGTGGAGGAAATAGTCAGGGTAGAGCCACAGCTGTTTGAAGCACAAGTACAGCAAATATCTATTGCCAGGAAGATGGAGCTATGGCGGGGAATCGTGGACAGGGTGAACGCTGTGGGACAGCATCCAAGAAGAAGGGACGACATCAGGAAGAGGTGGAACGACCTACGGGGGAAGGTACGTTCCGTAGCAGCAAGGCACCAGCTCGCCATACAGAGGACTGGCGGTGGACCCCCACCTCCTCCTACACAGCTCACAGCATGGCAGGAGCCTGTCTTGGCAATCCTGCATCCTGAGGGACTCACTGGAGTTGCCAGAGGACTGGACACTGGTGAATCAACATTTACTACTTATCAACCCACATCTTTGCATGCCATTTCACACCCTCACCCTCACTCCCATCACTCCACTTCATCCCTCACACTGCACCTACACATATGACTAACCCCAGTGCCCAGCCCTGCATGCGATACCAATGCATGAACAGCCCTTCCAGCCCTGCATGGACACCCATCACTAAAGCATGCACAGCAAAGGGGAACTAACAATCCCACAACACATCAACATACACAAACCAAGGTGGCAGGTCAACAGCAATGATAGAGGGGATGCTAGGGATGTACAATATGTCGCAGGCATGAAGCATAATACATCACTTACATCCCCGCAGGTTCCCCAGCCAATGTCAGCGGAGAGGAGGTGCCACAACAAGCCAGCCCCCCAACAGAAGATGTCCCCAGTGATGACAGTAACTCTGGACTTCAGGATATGGATCAACAACCTGGCCCATCAGGGACCACTGGACAGTTGGTCACCCCAGCCCACTCACAGTCCACCACAGAGCCTCCCCCATCAGTATCCAACACCACAGCACCCACCCAGCGTCCCCACACCTCTGTCCCCAGGACACGTCAATCAGCAGTGTGCCCACCTGTACAGGGACCCCAGTCCACACCTCACACCCAAGACAATCAGGGACCTGGGGTCAGTGGTAATGGGCACACCGTTCAGGGGACAGAGGCGCAGGGCAACAGGGACACTGGGAGGACCGCTGTGCACCATGGAGAGGACAGGCCCAGGAAGCTGACTCTCCAGGAGGCACTCACCAAGATCCTGGGTGCCTACCAACAATCCCAGGACATGATGGGCCAGATCCTTGACAACATGCAGGAGAACAAGCAGCTGCAGGAGGAACACCATCAGGAGAACAGGGAGGACTTGCAGGCTCTCAACACCACCATGATCTCCATAGCAGGGGTGCTGGCAGACATGGCCAGTATCATGAGGGAATCGACAGCACACCAGCGGGCCCCTCCCACTAGCCCGTCTATTGACCAGCCCACCACCTCCACTGCAGCTAGTGGGCAGAAGGCCCCACCACAGGAACCACAGGCCACCAGCACCCCTCCCCCTGCAGAAGATAAACCACCCCGCAAACAGTCCCTGCGACCCAGACAGAAGCCAGAGACACTTGCCAAGACCAAGACCACTGCCAGGAAATGAGACTCTCCTAATTGTCCCCCTTGTGTCCAACCTTGTCACCTTGTCCACTTTGAACTGCCTTTGCTCCCCTTCCTATGGCCCCTTGGACACTGCACCTGTGCTACAAGCAGACTGCAACAATACACTGGACTTTCCTCTACCATCACCCCATTCCATTGCACTTTACCCTCAATTTTACAGCACTGCAATAAAAAACCTTGAACACTACTTGACTGATAGTATTTTATGTGTTGGGAATGGGCATTCAGGGGAACAGTCACATCTGGTGCAAATTATATAAACACTGTGATAGTATACAATTAATGACCTGTAACTGTCTGTGGTAATCACACCAGGACACTGTTGTCATATCACCAACATCTGTAAAATGACAAGCCATAGGTGACAGTAAGTAGCAATGCAAAGTAAGCAAATGCCATCATGCCACAGTCACACAGAGGAAATCAATATTTAGAGCAATGATCAGTTCCACTGTCTCATCTGTGTGTCATTGGAAGTATTGACGTATAACTGATGTTCTGTTGTCCACATGCTCATCCTCTGCCTCCTCATCATCACTGTCCTCAGGGTCCACGGCTGCCACAGGGGCATCTCCAGTCTCCTCCTCCTGCAGAAAAGGCGCATGTAGTCAGAGGGCCAGGTTGTGCAACATGCAGCATGCCACTACTATCTGGCAGACCTTCCCGGGTGAGTAACACAGGGATCCAGCTGTCAGATGGAGGCACCTGAACCTGGCCTTCATGAAGCCGATGGTCCTTTCGATTATTCTTCTGGTTCGCCCATGTGCCTCATTATAACGGTTCTCAGCCCCTGTCCTGGCATTCCTCACAGGGGTCAGGAGCCATGATAGGTTTGGGTAGCCAGAGTCACCTGCAAGTATTGAGGGACAAACATTAGCCGAACACAATGCTATGGGGATAACACCTGAAGGCATACACTGACATACAGTGGGTGGGGAGTCTGGCTCACCTATTAGCCACACCCTGTGCCTTTGTAGTTGAGCCATCACATTTGGGATGCTGCTATTCCTCAGGACAAGGGTGTCATGCACCAACCCAGGATACTTGGCAGTGACGTGGGAGAAGTACTGGTCCGCCAGGCACACCATTTGCACATTCATTGAATAGAAACTCTTCCGATTCCTGAACACCTGTTCATTTTGGCGGGGGATGAATGCAATATGTGTACAGTCAGTCGCCCCAATAATATTGGAGATATGCCCCACTGCATAGAATCCTGCCTTAACAGTGGACAAGTCTTCCACCTGGGGGAAAACAATGTAGCTGCACATGTGTTTCACCAGGGCAGACAAAAACCCTTGCCGGCACGATTGAGAACATTGGCTGTGACATTCCTGCTGCCAAGCCCACTGTCACTTGGAATGAACCAGTTGCCAAGAAATGGAGCACTGACTGAACTTGCACAAGAGGGGGCAATCCCAGTGGAGGATGGATGGCTGATATTAGGCCAGGCTCCAATTGGGCACACAGCTCTGTTGATTGTGGGCCTGTCCAGTCTATAGGTGAGTATAATGTGCCTGTCCTCCAGCGTAGCCAAGTCCATAAGGGGTCTGTACACGGGGTTGTCTCCTCTTCCTATTCATCCGCAGCGGTAGGTATCTAAGGGACACAAGAATGAGTAGGCTGTCACAATTTGAACAATGGAACCGCCACCTCAGTGTACATACAGCTTCAATGTGATGGGACAGTGGGAATGGCAATGTATGTGCAATTTTAGGCAATGACGCAGTTATGGTTTATCTGATCATTGTGCACCACCTTAAAATGGCGACAACCTGTCCTGTACCTTGGGACAGGTGGAAGTGAGGTAACTCCGCTGAGGTTAGGCGTCGTGGTGGAAGGCGGTCTTGCAAAGCTGTGCAATTGCTTATTGGCTAATATGGGGATCTATGGAGTACAGTGGCCAATAGGGATGAGCGCCGGCGGTGATGGTGTACACCGCCGTGAACAGGACTGACATTTTCTATCTAAATCCTCACTTGTTTCCTGACTTTTCACACGACGACACCTACACTGCATGTGTTGCTGTGACCTGTGTCTGGACCATACTATGGGCCGTGTAACCAGGGAAAGGGCCCCTGCCTTTATTTTGGGGGAGTTGGAGCGACTGGTGGATGGGGTCCTACCCCAGTATGGACTTTTGTATGGGCCTCCAGACCAACAGGCGAGTACACCCTGGGCACGATGTATGTGGGAAGGATACATGGAGGTGTGTGTGCAAGCATCGTGTCATCGGGGGGATGTCTGGTGGTAATGTACATGGTGGGCGCCGGACGATGTGTGTGCCAATGGTGATGGAAAAGGGATTGGTGGGCCATATGTGTGAGAGGCTGGATTGTATGTGTAATGGTGTCCTCCTGTCTGCATTTCCACTGCAGGTCAGCGCCCATCAAACGAAGGGATTGTGGCGGCACCTGGTGGTCTACAGCAGGCAGAGCACCCGCTGAAGGAAACAGTGGGAAGACCTGAGACGCTGGGCACGGAAGACCGTGGAGGCCCAGCTGGGGATGGCCTTCCAACGAGGAGGGGGTGCCCGTGGGAACCTGACCCCATGATAGCCCGCATACTGGTGGTGGCCTACCCAGAGCAGGATGGGTGCTTGATGGCATCAGAGCAGCCACAAGGGGGTGAGTACAGTGGGTGTTACTACAATTGGTAGGTGGCATGGGATCCGGGTGCTGAATGTGAGTTAGTGGGTGCCCCTTAATGCCAGGCCAGACATTACAGCGTGATCCAGCTCAAGGGTAATGGGTCTATGGAAAATGCAGGAAACTTAGCTTGTTTGCATTCCATGTCAGTCAGGGGTTTGTGGGTCCCAGGAGGTGTGCAGTTGGTGGTGTTTGCCCTCATCTTGCTGTGGCATCTAGCCAAATCAATGCCAGTGCAATGCATAGTGCTCAATCCTGATCCCTGGATGTGACTGTGCTGTGTATGCCAACTGTGGTGTTGGTGCAGTAATTGACCCAGTGTTCCCTTTCTCTGTCTCCCCCCCTTTTTTCTTCTGCCATCCTGTCCATGTGTGCATTAGCATCATCTGGCGGAGGAGCAGGGGCACCGGCGACAGAGGAAGCTGCATCCCACAGGACCCAGGAGGCAGAGTCCACCGACGCCGAGGGAACCAGTGGGATGGAGGGCGAGGGGAGCACCATGGCAGAGACAGGAGGTGACAGCACTGACTCAGATACCTCCTCTGATGGAAACTCCCTAGTGGTGGCGGGCACCTCTGGTAACTCCCCAGCTGCAGGTACAGCCGCCACCCCCATACCAGCACCGCCCTCCCAGTAGCCTCTCAGTGAGTCGCCTGTGTCCGCTCACCCAAGAGGGTGGGCATCTCCTTCGCCCCAGGCACCTCAGGCCCTGCCCCACTGAGCCCTGCTGCCCTGAGAGAGGAGGCTATTGACCTCCTGAGATCCATCTCTGTAGGGCAGTCAACCATTGTGAATGCCATCCAGGGGCTGGCATCCCAGATGCAGATATGCAATGCATTCCTGGAGTGCATCCACTGTGGATTGGTGGCCCAACAGAGATCGATTCAGGCTCTGTCCTCTCTGAGGGCAGCCATTGTCCCTGTTCCTACCGTCCCCCCTCCAACTACCACTTCCCAGTCCCAGTCTCCTCAACCCCAACCCATCCCATTCGCACATACAGACAAGCATGAACACAAGACAACACACAAGAGTGGCACAGTCAAACACAGGCACCTCACTTCAGCCCCCAGCACTCATGCAAACACCACACAGTTGCACACAAAACCACATCCACTGCCCCACTTTCTCCCCCTCCTCCTCCTCCACCTCCCTCACAGTTACGTCCATACTCACACCTCCATGCACTGCTTCAACAGCCACCCCCAGCATCACTACACCAAGCAGCACCTCAATAGCAGACACCTTCACAACATCCATCCACACGTCCCCTGTGTCCTCTCCCACCCTGTCTGCCCCCCCCCCTTAAAGGACACAAATGCAGGCACTCAGACACCCAATAGCCATCCACCTCACATCAGCACACTACTCATGCACCCAAGTCCAGCAGAAGAACTCCTCCAACAACCACTCCCTCAACCTCCACTCCCATCCCTCCTCATTCATCCCGCCCCACCGTCCCTAAGAAGCTTTTCCTTGCCCAACTTCACCTCTTCCCCACAGTAAAGGATCCCACTCCACCAGCCAGGAAGGGGAAGGATTTCACTCCACCACCCAGGAAAGGGAAGGATCCCACTCCACCAGCCAGGAAGGGGAAGGATCCCACTCCAACAGCCAGGAAGGGGAAGGATCCCACTCCAACATCCAGGATGGGAAGGATCCCACTCCAACAGCCAGGAAGGGGAAGGAACACTCACCTCCTGCCAGGAAAGGGAAGAAGCCCTCACCTCCAGCTGAGACACAGCAGCCCTCTCCTCCAACAGAGGCTGCCCAGGAGGCACCTTCCACAGCTGAGACACAGCAGCCCTCGCCTCCCATGGAGGCTGCCCAGGAGGCACCTTCCACAGCTGAGACACAGCAGCCCTCGCCTCCAACGGAGGCTGCCCAGGAAGCACCTTCCACAGCTGAGACACAGCAGCCCTCGCCTCCAACGTATGCTGCAGAGGAGGCACCTTCCACAGCTGGGACACAGCAGCCCTCACCTCCAACAGAGGCTGCCCAGGAGGCACCTTCCACAGCTGAGACACAGCAGCCCTCGCCTCCAACAGAGGCTGCCCAGGAGGCACCTTCCCCAGCTGAGACACAGCAGCCCTCACCTCCAACAGAGGCTGACAGGGTACCAACACCACCACCAGTGGTCACGGAGCTCTCACCTCCAGCTGAGACGGTGCAGCCCTCACCTCCAGCTGCGGACATGTAGGCCACCCTCAAGGGACTGCTGTACAAGGAGCCCAATCCAGAGTCAGTAGGCAAGTCCCCCGCCTGAGAGACTGTGACCTTGCACTCTCTATCATTGGAAAATGGGCATGGAGCCCCCTCCAGAACCAGTGGGCAAGTCCCCCACCTGAGAGACTGTGACCTTGCACTCTCCAGCATTGGGAAATGGGCGTGGAGCCCCCTCCAGAACCAGTGGGCAAGTCCCCCACCTGAGAGACTGTGACCTTGCACTCCCCAGCATTGGGAAATGGGCATGGAGCCCCCTCCAGAACCAGTGGACAAGTTCCCCACCTGAGAGACTGTGACCTTGCACTCTCCAGCATTGGGAAATGGACATGGACCCCCTCCATAACCAGTGGGCAAGTTCCCCACCTGAGAGACTGTGACCTTGCACTCCCCTGCATTGGAAATGGGCATGGAGCCCCCTCCAGAACCAGTGGGCAAGTCCCCCACCTGAGAGACTGTGACTTTGCACTCTCCAGCATTGGGAAATGGGCATGGAGCCCCCTCCAGAACCAGTGGGCAAGTCCCCCACCTGAGAGACTGTGACCTTGCACTCCCCAGCATTGGGAAATGGGCATGGAGCCCCCTCCAGAACCAGTGGACAAGTTCCCCACCTGAAAGACTGTGACCTTGCACTCTCCAGCATTGGGAAATGGGCATGGACCCCCTCCATAACCAGTGGGCAAGTTCCCCACCTGAGAGACTGTGACCTTGCACTCCCCTGCATTGGAAATGGGCATGGAGCCCCCTCCAGAACCAGTGGGCAAGTCCCCCACCTGAGAGACTGTGACCTTGCACTCTCCAGCATTGGGAAATGGGCATGGAGCCCCCTCCAGAACCAGTGGGCAAGTCCCCCACCTGTGAGACTGTGACCTTGCACTCCCCAGCATTGGGAAATGGGCATGGAGCCGCCCCCTCCAGAACCAGTGGGCAAGTCCCCCACCTGAGAGATTGTGACCTTGCACTCCCCAGCATTGGGAAATGGGCATGGAGCCCCCTCCAGAACCAGTGGACAAGTTCTCCACCTGAGAGACTGTGACCTTGCACTCTCCGGCATTGGGAAATGGACATGGACCCCCTCCATAACCAGTGGGCAAGTTCCCCACCTGAGAGACTGTGACTTTGCACTCCCCAGCATTGGGAAATGGGAATGGAGCCCCCTCCAGAACCGGTGGGCAAGTTCCCAACTTCAGCTGAGGTGCCACCCACCCCCTTCCCCTGAGGTGCCTGCCCACTTCAATAATGATGCCCCTGCACAGTTTTGTGAGGATGTTGTCAGGAAATGAGTTGGGCCTTGGATTGTGCCCTGTGGCCATGTGAGCCCTTAGTACTTTGGACTGGGCATTGGCCCTTTGTGGACAATTGTACATATCTCTTTGTTTTCCAATTGGTTCATGTGGTGGCCTTTGCCTTTCTAATACATTTTCTGTACTTCCGAACCGCAGTCCTTGTATTATTATGCTGTGTGTTGTGTGCCATTAGTTTACGTCTGCAGCTTGTTATGTGTACAGTGAGTGTGTGTCTGGTGTGTGTCATGCATATGTGTGTCACTCTCCTTTTCCTCCCTCCCTCCCTTATGTGCTAGGCGGCTGTGCTCACCGTCGTCGTCGTCGTCTTCGTCGGCGTTGGTGTTCCAGGTGGAGCATGGCGTAGAAGAACATCGGGAAGACTTGCAGTTCCGGTTCCATGGCAGCGTTGTTCTTCTCTGTGTCTCTGATGGTGAGTCTTTGGTCTTCTGTGCAGTGTTTCCACCAAGCTTTTGATGGCATTGGTTCCGCTACGGAAATCGTGGCAGATTGCAGTGTCATGATATGGTGGACGATACCTTGTCTTCCGTCTGCCTGTTGATGGCTACCGCCGTGGTGAGAGGTGTTAACGGTCTGGCGGAAGGTGTGGTACATTGGCTGTCTATGAGAGTTCTCACCGCCATGGTCTTAATTTGGTGGTAATTACCGCCAGCCTGTTGGCGGTATTTCCGCCACTTTATCAATCACCGCCAATGTAATAAGGACCACCATAATGTATTTTTTTAAAAGTTTTTCACACGGGGACCCCTCCCCTTTGCGAATGGGTTACAACCTCCTTTGATTAGCCAGTAACCTATTAATGGTTAGCAACCAAGATTGCACTTACAAACCATTGATATATAGTATTGTGAATCACAATTTTAAAGGGATGTCCTAAATAAGTATCTTCCAAATTGAGATTTCTAAACCCAGTTTGCGATTCAGTAACCTGTTACTGAATTGTAAAAAAGGGCTTAGCACATTTAAAAAAGTCATTTAGTGGTTGTAAATCCTGTGATTTAGCAAATTGCAGGCTTTGTGACCGCCTAATGGCTTAGTACAGCTGGCCTGAAATTCACTAACAAACAGAACTAAATGAACTACTAACTTTGGATTCCGCAGCACTTCAGTAGCTCATTGGGGGCACAAGCACAATGAAAATGATACTACAATATAATGGAAATTCAAGACCCAGACTTTGGTGAAAGAGGGATTCTGCAGCTGTCAGCAAAGGCAACAGAGTACTCTGAGCTTGCAACAAAATCAGACACAAAACCTTTTTGTAACAGTGTTGTGAGACCTAAAGCATCCATAAAGCTTTGGCCCAATTGTAAACCCATGTGTTCATAGCTGGCTCAGACAGTTAAACGCTTGCCACTGAGATGTGTGGTGATCTGCAGGTCACGAGTTAGCCTTCCCCCATCAGTAATTGATTACCGTTAAATGGGGTAATTCACCAGTTATTTACAGTGCTCAGAAACTGCAAAAGTTCGGTGTAAAGAACAATATAAAAACAAATTATTAATGAGTCGAGCCAATTGAGAATTATTGATAGGGGCCTAGCTTCAGGAGCAGTGTTTGGGATGTTACATCCACCAAACAAATGTATTTTCTGATATATTTGGTACAGGTGCTTTCAGTCAGGTATGGTGAAGTGTCTGTTGGACTTCACAAGGAATATTTACACACACACACACAAACAGGCAAAAAAGCACACATTCTCTCTCCCTCTCTGTTTTGACAGTTCTCCATAATGCTGGCTATTTTACAAATATTGGGGGTCATTACAACATTGGCAGTAAAAGCCGCATACCGCCGTGCAGAAGACCGCCAATACACAGCTGCGGCAGCGGAATTCCGCCACAGCTATTATGACCCACATCTCGGAATCCGACAAAATTCAGACACCCACACAAGTCCGCCACACCAAAGGTCAGTGATAAACTGGCGAAAACAAAACCTCCACCGTCACGCCAACAGAAACACGCCCATGCTATCAAGACTCACGAATCCACGCGGCGGTCTTTCAACCGCGGTATTCCACTGGCGGTACACACCACAGCGCTCAAAATACACACACATCTCCAAAACACCGCCACATTGGACAATTCAAAATACACACACCTGATACACATACACACTACACTCCCACACAATCAATACTATATAAAACACACACCCACATCACCCACAAACCCCTACAACCCAAAATTGTGACGAAGGCCAGAGAGACAGCACAACATAGACAACCCCACCACACAGAGGCACACAACACCATCACCCACACTACATCCATGCACAAAACACCACACACCACTACATATCACCACACTCATCACCACATACACCACCCCACACATCACCTACACCACCCCATGGCACGGCAAAGACACCCCAGGTTCTCGGAGGAGGAGCTCAGGGTCATGGTGGAGGAAATCGTACGGGTAGAGCCACAGCTATTTGGATCACAGGTGCAGCACACCTCCATAGCTAGGAAGATGGAGCTATGGCGAAGAATAGTCGACAGGGTCAACGCAGTGGGACAGCACCCAAGAAATCGGGATGACATCAGGAAGAGGTGGAACGACCTACGGGGGAAGGTGCGTTCCGTGGTCTCCAGGCACAACATCGCGGTACAGCGGACTGGCGGCGGACCCCCACCTCCTCCCCCACAACTAACAACATGGGAGGAGCAGGTCTTGGCGATTCTGCATCCTGAGGGCCTCGCAGGAGTAGCTGGAGGAATGGACTCTGGTAAGTCAAATCTTAACTATTACAACCCCCACCCTACCTGCATGCTATCACATACCCCCACCCTCACCCCCTCCCCTATCACTCCAACTCCTCACATATGTACTACTAACACAAACCACCCATCCCAACACCAAGCCCTGCATAACACAACAAAGCATGGACACCCCTCACTAAAGCATGCCCACTGCACATACCCATAACACCCCCCCAACCATCATCACACAAGCCCCCACACAGGAATGCTAGCACTGGGGTACACGCTCACCCACCCATTGCACACCATGACACACTCAGATGCAATAATCATGCTTTTACACCCCTGCAGGACCACTACCCAACGTACCCAGACAGGAGGGTCCAGACATCTCTACCCCACCCACAGAAGAGGCCCACAGTGATGACAGCAGCTCTGTTCAACTGGATCCAGATGACCAGCCCGGACCATCGTGGGCCTCGGGACAGTCGGTTCCCCACACCCAGTCACAGGCCACCACAGACCTTCCACCCTCTGGTAACACCAGCACAGCACCCACCCAGCGGGCCCATACCTCCGTACCCAGGACACGTCAATCAGCTGTGTGTCCACCACTACAGGGAACCCAGGATAACCCACCACCCCAACAACAACAGGGACCTGGGCCAGTGGCAGTGGGCACACGGTCCAGGGGACGGAGGCCCAGGAACACAGGGGAACTGGGAGGGCTGCTGTGTGACAGGGGGCGGACAGGCCTAGGGAACCCACTCTCCACGAGGCCCTCTCCTCCATCATGGGAGCATATCACCACTCCCAGGAGACGATGGCAACGGTCCTGGCCAAGTTTCAGGAGACCCAGCGCATGCAGGAGGAACAGTATTTGAGCTTCAGGGAGGAACTCAGAACCATCAGCACCGCCCTGGGCACCATCGTAGGGGTGCTGAAGGAGATCCTTAACACCAGTAGGGACACCGTGGCACTCCAAGGGGCCCCTGACACTAGCATGAACGAAGAACTGCCCACCACCTCCGCCGGCGCTTGTGGACAGGAGGCACCGCCACAGGACCACCACACCAGCACCCCACCCCCTGCAGACAGAGAACCACCCCGCAAGCGGTCCCTGAGATCCAGGAACAGGACAGAGCACGATGCCAAGACCCCCGCCAAGAAATGAGACCACCCTGATTGTCATCCCACTGTCCCACTTTGTAACCCTTTCCATATTGGAACTGCCCCAGCTCCACTTCCTATGCCCATATGGGCACCTGTGAGACTAATAGGCTGGACTCTGCCATGGACATTCCTCCACCATCACCCCTCACCATTTTACCACCCCCCTCCAATATTTAGCACTTCAATAAACACCCTTGAAGCACAAAACAATCTGGAGTCAGCCTGTGATTTCGAAATTGTGTATTAGCAATGACAGTGACAAAATCCGTTCTCAAATGTAATGGCAACATACCTATGTCACACATCTCAAGTCCATGAGGAATGTAAGCAGATGACACACGTTGGTAACCACACCTGTGAAACCGTAATGGAAATGTACAACTCAGTTACCATATATTGGTTGAAATCGACAGACAGGATAGAGGTAGAAGTGTGAAAGTACTTGTAGTAGGCAGGAATGTGTTCTCACCTGTGTGTCACTGGAAATATTGCTGGATAACTGAGTCCCTGTTGTCAATGTCTTCTTCCTCTGCTTCCTCCTCATCACTGTCCACAGGCTCCACAGCTGCCACAACACCGTCATCCGGACCATCCTCCTGAAGAAAAGGAACCTGTCGTCGCAAAGCCAGATTGTGAAGCATACAGTAGGCCACGATGATCTGGCACACCTTCCTTGTTGAGTAGAATAGGGAACCACCTGTCATATGGAGGCATCTGAACCTGGCCTTCAGGAGGCCGAAGGTGCGTTCAATCACCCTCCTAGTCCGCCCATGGGCCTCATTGTAGCGTTCCTCTGCCCTGGTCCTGGGATACCTCACAGGGGTCAGTAGCCATGACAGGTTGGGGTAACCAGAGTCCCCTAATAGCCACACCCGGTGCCTCTGGAGTTGACCCATCACATAAGGGATGCTTCTATTCCGCAGGATGTAGGTGTCATGCACAGAGCCAGGGAACATAGCATTTACCTCGGAGATGTACTGGTCTGCCAAACATACCATCTGTACATTCATGGAATGATAACTCTCCGGTTCCTGTACACCTGTTCACTCCTGTGGGGGGGGACCAGAGCTACATGGGTCCCATCAATGGCACCTATGATGTTAGGGATATGTCCAAGGGCATAGAAGTCACCTTTAACTGTAGCCAAATCCTCCACCTGAGGGAAAACGATGTAGCTCCGAATGTGTTTCAGCAGGGCAGACAACACTCTGGACAACACGTTGGAAAACATAGGCTGGGACATCCCTGATGCCATGGCCACTGTTGTTTGAAATGAGCCACTTGCAAGGAAATGGAGCACTGATAGCACTTGCACTTGAGGGGGGATCCCTGTGGGATGGCGGATTGCTGACATCAGGTCAGGCTCCAACTGGGTACACAGTTCCTGGATTGTGGCACGGTCAAACCTGTAGGTGATGATTAAATGTCGCTCCTCCATTGTCAATAGGTCCACCAGCGGTCGGTACACTGGAGGATTCCGCCATCTCCTCACATGTCCCAGCAGACGGTGCCTAGGAAGGACAACACCGACCACAGAGTCAAACAACTCAGAGGTATGTACCCACAGTCTACACATAACACGAAACATAATCCAAAAATGTGTCTGTATGTGTGTTGAGTCTAGGCCTAGGTATGTGTGACGCAGTTGAAAATGAAGCCATGTGGGCCCCTGAAATGGCAGCTCACTGACCTCTAAAGTGGGACAGTGGGATGTGAGGTAACTGCGCTGGCGTTGTACACCGTCGCGGTAGGAGGCTGAAGACCGCGGCACAATGCTGCATTGGTTAACATTGGACCCTATGGGTCCCAGGAGCCAATGATGAAGTGCGCCAGCGGTGATGATACGCATCGCCTCGGACGTCACCGCCGTGGACGTGACCGCCATTTTCTACCTGTGCAATCACTCGATACCTGATCTTCGACAGGAGAGGACCTACACTGCAAGTGCTGCTGTGACCTGTCTGGAAGAGACAATGGCTCGTGCGTCTGGGGAAAGGGCCCCTGCCTTCACTGCACAGGTGTTGGAGAAGCTCGTGGACGGGGTCCTCCCCCAGTAAAAGCTACTCTACGGTCCTCCAGACCAACAGGTAAGTACACAGGGAGCATGTTGTATGGGCTATGCTTGTGTGGAGAGGGCTGGTTGTAAGAAGGAAGGGGGCCACAGTTCTGCGTGCATGACGGACTGTGAATGCATGTGCCACATGGCAAGGGTAGGGATGTGGGCCACTCACTTTGACGGTGCAGTTGGTAATGACTTCTCTTCTTCCCCTGTACATGTCATGTAGGTCAGCGCCCACCAGAAGAAGGATATTTGGCGTGCCATCGTTAAGGACGTCCGGACCCTGGGGGTCCACCACAGACGGAGCACCCACTGCCGGAAAATATGGGAGGACATTCGCCGCTGGAGTAAGAAGACGGCGGAGGCTCAGCTGGGGATGGCCTCCCAACGTGGGAGGGGTGTCCGTCGCACCATGACCCCCCTGATGTTCCGGATCCTGGCGGTGGCCTATCCTGAGTCGGATGGGCGCTTGAGGGCATCACAGGGGGTGAGTACAACATAATTCTGCGGACTTTGCGTGCAGTAAAGATGTCTGGGTGGGGGAGGAGGGCTGTGGGTTTCCCTAGGCCAGGGCGAGTTCCGTAGGCTAGGCCCCTCCGTAATGCAGGCCATGTGGCACTCCACCCCACCTCTGTAGAGTGCCAACTACAGGTATACATGCCCCTGTGTCATCTATGTGTGCTGATGTCCACCATAGCCATGTAGGCCATATCCCAGGAACTGCATCTGTAGAGCCCAGCAGCGCAGCGTAGTGCAGGGGGCTGCTTTGTCTGTATTGTCCACCAACGGTAGCGGTAAGCCATGCACTCAACCTGTCTTTCTTCTGTCCCGCCCCCCCCTTTTTGTGGTCTCCCTGTTCTTGTGTGCATCAGCATCATCAGGCGGAGGTACAGTGGCACCGGAGCACGAGGGAGCTGCATCCCACATGGCCATGGAGGGCCACACCACGGACTCGGAATACACCAGTGGGACGGAGGGCGAGGGGAGCTTCACGGCGGTCACAGGATCTGCAACCAGCGACACGGACTCGTCCTCCGATGGGAGCTCCCTTGTGGTGGCGGCAAAATCTGTGCCCCCACTTCTACAGGTACAGTCGCCAACCCCCCCCCCCACCAGCACCGCCCTCTCAGCAGCCCCTCAGCGTTTGCCCCGTGCCTGCTCACCCAGGAGGGTGGGCATCACCTTCGCCCCAGGCATCTCAGGCCCTGCCCCAGTCACCCCTGCTGCCCTCAGTGAGGAGGCCAGTGACCTCCTCAGGTCCCTCACTGTTGGGCAGTCTACCATTTTGAAAGTCATCCAGGGTGTAGAAAGGGAATTGCAACACACAAATGCATTCCTGGAGGGCATTTATTCTGGTCAGGCTGCCCTTCATCGAACCCTGCAAACTCTGGCCTCAGCAGTGATGGCAGCCATTGTCCCTGTCTCTAGCCTCCCCCCTCCAACTTCCTCCACCCAGACCCAATCCCCTGTACCCCAGCCTCAGCCTATCCCAAGCACACCATCAGACCAGCCTGCACACACCTCAACACACAAGGGAAGCTCAGGCAAACATAAGCACCACACATCCCACAGGCACTCATGCAAGCATCACACACATACAGACACAGCAACATCCACTGCCTCCACTGTGTCCCCCTCCTCGTCGTCTCCCTCCTGCCTCCCAATCTCATCTACACTCTCACCTGCATGCACTACCACTACAGCCACTAGTCCCGCACCAGCACACCCACCACCACACTCCGCTCACCTGCACTCACCACCCCCACTACCATTTACACGTCCCCTGTGTCCTCTCCCAGTGTGTCTGTGACGCCCCCTCCCAAAGTACACAAACGCAGGCACACACCCACCCAACATACATCCACCTCACGGCAGCCTCCAGCGCATGCACCTGCACCCAAAGCCACAAAAGTTACACCTCCTACAACCACCTCCTCTTCCTCCACTCCCAGACCCCCTCCAGCTACCCATCCCAGTGTTCCTAAGAAACTTTTCCTGACCAAGCTTGACCTCTTTCCCACCCCCCCCCTCCAATTCATAGGTCCCGTACTAGCACCTCAGCCAAAAAATCTCCGGTACCAGTGGTGCCTGTTAGAGGTATGTGGAGTGCACCGGGCACCAGGGCAGCCAGTGTGACACGGAGCCACAGCACAGCCAGTCCCCGCCCTGTGACGCACCAGAAATTGGACAGTGCCCGGCGGGAGTGGGGGAAGACTCGAGCCAGCAAAGCCACTCCCAAGGGTCCCGGGCGGAGTGTCCACTCAGCTGTGACTCCTCCCAAGGTGGGGAAGGGGCAGAATAAATCGCCAAAGTCTGGGAAGAGCAGCACGGCGGAGAAGACCGCCATCATCCCCGCTGCCCAGGAGGCCACCGCCAGCCCCATCGTCACTGGCCAGGAGGCCACCGCCAGAGTCAGTGCCCAGGAGGGCAGCCCCATCGTCACTGGCCAGGAGGCCACCGCCAGAGTCAGTGCCCAGGAGGCCACTGCCAGCCACAGCCCAGCTGCCCAGGAGGGCCCCGGCAGCCACAGCCCACCTGCCCAATGAAGGACCGCCAGCCCAGCTGGGCAATGAAGGACCGCCATGGCAAGCACCGCTGAACAGGGCAAGCACTGCTGAACAGGGCAAAGACCGCCATGGCAAGCACTGCTGAACATGTCAGAAACTGCAAACTCAAGCACTGCTGAACAGGGCAAGCACCGCTGAACAGGGCAAAGACCGCCATGGCAAGCACCGCTGAACATGTCAGAAACTGCAAACTCAAGCACCGCTGAACAGGGAAAGCACCGCTGAACAGGGCAAAGACCGCCATGGCAAGCACCGCTGAACAGGGCAAAGACCGCCATGGCAAGCACCGCTGAACAGGGCAAAGACCACTGAACAGGGCAAGGACCGCCAACTCAAGCACTGCTAGCCCATGAGCATCAGGGGCAGTGACGCAACTGGGACCGTCACGGGAGAGTTATGCACTCTGGGCACCACTCCCCCTCCAGAACCAGTGGAGACATGCATCCACTCCGTCTGTCCTTAACTGGATGAAGCACTCTGGGCACCAGTCCCCATCCAGAACCAGTGGAGACATGCATCCACTCCCTCTGTCCTTAACAGGATGAAGCACTCTGGGCACCAGTCCCCCTCCAGAACCAGTGGAGACATGCATCCACTCCGTCTGTCCTTAACAGGATGAAGCACTCTGGGCACCAGTCCCCCTCCAGAACCAGTGGAGACATGCATCCACTCCGTCTGTCCTTAACAGGATGAAGCACTCTGGGCACCAGTCCCCCTCCAGAACCAGTGGAGACTGTTATCCACTTGAGAGACTGTGGCTTTGCACTCCCCAGGATGGTACAGCGGGCAAACCACCCACTGTAGAGACTTGAGAGACTGTGGCTTTGCACTCCCCAGGATGGTACAGCGGGTAAACCACCCCCTGTAGAGACTTGAGAGACTGTGGCTTTGCACTCCCCAGGATGGTACAGCGGGCAAACCACCCACTGTAGAGACTTAAGAGACTGTGGCTTTGCACTCCCCAGGATGGTACAGCGGGCAACCCACCCACTGTAGAGACTTGAGAGACTGTGGCTTTGCACTCCCCAGGATGGTACAGCGGGCAAGCCACCCACTGTATAGACTTGAGAGACTGTGGCTTTGCACTCCCCAGGATGGTACAGTGGGCAAAACACCCACTGTAGAGACTTGAGAGACTGTGGCTTTGCACTCCCCAGGATGGTACAGTGGGCAACCTACCCACTGTAGAGACTTGAGAGACTGTGGCTTTGCACCCCCCAGGATATATCAATGGGCATGGAGCCCCCTCGTGGATCTGGCGTGGTGCACTTATCCGGCTGAGGTGCCCCCCCTTCCCTTCCCCGTGAGGTGCCTGTTGTATTTCTATCTGATGCCCCGGCAGTGTTCTCTCCGTTTTGATCAGGTATCTGATATGGGCCTTGCCCATGCATTTTGGGCCCAGTGGTCCACGGACAATGAATGGTGCATTACCTGCACTACTAATCCTGATGTATATTTTGTTGAATGTGTATATATATATGTATATATTTGGTTACTGTATTTTGATATATTACAATGGTTAAACTCATTTCCTTTTGTCTTTGCATTCTTCCGCGGGGGTTGAGGGTTGTGGGTTGTTACTGTAATGTTTGGATATGCATTGGTGTGTGTGTTGTAGTGGGTGAGGGTCAGGTGGGGGTGGGGGTGTTGCGTGTGTGTGTCCCTGACTTTTGCCTCCCCCTCCCCTATGTCGTAGGTGCAGTACTCAACCGCTGTCTTCGGCGCCGGCGTTGATGATGGTCGTATAGGAGCAGGAAGACTATCGCAGGGAGGATTTGGAGTTCCGGTTCCATGGTGTCCTCCTTCCTCGTGGAGTGTGTAGAGGTGAGCGTTTTCCCTTTGAAATGGCTGTTTCCGCCATGTTTTTATCCACGGTGAATCCGGCCCGGAAAAGGTGACGGATTGGTAGGTTGTGATACTGTGGGCGGTACATTGTCTTCCGCCTGTCTGTTGGCGGTGACCGCCAAGCTGTTTGTCTGTACCGCCGTGGCGGTCAGAGTGTTAAAGTGGCTGTCTTTGTTGGCGGTTTCCGCCACGGTCATAATTCCCATTTTTTTACCGCCGGCCTGTTTGCGATCTTACCGCCGCTTTAACACAGTCTGCCAGGGTTGTAATGACCCCCATTGTCTTTTCTCTCACTTAGTACCTCTACCAATGCGCATTTGTCCCCCTTTACATAACAGCCCCTTAGGCTCCTCTCATTCACCCCACTTGTTTTCTAATTTATTTCGGCATTACATGCAGTTGCGGCTCACGGCATGAAATAAAACGGACAGAGTGGAGCTCGGGGGGGGGGATTAAATAAAAAAAACAATAAAGCCACTTACCTCCGCTGCCTCTCCATCCGCTCCTACCGCTCCTCTGCAGGCACAGGTTCTCAGCCTGCCCTGCACCAATCCTGAGGATGCTTAGAGCAGCCTCAGGATTGGCTGGGAGCGCCCAGCCAGGGTGCTCCCAGGCAGACTAGGAGCCTGTACAGGCTCTCCCCAGACCGGCAACTGTGCACTGGGCTGGAGATCGCCCACTGCGCATGTGGGGCAGTGCTGTGCACTCACTCCCCCTCACTGCTTGTCACCCCGAGTCTCCGCCCCCTTCCCCTAAAAATAATAATAAACAGTTTATTATTGTATTTTGTGAAAAGGTTTGCAGCTGCCGCCCTAATGGAGAAGTCGTCCCTGGTTATATGCCAGCTGTGATTGTTGGAAAATCTGACGCTCCCCTCCCCATCTTACTGACCAAGCTACGTCCCTAATTATTGAACTGCAAGGTAGGAATTCTACAGCTATCACACAACACTAACCATTGGCAGTGCCCTTGGGCCGCAAAATCGTACAAGTCTATAGGAATTGTGGTATGCGTGGTTACAGAGTTTGGCAGTGTCCATGTGACAGTGTGTCTGTAGGCACTCTGTCTGGGCTATGTTCACATAGCTGGTGGATTCTGCCAGGTTTTCTGGGTGACAGGTATGGCCCCACTCTGTTTGTTTTATTTCATTTTTAATTGCACTAATAGTGAATAATGTTTCATTATTCACTATTAGTATAATAAATGATAAACAATGGAGTGCAATTAGCTGGAACATGTCCTTACCTGGCAGCTGATGTAAGTAACTCAAATATTCTTTTAATTGTATGTTCTGTGTGTGCTTGCCGGGGAGTGTGTATTGATGTAAATGTAAGAATGTGTGTGTGTGTGAGTGAAACTGAAGGTCAAAGGGTGTGTGATGTCACTTCGCTACCCCTGACATTTTGGTGAATTGACATTCATGAAGGAGCCACTAGTGAACTTCACAATATAATACCATATCAGAAGTGACCACCTCCCTGACGAGTCACAGCCAGAGAGACAGTTTTGTCCAGACCGCCTCTATCAAGTAATTCCAGGACTTTTTAAAGTTACCACAAAAAGCATCCACGCAAATAGTGTGATAATAGCACTACATAAAAGCAGGTGCAAACCTTTAGTGCTTCTGTTGGTATAACATAAACGACTCCAGAAAACTCTCCAACAGCGCTTGGAAAGTCACAGTGTAATATAAGACAGATTGGGGCTGCTGCAATTTGTTTGGGTGACTCCCTGAGAAGGCGGCACAAGGAAAAAAAGCCATAAATTGAGAGTTCTGCTGGTTGGAAAGCTGAAGAGGGAATTAAACAAAGGTATAGACTAAGCAAGTACAAAATATTGAGCCTCCTTGAATACATTGCACCCACCCTTTAACCTTCCTCAGGTAGGTCGCATGCAATAGCAGCTCACGTCAATGGCTCTCTTTACTGCACCTTTTGGCATCCGGTTCCTTCAGAGAACCTGTGCCAAAGGCCGGGTGTCATAAAGCTCTCTTCCTGCATTCGAGTCATGTTTGTTGGATGCAGGCCTAACCGTTACACCCTGGGTCATTGGGTTCCCGAAACAAGGATCCATTCAGCAAGAAGTCAAGAACACTTAACATGCAGTTGCCAACTTCCCACACATCCTGGGTGCCACTGACTGCACGCAAGTCACACTGGCTCCATCTGCTCACATGGCACACATATACTAAAACTACAAACACACACACACACAAATGTACAGATAATGTATGAAACCGAATATTGCTCTATCAATGTTTTTAAATAACCATGCAGTACATATGAGTCAAATATATTCAGACACTGTACCATCAATGGACACCTTAAAAGTGACCTGTACTGACAAGGACTTCTAGTAAGTAAGTCTGATGCACATGGGCATCAAAACCCATGACTAAATAACATGTCACAGGCAACATGTGTAGTATGTCCTTATTCTGCTACCAGAGGTGACCTGGCGTACACGTTGAGACCATGGCCGATGACACTCCATGCTTAATTTAAGCTGGTGGTTGCCAGTGAGGGCCACCAGCTCTCTTTTTTGGGGACCTTCCCTTATGTGTCTGCATCATACATTTATAAGTGCAATAGAGGGAAAAAACGCAAAATAGAAAGATGGGCTAAGAAAAGAGGGAGAACCCGTTTCAAAGGGAAAAAGCCGGAATCTGCAATAGTGAGATAAAGAGGCAGGGAGTGTCTGGTAGTGGATTAAAAAATCATAAAGTGGATTTAAGACTCCCTGCATCGGCATTGGGTGCACCGACATTCAGTTGCACATGCAGCGGGCTTCTGAGCAGAGCCCTGCGCACCAGAACTAATTCTTTTACAAGTAAGGCACTCATCACACCCTTTGCGAATCCAAAGACCACAAATGAGAATGTCACAACAACAGAGCACACAGGACGATCCCTGGCATCAAGGAAGAGTCTTTTGTTATATTCAAACCCAGCCAAAAATGCCTAGAGCCGTCTGGGGGGTAGATTTCTTTACCACCACAACATTGTAAGTGACATGACAAGTATGGCTGTGAAAGGTGGCATGGCTTTGAGGATGATACAGACATTAACCTGCGAGGAAGGATGAATGAGGAGAAAGGAGATTGTACAAAGCGTCTTTATTAGTGAAGAGTTCATGATCAGTGATACATTAATGCCTGGGGTATGAGTGCAGCAATCTTTTTGACATGTTTCCACATATCCCTACGTCCATGGGCATGATGTGTAAAGAAAAACAATATTAAATAAATGATTAGTCACATTATGTGTCTTATGACTCCCTATGTATTCCTTTTCAGGACTTTCAACATTACCTATACCACACCCAGTGGCATGGAGCAGCTTGTCCCTCCATTTCTGCCTGGCTGTCACCTGTCACACATTTATGTATGACCAAACCTGGGTCCCCAGGAGGGCGGCCTGGGCAAATAATCTCCAGCGTATTGACACCAAAATAGTACGAATATACAGGTACATATTTGAGCTCCCCAAAATTACTTCACCAGCCCAGACTGGGCTGGAATCTGGTCTAATAAAGCAGTCTCAGGCCAGGTGTGCAGCATTCACCATCCTTTGTCACACATCTAAAAAAGCAGAGGATAACACAATCAACTACCAAATTTAGGAGGAGATTACCAAAAAGTCATGTTCTTCAGCTTGTGACTATCTTGACGACACGATGGACCAACTAGGTCTGGCGGTACTATGGTCAGCAGCAGTAAATGACAACCTTTTCAAAAGAACAGCCAAAAAAGTTATAAAAATTACCTCCAACTTAGAAGATAGGGCTACTTTAGAGAAATGCTCCCATTCTTGGCTGACACTAAACAGCTACAAGACCTTGAATACACATCAGTATTTGGGAGAAATACTAAATTGCAGAATAAAAAGCTAATATTTAACTTCCGTGTCTGGATTTCACCATCGTTAATTCACGACAGAACTTGGCCGAGGGGTGAAGGGGATCAGTCACATCGACTATGTGGGCTCGCTCCAGAAAACCTGGTTCACATTTTCTGCCTCTGCAATGCTACCTTGGCGGGGCGTGGCCAAGATGGCGGCCGGAGCGGACGCTTGAGAAAAGAGCTCCGCTCGCGGCCCTCCTTCTTGCCGAATATCCTGGTCCCTGGTTCCCGGTCGGCCATAAAATGCTGAGGCTACCCCCCCAGTGCCGGGGGCAGCCCTCAAGGACACAGAAGTAGCTGCGGATGGCCCCGTGATCAACTGCTGGATTCGAGGAAGCAAGACGCGCCTGGTGCTGTGGATCGGGAGGTGAGGCGGCCCTCCCGCGGCCGGCGAGACGTGGGCACGGCGGTCGGGTCGCCCCGTTCGGCTTCCCCGTGGGATCGCCGGGGGGGTCGAGGGCTGTTGGGCCTGGACTGCGGTGGGCCCTGGGAGCGGGCCTGCTGGCTGGGGCGCGGCCTGGGGGACGCCGCGGCTTCCGGTTCGGCCGCGCTCCATCGGAGCAACAAGAAACACGGGGGCGCGCGGCAGTGAGCGAGCCCCCCCTGATATGGCTTAGCATCCCTACAGCTCCACGTGGCCCCCCTACCAAGAACTGGTAGCAGCGTCGTGCGGTGACGCTGCGGCGAGAGCACTGGGCGGTGTTTCCTTGCGGGGTCGGGCCTTGGACGTGTCGGCGCCAGGAACGGGCGTCTGGCTCACCCTGGCACTCCGCCCTTGATCTGTGGAGGCGGCCGGCGGACGCGTGCTCGGGTGGAGTGGGGGCCCCGGCGTGCCTTTGGTGGAGTGTACCGGACCGGCTGAGGGGACCTTCGGCCTCTCCTCCCGTGCAGGGCACTGGGCCAGCGACAACGACCCTCAAGCACCAGCACCCAGCACAGAAGATAAAACAGTGGGAAGCAGAAGCGGAGGAGTGGGAAAGAAAGGAAGAAGGAAAAAATTTACAAAAAATAAAATAAAAATACATAAATAAAAAAGAGAGGAGGAGCCAATAAAATCAGAATAAAGGAAAAAAAGAAATAAAAAAGAGAAAAAAAAAAAAAAAAAAAGAATGAAAAAGCGCTGGCACAGAATAAATTAAACGCACATAAAACAACCACGTTGGGTCACCAAAGTATCAAGCCACAAGCAAATAAGTGAAAAACCCAACGCACCTGTACCAGGCCAGTGGCATTCAGCTCTCTGCCTTGCAACGAGGAGGGCCTCAGTCAACAAATTAACATACTAACTCCTAATATCCCTGAAAATAAGCAACCACGCCTGGACCACTGATAACGCTAAAATCACCCACTTTGACGTGCATGGCTCTGCTTCGCCCCACCAGTACACATAGCTGATTTCATACGGCATAATTCTCCCCGGTCGCATAGTGGTCACAATGGTCAAGCCTAAGCATTCCAAAACAGGGACTTCTGCGGAGGGAGAAACCCCCCCCTCCATGGGCCAACTGGACATGCAAAAGGCAACGCAACTTCAACTGAGCGAGACGCTACGCGCACACTCCCAGCAATTTGATAAAATTATGCAGGCAATTATGGAAACCAAAACTTCGCTAGAAGGGAAAATTGATGCCGCAGTGCTGGAGGTCTCCCTACTCCGAGCTGACCACCGCAAACTGTCTGACAGAGTGCATAATGCTGAACTGTCGCTAGAAACGGTTCACCCGGAAATGAAAGACATGAAAAGCAAATTCAAACAGATGGAAACTGAGTTGGCACAGCTACAACGCCGAGCTGAAGAAGCAGAGGGGCGCTCAAGACGTAACAATATCAGATTCATTGGCATCCCAGAACGATTGGAACTACCCAAAGCCGAGGATTTCTTAGAAAACTGGCTGAAAGAAATAATGAAAACTCAGGATGCCACAAAATCACCAATGATAGAAAGAGCCCACAGAATACCGGGCAGACCCCCTCGGCCTGGAGCGCCACCCCGACCCATGATAGCTAGATTTCTTAACCACAGAGACAGAGATTCTGTTCTTCAACACTTTAGATCTTCCAGTCAAATCAGCTTGGAAAATAATAACATATCTGCATACCCGGACTATACGCTGGAAGTACAACGTAGAAGAGCAACCTTTGTAAAGATCAAACAAATCTTGCGACAAAATAATATAACTTATTCTCTCATGTTCCCAGCCCGCCTGCGTATCACCATAGATGAGAAAACGCTCATATTCCCTACCCCAGAGGATGCATGGACTTGGATTCACGCCAAAGGTTTGATCAGCCCGCCAACGGAAAAGACAACAACTGAGGACTGGATAACACCCAGCTCCAGGAGGAAAAAAAAACAAAGCAAGACCACATTGCGCCCAACGAAATCGCAAATGGAATCAGAGCAAGCTCAAATATTAAGGGAAACTAGCTCCTTCACTCGACCACAATCCAAAACCCGAAGTGACACAGATGCTACAGACAGCGGATCCCCAGGAGGGGAATCAAGTGCATCCTCCTCCTTCCTACTGGCCGGCCCTGACCTTACACCGCGCGTTGCGGATGATCTCTAGACCTCGTGAGGGAATATGAACTGCGCCACAGACATGAGTCCGGCGTTGGGACACGCGACCTCCCGCCCTTATGCGGCCTAGAGCGGTGCTTGGTGGTTTCTTTGGGATGGGATCTGGCCGCTAGCTTCCTTGACTGGGACTAACAGGGTAACCAAAGCGGTTGTACTTACAATTTGGACCGAGCAGGGACAAAATTATCCTGGAGACGGGTCGGTTCCCGCCCGGCTATACCAAAACCACGCTCTCCGACAACCAAGTCACTCCCGAATGGAACTTAACTTCGCAGTTTGCAGTTTAGGCACCAGTTGTGCCATTATGTTTATCTCCGGGCTTTACCCGAAATATCCTTTTGCCTATTATTTCTTTTGCTCTCATTTTTATTATTCTCTTTTGATAATGTTGTTTTGTAGGACTGGGGGGGCTGGCGGGCGGGCGCTGGTGGCGGAGGGGAGACGTGGGTGGGCGGCGCGCACTAGACTAACAGCAGTCTCTGGACGCGTCACGGGATCGACCCAACTGTACAAAAAAATAGGTGTGCAACAACCTAACTTAACATGACAAAAAAGGAACCAACATATAATATAATGACGTGGAATGTTAAGGGTATGGCGGGCATAAGAAAGCGCAATAGGATACACGCGCACCTAAAGCGTCACAATATTCATATAGCCATTCTCCAAGAAACGCACATTACCCCTGTAGATATTCCCTGGTTGGAAAGAAAGTGGGGCGGGCAGGTCCACGGGTCGGGAAATTCATCATACGCAAGAGGGGTTTTGATATGGATAGCCCCGGGGGTCCCGTACACTGTGCGGCGCGGCGTTTTTGACATAGAGGGCAGATACATACATTTAACAGGCCACTTAGATGGGGAACCAGTAACACTGAACGGACTGTACGTCCCGAACGTCGGACAAAGTGAATTCCTACACAAAACAATCTCACACTTCTCAAACGACCTATCCTCTACATGTATCTGGGGCGGGGATATGAACTGCGTTCCACATATAGATACGGATAGATCACACCCCCCCATAGCAGCCTCCCAAGCAATCAAAAATTCGCAGATGCTGCGTCAATGGATGGTAGACCACCGTCTCATAGATACCTGGAGGCATATACACCCCCATGATCGCGAATACTCATACTACTCCCCAGTACACCTCCTCCACACTCGCATAGACCTTATCCTCATCTCCCAAGACATCACCCACAAGATCACTAGCGCTGATTACACCGCTAGGGTAATCTCAGATCACTCCCCTCTCATCGCTCATTTCAGATGGGGCAGCCCGCGCGCATGCATCCCAACTTGGCGCCTCCAGACCCGATTGTTACAAGACCCCCCTTTCCGAGATGAATTAGCCATACACATATCCTCTTACTTCATCCAAAACAAGGGGACAACGGGCTCTAGATCAACAGAATGGGACGCACATAAGGCAGTCATACGAGGAACATGCATCTCAGCAACAGTCGGCGCGCGTCAAACACTAGCACGTGAGCTTAGTAACTTAGAAAAGGAAGTACATTCTTTTGAGAAAGACTTCGCCAGGGGCGAGATTACACACACAGAACTAGCTGGAAAGCGCGCACAATGGTACGAAGCTGATAGACGACTAGGTCTGTTTGACCATCGACACTACATAGCTCGTAACCACGCAGAGGGTGACAGATCGGGTAAATTACTGTCATGGCTCATACACAATGGTGGCCGGAAATCCCCCATAGGAGCCATCCGATTAGAAACAGGACTAATAGTAAATGCACAGGCCGATATTAACCTAGCCTTTAAGGAGTATTACAGCACACTATACAAAGCTCCCGTCCCCCCACCCGAAACATCACTGAGCGAGTTTTTTACTGTTATCGAGCTGAAACAACTAACGACCGCTCAGGTTGCAGACCTGGAAAGACCAATTGATATCAATGAGATACAGCAGGCCCTAAAACAATTGCCGCATGGCAAAGCACCAGGCAACGATGGACTGCCTATTGAATACTATAGCATGTTCCCGACTCAAACACAAACCCCATATCTAGAGATGCTGACGGAGGCGCTAGAGCGTGGACAATTACCAGACACATGCCGTGAAGCGCTGATAGCAGTGCTACCTAAGCCGGGGAGAGACCCATTGGATGTACGTTCATATAGACCACTATCACTACTGAACACAGACTGTAAGCTACTCGGTAAACTGCTAGCCAACCGTTTGCTCCCATGTATGCCGGACCTGATACATCACGACCAGGCTGGATTTATACCTGGCCGGAGCACATTTAGCAATATCCGAAACTTATTGCGCCTTATGGCGAACTCACGAACGGATGACTATGCTCAAGTGGCAGTATCACTGGACATAGAAAAAGCATTTGACACGCTGAGTTGGCCCTTCTTGATGGAGACGTTGCGCCGTATGGGCTTCGGTCGAACATTCATCAGATGGATAGAGGTACTCTACACTAACCCTTCTGCAAGAGTCAAAACGGGCGACACGATTTCGCAACCGTTTAAAATAGAGAGAGGAACCAGGCAGGGCTGCCCATTATCCCCGCTTTTATTCGCCCTCGCAATCGAACCCTTAGCAGCTCACCTACGAGCGGTAGCCCCTGCATGGGGCATCCGAGACGACCACACACACCGTATAGTGTCGCTATATGCAGACGATGCACTTATTTTCTTACGAGATCACCAAAAATCCCTACCTGAAGTGCTGAAGTTACTGCACAGGTTTGGCACGTTGGCCGGACTCAAGGTAAATTGGTCTAAGTCGTGCATATTCCCTATGTGTCCTGTCCCTGAAGCACACAGATTATCCTCCAACCCTGGCGAACTGAAATGGTGTTACACCACTTTCAAATACTTGGGTGTAAACATATATCACGACGCACGAGATCTCAGGGACGGCAACTTGGGGCAGGCGATTCGATCCATTAGAGGCTCCCTGCCCTTCTGGTGCTCACTCCCTCTATCACCATTGGGCAGAGTAGCCATAGCGAAGATGGTGATCCTGCCCCGATTGTTGTACTTCTTCATGGCCCTCCCACTGACTCTCCCAGCCTCTTTCTTTAAACCTCTGAATAGCCTATTAATAAATCTCATATGGGGCAACGGCAGACGCCGAGTGGCACTAACAAAATTATACCACCCACTAACAATGGGTGGAATGGGAGCGCCTAGATTCGAAATGTACTACGCAGCTTCCCAGTTACAATGGATCTCATCCTGGCTAAGCCGTCCAGACGGAGCTGAATCACAGATGATCCACTCGTCTTTGGGGAACAGGGGCTTAATACAATACTTGATGAATCGCGAATCCCCCAAACACCCACGCAACATACTACTGAAAATTGCGCACTGGATATGGGGCCACCATGTGATCATGAACAATAAAACACCACAATATTCCCCCAGGCTTCCATTTTTGGCCATCTCGAAAATAGCCAACATAGCAGCTAGAGTTGGCCTGAACAGTTGGTCAGAAAAGGGAATACGCACCATCGGCGACATCTATAGTGAAGGACGCCTCCTAACTTTCAATACACTAATTGATAAATATGAACTGGGGCGCGGAAGCTTTATAGCATATGGAGCTGTACGCCAGACACTAAGGTTTTGCTGGGGCAATGAAAACTCAGAACCAAATATCTCCCCTAGATTGCATGAGTTGCTAGGTAGCATAGAAGATTCAATAAATGTGTCAAGAGCATACATAATCTTAACTTCTTGCGCTGAAGATAAACAAGTACAATCAAAGAACAAGTGGGATGCAGTGCTAGCAGAGCCTCTTCCACAACCCGCTTGGAATCAGGCGTTGACAATGACAAAAGAAGTATCACGCAACCCGCGTTTTCGTTATACCCAGTTTAATTATTTACATCAAACATATTTATCACCTCATCGAATAACCCGTATTTTCCCCCACTCAAAGCAAACATGCCCTAGATGCGCCACTCCCGAAGCCACCTTTTACCACATGACCTGGGAATGCCCCCCAATCCGGAAAGTATGGGAAGACATAATAGTACTGCTTGTTGATTGGACAGCTGTTGAAATGTCCCCCACCCCGGAGCTGTGTTTGCTGGGTGTAGGTCCAAGCCTTAAAAGACGGAAACAAACCCTAAGATGCATAGCGCTGGCACTGGTGTTGTACAGACGCCTCATAGCCATGCACTGGAAGGCACCAGCCGCGCCGAGCATTGAACAATGGCGATCGGAGCTGCGGCGTTGGGCCAGGGCCGAAGCCGACACGCTTCAGCTCCTATCAACAAAGGGTGTTCTGGTCAAAGGTCTTGACACCTGGAACTCTTTCGTAGCAATAATAGAAAGAAAAGATGACGAACGCCCGCCCTGAACGATCCCCCCAACGAACATTAAAATCTGCATTTTATAGTCCTAAATAGCTGTAACCCCCCAGTGATAGCGCGCAACCACCCTTCATCAGGCTCGAATCAGAATGTCAAATAGAGGAAGGCGGACAGGAGCTGGGAGAGACAACATGAAATTGTATAACCTAACAGGCGGTAACCAACTAGCAATAACACCAGCACACAAAGGGACGCATGACCCAATGCTCGCGCGCGTGCCTTCCTTTCCTCCTCTGCCCCCGCTTCCTCCGTCTTGGGGGCCCCCCCCGGCCTTTATCCCCCCCCACAGTATTTCCCCTCTTTCTCTTTCTTTCTTTTCTCTTTTCTGTTTTTTTTTTTTTTTTTCTTTCTTTCCAATGCAACAGGATGCTTTAATATGATGCCCAGTCAGGACTATTCCCCCCCCTGCTCCAGCCCGTGGCAACACGTTCTCTCTGGCAGTGGCGCGGAAGTGGGCGAAGTACAACATAGCCCAGTCATGGTACATAAGCCGTCTAGGGTGATGTGATGAACGAACCTGTTGCAAATGTTATTCTTATTGACAGCTTTCACTTGTGTAATTTTGTTGTGTGATAATAAATAATAAAAACACATTTAAAAAAAAAAAAAAAAAAATGCTACCTTGGCTTAACGCCGACAATGGCTGCGTCCGCTCTGGATCCATCTGGGGGTGCGCACCTGTAGGCAAGCCACCCTGGCTCGACTTAACTCTGTAAATCACAGGACAATCTCCCAAACAGTCAAGTATCTTTCAGGCATTATACAAACGCTGACATTGGCCATGGCCACAAAGTTACCACTGATCCAACCATAAGCCCACATCTCCTGTCTTCCAATGCTGGTCTTTCCGAATAAGGATCCTGCTGTAAATGAATTGGTCAAAACGGCTGCACATTTTTCTTTAATTTGAGTTAACTTTAACAAACCACCTGTTTTTAAATGTGTCTACCCTTTTGTCACAGATTACAGCTTTAGTCCTATGTACACTATCAGAATTTGATATTTTATGACAAGTTTTTATTCTCTCTGAACTTTCCTGCATATTGTAATGATTTTCAGTAATCTAACAACAAAGGTATTACTTGTAGCTCCAACATATTTGCAGTTTTGTGCAGAGTTTATGCTATTTGCCTTTGGGACTTGGCTCACTGTCTTTAAATTCATTGTTCTGGTGGACTATTACACAAATAGAGTGAAAGAAACCAAACTTATTACCCACCTTGATACCATTTAATAGTGTCTGGATTTAATCCTTTGTGGAGCTATCAAACCCTGCAGACATGTCAGCCAGTGTCGATGGAATGGCTTTGAGTAAGGTACTGCCCTAAAGGACATTCTTTATACCCGTACGAGTGTCATCCATCCCTGTTAAACAGAAGTTTATGCTGCAGGATTGCTCTTCAATGGATGAAGATGTTTTGTGATTTCTTGGGGGTGAATGGCTGCTAGTGCTACTGCAGATGTGTGTTTCTGGCACTATAAGCAGAGATGTTTTAAGACATGGGCAAAGTGGGCTCTGGGTAAGGGCCCCTTGATAGAGCCAACCCTCTTCTACACAGACTCTTGTCCTGATGACCTTGAGGAATTCTTAAACAGATTGTTTTAAATGTCGTTTTCCTTTAATTTACTTTTAATGTGGGTGATGTGTAACAGTCTATTACAGAAATTTTTGCAGAGAAATGTTGTGTTTATGTTTCCTGCAACATCCCTAAAAAAGTTTTTAAGGTCAAAACAGGACATGATATAAGAGAAATGTGAGGGTGTCCCAGAGATTATTTGCAGTAATATTAGTGAGCTTTTTTAAAAGTTTCCAAAGTTGTTGTGGACAATACTTGTTTGTGGTTGATGTTACTACTATTTATTCCTTTAAAAATCTATGAGGGTCATTATGACCCTGGCGGAAGGCGGAGAAGCGGCGGTAAGACCGCCAACAGGCTGGCGGTCTTTTTTTTTGTATTATGACCATGGCGGTTACCGCCATGGTCATCCGCCGGTTCTCCATTCCGCCCGCCGGGCTGGAGACCTGGGTCTCCATCCCGGCGGCCATCACTATACCGCCATGAAATCCATAGCGGTAAGCACTATCAGTGCCAGGGAATTCCTTCCCTGGCACTGATAGGGGTCTCCCCAACCCCACCCCGACTCCCTCCCCTGCACCCCCCACCACCCCTGCCACCCCCCAAAGGTGGCAGGGCCCCCCTCCCCACCCCGACCCCCAACAGCACAGAAACGCACACCCACATACGAACATACACGCACACATCCATACAGACATACCCACAGACATACACGCACTCATTCCCAAAACACGCAACACCCCCGCAAGCATACACGCACTCACACACCCCCACTACATACACAGACGCACACCCCCATGCACCCACACAACACCCCCCACCCCCTCTCCCCTGACGGACAATCGGCTTACCTGTTCCGTCGATCCTCCGGGAGGGGACGGGAGCCATGGGGGCAGCACCGCCAACACCACACCACCAACAGAACACTGCCAGGATGTGATTCACTGGGCGGTGTTCTGTTGGCGTGGAGGTGGAGCAACCTCCACTTCCGTGCCTCCTGCCAGTATGGCTGTTGGCGGCTCTCCGTCCATAAAAGGACGGAGAGCTGCCACCGCTCATAATAGGCCGAGTGGCAAACCGCCACCACTGGCGGTCTTCCGCACGGCGGTCCCTCGGCGGTCTTGTGAAAAGACCGCCGAGGTTGTAATGACCACCTATATCTCCGGAACTCTCCAGTGGATTTTGATGATCAAGGTCTCCAAAGATACATAAAAATCAAATCTGTTTTTCTAATCTGGAGTCCTGTTTCGTTTGCGTCGTGTGACTTTCTTATCTCGTTGTTTGGTGTTGTTAAATGCTTTAGGTTGAGTAGATATACCTGACTGGACCCAAGATGGTATTTGTGAGTGCACTGCTCTGTAGAGCTACCCAGCCATACCATATAGTATACCCCAAATCCTCACAGAATGTCTGGTGCTAAATTAAACAACAAAAAATCAGATAGATGTTTGTTACAAAAAGACATTAGAATCAATTAGAAGTCACATTTAAAAAACATTGTAGCTTTTGCATGGAAACATGCAGATTTTATCTTTCCTATAATCACCTAACGTGTAGAAAAAATAAACATTTCGCCAGAAATAGCCCCTTTCTGCTTATCTCTGCTCTTCTAGAAAAATTGTGCAAACGAAGGAAACCCCAAAACATATTTGTGTCTTTAAAACTGTTGCTTTTAAAGTGTTGGTTCTTGCAGCAGGCATTGGGATGTCAGAATACAAATGTAATACATTATAAGAGTTGAATAGTTACATTGTTTCTTTATTATGAGCGACTAAGGATGACACAAGCCACCTGTAATAAGGAAATTAGCGTTAGGGTTTATATAGGGATTGCAGGTTCCCATGATTTATAAACATGCATATTTTTTGGTCACACTTACAAACAGCTTTTACCCTTTTTATAAAGACCTATTGTGTTTAATACTATTATTGAGAGTGGGATTTGGGTGGGTTAGCCCATTGTTTACCACTGGCTAACTTCCTTGTCAGTCTTATGTTCTTAATTCTTTATCTGGTGACTTTCCATCTGCTTCTTGGGTTTGCCCCTCCCTTGGATGTCTTTGTCATCCTTTTACTTGCATGACTTGTATCCTTCCATGGCTCCACGTCAGGGAACTATTTGTTCTTTTTATTTCAGAACTCCATAATAGTGCCTGTGTTATTTTGCTCTCATCCCCTCTCATGTATTTTAGCTTTCCCTTCACATCTCTTCCCCCCATACTTTTTGTATTTTCCCTCAAAGCCCCAAGTCATATGTTGCTTCCCCCACTATCCCATCTGGCTTGGCTTTATATTATTAAACCACCTCACCCAAGTATTCTTGTTGCTTCCCCTTCCCTTTCACCGACGATTGGTGGTAGCGTTCACTTGATCCCCAAACCTCCCACCTCTCCTCTATTACTCCACTGCCCCCCTATTACAAGACAGCACAGCTGTCTGGTTGCAGAAAGACTTCCTGTGGGCATTCTGAACACTTCACTGGGAATGCATTACACCCATTGCTTACCATTAGGTATGTGGTTTGTAACTCACATTTTTTGGCTTACCATTTGCTGGCTTTATTTCTTTTAGGCTATTCAGCATGTCTTCGATCCCCCCTGCATGAAGCATACCCTGTTTACTGTATTCTTCCACGAGAGCTCGCTTTCTGTAAACAGGCCTCTAAATGTTGTTCTTGTCATATTTGCTGTGTATTCAAAGACAGAGGTCAAATGTTAGGCTTCGTCCTCCGAGGAGCTTGGTGTTTACTTTTCTTTTTTTGACTTCAAAGTGAGGGGATCTATGTGCCAATCTTGCTGGACACTGGGAAAGAAAAGATGTTTTTCCAGCACACAACATGTAAATGTCTTTAAATTAATTGTGCAAATATTTCAAAATATATCTGAATTAGGAAAGCACAAACGGAACACATTTTTGTGATTCTGAAGTGTGGTGGAAAGAAATATTTTAATATGATAAAAACAATCAGTACATTAGGTGATGCTATTTCTACACATTATTGTTTGTGCGCAGTTAGCAGTTAAACTAAATGTGCAAATGTAATGGTCATTTGAATTGAAAATGTGTGGTCTGTAACAGCAGTGTGCTAACAGACCATGCATACTCCACTCTAAGCCATTCCACTCTACACCACTCCACTCTATAACACTGTATGACACTCTTCTCCACTCTACAACACTCCACTCTGTGACATGAGACTCCACTCCACTCTACGCCACTCAATGCCAATGCCCCAATGCCACTCCACTCTATTCCACTTCACTCAATGATACTTTACTGTATGACACTCCACTGTACTCCACTATATGACACTCCATGCCACTTTAATCCACTTTGCACCCTTCCACACTGTCGCACTCCACTCTATGACACTTTACTTCACTCTTCACTACTCCACTCCATTGTACCTCACTCCACTCCTCTCTGTGGCACTCCACTCCACTCTACCATATGCTATGCCACTCTACTTTACACCACCCACTTCACTGTACACCACTCCACTCTATGTCAATCCACTCTACTCTCCAACACTCTACTTCATGCTACACCCCTTCTCTCCATGCCCCTCCACTCTATGACACTCTACTTCACTCTATGACACTTTATGTCACTCCACTCTACGACACTCTGTCACTCCATTCTAGGACACTCTAATCCGCTTTACAACACTCCACTGTACAAATCCTCACTCCACTCTATACCACTCTACGCCATTTCAGTCTCAGCCACTCTATGCCACTCCACAGCACTCCACAATACTCTATTCTATGTCTACTGTACAATGCTCCACTCTATGACTTTCCACTCTATGATACTCCAGTCTACAACTCTTTACTTCACCCTATGCCCATCCACTCTGTGCCACTCACCTCTATACCCCTCCAATCTACGCCTCTGCCTGTACACCCCTCATTCTACTCCACTCCACTCTACTATATAACATTCCAGTCACCAACACTCTGCTCCAGTTTTCACCACTCTACTCCAGTCTTTGCCACTCTACTCCACTCTTCAGGACTCTACTCCACTCTGCTCCACTCTTCGTCACTCCACTCTATGACAATCCACTCCAAACCCCTCTCCTCTATGCCACTACCCTTTAGCCATGCTGAACAGCAGCCACACTGGTGTACAATATGGCTAAAACACATGGACAAAACTAATAGCCCTTGCATAGGCGAGACCTATAGGTTTTGCCAATGCTATTTAATTTTAATTTGTAACTTTTTTTTAGCAGATCCCTACAGCCTCAATTTGCTACTGGGCTGCATCTTTCGCAGGCACTTTCACACACTGTTATTTTTTTATTTATCACCTCAAGATGGGAGTCTTTCATCTTGAAAGGATAGATTAACATTAAACAAGCATTTGCACTGCAATACATCTCAAATTTGCTTGAGTTAGAACTATTGGCATTGTAAATTCATAACTGGACTTTTCTTGCCACATAAATCGGCCAACGCTGGCTCATAATTTCGTTTTGTCCTGCCATATAATTCAAGTGGCCTTACATATAACGTAAACACTTCCAATTACTCCCCTCCTCTATCTGCAGCAAAAAAATAAAATCTTACCATTTAGCATCCAAACTTAAATCTGCCATGCTAATTTCAATAGAATACCACTTTCACCACCCCACCATCAGAGTTGCTGGCTGGCTAACACAATTCCCCCCCAAAAAGACAAGACAGCCACAGAGGAGTAACAAGAGAAATAAACTAGAAGTGTCACCCAAACATATTGAATGTTCATATAGTCACAGTGTAAAAAGGATGTTAAATTGGTCTGAATTATGGCCATAATTTTAATAAGGAGAGATTATTAAAACATATACATTTATCATTTAAACCTTTATCAGAAATAAACATGTGGAATTAGATGGTAAGGCTCAAAATAGTTCCTAGCAGGCACCATAACAAGAATATCATTTGTAAGAAACATGGTCATGTACCCATATTGTTAGCCCCCAGAGGACATAACCCCATGAAAAAAAACAGGAGAAAGTAATGCAGTGTAACCATATAATTAGCCCCTAGAGAGCATTTTTAGGGCTAGCAGGCCTATTGCAATATTACAAACAAGGCCTTTAAAACAAAACTTCTCCCAGCTGTAAAACAAAAGGCCTAGCCATGACAAAGCTTAAAAGATATTGAATGGGGGGAGGTGCTTATTATTTTGGGCTTTCCACTAACATAGTGTGGTGACCCAGAGATGATGTAGACAGAAAGAGTGTTTTGAAGGTAATCCCATTGTCCTAAAACCACCATAGGCTGAGTTACGAGTAAAATGTTTTGCAAAAGTAATGCCCTGCAAAGTATTATGGGGTGAGTTTTTGTGCTGCAAATATTATAGTATGTTGACTCAATGCTCAGAACAACCCCTAGAGAACACCACAACAAAAATAGCATTCAGAAGAAACATGGTCATGTAACCATACAGTTAGCCTTTGAAGAGTATAACCACATAAAAAGAAAGGGAGAAAGTAAAGTAACCGTATATTTAGCCTCTAGATGACAAAGTGCATTACACATTTTCAAGGCTACCAGGCCTACTGCAATGATATTACAAACAAGGCCCATAAACACAACTTCTCCCAACTCTAAAACAAATGATCCAGCCATAAGAGAGCTTAAATAGATAACAAATGGTCATAAGGGTTATTATTTTGGAGTCCCACTAACATGGTGAGAGGACTCAGAGATGTTGTAGACAGAAAAAGCACATTGTGGTCAATGCTTTGAAGGTGGTCCCATTGTTCTAGTTATGAGCAAAACATGCTTTTTTTAAAGTAATGCCCTGCAAAGCATTATGGGGCAAGTTTCTGTGCCACAAATATTTTAATGATGATATGACTGTAATGCTTAGAGCAGCCCCTAGAGGACACCACAAAATATCATTTGTGAGAAACATGGTAATGTAACTATATAGTTAGCCCGTAGAGGGCATAACCATACAAAAAGAAAGAGGCAGAAAATAATGCAGAGTAACCATATATTTAACCCCTAAAGAACATAGGGGTTCATTACAACATTGGCTGTAAAAGCCGCTTACCGCCGTGTAGAAGACCGCCAACACACTGCGGCGGCAGCGGAATTCCGCCACGGTCATTATGACCCACTGTTCGGAATCCGCCAAAATTGAGACACCCACACAAGTCCGCCACACCAAAGGTCAGTGATAAACTGGCGAAAACAAACCGACACCGTCACGCCAACAGGAATACGCCCACACTATCACAACCCACGAATCCACGCGGCGGTCTTTCAACTGCGGTATTCCATTGGCGGTATACACCGCCGCGCTCAAAATACACACACATTTACAAAACACATCCACATTGGACAATTCGAAATACACACACCTGATACACATACACACACCACTCCCACACACCCAATACAATATAAAACACACACCCACATCACCCACAAACCCTTACGACCACAATTGCGACTGAAGGCCAGAGAGAGACACCACCATCTACAAACGAGCATCCACAGGCACACAACACCATCACTCATACAACATCCACACACCTCACACAACACACCACTAAATATCACCCCACACATCACAACACACACCACCCCACACATCACCCACACCACCCCATGGCACGGCAAAGACACCCCAGGTTCTCTGAGGAGGAGCTCAGGGTCATGGTGGAGGAAATCATCCGGGTAGAGCCACAGCTATTCGGATCACAGGTGCAGCACACCTCCATAGCTAGGAAGATGGAGCTACGGCGAAGAATAGTGGACAGGGTCAACGCAGTGGGACAACACCCAAGAAATAGAGATGACATCAGGAAGAGGTGGAATGACCTACGGGGGAAAGTGCGTTCTGTGGTCTCAAGACACCACCTTGCGGTTCAGAGGACTGGCGGCGGACCCCCACCTCCTCCCCCACAACTAACAACATGGGAGAAGCAAGTCTTGGCTATTCTGCATCCTGAGGACCTCGCAGGAGTAGCTGGAGGAATGGACTCTGGTAAGTCAAATCTTAACTATTAGATCCCCCACCCTACCTGCATGCTATCACATACCCCCACCCTCACCCCATCACTCCAACTCCCCACAAATGTCCCAATATCACAAACCACCCATCCCAACACCAAGCCCTGCATGCAACACCAAAGCATGGACACCCATCACCAATGCATGGCCACTGCACATACCCATACACCCCCCTAAACCATTATCACACAAGGTCCTACACAGGAATGCAAGCATGGGGTACATGGTCACCCACCCATTGCACACCATGGCAAACACAGATGCAATAATCATGCTTTTACACCCCTGCAGGACCCCTACCCAACGTCACCGGACAGGAAGGTCCAGACATGTCCACTCCACCAACAGAAGAGGCCCACAGTGATGACAGCAGCTCTGTCCAACTGGATCTAGACGACCAGCCCGGCCCACCTGGGACCTCGGGACAGTTGGTTCCCCTCACACAGTCACAGGCCACTACAGAGCTTCCCCCCTCTGGAAACACCAGCACAGCACCCACCCAGCGGGCCCATACCTCTGTCCCAGGACACGTCAATCAGCAGAGTGCCCACCACTACAGGGAACCCAGGCTAACCCACCGGCCCAACAACAACAGGGACCTGGGGGCAGTGGCAGTGGGCACACGGTTCAGGGGACAGAGGCCCAGAAACACAGGGGAACTGGGAGGGCTGCTGTGCGACAGGGGGGGGACAGGCCCAGGGAACCCACTCTCCACGAAGCCCTCTCCAACTTCATGGGAGCCTACCAACATTCCCAGGAGACGATGGCAAAGGTACTGGCCAAGTTTCAGGAGACCCAGCAGCTGCAGGAGGAGCAGTATTTGGGCTTCAGGGAGGAACTCAGATCCATCAATTCCACCCTGGGCACCATTGTAGGGGTGCTGAAGGAAGTCCTCAACACCAGGAGGGACACTGTGGCACAACAAGGGGCCCCTGACACTAGCCTGGACGATGAACTGCCCACCACCTCCGCCGGCGCTAGTGGACAGGTGGCACCGCCACATGACCACCACTCCAGTACCCCACCCCCTGCAGATGGAGAACCACCCCGCAAACGGTCCCTGAGATCCAGGACAAAGTCAGAGAACGATGCCAAGACCCCCGCCAAGAAATGAGACCACCCTGATTGTCATCCTTCTGTCCCACTTTGCCACCCTGTCCATACTTAAACTGCCCCAGCTCCACTTCCTATGCCCCTTTGGACAATGCACCTGTGAGACTAATAGCTTGGACTCTGCCATGTACATTCCTCCACCATCACCCCTCACCATTTAACAACCCCCTCCAATATTGAGCACTTAAATAAACACCCTTAAAGCACAAAACAATCTGGAGTCTGGCTGTGATTTCAAATTAGTTTATTAGCAATTACAGTGACAAAATGCTCTTTCAATGGTAATATCAACATAGCTATGTTACACAGCTCTAGTCCATGAGGAAACAAAGCAGATGTCACACAGTGGGACCCGCATATGTGAAATTGTAAGAGAAAGTGACAACTCAGTGACCATACACTGGGTGAAAAGTACAGACAGTAGAGAGGTAGTAGTGTTAAAGTACATGTTGTAGGCAGGTTTGTCTTCTTACCTGTGTCTCACTGGAAGTATTGCAGGATCACAGAGTTCCTGTTGTCGATGTCCTCTTCTTCTGCTTTCCCGTCTTCACTGTCCACAGGCTCCACAGCTGCCACAACACCTCCATCTGGACCATCCTCCTGTAGAAAAGGCACCTGTCATCGCAAAGCCAAGTTATGAAGCATACAGCTGGCCACGGTGATGTGGCACACCTTCTTTGGTGAGTAGAATAGGGAACCACCTGTCATATGGAGGCACTGGAACCTGGCCTTCAGGAAGCCGAAAGGTCCACTCTATAATCCTCCTAGTTCACCCATGGGCCTCATTATAGCGTTCCCCTGCCCTTGTCCTGGGATTCCTCACTGGGGTCAGTAGCCATGACAGGTTGGGGTAACCAGAGTCACCTGCAAATGGCGAGGGACAACTGTTAGACACACACTAACTCTTAGGGATATCCCCAGACCCAGACAACTATTCCCACTGAATTGGTTCCAGGTGCTCACCTAGTAGCCACGCACGGTGCCTCTGGAGTTGGCCCATCACATAAGGGATGCTGCTATTCCGCAGGATGTAAGCGTCATACACTGAGCCAGGAAATTTGGCATTAACATGGGAGATGTACTGGTCTGCCAAACACACCATCTGCACATTCATCGAATGGTAACTCTTCCTGTTTCTGTACACCTGTTAACTCCTGCAGGGGGGACCAAGGCCACATGTGTCCCATCAATGGCACCTATGATGTTGAGGATATGTCACAGGGCATAAAAGTCACCTTTCACTGTAGGCAAATCCTCCACCTGAGGGAAAACGATGTAGCTCCGCATGTGTTTCAGCAGGGCAGACAACACTCTGGACAACACGTTGGAAAACATAGGCTGGGACATCCCTGATGCTATGGCCACTGTAGTTTGAAATGACCCACTTGCAAGGAAATGGAGTACTGACAGCACCTGCACTTGAGGGGGGATCCCTGTGGGATGGCGGATAGCTGACATCAGGTCTTGCTCCAACTTGGCACACAGTTCCAGGATTGTGGCACGATCAAGCCTTTAGGTGATGATTACAAATCTTTCCTCCACTGTCGACGGGTCCACCAGCGGTTTGTACACCGGAGGATGCCGCCATCTCCTCACATGTCCCAGCGGACTGTGCCTATGGAGGACAACAGCGAGCACAGAGTCAACCAACTCAGAGGTACGTAAACACAGCTCACTCAGAAAACTATTCATAACCCGAAATTTGCCTGTATGAGTGTTGAGCCAAGGCCTAGGTATGTGTGACGCAGTTAAAAATAAAGCCATGTGGGCCCCTGAAATGGCGGCTGCCTGACCTGTAAAGTGGGACAATGGGATATGAGATAACTGCGCTGGCGTTGTACACCGTCGCGGTAGGCGGTCGAAGACCGCGGCGCAATTCTGCATTTGTTAACATTGGACCCTAGGGGTCCCAGGAGCCAATGACGAAGTACGCCGGCAGTGACGGTACGCACTGCCGCGGACGTGACCACCATTTTCTATCTGTTCAATCACTCGATACCTGATCTTCAACAGGAGAAGACCTACACTGCAAGTGCTGCTGTGACCTCAGTCTGGAAGAGACAATGGCTCGTGCGTCTGGGGAAAGGGCCCCTGCCTTCAGCACGGAGGAGTTGGAGAAACTCGTGGATGGGGTCCTCCCCCAGTACACGCTACTCTACGGTCCTCCAGACAAACAGGTAAGAACACTGGGAGCATGCTGTATGGGCAATGCCTGTGTGGAGTGGGGTGGATGAAAGATGGGGGGGGGGGAGAATGAGGCGTGCATGAAACGACGGTGAGTGCATGTGCCACATGAAAGGGTAGGGATGCGGGCCAATGACTGTGACGGTGCAGTTGGTAATAACTTTTCTTTTTCCCCTGTACAATTCCTGTAGGTCAGCGCCCTCCAGAAGAAGGATGTTTGGCGTGCCATCACCAAGGACGTCTGGACCCTGGGGATCTACCACAGACGGAGCACCCAAAGCCGGAAAAGATGGGAGGACATTCGCCGCTGGAGCAAGAAGACGGCAGACGGGCCAGCTGGGGATGGCCTCCAAACGTGGGAGAGGTGCCCGTCGCACCATGACCCCTCTGATGTTCAGGATCCTGGCGATGGCGTATCCGGAGTTGGATGGGCGCTTGAGGGCATCACAGCAGCAACAAGGGGGTGAGTACACTCTCATTCTGCTGATTCAGCACGCAGTGGAGGTGTATGGGAGGGGGAGGTGGGCTGTGGGTTCCCCTAGGTCAGGGCGAGTGTGCTAGTTAAGTCCCCTTTTTCAGGCAGACCCTGTGGCACCCCACCCCACCTGGGTACAGTGCCAACTACACCTAGTCAGGCTCTTGTGACATCCATGTGTGCAGATATCGGCCATAGCCTTGTAGGCCATGTCCCAGGGATTGAATAGTGAACCTCAAGTGCGCGGTTTAGTGCAGGGGCTTCTGTGTCTGTCGTGTCCGTCAAAGGTAGTGGTAATGCATGCACTCAACATGTCTTTCTTCTGTCTCCCCCCCCTTTTTGTGGTCTCCCTGTACTTTTGTGCATTAGCATCATCAGGCGGAGGAGCAGTGGCACCGGAGCAGGAGGGAGCTGCATCCCACATGGCCCTGGAGGGCGAGACTACGGACTCAGATTTCACCAGTGGGACGGAGGGCGAGGGGAGCTCCACGGTGGGGACAGGAGCTGACACCAGTGATACGGACTCGTCCTCTGATGGGAGCTCCCCTGCAGTGGCGGGCCCATCTGTGCCCCCCGCATTTACAGGTACAGCCGCCACCACCCCCTCCAGCACCGCCCTCCCTGCAGCCCCTCAGCCTATGCCCTGTGCCCGCTCACCCAGGAGGGTGGGCATCACCTTCGCCCCAGGCACCTCAGGCCCTGCCCCAGTCACCCCTGCTGCCCTCAGTGAGGAGGCCATTGACCTCATCAGGTCCCTCACTGTTGGGCAGTCTACCATTTTGAATGCCATCCAGGGTGTAGAGAGGCAGTTGCAACAAACCAATGCCTTCCTGGAGGGCATTCATTCTGGTCAGGCAGCCCTTCAGCAAGCTTTTCAGACTCTGGCCTCAGCGCTGATGGCAGCTATTGTTCCTGTCTCTAGCCTCCCCCCTCCAACTTCCTCCACCCAGACCCACACCCCTGTACCTCAGCCTATCCCAAGCACACCATCAGACCAGCATGCACACACCTCAACACACAAAGGAAGCTCAGGCAAACATAAGCACCACACATCCCACAGGCACTCACACAAGCATCACACACATGCAGACATACCAACATCCACTGCCTCCACTGTGTCCCCCTCCTCCTCGTCTCCCTCATCCCTCCCAGTCTCGTCACCACTCACACCTGCATGCACTACATCTTCAGCCACTACGTCCATCACCAGCACACCCACCACCACACCACGCTCACGTGCAGTCACCACCCCCACTACCATTCACACATCCCCTGTGTCCTCTCCCAGTGTGTCTGTGAGCCCACCTCCCAAGGTACACAAACGCAGCCACACACACACCCAACAGCCATCCACCTCACGACAGCCTCCAGCCCATGCACCTTCACCCAAAGTCACCAAACGTACACCTCCTACGACCACTACCTCTTCCTCCACTCCCAAACCCCCTCCATCTACCCATCCAAGTGTTCCTAAAAAACTTTTCCTTGCCAGCCTTGACCTCTTTCCCTCATCTCCCCCACCCCGTCAGTCTCCTAGGGCCCGACTCTCCAGGTCCCAACCTAGCACCTCAGCCACAACATCGGCGGGACCAGTGGTGCCAGTAGTCACTGGATTATGGAGTGCACCAGGCAGCAGGGCAGGCAGTGTGGCAAGGAGCCACAGCACGGACAGTCCCCCACCTCTCAAGCATCAAAAGTTGGCCAGTGCCCGGCGGGAGAGGGGGAAGACACCAACCACCAAAGCCGCTCCCAGGGGTACAGGTGGGAGTGTGGAGTCAGCTGCGACACCTTCCAAGGTGGGGAAGGGGCACAAGAAAACCGGCAAGTCTGGGAAGAGCAGCACGGCGGAGAAGACCGCCATCAGCCCTGCTGCCCAGGAGCCGACCGTCATCAGCCCTGCTGCCCCAGACAGGACCGCCAGCAGCAGCCCCGCTGCCAAGGAGCCGGCCAGCAGCAGCCCTGCTGCCCCAGACAGGACCACCAGCAGCAGCCCCACTGCCCCAGACAGGACTGCCAGCAGCAGCCCCGCTGCCCCAGACAGGACCGCCAGCAGCAGCCCCGCTGCCAAGGAGCCGGCCAGCAGCAGCCCTGCTGCCCCAGACAGGACCACCAGCAGCAGCCCCGCTGCCAAGGAGCCGGCCAGCAGCAGCCCCGCTGCCCCGGACAGGACCGCCAGCAGCTGAACCGCTGCCCAAGACAGGACCGCCAGCAGCTGAACCACTGCCCAAGACAGGACTGCCAGCAGCTGAAATGCTGCCAAGGACACCGCCACCACAAGCACCGCTGCCAAGGACACCGCCGCCACAAGCACCGCTGCCAAGGACACCACCGCCACAAGCACCGCTGCCAAAGACACCGCCGCTGCCAAAGACACCGCCGCCACAAGCACCGCTGCCAAGGACACCGCCGCCACAAGCACCGCTGCCAAAGACACCGCCGCAACAAGCACCGCTGCCAAGGACACCGCCGCCACAAGCACCGCTGCAAAGGACACCGCCGCCGCAAGCACCAATGCCACGGACACCACCGCAACAGGCACCGCAGGCCCATGAGCGCCAAAAGCTCTGATGCTACTGAGGCCGCCACGAGCAGGATGAAGCACTCTGGGCACAAGGCCCCCTCCAGAACCAGTGGAGAGTTACATCCACTTCCTCAGTCGTTGGCAGGATGAAGCACTCTGGGCACAAGAGCCCCTCCAGAACCAGTGGAGAGTTACATCCACTACCTCAGTCCTTGGCAGGATGAAGCACTCTGGGCACAAGGCCCCCTCCAGAATCAGTGGAGAATGTTATCCACTTGAGAGACTGTGGCTGTGCACTCCCCAGGATGAAGCAGTGGGCAACCCACCCACTGTAGAGACTTGAGAGACTGTGGCTTTGAACTCCCCAGGATTGAACAGTGGGCAACCCACCCACTGTAGAGACTTGAGAGACTGTGGCTTTGCACTCCCCAGGATTGAACAGTGGGCAACCCACCCACTGTAGAGACTTGAGAGACTGTGGCTTTGCACTCCCCAGGATTGAACAGTGGGCAAACCACCCACTGCAGAGACATGAGAGACTGTGGCTTTGCACTCCCCAGGATTGAACAGTGGGCATGGGGCCCCCTCGTGGATTTGGCGTCGTCCACTCAACCGGCTGAGGTGCCCCCACTTTCCCTTCCCCCTGAGGTGCCTGTTTTATTTCTATCTGATGCCCCTGCAGTGTTCTCTCCGTCTTGTTCGGGGATCTTGTGTGGGCCTCGCCCATGCATTTGGGGCCCAGTGGTCCACGGACTTTAATGGTGGAATACCTTGGACTAATATTATTGGTGTATATATTTGTAAATAGTGTGTGTATAGTTTTTGAATACTGAATTTGATTATATTACAATCGTTCACCTCATTTCCTTTTGTCTTTGCATTCTTCCGGGGGGGTTGGGGGTATAACTGTAATGTATCATGCTGTATTAGTGTGTGTCTTGTCGTGGGTGAGGGTGGGGATGTTGCATCTTGCGTGTGTGTGTCACTGTTTTTTCCTTCCCTCCCCTGTGTCGTAGGTGCAGGACTCACCGTGGTCTTCGCCGCCGGCGTTCGTGCTCCTGGTAGAGGAGCAAGAAGATAAAGGCTGTAAAAATGTGGAGCTCTGGTTCCATGGCGTCCTGGTTCCTCGTGGGATGTGCAGAGGTGAGCGTTTTCCCTTCGAAGTCCTGTTTCCGCTGTGTTTTTGTTCGCGGTGAATCCACCCCGGAAAAGGTGGTGGATTGGTAGGTTGTAATTCTGTGGGCGGTACATTGTCCTCCGCCTGTCTGTTGGTGGTGACCGCCGCGCTGTTTGTTTGTACTGCCGTCGCGGTCAGAGTGTTAAAGTGGCTGTCTATGTTGGCGGTTTCCGCCACGGTCGTAATTCCATTTTTTTTACCGCCGCCCTGTTGGCGGTCTTACCGCCGCTTTAACACTGACCGCTAGAGTTGTAATGACCACCATAGTGTGTTACTTATTTTCAGAGCTAGCAGATCTATAGCAACAATATTACAAGCAAGACCCTTAAAACATAAGCTATTCCCAGCTGTAAAACAAAAGTTCCAGCCATTTCAAGCCCACAAATGAGTGAAAGTGATGGGCGTGACATGGAGGTGATTAAAAGCCCACAATACTTACAACAGGTCAAAGTGCTTGTGGGTTCGACCTAAAAATGATGTGCACCACATCATCACGTATACATGTTCATGCGTGGTGATATACGTGTATGCCTACAGTAGGGCCAAAACTCCAAAATGGGCACCATGTCATGACGTATGTGAGTGTGTGTATGCATGCCTGTACGCATGTGTTTATTACACTGGAGCAGCATTTAGTTTTTTTTCATTATTGTTAAGCCTTTACAGCATTGATAACAAGCTTTTAATTCTTTGTAGATGATGTTCAGCACCACTAACAAGCATTGACACAACCAAAAGGTTCTTTAGTGCCTTTCAAGGGTGAGGCCTATTTTAAGGTCGAGCTCACAAGCGCTTTGACCTGTTGCAAGAATTGTTAGCTTTTAAGCACTTTTACTCGTTCGTGGGCTTGCCTTTCAAAATTCACTTGCTATCATTGGTAAATGCCTTACGTTTGACTGACCCTGTTACATGGATAATTGCACCATTGCCGATATATTTGACTGTGAGCAAACGTCTTTTTTCTTTTGTGTCACTCCTTTGTGCTCATGGCGGCCATGACTCGTTGAATCGGCTCGCCAATGCCAACTAATCTTTTACACTTAATTTTCAATTAATGTGGCAAGAAAAGTTCAGTTAGGAATTTACAACGCCAATAGCTCTACCTCGAGCAAATGCGAGACCCACTGCATTGCAAATGTTTGTTTACGTTGTTACTTTCATTTTGTACATATGATTAGGATACTTTGTTGCAGCACCCTGTAACAATTTACCAAATGTATCTATCTGTGTAACTGGTACTTCATTACAATGTCCTATAATGTCTGTACACTATATATCTGCCTAACGTCTACTAAATTTTTACTGTAACTTCAGCGGCATAGAAAAAGTACTAGTAATTAAAAAGATATATTAGCTTAATTGCCTTTTTATTTAGTTACGTGGGCTTGGCTGGGTTCGGTGGGAGTTGCCGTATTGTGGCTTGTGCTGGGGAGTTCTTGAAACATTTCAACACATTCTTACCTGCTGAGTTTCTTTATATTGACAGGGATACATATTCCGCCTACTTTTAACCCTGCTGATTTTGTAGCAGTCAAATAATTTATGAGCTATTTGAGAAATGATATTAAGAGCAAAGCTTTTAATAGTGTCATATGTTTCTCGAAGATTGTGGTAGCTCCTTTAAGTGTGACATAGTGTTTTAATATATTGTAACATATGTAATGAAAGCGTTTATTTCTGTATTTTTAGACAGGAATAAAATATTTTTTGTAACTGGAATAACTGTAACTTTAGCAGTGCTCCTGGAGCTTTGGAACAGTTGGGCTGCAGGAGTTCTGGCTGACTCAGGGATTTATGGGTACACACTGTTTAAGAGGCTGACGATCTCTGCCTGGCAGAGGGTATTATGGCTAGGAAGGTTTAGTCAATCACTCCTGGAGACCTGGCACCAAAGTAATTTACAACATGGAAATTAAAAGAGAATTTGTTTTGCTGCCAAGGGGTGTACACGTGCAGCTCGACCTTTCTCCGCTTCGTATGGTCGTGATTCTAAACCAGGGGGAGATATTAAAGTACCATTCAAAGGGCACCTCAAGGCCCAGGGATGCCAAGAAGGTGCCAAAACAGTTCGGACCATCTTGGAGACCCCTTGTCACTTAGATACAACATTCAATGGTGCAAGACCAGAATAGAAACCAAAATTAGCCCTGGCAAAAATGCACAAACGGGCTACACTGCAGGAGCCCATGACTAGTATGAGACCATGAGGAGATGGTTGGGTCATAGCATGCTATGTAGGTTATCCAGTTTATGGTCCCCAGGGCTAACATTTTGCCCTCAACCATTTCCTGCTTCTTATCATGTTGCTACACACTACACAAAAAAATAAACATTCACAAATTAAATGAATGAGATGTCATCAGTGATGTCATAAATTATGTCATAGAACATGTCATGAGTGATGTTATACATGAGGGCATAAACAGTGTAGGCGGGGGCGCAAGTTATCATTAGCACTGCTAACTATAATTGGTGAATTTCTATGTTTTTTTAGTTCAGAACGTTAATATTGTCATTGACTAATTCACCTAACTATATCGCTACTTTAACCTTTGTTTTTTTCAGAGAATTTCTAAGTTTTTTTAAAACGAAAATAGATCTTTTTTTCATGCCTAACAATAGCGTTACTTTGTTTTCCCAGTCGATAGGTAGATAGATAGATAGATAGATAGATAGATAGATAGATAGATAGATAGATAAACAAGAGGCAGAAGGAGAAGTCCCAGTGAGTTAGCAACGGAGGAGCAAGGGGGAGAAGCATGAGGGTGATAGCAACAACACAGGAGAGAGCTATGAGGAAGAGAGCAAACACAGAGCAGGTGTTAGGTGGGTATTTGGCAGAGAAGGGGGAGAGAGAAACACAAGAGGGAAAGAACTGGAAAACACATGCACTTTGATGGACTGCTTAACCTAAAAGAAAGAAGTACTTTTCTAAAAGTGAGCTGCGGAAGGACGAAGTCAGGCAGTCAAGAGAACTGTAAAGATGTTTTGCTCAGGGCGAGGGCCAGAACACAAGATGGACAAGGAAAATCATGGAATAGGGAACAAGTAAATGAGAGTTACAAAAAAGTCTACCAATGATTAGCAATGGGTGAGGTGTAAGTCCCTGTAAGTTTTTGTCAAGCCAACAATAGGTCTTTTGCAACACAACAGCTTGAGCTGTCTGGTATCCTCAATATAAAAAGGACCAAGAGCCCAATCTGGACAAGATGTGCAGCTGAGCCTCTATTGGAGCTTGACAGGTAAGCTCACCAAGAGGACCACATATAGATAACTGAAACAATTCTTGAGTTTTGATTTACGTCACCTCTATTAGATCCTTGGACAAAGGTTCTACCTTCCAAAGGTTTGTAAGCATAAAACCTGGACTGAATATGGTGCTCATGATGCCTTGGAGCCACCTGGTAATGTTGTTGTTGGTATACAAAAACAGCATGAACTTCTCCTAAAGTTCTCTGAGGCAAGAAGATCCCAGACTAAAGAAAGTAAAGACTGAGGCCCTCATTACGGCTTTAGCGGTCTTTTTCAAAAACTGCCAAAGCCGCTGCAGCCAACAGACCGCCAGTGCTAGTGGTCTTCTGACTGCCATATTAGGAGTCGTTGGAGGACTTTGTAATACGGCTTTGCTGAGTCTAAATGTTGTGGGGGTGCTGGCAGTGCAAAACTGCCAGGACCCATCCCCTCCTGGATGACCAGCTTGCCAGAAAAGGTAAGGTGATCGTCCTAAAGGGGCGGGGTGGGGAGTGTTGGGTGCATGTGTGTGGTGTATGTGTGCGAATGGGAGTGTATGAGTGCGTGTTTGTGAGCCAGTGAGTGGGGGTGTCTGTGTGCAAGTCTGCAAGTGAATGGGTTTGCATGTGTGCAAGTGTGCATATGAGGAGAGGGGAGTATGTTAATGTATGCGTGCGTGGAGGGGGGGACTGTGCATGAATACAGAGGGGGTGGGTCGTGAATGATTGTGGATGGGGTGCATGTGTGAGCGATTGTTTTTGGGTGAGTGTGAGTGAGTGTTTGTGGATGGGGCTATGGGGTGTGTTTTGGGTGCGTGTGTTCATGTACAAGTGTTTGTGTAAGTGGACGGGGAGAGTGGCTGAGTGTATGTATGCAGTGCAGGGGGAGGGGGAGTGAGTATATATGCGGTGCAGGGGGTGAATGTTTGCGGAGGGGGTGCTTATGTGTGAGTGGGGGGTGTATACGTTAGTGTTAGAGTGGGTAGGGTGTTTGGATGGATGTGTATGGTTGGGGGGTGTTTGTAAGTGTGTGGATGGGGGAGGGTGGTGTTTGTAAGTGTGTGGACGGGTGGGGGGTGCATGGAGTTGTAGAGACGTGTGCATGTGTGTGCTGGCGACAGGAATGAGGACCCCTTTCGCTGGATGCGTTACCACCAGGGTTTTTGTGGTGGGGTGACCACCATGGAAAGCCTGGAGGTCTGCAGGCTTGCAACCTGACTGGCAGGCTGAGGCCTGCCACTGGGCTGGAGGTGCTCACCGCCGGCCACGTCGGTGCAACTGCACCGGGGGACCAGGCAGCGTTGTGGCTGTTTGGCTTCTGCCAAATCCCACAACTTGTAATGCAGTGGTTTTTACAGCCAGGTCCGCAGCGGTAAGACCGCCACAGCAAAGTTGGCGAACTCATGAAGGTCAGCCTCTAAATGAGGGCCTAATTGTCTGATTCAGAACGTGGCAGTGTTATGGCGCAGTTGCGTCGGCAGCAGACCCAAGAAGACTGTCAAGTCGACGGTGTTCCGCCCACCATATTTAAATGTTACAGCTCTGCAAGTGATGGACTGGTGACGAATTGCTAACAGAAGGTGATGGTGGCATGCCCAATGGACTCTGTACAATGGCAGGAGCAATGGAAGAGAGGTAAGTGACACACACACACTGTCCATTAGCCATATGTGCCCCCTGCACTACACAACACACCACGTACACACCATCATCCATTACAATTCCAACACAACATAAACCGTACATGCCGCAAACACACATTGACATACATCCATGACACAACACACACAACATATGACACAACCACAACAAACAACACAACTACACACTCAGCTACACAAACATGCTCACACACAAGTACAACTACATAGATCATAACAATGTCCGCCACACAACAACAACACTCACCTGAATGTGATACACGGCAACAGAACAGACACAACATCAGTCTGACAAGCAAGTGACAAACATACAGACTCAACCACATCATCCACTCCAACTCCTTCCATCTCAACCAGCCAATCTACACACACACGCACATGTACTGACTCACATACACAACAGATAGCACAAATCTACCAGTACAGGTCCCCTTGTAATGCGAGCACATGGACACCGTTGTCCAGTGTGAGTGTACCTTCATTGTGGTGCCAGCAATCATTTTACAATGTATGATGACACCACAATGATAGTTGTGTATGTGTACGACATGCGTGTTGTGCTAGTGTTTCCTTAGCCATGTGTGACACAATTGTTTCTCCAACATATGAATTTCACAGTGATTTTAAAAAAAAATTACTGTGACATGTATATGCCTGCAGTGGTCCTGACCTCCGTGCAGTGCCCACCCAACATACTGTGGCAATAGGGCGTCCCTACCTTGGAGGCCAGCAACAGGGGGTTATGTTTTCTCTCTGGGTTGGTGGCAGCAGTGACAGAAGCTGTTGTTCAGTTGTGTCCATTCAAAGATGGAGGTGGAATCTGGAAAAAAGGTGAGTTTTCACCCCTTCCTCCACAATCCGCCAACCCAGAAGTGGAGGTCAGACCACCACTTTTTTCTTGGTGGTAAGGCACATCCAAATCTGCACGGTAGGAAGGGTGGCTGGGGTTCCACTGGCATGCACTTTTTACTCTACTGCCATTGACGCAGGCGGTGTTTCTTGGTGGAGAGAGCAGTTCAAATGCGGGCTTTCATCTATGGTACCACCAACATCTAAATACAGCAGGTGGACAGTCACAACAGCAGACGGGTTTTCAGTCGGAAAGTCGACAGCACGACCATTACCTCCAAAATCTAAATCAAGCCGTAAGTCTCTTGGGGGATCTCTACCTGAATACTTCAGGTGTCTACATTAGGATCCCTCTTTTAAAATCAGTAACTGCAACGGACAGCGAGGGGTGAAAGGGTTGGGAAATAATTTCCATAGGAGCCCAACTTCGGTCCACGTCAGTCTACTCATGACAGCTGGCGATAACCAACCTCAAAGGTTTCTTGCAGCACTGGTACCCTGACTGGACTCGAGTTCAGGACTCTTGCACTCAGTTAACCCTCAGAACAAAGCTTGTTTTCATTATAATGTGTTCCTCAACCCATGCAGCCCACCTACATATAGAACCTGGCTGTCCAGGGCATTCTGGGGTCACCAGGAAGGCGACCACGAAGGCAATCACCTCACAGTCCATACTCTTTGCTACATGATGCTTTTTCTGTTTACTGCCACTTATAAAACTAAACAAGCATTTGCAATGCAATAGGTCTCACATTTGTGAGAGTTAGCGCTATTGGCGTAAATGACAATGTCTTTTACCTATGTATTTTGGTTTGGAGTGTAGTGGATGTATGCCAGCTGTCACAGCAACCATCCCAGGCCTGTCGCTGCAGGAGAGGACACAACAAGGCTGCCATCTTGGGAGTGTTTTTGCCTCATGCCTAAAGACTGGCTGTGATACCCCAGAGATGCAACCCTTTTCAGTGTGTTTATCTATACTTTGATAGCACCAAACAAGTCACAAAGAGGTACCTTCGATGCCTTTAACCCAGAGAATGAGGGGGTCAAAAGAGTTAGGAGCAAAGAAAAAGGGGCAGCCATATATTTCCGTGTTAAACTTTTAAAGGAATTATTCCTCTACGTTTGCAATACCAGCCTAGCATTTAAAAACACTGACTGTATACAAAGAGGATAACAGAAAAGGCAGCTTAACTGAAAATGAATTATAGCGATGTTGTTAAGAATGGCACCTGCTTTGCAGCACTATTAAATGGCAGACCCTGTATTACCAAGCACTATATTTAAAAAACGAGTTATTCCAGTCTGCCCCAAGAAGCACCAGGCAAAGAACCTTAGGGGAGAGGATGTGGCAGAAGGGCCAGAATTGCCGACTTTGGAGCTGGGGAACACGGTTCGAGTTTCAGTGCAGGATCAAAATCTTTTGATTCTGGGCAAATCACTTAATCTCCCCTTGCTATAAAAAATGAATGTGTTCTTGTGTAATGTAACCGGTGCTCATGTAAAGCGCTGTAATACCTTTGCATTGAGTTCACAATAACTGAACTCTATTTGAAGAGGCTCAATTTACATCCAAAGGCTAGATGTTTTTGCTATCAAGTTTGAGGCCGTGAAGTGCTTGAGTCTGGAGTCACAACTCCTTTTCCACCATATTGGAGACAACACCTTTCGCCATCTTATTGCTGACAACTAACCTATGTGCTGTGGTTGGTGGCCCTCCAGAGGTTATCAAGAGCATGAGCTATCCTATAGTGTTAAGCTCTACTCAAGTCAGTTGGTTAAAGCACCCACTACGGAGGTCTTGACAGAACGAGAATGTCACAGATTACAATCCTGACATAGCTTTTTCACCTCTTCATCTTTGCAGGGTTGATGCAAATGAATTATAGTGATTTTGTTAAGAATGGCACCTGCTTTGCATCGCTATGAAATGGCAGAACCTATATTACCAAGCGCTATATAAGAAATAACTAGTTATTCCCAGACTGCCCCAAAACACACCAGCAAAGAACCTTGGGGGGGAGGTTGTAGCGTATAGGGCAGAGCTGCTGACTTTGGATCTGGTAAACATGGTTCGATACTCAGCTCTGGATCAACATCCTGTGATTCTGGGCAAATCACGTAATCTCCCCTTACTACAAAAATTGAATATGTTCTTGTGTAATGTAACTGATGCTGATGTAAAGTGCTGTAATACTTTTGTATAGAGTTTGCACTATATAAAACTGCAAAAAAAATTAAATAAAGCGCTCCAATATCTTCGTGTCGAGTTTGCGCTACATAAAACTGCAAAAAAATAAATAAAAATGCCCGCGCAGACATCGCAAAAAAACAGCGAGATGCCTGAAACCAGGAAAGATGAAGAAACAACATACCACCATGAGCGAAGCAGTGAGGCAAAAGAAAAAAATAGTGCACCAAAATAAGGTACCTTCCCGATCCTGCAATGATACATGTAATAGGGTCAGTCTCCAAGGAGGTAACAAAACAGCCCCAAGGTGGGACAAATGTTAAGCATTTACCAACGACATCAAGGGATTTTAGAAAGGCAGACCCAGGAATCAATTAAAGCGATCGGCGTTAGATAGGTGTAGTTAAAGCCCTCAGAATAGATTACAACATATTGAGAAGAGCAGCGCTTGTGTGCTGCTATGCTCAACCTAAAAAACTACAGAGACAGGAGAGGAAGAGGAATTTGAGATGGTAGGAGGAATTTGCATTCTGTCCCTGGAGAAGGGGTGGTTGTCCACCTGAGCTAGAGGCACAAAGAGGTCACTTAAAGTTAAGACTTTGGTAGGATACTGGGCTAGTGAGCAACCCAGGACACTCCGGGTGACAAGGAAAAACACCTGGACTGTACAAAATGTACTAAAAAGACCTTGAGCTTTGTTCTTTTATATCAAATAGTTGATTGAGTGCCTGGCTCGCAAAGGGGCCTTTATTGAAGGGAAATTAACACCATGGAGGACTGAGCAACCCCTATAGTAGGAGGAGATGGAGACTAACTACCTCAGCTGATGCAGTGTCCACGTTCGCTGTCAAGCGTGCTGAAAGAGGCTGCCTTAAACGGGCCAGGTCTGTTTAGGACCAGTTTTGTGAGGCCAGCTTATGCTAGGAAGCCAGAATACATACATGGAAATGGTTGTGTGTCCACTGACCCCTGGCTTTATATCCAATACTTATTACAAAAGTGGAATAGATAATTTTAGAAAATGTGTAGTACAATTGCTCAATTTGATTTCTACTAACAATAGGCTTATGATGTATCCGTCAGCTGTATGGTGTTGCCTGATGATGGGTGGCACTGGTCCGAATTACTGAGTTATTTGTATAATGTAACCCTTGATTAATACCTGACATCCTGGTGCTGCTGGGAGTCACCAGGGCGATCCGTTGACAGGGTCTTGTGGGTTCACCCAGCGCGGGGCCCACAGTAAAGGGTCTACTCACCTCTACTGGTAAATCAATTTCGGTTTGTTATGGGTTGTCCCTGTAAAGAGTGTTGTAGAGGGTGGAATCTTGCGAAATTGGATCAGTCTTGGTGCTTGCTGGTTAGTGAATATTTGGAGGAAAGTAATACAAGATGTAATCTGGAAGGGGTTTCAAGAAGGCACTTCAGACTTTCCATCGAACCTGTTTCTGTGTGTCAGTGTAGCACGTGGGCCCAGTGGGATCCACGACTCTATCTGCTGCAATGCCGTTTGAGGTTAGAGGTGCCATTTTGTCTCGCTGCTGTCTCTGTGTGCCGTTCCAGGTAAATGATTCCTGACCAGGGTGCGCGGTTCAGTCGTTGCCCCGCTCACACATGTGCTTCATTTCTCGCCCCTGTGCACGTCTCCTCCCCTGGACCCTCGGCTTCCTTTCCTTTGTGCAGTGTCATCGCCTGTTATGTTGTCTTGTCCCGAGGCGGGTGTTATCTCCCCCCTGCTAGACGGAAAAGGAAAGAGGCTGAGAGGGGTCTGGAGAAGATAGCAAACAGAATGGAGTGGGTGGGGGTGCAGGGTGAGAAGATGGGTCAGAGGAGAGCGAAGGGAAGGATTTTGAACACGAGCAGGGGGGTTAAAGGAGGGAAGAGGGGGCAGGAGGGAGAGAGCGGTTATCGGGGGAACTGAGAAGTGGAGAGAGGCCAACAACGGAAAGTGGGGATAGAGAGAGGACAGCAGAGGGGCCTGGAAAGACAGAGGAGGAGAGGAAGTGTCTGCAATGAAGGGTGAACAAGCAGAGAAGGAATGAATAGATGCGAGGGAAGGGTTTTGGGTGAGGTGTACTGGCATTATTTGCTGTTGTGGATGCAAACTTAGATCACCCGAACGCATTAACACATTAAAGTTTAGGCATTTGTGGATTGCACTATTGTTTTTTCTCCACACTACAGTGACTTCACTGTCCCGCTGTGGGGGGTTTCACTGTCGTCTTGTAACTTGTTTCTCTGTCCTTTTGTTTTCTCGTATTTCCATCGGTGGAGCTTACTGTACTAATGTGGAAACCTCGCTCGATTGTTCATCCCTGTGTTGCTGCTTCAGTTTTATTCCGAAGCCAGTAGCCCTGTCCTAGACAGAATGTTCCTATGCCTCCTATTTGTTTCTGCTTCTATCTGTGTTTAGAAGCAGAACCCAAGCTCCCTGCCATGACGGTGGCCTAAGATCCTAGAGCTTTGTGGCCCCAGAGTCCTGAAGCTGCCCCGCTCCTTTTCGGATATGGCCAATGGTCAGCCTAAGCTGTTTCATATAATAAACAAGTACTGGCGAAGCCACTCGGTCGGGTGTTGCCTGCAAGCATTTTGGCTTTTTTGAATGCTTGTTTGCTGTCGTTTTTTTCAAAACGTTATTGCTGGAGGAGCTGCTGGATCGTAAATCTAAAAAAAAAGTAATTGACTAAAAGCAAAAATATTTGTTTGGTCTCAAAAGCACGCATTGTTTTAGTAGTCTCTGGCACTTAAGGGACATATTTTGTATGTGGATGTGCTCATTGTGACAAAGCATAACACTGTCACTCACAGAGAAGTTAGCCAGTGGCTGAAGTGAGCCACTGCACCATACTGTATGTAGCAATGAATAAAAAAATTGGAATGATTCAACAAGAGACCAATGAATGAAAAGAGTGGGCTGAAAGCCCCTATAACTAAGTCTATTATACAATTCCTTTAAATAAAATCAAAAGCTCTTGGCTAATGCCTGACCTAAAGAAATCATAAATTAAAAATTCACACATATGTTTACGTACAAAGAATGTGAGCCCTCTTCATCTATTAGTCTTTTCAGCTATGATCCACATTTTGGCTCAGTCAACCACAGTATATAGCATGGGACTGGGGGGCATCAGCTATTGGCTCTCTTGCACTGCGAGTGACAGCATTTTGCCTAATCCCTTGTACACATTTAAATAACAAGCATTGGCAAAGCCAATTGGTGTTGACTTTATAATGTGAATGCCAAGCAGTGCTTAATTTGAGCCGGGCTTCCGGTGCCCGGCCCAGGCTCTTATTTGTCAACACCGTCACTTATGAAAGTCTGCCACATTGTGGCTCTCTTTGTCTAATTTAAGGATGGGCACAACACAGTTGTTTATTAATTCAATGTACATTAAAAAAATACTAAACCTGCTGCCCAAGCCATTCTTGTAGCTTTGGGGGCTGGAATAGTCTGAATTGTCACACCTGAAGGAGTGTGAAGGTTGGTAGCTGTGTTGGTACTGTCATTTGCAATGCTGGAAGAGGCGATGGGTGGTGCAAGCTGCGGTGGCCTCCTGGCGAGGGCCCTGTCACTTATTTTGTTACAAATTAAGCACTGATGCCAATCTATGTTTTGTCAATGCTTGTTTGTAAAACATTGTTTAAAATGTAAAAGAAAATACGTTTCAAAATGTTGGAGGAAAAGTAAACACGTCTTAAGGTATTTTGAAACTGAGCGTTGAATTCAATATTTTTAAACGACCTGCTTTATTTTTCAAATACCTGTTACTCAGGAAACTTTGAACATAATTTAAAACAAAAAGGGGACAGTAAGAATTTAAAGGAAATGCTGCCAAGGCCTTATTCACCTTCTACCGGACTCAGAACTGAAACTCCAGGCTCCAGCCATTTGCTCCTCTGCAGCAGCCTAGGAAGCAGATTTAAGGGCATTTATGTGAACAACAGCTTATTTTCAATCATGCTAAGTATACTTTCTAACTTAAACGCCAGCTGTGTAAGTGCGGCAGCCAGCCCCTCCACAGCACCATAAAAGCCTTTCTGGGCAAAGACCTGTGCATTCATGTGATATGTGGAATGCAGGAGGTAAAATTTAAACAACCATTAAAGTTGACTCTTTAATCATATCCCAGCAAAAATATAGTTGCTGCTGTGCTTTTAAAGACAGGCTGGGACGGCTGGACAGCAACACTGAGAGTAAAGGGTTAGGTCCTTGGGGAAGGGGGGGCAGCACACGAGGGAGAGAACCAGAAAACACATGCACACTCAATGGGTGCTGAATGAGAAAGAAAACAGTAGTGGGAGGATACAAGCCCTCCAGTCAAAAAGATTGTAAAAAAAAAATGCTATGCTCCAGGGAAGTGACAAACACAAGAAGAAGAAGGAAAGCCATTGAATGAGAATCAAGCAAATGAGAGTGACAATAAAGCCCACCAATGATAAGCAATGGAGGACTCTAATTCTGCTCTAAGTTTTTGGTGTGGGCCGCAGGAGGTCTTCCAGCAACCCAAAATATTAGCCTGACAGGGCAGTAGGCCCACACTTTACTTTTACTTTTTTATTTTCATTCTTTATCATTTGTAATATTTTTAGTAGTGCCTGAGTGTTTAAACTGCCACAAAGCTACAGTAATTAAAATTCAAATGTGAAATTCCCTGTGCTAATTAGCTCATATGTTCATATGACGCATATAGAAACTAAAGAGTGTATCTATAGTTGTCTAAAGTGCACCTGCGAGCAAGAGAGCTCCAATATTGTGCCACTAAAACTACAGTCAATGTCTAATGTTCTTTTTTTTATTATAAAATTATTTTTGAAAGCATATGACTGCCACATTTAGACAGCAGGTTTCCTTTGTTTCTTCTTTTTATTTCTGTAAAAACTACAAAACGATAAATACAAAATAAACAAAAATACAGTACAAAATAAAAAAATAACCATTACAACAGCTTGCCATAGCAGAACTACTTGCTCTGCAAAAGCTTGCCCCTCATCCTATTAGCTATTGAACAGGAATGGAAAGAAGCTGAGGGATTCCAAGGTCTTTCTAGGAGAGGTTGTTGCACACATTTGGTGTCTAAACCTGATCCATTGTGTGACCAGCCATATGGTTTATGACCTTCATTAACTGGTTGAGTTCTAAGGCTAATTACCTTCAACCAGAAACCCCAAAAGGCCAATATCTGTCAGTTGCTGTTTTTAAAGTGCATTTTAAATTAAAATGCCTACATGTTACAGCAGTACAGCCAGCATGGCCCAGAACGCATTTCTCCCTGTTATAAAGGCGAACAGGATTTGAATAATTTACTGGTTGTATGTGTAACATTTAAAATTGATCAACCATATATTTTTTAATTATATATAAGTAGGACTGAGCATGCAGATTTTTAATTTGTATTAGAAGCTGTTGATTTTAAGGTTTGGTATCCACTGTAAACAATAAAAAAAAACATATTTACAAATGCTTAAGTTATTATGTGTTACCAGTGAATTATAAGCACTTTGATGAAATGCTAAAAACAAATAAAGCAGAGTAGAAACTCTTAGTAATAGAGAGATACTATTGAATTGTCTCTGTATCACTGAGAGGTTCTACTCTGGTAAATACAGGATCATCTCTTAATTTATGATCTGTGTAGGAAAGTACCATCCTGCCTGGCATCTTACCCCCATATTTCACTGTATGTATGTTGTTTTAGCCCTTGTGTCACTGGGATCCTGCCAGGCAGGACCCCAGTGCTCATAGTATGTGCCCCGTATGTGTTCCCTGCGTGGTGCCTAACTGTATCACTGAGGCTCTGCTAACCGGAACCTCAGTGTTTATGCTCTCTCTGCTTTCCAAATTTGTCACTGCAGGCTAGTGACTACATTTACCAATTCTCATTGGCACACTGGTACACCCATATAATTCCCTTGTATATGGTACTTAGGTACCCAGGGTATTGGGGTTCCAGGAGATCCCTATGGGCTGCAGCATTTCTTTTGCCACCCATGGGGAGCTCAGACAAATTCTTACACAGACCTGCCACTGCAGCCTGCGTGAAATAACGTCCACGTTATTTCACAGCCACTTTACACTGCACATAAGTAACTTATAAGTCACCTATATTTCTAACCTTCACCTGGTGAAGGTTGGGTGCCAAGTTACTTAGTGTGTGGGCACCCTGGCACTAGCCAAGGTGCCCCCACATCGTTCAGGGCAAATTCCCCAGACTTTGTGAGTGCGGGGACACCATTACACGTGTGCACTATTCATAGGTCACTACCTATGTATAGCGTCACAATGGTAACTCCGAACATGGCCATGTAACATGTCTAAGATAGCGGAAGTTTCACCCCAATACCATTCTGGTATTGGGGGGACAATTCCATGATCCCCCGGGTCTCTAGCACACAACCCAGGTACTGTTAAACTGCCTTTCCGGGGTTTCCACTGCTACTGCAACTTCTGCTGCTGCCAACCCCTCAGACAGGTTTCTGCCTTCCTTGGGTCCAGGCAGCCCTGGCCCAGGAAGGCAGAACAAAGGATTTCCTCTGAGAGAGGGTGTTACAACCTCTCCCTTTGGAAATAGGTGTGAAGGGCTGGGGAGGAGTAGCCTCCCCCAGCCTCTGGAAATGCTTTGATGGGCACAGATGGTGCCCATCTCTGCATAAGCCAGTCTACACCGATTCAGGGATCCCCCACCCTGCTTTGGTACGAAATTGGACAAAGGAAAGGGGAGTGACCACTCCCCTGACCACTACCTCCCAGGGGAGGTGCCCAGAGCTCCTCCAGTGTGTCCCAGGCCTCTGCCATCTTGGAAACAGAGGTGTCTGGGGCACACTAGACTGGTCTGAGTGGCCAGTGCCAACAGGTGACGTCAGTGACCCCCTCTGATAGGCTCTTACCTTTCTTGGTAGCCAATCCTCCTTTCTTGGTACCCAAACCTCCTTTTCTGGCTATTTAGGGTCTCTGCTTTGGGGAATTCTTCAGATAACGAATGCAAGAGCTCACCAGAGTTACTCTGCATCTCCCTCTTCAACTTCAAACAAGGATCGACCGCTGACTGCACCAGGATGCCTGCAAAACCGCAACAAAGTAGCAAGACGACTACCAGCAACATTGTAGCGCCTCATCCTGCTGGCTTTCTCGACTGTTTCCTGGTGGTGCATGCTCTGGGGGTCGCCTGCCTTCACCCTGCACCAGAAGCCAAGAAGAAATCTCCTGTGTGTCAACGGAGTCTTCCCTCTGCTAACGCAGGCACCAAAAGACTGCATAACCAGTCCTCTGGGTCCCCTCTCATCCTGACAAGCGTGGTCCCTGGAACACAGGAACTCTACCCAGGTGACTCCCACAGTCCAGTGGCCCTTCAGTCCAAGTTTGGTGGAGGTAAGTCCTTGCCTCCCCACGCTAGACTGCAAACCTGTGTACTGCACGATTTGCAGCTGCTCCAGCTTCTGTGCACTCTTCCAGGATTTTCTTCGTGCACAGCCTAGCCTGGGTCCCCAGCACTCCGTCCTGCAATGCTCAACCCGCTGAGTTGGCCTCCGACGTCGTTGGACCCTCTTTTGTAACTCTGCATGGACTCCGGTACACAAATCTTCCAAGTGCCTGTTCAGGTACTTCTGCGGGTGCTGCCTGCTTCTGTGCGGGCGCTCTGAGATGCTGAGCGCCCCCTCTGTCTCCTCCTCCAAGGGGAGACATCCTGGTCCTTCCTGGTCCTCAGCAGCACCCAAAAACCTCTACCGCGACCCTTGAAGCTAGCAAGGTTTGTTTGCGGTATTTCTGCGTAGGAACACTTCTGCAACCTTCCCCGGCGACATGGGACATCTTCCATCCAAAGGAGAAGTTCCTAGTCCTCTTCATTCTTGCAGAATTCCAAGCTTCTTCCATCCGGAGGCAGCTTCCTTGCACCTTCATCCGGGGTTTCCTGGGCTCCTGCCCCCCCTGGACATTGTTGCGACTATTGGACTTGGTCCCCTTGCTTTGCAGGTCCTGTTCTCCAGGAATCCGTTGTCAGTGCACTGCTGGTGTTTGTTGCTCTTGCAGAATCCCCCTATCACGACTATTCTGCTCTTTTGGGTAGTAGGTGTACTTTATTCCTACTTTTCAGGGTCTTGGGGTAGGGTATCTTGGACACCCTGACTGTTTTCTTACAGTCCCAGCGGCCCACTACAAGCTCCCATAGGTCTGGGGTCCATTCTTGATTCGCATTCCACTTTTGGAGTATATGGTTTGTGTTGCCCCTAGACCTATGCTTGCCTATTGCAACCTATTGTAATTCTACACTGTTTGCATTACTTTTCTGACTCTTACTTACCTGCTTTGGGTTTGTGTACATATAAGTTGTGTATATTACTTACCTTCTTACTGAGGGTACTCACTGAGATACTTGTGGCATATTGTCATAAAAATAAAGTACCTTTATTTTTAGTAACTCTGTGTATTGTGTTTTCTTATGATATTGTGCATATGATATAAGTAGTATAGTAGGAGCTTTGCATGTCTCCTAGTTCAGCCTAAGCTGCTTTGCCATAGCTACCTTCTATCAGCCTATGGTGCTCAAAACACCTCTATTCTTCTAATAAGGGATAAGTGGACTTGGCACAAGGTGTAAGTACCTTTGGTACCCACTATATGCCAGGCCAGCCTCCTACATTGGTGGTGCAGCGGTGGGATAAGTACTTACAACTGCTTTACCACTTTGTCATTTTGTACTTTTCATAAGAGAATCATATACCAAACAGTTCAGTGTATGAACACTTAACCCCAAAAATTTGCTTTTCTATCCTAAAACGTTTTACAAAGTTCTGAAAAGTTTCTTAAAACTTCTAAAAGCTTTCTAAAAGTTAGTAAAAGTTTTTTCTCTGTGCTTTCAAAAGTTCTAAAACTTTTTCTCACTATCCTTAAACCTTTTCTATCATGTCGGTTGTAGATTCTACTCTCAAAACTGTTAATGCAACCTATGAGAGTTTGAACTATAAGAGTTTAAGGGGTTTCTGCCTGGATAGAGGTTTATGTATAGGAAAGAACCCTACAAAAGAGTTTCTCTTTAATATGGTTATTGTGGATGACCAGTCTGGACATTCAAATGAGAGATTAGAAAAGGGAGAAGCTACCCAGTCTGACTCAGAGGAGTCCCCTGAAGAAACTGGGGAGAGTTCTGATAAGGGTCTGCCCCCTAGCAGAGCACCTAGTGATGCTGGTAGTGAGAAAGGGTCCCTTCACAGTAGGGCATCCTTTTTCCCTAGAGGCAAGGTTACCAGGGTCCAGACAGTTAGGGACAGGTCCCCCTCTGAAGTTTCCAATTTGTCATCTGTCAAAGCATTCCCAACCCACCCACCCTGAGGATAACGTGTTAGAAAGGGAACTCAAAAAGTTGAGGGTTGAAGAGACCAGACTGAAGCTTAACCAGCAGCAGCTGGCCTTAGATAGGGAATCCCTAGACATTGAGAAGGAAAGACAGAGGTTGGGGTTAGTACCCCATGGTGGCAGCAACAGTATTCCTGATAGCAATCCTGTTGGAGAGCAAGATTCCAGGAATCTGCACAAGATAGTCCCCCTTACAAGGAGGGGGATGACATCAATAAGTGGTTTGCTGCACTTGAGAGGGCCTGTATGGTAGAGTTGGTCCCTCAAAGGCAGTGGGCTGCTATTTTGTGGATATCTTTCACTGGAAAGGGTAGGGATAGGCTCCTTACTGTTAGAGAAAGTAAAGCTAACAACTACACAGTATTGAAAGATGCACTCTTGGATGGATTTGGCTTAACCACTGAACAATACAGGATTAAGTTCAGAGACACCAGAAAAGAGTCTTCTCAAGTCTGGACAGATTTTGTGGACTATTCAGTGAAGGCCTTGGAGGGGTGGTTGCATGGCATTAAGGTATCTTGACTATGAAAGCCTGTATAATCTTATTCTGAGAGAGCATATTCTGAACAACTGTGTGTCTGACTTGTTGCACCAATACCTAGTGGACTCGGATCTGACCTCTCCCCAAGAATTGGGAAAGAAGGCAGACAAGTGGGTCAGAACAAGGGTGAACGGAAAAGTTCATACAGGGGGTGACAAGGATGGCAAGAAGAAGGATGGTAAGTCTTCTGACAAGGGTGGGGGCAAAAGTAAACATTCTAAGTCTTCATCAGGCCCACAAAAATCCTCTGGGGGTGTTGGGTCCACATCCTCTTCCAATAATCAACCTAAAAAGCCTTGGTGCTTTTTGTCTAAAGTCAAAGGCCATTGGGCAACTGATTCCAGTTGTCCTAAGAAAAACACCAAACCTCCCACCACCACAACCCCTGCTGCAAATTCTAGTGCCCTGAGTAATAGTAGTGGTGGTTGGAAATCTACTACTAATAGCCAATCCAAGGGTGTAGCTGGGCTCACTATTGGCAATGTAGTTGGGGTTGGGGTTGGTCTTGTTAGGGAGACCACAGAGGCTATTTTAGTCTCTGAAGGTGCCATTGATTTGGCCACTTTGGTTGCTTGTCCCCTTAGTATGGATAAGTACAATCAACTTCCCCTAATAAACGGTGTTGAGGTTCAGTCCTACCGGGACACAGAAGCCAGTGTAACTATGGTGATAGGAAAACTGGTCCACCCTGAACAACACCTACTTGGTCAGCATGGCTGTTGTGAATCTCAACTGGGGGGGGGGGGAGGGTTACTGGTCCAAAGAAAGTTGTGGTTGCCTCAGATTTACCTGTAGACTGTCTTCTAGGGAATGGTTTAGAGACATCAGCTTGGGCAGAAGTGGAGTTGGAGGCTCTTGCAGCAATGCTGGGCATTCCTGGGAATATTTTTGCTTTAACCAGGGCTCAGGCCAAAAAGCAAAAAGGACAGGGTAACTTGGATCCTGGAACAATGGACCAAATGCTCCCTAAAGCTAGGGGTAGCAAGGGTAAATCCCTACCCACTATCCTTCCCTCTACAGATGATTCCCCTTCTGAGGAAGAGGAATGTCCTCCTTGTGCAGAAGCTGGCAGCAGACACTGCTGAGCTTTTGGGTGGAGGGGGGCCTGCCAGGGAAGAGCTGAGTGTGGCACAGCAAACCTGTCCCACATTAGAGGGTCTCAGACAGCAAACTGTCAAACAGCAATGTGGGGATGTCAGTGACAGTCATAGAGTATACTGGGAAGATAACCTCTTGTACACAGAGGCAAGGGACCCAAAACCTGCAGCAGCCAGGAGATTGGTCATTCCACTGCAGTACAGAGAGTTTCTTCTCACTCTAGCACATGACATTCCTTTGGCTGGGCATTTGGGCCAGATGATAACTTGGGAAAGACTTGTCCCCTTGTTTCACTGGCCTCGTATGTCAGAGGACACCAAAGGTTTGTGCAAGTCTTGTGTGACCTGCCAAGCCAGTGGCCAGACTGGTGGCACTCCAAAGGCCCCTCTAATTCCACTTCCAGTGGCTGGGGTGCCCTTTGAAAGGGTAGGAGTTGACATAGTTGGCCCCCTTGACCCTCGTACAGCTTCAGGCAATAGATTTATCTTGGTGGTTGTGGACCATGCCACAAGATATCCTGAAGCCATACCTTTAAGGACCACTACAGCTCCTGCAGTGGCAAAGGCCCTCCTGGGAATCTTTTCCAGGGTGGGTTTTCCTAAAGAGGTAGTATCAGACAGGGGTAGCAACTTCATGTCTGCATACTTGAAAGCAATGTGGAAGGAGTGTGGTGTTACCTACAAGTTCACCACCCCTTACCATCCACAGACAAATGGACTGGTAGAGAGGTTTAATAAAACTCTCAAAGGTATGATAATGGGACTACCTGAAAAACTCAGGAGGAGATGGGATGTCCTGTTACCTTGCCTCCTTTTTGCTTACAGGGAGGTACCCCAGAAAGGAGTGGGCTTCAGCCCATTTGAACTCCTCTTTGGTCACCCTGTAAGAGGTCCACTCACTCTTGTGAAGGAGGGTTGGGAACAACCTTTAAAAGATCCTAAACAGGACATAGTGGATTATGTACTTGGCCTAAGATCCAGAATGGCTGAGTACATTAAAAAGGCCAGTAAAAACCTTCAGGCCAGCCAGGAGCTGCAAAAGCAATGGCATGACCAGAAGGCTGTTCTGATCCAGTACCAACCAGGACAGAAAGTGTGGGTATTGGAGCCTATGGCCCCAAGGGCACTCCAAGACAAATGGAGTGGACCCCATCTAATTGTTGAGAAAAAGGGTGAGGTTACCTATTTGGTAGACCTAGGCACTGCCAGGAGTCCCCTTAGGGTGATTCATGTCAACCACCTAAAACCCTACTCTGACAGGGCTGATCTCACCCTGCTCATTGCAACAGATGAGGGACAGGAAGAAGTGAGTGACCCTCTCCCTGATCTCTTCTCCATCACTGAAGCAGATGCCTTATTGGAGGGAGTAGTTTTAGCAGATTGTCTGACTGCAGAACACTAAGACAACTGCATCAATCTCCTAGGCCAATTTTCAAACCTCTTTTCTATTGTACCAGGTACAACATCCTGGTGTGAACACACAATTGACACTAGAGACAGCCTGCCTGTCAAAAGTCAAATTTATAGGCAAGCCTGACCATGTCAGAGACTGCATTAAACAAGAGGTGCAGAAAATGTTGGATTTGGGGGTGATTGAACCTTCTGAAAGCCCATGGGCTAGCCCAGTGGTGCTTGTACCAAAACCTCACACCAAAGAAAAGATGGAAAGAGGGAGATGAGGTTTTGTGTAGACTACAGAGGTCTCAATCAGGTAACAAAAACTGATACTCACCCTATACCCAGGGCAGATGAGCTCATTGATACACTGGCTTCTGCCAAGTATCTTAGCACTTTTGACCTGACTGTAGGGCACTGGCAGATCAGATTGGCAGAAGATGCTAAACCAAAGACTGCATTTTCAACTATAGGAGGGCACTACCAGTTTACAGTGATGCCCTTTGGTTTGAAAAATGCACCTGCCACTTTTCAGAGATTGGTGAACACAGTCCTGCAAGGGTTGGAGGCTTTCAGTGCAGTATATCTTGATGATATTGCTGTCTTTAGCTCAACCTGGGATGAGCACCTGGTCCACCTTTGGAAAGTTTTGGAGGCCCTGCAAAAGGCAGGCCTCACTATCAAGGCCTCAAAGTGCCAGATAGGGCAGGGGAAAGTGGTTTATCTGGGCCACCTGGTAGGTGGAGAACAGATTGCACCACTACAGGGGAAAATCCAGACAGTCGTGGATTGGGTTCCCCCTACAACTCAGACCCAGGTGAGAGCCTTTTTAGGCCTCACAGGGTACTACAGGAGATTCATTAAAAATTATGGCTCCATAGCAGCCCCTCTTAATGATCTCACAGGCAAGAAAATGCCTAAGAAGGTGTTATGGACAGCTAGCTGTCAGAAAGCTTTTGAGGAGCTCAAACAGGCCGTGTGCTCTGCACCTGTCCTAAAAAGCCCATGTTACTCCAAGAAATTAATTGTTCAAACTGATGCATCTGAATTAGGGGTAGGGACAGTCTTATCACAACTGAATTCTGAGGGCCAGGATCAACCAGTTGCTTTTATCAGCAGAAGGTTGTCCCCTAGAGAAAAGCGTTGGTCTGCCATACAGAGGGAGGCCTTTGTTGTGGTCTGGGCACTGAAAAAGTTGAGGCCATACCTGTTTGGCACTCACTTTATTGTTCAGACAGACCACAAACCTCTACTTTGGCTAAAACAAATGAAAGGTGAAAACCCTAAATTGTTGAGGTGGTCCATATCTCTACAGGGAATGGACTATACAGTGGAACATAGACCTGGGAGTACCCACTCCAATGCAGATGGACTCTCCAGATATTTCCACTTAGACAATGAAGACTCATCAGGTCATGGCAAGTCTTATTGTCCTTCGTTTGGGGGGGGGGGGGGTTGTGTAGGAAAGTACCATCTTTCCTGGCATGTTACCCCCATATTTCACTGTAAGTATGTTGTTTTAGCCCTTGTGTCACTGGGATCCTGCCAGGCAGGACCCCAGTGCTCATAGTATGTGCCCTGTATGTGTTCCCTGTGTGGTGCCTAACTGTATCACTGAGGCTCTGCTAACCAGAACCTCAGTGTTTATGCTCTCTCTGCTTTCGAAATTTGTCACTGCAGGCTAGTGACTAAATTTACCAATTCTCATTGGCACACCGGTACACCCATATAATTCCCTTGTATATGGTACTTAGGTACCCAGGGTATTGGGGTTCCAGGAGATCCCTATGGGCTGCAGCATTTCTTTTGCCACCCATAGGGAGCTCAGACAATTCTTACACAGGCCTGCCACTGCAGCCTGTGTGAAATAACGTCCACATTATTTCACAGCCATTTTACACAGCACATAAGTAACTTATAAGTCACCTATATGTCTAACCTTCACCTGGTGAAGGTTGGGTGCCAAGTTACTTAGTGTGTGGGCACCCTGGCACTAGCCAAGGTGCCCCCACATCGTTCCGGGCAAATTGCCCGGACTTTGTGAGTGCGGGACACCATTACACGCGTGCACTATACATAGGTCACTACCTATGTATAGCGTCACAATGGTAACTCCGAACATGGCCATGTAACATGTCTAAGATAGCGGGATTCTGGTATTGGGGGGACAATTCCATGATCCCCCGGGTCTCTAGCACAGAACCCGGGTACTGCCAAACTGCCTTTCTGGGGTTTCCACTGCAACTGCTGCTGCTGCCAACCACTTAGACAGGTTTCTGCCCTCCTGGGGTCCAGGCAGCCCTGGCCCAGGAAGGCACAACAAAGGATTTTCTCTGAGAGAGGGTGTTACACCCTCTCCCTTTGGAAATAGGTGTGAAGGGCTGGGGAGGAGTAGCCTCCCCCAGCCTCTGAAAATGCTTTGATGGGCACAGATGGTGCCCATCTCTGCATAAGCCAGTCTACACCGGTTCAGGGATCCCCCAGCCCTGCTCTGGTACGAAACTGGACAAAGGAAAGGGGAGTGACCACTCCCCTGACCGGTACCTCCCAGGGGAGGTGCCCAGAGCTTCTCCAGTGTGTCCCAGACCTCTGCCATCTTGGAAACAGAGATGTTGGGGGCACACTGGACTGCTCTGAGTGGCCAGTGCCAGCAGGTGACGTCAGAGACCCCCTCTGATAGGCTCCTAACTTTCTTGGTAGCCAATCCTCCTTTCTTGGTAGCCAAACCTCCTTTTCTGGCTATTTAGGGTCTCTGCTTTGGGAAATTCTTCACATAACGAATGCAAGAGCTCACCAGAGTTCCTCTGCATCTCCCTCTTTGACTTCTACCAAGGATCGACCGCTGACTGCTCCAGGACGCCAGCAAAACCGCAACAAAGTAGCAAGACGACTACCAGCAACATTGTAGCGCCTCATTCTGCCGGCTTTCTCGACTGTTTCCTGGTGGTGCATGCTCTGGGGGTCGCCTGCCTTTACCCTGCACCAGAAGCCAAGAAGAAATCTCCCGTGGGTTGACGGAATCCTCCACCTGCTAACGCAGGCACCAAAAGACTGCATCACTGGTCCTCTGGGTCCCCTCTCATCCTGACGAGCGTGGTCCCTGGAACACAGGAACTCTACCCAAGTGACTCCCACAGTCCAGTGGCCCTTCAGTCCAAGTTTGGTGGAGGTAAGTCCTTGCCTCCCCACGCTAGACTGCAAACCTGTGTACTGCGTGATTTGCAGCTGCTCCAGCTTCTGTGCACTCCTCCAGGATTTCCTTCATGCACAGCCTAGCCTGGGTCCCCAGCACTCCGTCCTGCAATGCTCAACCCGCTGAGTTGGCCTCCGACGTCGTGGGACCCTCTTTTGTAACTCTGCGTGGACTCTGGTTCACAAATCTTCCAAGTGCCTGTTCAGGTACTTCTGCGGGTGCTGCTTGCTTCTGTGAGGGCTCTCTGAGTTGCTGAGCACCCCCTCTGTCTCCTCCTCCAAGGGGCGACATCCTGGTCCTTCCTGGTCCTCAGCAGCACCCAAAAACCTATACCGTGATCCTTGAAGCTAGCAAGGCTTGTTTGCGGTATTTCTGTGTGGGAACACTTCTGCAACCTTCATAGCGACGTGGGACATCTTCCATCCAAAGGAGAAGTTCCTAGTCCTCTTCGTTCTTGCAGAATTCCAAGCTTCTTCCATCCGGGGGCAGCTTCCTTGCACCTTCATCCGGGGTTTCCTGGTCTCCTGCCCCCCCGGACACTGTCGCGACTATTGGACTTGGTCCCCTTGCTTTGCAGATCCTCAGGTCCAGGAATCCGTTGTGAGTGCACTGCTGGTGTTTGTTGTTCTTGCAGAATCCCCCTATCACGACTATTGTGCTCTTTTAGGATAGTAGGTGTACTTTACTCCTACTTTTCAGGGTCTTGGGGTGGGGTATCTTGGACACCCTGACTGTTTTCTTACAGTCCCAGTGACCCTCTACAAGCTCCCATAGGTCTGGGGTCAATTCGTGATTCGCATTCCACTTTTGGAGTATATGGTTTGTGTTGCCCCTAGACCTATGCTTGCCTATTGCAACCTATTGTAATTCTACACTGTTTGCATTACTTTTCTGACTCTTACTTACCTGCTTTGGGTTTGTGTACATATAACTTGTGTATATTACTTACCTTCTTACTGAGGGTACTCACTGAGATATTTGTGGCATATTGTCATAAAAATAAAGTACCTTTATTTTTAGTAACTCTGTGTATTGTGTTTTTTTATGATATTGTGCATATGATATAAGTGGTATAGTAGGAGCTTTGCATGTCTCCAAGTTCAGCCTAAGCTGCTTTGCCATAGCTACCTTCTATCAGCCTAAGCTGCTAGAAATACCTCTATTCTACTAATAAGGAATAACTGGACCTGGCACAAGGTGTAAGTACCTTTGGTACCCACTACAAGCCAGGCCAGCCTCCGACAATCTGGAAATAGGAACCATAATGACAGTGCTTTAAATGGGCTGGTACTGTTGGGTACTGAGTACCAGCACTTTTTTATTTTTAGAGGGAGAGTACCTGCACTTTTCCAGAAAAACGTAATACTTTCAGTTGGAGAGTACTGGCACTTCTCAGAAACAAGCAGGTACTCTGGTACAGAGTACAGGCACTTCTATTTTTCCATTTCAAGCACTGGGTAATGGAAAGACTATCTACACACTGGCATCCGGTGATATAAAAGTGTAAGAGACCTTCACTGAAAAGGGTGTCAGGGGGATCTTGCACAAAGCTAAAATATTTCCTCCAAGCTTCTAGGCAGTGCAGTGGTTCCTGGTAGGAGGCACTATATTATTGTTCCTTTGTGAGAGAGTGGGGAAATTCCCAGTGGTGACCCACTGTCCTCAAGAGAATGCCACTGCTGGTCTTTCGGAGGGAAAGGAAGGGCAGATTTCTGATGTCAGTTGGCCAAAGTGTGTAAGGAGCCAAGTCACCCGCCACAATCTGTAACAGTTGAACCGAAGACCAATGATTTGATCTAAAGGGAAAGAGTGCTATTACACCTAAAAAGCACAAGCCGAGAGGCTCTTGCATGAGAGGGTAATGTGGAACGTATCCCTAGTGCTTAATTTGAGCCAGTGGGCCCTTTTTCTGGACCAGTTCTTATTTTCCTTCATTGGCTCTGACCCATAGCATGACAGAGAAAAGCACAAATGTGGAAAAGAAGAATGGGGAAAAAGAGAAATGTAACAAAAACCAGGAATGAAAAGGAACCTGAAACAGTGAGATAGAGGCATGGAATGTCTGCTGATGGATGAAAGATACATGGAGCGGAATCAAAACTGACCATGTACAGCCCTCTGCTGCTGTTGGGTAGGTTCACGCTACAGCCATATTGTATACATATATAGTAGACTACACAGCCTTGCTATTCTGCACCCTGGTCTTTGATAACACCAGCCACATGCTTCAGAGCAAATTTGAGGCCCCAGCACTTATTCTTTTACAAATTGAGCACTGTATCCTAGCATCTCTTGGAGGACTTTGCAATGGTGGGGGCAGTCTGGCTGGTAGTTACAGAGCTTCCCCTGATACGAGGATATATAGCTCATGGCTGGACCGATTCTACTCAACAGGGCCATTGTTTGTGAAGTAGTTCCCCTGCCAAAGGATACGTCTAGGAGTCCTGCTAGTGGTGAGATCACCATTTGAATAGCAGACTGAAACTTTCACGCCCAAAAATACGCCAGTTTACTTACACCCTGTTGCCAGGTTGATTTGCCAAAGCTGGTGAAGTATTATAAGGGAGGGGCATACTATAGCCTTGTGGAACGCGGGCAGGACAGGAAAAAGAAGGAAAACATTGAGTTGGAGGGGTACGGTACAGTAATATCAGAGAAATCAACAGTAAAAAACGGACCAACGACCATAAATGAGGCCTAGAAACTGCCATGAAACGGGCCTACACACTGACCTACCAGACCAGTCCCCCAGGCACTGGTTGATTGTCCTATTGGCCAGTCTCCCCCTACTACAGAGAATTAGCCTTACACCACGTAAAACAGGAGCTCTCAGTACAATCAACAGCATTACCCTGAGGAGTGCAAAAACATTGTAATGCTCACTTCTATTCTCAGAATTCTGCAACTCACCACTGACAGGCACTGGCATGTAGTTAAAAGCAGAATGCAAAGACGTGTTCCTTCCTAAGTTCAGTTTCCTGGAAGATCCAGCAAACAATGACCGCTGGGTGCTGAAACCCACACGTTTCCATAAGAACAAGTAACATCACAAGTATCCTATGGCAAGTGTCAGTGCAAACTTCAGCAGTCTAGCTGATGGCCAACTGGGGTTGGGAGTAATTGACAACTAAAGCAAACACAAAGAGACAGAGCTCGTTGCTTCCACTGTAGCACCTCAAGAACATTTCACCCTGAACCTACCAAAGGAAGTGATAACTGACAGTGGTTCAACAGTTCAACAACAGAAAAACCTGGAAGCAGCCAGCATCAAGCAAACTAGATCACCCCACGCTTGGTTCATGTGAATGTTATTTATTCAGGGGCGGCTCCTCCGCAGTGGTGAAGAACAGCCGCATCACTGGCTGCACAAGCAACTGAAAAATAAAACAATATTTCATTATCGTTTTATTTTTCAGGTGCTGGCTCACCCAGAATGTGTAGTGAGGGATGGGGCTGGGTCATGGGAGGGGGAGTAGAGTGCACCTAAGTGCACATGTTTGTTTGACCAGCCATCTTACGCCAGCTAAACAGACATGTGCACTTAGGTTTCTCCAACCCAGCTGTGTTCCACAGTCAGGTTGGAGAAACTGCACAGACTTCTGTGCACTGTCTGAGCGGCAGACCAAGCTGCCTCAGACCAATCCTGGCTGCTCTCATTCTAGGTATAGCATGACAGCAGCGCCAGGATTGCATAGGGGAGCCTGTGCAGGTGTCCCAGGGACTGCTGGGACACCATCAAGAGAGCAGAGGAACAGTAAGGTTTTAAAAAAATTATTAAAGTATTTCCCCTGGCCCCGCCTCCCCACTCCCCACTTGAGATTTGCACAGCCGCCACTGTATTTATTTATTCACATACAGATCATTTTGAACATAAGCATTTTAAATATTAACAGTTTAGGGTCCAGATCAGTGAGGGCATGGTGGGTAACATAGTGTATACAATTAGCAGTCATTTTTAAGTTGAAGCTTACCAGTTTTCTAAAGACATCTTGGGGACATTAAGAAAGCTTCCCTGGGGAAGCTTTCCCTCCGTTTCTTACCACTGGCTTGTGGTTTGTAACTCACATTTTACGGCTTTCTATTTGCTGGCTTTATTTGTTTTTGTCTGTCCTGCTTCAGTTCGTTCCAGCCAAGGAGAAAACCCTTTTGACACTACTTCTGATTGCATTCTTCCATGAGTGCTCCTTTCTGTAATCAGACCTGTAAATCTTATTTTTATCTTGTAACGTTTGTGCATTCAAAGATGATCAAATGATAGGCTCTGTCTTCCTAGGGAGCTTAGGGGGTCATTCTAAGTCTGGCAGGCGGCGGAGGCCGCCCGCCAGACTTCCCCCCCTCCAAAATACCGCTCCGCGGTCGCAAGACCGCTGAGGGTATTTTGGCTTTTGCACTGGGCTGGCGGGCGACCGCCAAAAGGCCGCCCGCCAGCCCAGTGCAAAAACCCTTCCCACGAGGACGCCGGCTCAGAATTGAGCCGGCGGAGTGGGAAGGTGCGACGGGTGCAGTTGCACCCGTCGCGAATTTCACTGTCTGCAATGCAGACAGTGAAATTCAAAGTGGGGCCCGCTTACGGGGGCCCCTGCAGTGCCCATGCCATTGGCATGGGCACTGCAGGGGCCCCACGACACCCCATACCGCCATCCTGTTCCTGGCGGGCGAACCACCAGGAACAGGATGGCGGTATGGGGTGTCTGAATCCCCATGGCGGCGCAGCGAGCTGCGCCGCCATGGAGGATTCAGAAGGGCAGCGGAAAACCGGCGGGAGACCGCCGGTTTTCCTCTTCTGACCGCGGCTGAACCGCCGCGGTCAGAATGCCCTGCGGGGCACCGCCAGCCTGTTGGCGGTGCTCCCGCCGACCCTGGCCCCGGCGGTCTAGTACCGCCGGGGTCAGAATCACCCCCTTAGTGTTTACTTTTATTTCGCTGACTTCAAAGTAAGAGGCTTCATGTGACAATCTTGCTGGATGCAGCAGGTAGGAAAGGGTTTTTTCTAGCACACAGCATCATTTAAACTAACTGTCCAAGTATTTCAGAATACATCAGAATTAGGAAAGTACAAATTAAGCACATTTTTGGTAATTCTGAAGGGTGTTGGAAACAAATACTTTACTATGATCAAAACAGATCAGTACACCAGGTGATGCCATTTCCACACATTTTTATTTTGTGCTGTATACTTTTATTAGTACAACTGCATCTCTGTGTAAATGTAATGGTCATTGAAATTGAAAATGTGTTGTCTGTAATGGCAGGGTGTTACCACACCATGCATACTCTATTCTATGCCACTCCACTCTATTCTTCCCCACTCCAGTCACTGCACTCTATGCCACTTCACTCTACATCACTGCACTCTACATCACTCCAGTGTAGAACACTCCACTTTACTCTGCACAGCTCCACTCTCTGCCATTCTGCAACACTACAATCTACGTCACTGCACTCTATGCCAATGCACGCTACTCTTTACCACTCTACTCAATACCCCTGCATTCTATGCCAATCCACTGTACACCACACTAATCTACTCTGCACCGCTGCACTCTATGCCACTTTACTCTACACCACTCCACCCTATGCCACTGCACTCTACCCTGCACCACTCCACTTTACGCTACTTCGCTCAATTATAAAACAGTAGACTCTACCCCACTGCACTCTATGCCACTCTACTCCACTCTGTGCCACTCCACTCTATGTCACTGCACTCTATTCTGCACCCCTGTAGTCTATGCTGGTGCCCTCTACCCCACTCTCTATACCACTGCACTTTACCCCAATGCTCTCTATGCCACTCTACATCCCTTCACTCTACAACACTCTGCTCTGCAGCACTACATTCTCCGCCACTTAATTCTACGCCACACTACTCTGCACTACTGCACTCTATGCCAATGCACTTTATACCACTCTACTTTGCATCCTTGCAATCTACACCACTGCACTTTGGAGCACTCCACTCTACGCCACTATACTGTACTCTACACCACCCTACTCCACTGCACTCAATGCCACTCTACTCTGCTCCACTGTACTCTGTCACCACACTCTATGCCACTCCATTCTGCACCACTGCACTCTACTATGCACTACTGTAGTCTACGCCACTGCATTGCATGTGAATGAATTATTTACTGCTGCACTCTATGCCCCTATACTCTGATACACTGTACGCCAATGCACTCTACACCAGTCCATGTTCATTTACTCTAAGCCACTCTACTTCACTGTATGCCACTGTACACCACTGGACTCTACTCTACTGTACTCTGCATCACTGCACCCTATGCCACTGCGCTTTACATCACTCTACATCACATCGCTTCACTACTGCATTCTACCCAACCTAGTCTGCATCACTCCACTCTGCTCTCTAAGGCCATATACTCTGCACTACTATGCCACTTCACTCTGCCACTCTACTCTACACTGCCCTCTACTTTGCAACACTCTAATCTTTGCCACTGCATTCTACGAAGATGCACTGTAATAAAGTGGCAGAGATATCTCTCACATTTGTGACCGAGCGATCCATCCTCCAAACTTTTAATTAGGCCGTAAATATAGGATGCTTTGGCAACAACAAACCTAGCATGGAGGATTTCACTGGTTTGTACCGGATATGAGATTTTACTGGGCAACATCTATAGGAAGTCAGAGGGCCACACAGTATAGAAAGTTTGAGCAGGTCATTACTCAGTAAGTAAGCTTCACTGGGTAACAGCCAGAACAGTAAGTTTCCACAGGGCTAGCCTATATATACCCAGTATGGTAAATTTCGGCGGGCTCGCGGACAGTGGGCCTGACATTTTTTTGCTGTTGCATTTTGTATTCACAAAATCACAGGCGTGGTGGCTGCTAAGCTGCGGTGTGATGTGTACTTTGTGAGCTGGAACGGTCCTTGTGACTTTAAAGTACACTTTGCAGCCCATACCAAATGGCAAAAGAAAGGCAGCATGTAATGGGCTCCCATCTCCTTTGCAAATCAATACGCAATGCTTCAATGGTTTAAGACCACACTGCTGTTGCAAACCATAAATCTGTAACAGAGACCGAAATGCAGTGGTAACCCGTTCTCGAAATGGAAGCTTTATCTGAGGGGCAACTTCCACTTCGTGAATGCCAGCTTTCGGCTTTAAAGCGAGCAAACGGTAGTCCACAGGGCCGCTGGATGCTGGCCTCGAGGCCGTTCACTGAATGAAACTTTTATTTTTGAAAGGGCATTCGGTGAGTGCAAATGAAGGGATGGAAGGTGGATATACCTCACCTACCTCCAGCTCTGCATTCGAAGCTATTCATAGAAGTGGAGAATTGCTCCCGAGCCGTGCCTCATACATAGGAAAGGGATGTGACAGATAGTGAATGGGTATTTTCTACTGCCACTGAATAATACACCGGTTACTGGGCACAATGAATGTAAGGTCACCAAGCAGTCGTGTACATCAGGCCATACTGGAAGGTTTCAGCAGGGGCACCGTGACAGTAGGGGTGTACCCAATAGAGGGTCCCCTCTCAGATCAGCACACCACTGGATGGTTGGTATGGTCTTCCCCTCTAGGCTCAGGCCTCCAGGTTGCTGTCCACCCACCGTGCTCGATAGTTCCTGAATGAACAGCCAGCACCGCCTTGCCTATTTGCTGTTTGATTTGTTTGATCGTAAAAAGAATTAATGCGCCAAAATAAAAACAGAGAAAGCCGATGAAAGCTTTTTAGGGGATCAATGGAGAGCCGCGCGGAGCAACCTTTTCAAGTAGGTATGAATTATTAAAAGCGTGTATCACGGGCCAGCATTAGCGAGCGCTTCCCCCCCGCTCTGCAGAGCTCTCTGGGACGGGCGCCACTGGGCCCTGTCTGCAAGGTGAGGCGAGGAAAGCCTTCCGGTGGCACGCGCGCTGCACCCAGGAAGCAGCCTTGTCTGCCAAGTTCTACTCTCCCAGCAGATGCCCGTCGGGAGGCGGGGCAAGAGACGGGACCTGTACACTTCAACTTTTTATTCCTTTATGTCGAACTGTTGTACCCAGAGTCTGCTAGGTTGGGTACATACTTTTAGTTGCTCCACAGCTGACCTTTGACCCCTACTTGGATTCTAGGACAATCCATACTGGTACTAATACACCCATTAATGTCCATCGGAGCCTTCTGAATTCTGGGCTGTCTTTACACCCGGTCTGTTACAGCCTTTTCGTTTTAACTCCAGAAGAAAATCGGACAGTTCTGCTTACTCACTCCAAGCCAGTCCATGCCAGCTTCACTTTTGGCTATTCTATTTATTTGTTTATTTATTTATTTGTGCATTCTTGTACAGCACTCTCAGTACTGATCGCCACACTGTACATGAAATAAGAGAAGACATGCTTGGTACTTAACAATCTATATAATACACACACACACACATGTAAAACGTATAACGGCATAACTCAGGGGGCCTTCAAACTACCCCCTGGTGGGGGTGGGGGGGGGGGGCTCAAGTGATCCCAGGGGGCTCCAGGATCTGGCCAAAAGATTGATTATCCAGATAATAGTGCTTTGTTTCAAGCAGAAAAATGTTTAGTACATTTGTAAAAAAAAAGATAACAGAACTTAACTGCAATGTTTAAATGAGTCCAGGCGTATTTAAACATTGCCAACTTAATAGAATAGTTATGAAAAATTCTGAGGGGGGCCCGATGATTTATTTTTTCCCACTGGAGGGTGCGACATTACCAAGTTTGAATATCACCAGCATAACTATACAACATACTTATCATCTTCATATTAAAGAATCCCTCCAACCCTGTGCAATATGCACATTGAGGAAAGCAATCTGCTCTAGCACAAAGATGGACTTCGCTTGACAGCTGTTTTTAACCCTTCCAATTCACTCTCTGACGCCCTTAATAGCGGTAGTACATTTGTCCATTGTACAATCTCGCCAAGCTGAATCAAGCTATTGCCAATAGATTGGAGGCAATTGAGACTTGGATAAGGCGAAACAGCGTGTGAAAGCTATCAGGTCTCAGACTGAGCTAAAACGCACTGAGGTCAAGTGGAAGTTGAAGCATCACGTGGGACTTTTCTAACATAGAGGACAAGTCCAGGGCGGGTGGCAATAGCAGTAGGGTCCTCAATTTGCAGAACAGGCTGCATTAGTGCAGGCTCCCTCGCGAATCCAACACGACTGCAGGCTTCCTTACAGAGATAGACCATGTACAGCACATGTAGCACCTGTGCACGCTTCTTCACACAGGCAACACATACAAACACAGGACAAGCTTAGACTGCTTCCCTCGGAGTGCATGAGCATTTGCACGTGTGCCTGTGTTTGTGCATATGTTGCGTTGCTGTGTGATGATGTGTTTTGTGTGCAGACCTGATGGTGTGTGATGGAGTGATTTGTGCAGTGATGAGGTATAATAAGTATATATGGAAGGAATTGTTTGTTCTCTGCTGATGAAGGGATGTACCCAGAAACATGTGTCCATAGATGCTTCAAAACATAAAGCCTGAAATAATGAAAATGCCAAAGAATTCTCTGGAAGTTGCTGACTTTGCTACATTCCATAATGACCTGTTGTGAGTGCGCTTTCGTTCAGGACAACTCTTTTTGGTACATATATATACATATACACACACACACACACACACACAGTCACATTTCAACATTTTTAATGTTCACGCTCATGTATCGTATTATGGTAATCACTGCTCTGCAGTAAAAGTTCGTCAGACATTAATGTGTGTGTGAGCATCTGTATTTTTTCTGTGTTTTCCGCTCGGCAATGGCAGCATCCACCAGTGGTGGGGCATCAGGGGAAGGAGCAGGACAAATGGAGACAGGGCACGGTTCCATCTCCCCTCTTCCACACCAGAGACGTCTTTAGATCGCTATATGTAACCAATATCCAATGCCCTTCAAAAATAAGCAAGATGGATTTAGAGCTCTTGAATGTCATGACTACCAGGTCCTTTTGCTTGTCAGAACCAGGCCTGACCACTGTATCCACGGTCAGCAACCTACACCACTACAGTGAATTAAAAAAAAATGACTGCTATTGTGCGAAGAAGTGATTCTGTATTTAGCACTATACAAACAAAAACTCGCCTCAGGCCTTGTGTACAATGAACTTTTTGACTCATCACGCTCACATATGGAACAAGTCCCTTTGTATGGTTGGCCAGTTATAAAATGGATAACTCTATCCAACTGCCCCATTCACAAAATGAATCGCCTGTGACAGATATGCTCCTGGAGTTTTTACCCTTGCCTGTAGTGGCAATGCCATGTGCTGAACATCGAGTTACCCTGCCAAATGTACTGATGTGTCCACCCCAAGACAAGTGTCAATTGGTACATTTCATCAACCTGCTCCTTTCCAGAAAAGCGCACTGATGCCCCTCACAGCTGGGGCACGCCTGGTATCCATTTCAACCGCCACATCTCCAGGACAGATTTCTGTGGCCATGGCTGACGTACAGCCGCCCATTTTACTTGCCTCCCTCGTTCTAACCCCTCCCATCTGTGTTAGAACTCCTGCCCAACCAGTAGCCACCCTGCCTCCCCAGCAGGTTCCTGTACTCTTATGCGCACAAACACCAATGAGCCATTGCTGGGCTAAAACTGGCCGCAATTTATTACACACATTCAAGAGGCATTTCATGGTACATCATTATCACATTTACTGGTCATCAAATGCACTATGCATCCTCTTTATCATCATGAACCTCTTGTGCTACTTTGTCTGTCTGATTTGATCTTGGTAGTGTTCAAGCATTGTCCCCTTGCATGTTGGTCTTCATGGTGTGCTCAACAGCGTTTGGTGGCTACTTTGCTCCCTCCCCCTTGTTACCATTGGGTGGTACCTCAGGCCTCCTAGGTTACAAGTGCCGTGGGCGCCCGCTGTTGACACCTTATGGCCCCTTCGCCTGTTCTCTCATGTCCCTGCCTTGAGGCATCCCAAGGACCTTGCCTGCTCCCCCTTGTCCCTGCTGTAAGACATCCCAAGTACTGTGTTGGGGCAGGCCTTTTTTAGGCTTCTGAGCTTCAGACCAAATGCAGTTTACCTCCACCACAACGCCTGTGGTTTCCTGACCGCAAGCAGCTCCCCTTTGTTTGGGATATTTAAAGCCATGTAGCTCCAGGGCTTCTACCAAGTTTAACAAGAACATGTCCATGCCCACGTCCGATAAGTGCACCCCATCCAGCTCGTAGTAGTCTGGTGTCTTAAGACTGATGAAACCATGCCTCACCAGACCCCAAAAATTCACCTTGCAGATTTTTGACATGGATATGTTCAATTTGCGTCTAGACCTCTCCAGGGCTCCCTGGTCATGTGCCCCCCTCCAATGTGGCCTTGCTGTTATCTCTGACCACACAATGTCCACCAGGTGCATCAAACGCGAAATCGTTGTCAATTCAAAGACTAAGGCTGCTAAGAGATCCTTTCGCCCAGGGTCCACAATATCATTGCATCCCAGGTGCCCCACTACTGCCTCCAGTCTTCCTCTGTGTTGCAAGGCATGTCCTATGTTGGGGATCAGCTGGGCACATCTCATGCTAGGTCTAAGTAGCCAGGTCACCTCCGTGTTTTTGAACCATATACCACCAAAGTCCTTCTGTGCCGCCACCCACTGCTGTGCCCGCATGATGTACGATTGTCCAGTAAGCAAAACCAAGTGCTTGTTGCCAGCTGTGCCTGTTTAAAGAAACAACACAACTTTAAGGGCCTGGGTGCCTGATGTAGCATCTTTAGGCTGCCGAAGACCATCTCCCTATCCTTTTTATATGATCTACCCCCAGCCTACTCATTGAAGCGGTTGTGGCTGCGCCAATTATAAAGGAGTGCGATATGAATTTGTCTGGAGGAAGCCCCGCTTTGGCCAAGGCAATCTTTAAGACCGCTATGAACTGGAACCGGCTGAGAAATGAGCCATCTTCGTGGCAAAACAGAGGTGAACCCTTGGGCAACCTTGCTAGCGCATAAGCCCGCATGCAGCAGACTGGGCAGCACGTTGCCTCCTCCATGCACTCCAATTTCAAATATGTTCCTTTCCCCATTTGGTCTGTCTTGGACCACTGTAGATGGATTATCATGTGCGTGCTACCCAGCTGCAGGTCGTTCCCCAGTAGGCACCTGCTCCCCGATTCAGATTTGGAGGGAGCCACCAACTCGCTTATTCAGCAGGTGCCAAAAAATGCCAGTGGGAAGGCTGCCTTGAAAAGGACAAGCTTGTGGCCGGATGCACAAATTGTTACTAGTGCAGCCATCATTCTTCTCATTCAAATCAAATCAAATCATTAACATTTATAAAGCGCGCTACTCACCCTTGCGGGTCTCAAGGCGCTAGGGGGAAGGGGGTTACTGCTGCTCGAAGATCCAGGTCTTGAGGAGTCTCCGGAATACGGAGTGGTCCTGGGTGGTTCTGAGGCTGGTGGGGGGGGTGTTCCAAGTCTTAGCCGCCAGGTAGGAGAAGGACCTCCCACCCGCTGTGGAGCTGCGGATGCGAGGGACGGCGGCGAGAGCGAGGCTGGTGGAGCGGAGGAGATGGGTGGGGGCGTAGAAGCTGAGGCGTCGGTTGAGGTATTCTGGTCCCTTGTTGTGGAGGGCTTTGTGTGCGTGGGTGAGAAGTCGGAAGGTGATCCTTTTGCTGACGGGGAGCCAGTCGAAGTCCAGAGGCCTCCGCTGGTCCCCATTTTTGGGCCTTAGTCTAACCCAGCCCATCGTGACCTCCCTCCAGTAGAATGATTTGGTGGGGTCTGTCCCTGTTGGCAATTTTGTGTAATAGGCTACCGCGGTGAGGTGTGCCTGTGCCCATGTGTGAGTTCTGCCATCTTTAAAAACCCAATCAATGATATTTCGTATGTCCATCTCTGAGTCTACCTCCCCCCACCAGCCGGTAACCCTTTGAATTGAAGCATTTTCAATAATATATCCAATAAAGCCATTGTTGTTACTCTTTTTCTTACGCCACTGACAAAGCCAGTAGCCCTGACTTGGTTTAGGTGTACTGCCAGTTTTATTATATACCTGGGTGCAATAACAGAAAGCAGCAGCAAAATACACACTATATTAATGAGAGATTTTTAGTTTACGTGTTTTTTCAATCCACACTATTAATTACATAGGCCACGCTCCTTATAGAAAACCCCCATTTTTTTCATCCTTCTTAAAGCCCTGCTCAGGTGTGTCAGACTCATAATGATTTGGAAGCCTCAATCGTGCTGGATAAGGTCGCACACCTTTCTCGTCGTCTGCGTCATCCTAGGGGTGCACGACACACACAACCCACGCGAAGGTGCAACTGGGCCACTCTCCTCATGGTCCCCTCGTGAATAAAGTGGACCCCCCCAAACACCGGAATGAAAGGCGTATAATCCCGATAAGGCATCTGAGTTAAGCTCTGACTGCCGAGATATACGTGTAACGTGCAGGACTACACTCCAAGGGGCATATTTATACTCCGTTTGCGCCAAATTTGCGTCGTTTTTTTCGACGCAAATTCGGCGCAAAACTAACACCATATTTATACTTTGGCGTTAGACGCGTCTAGCGCCAAACTATGAGTAAAGAGCGTAATTTTTTTGCGTGAACGCCTTCCTTGCGTTAATGAGATGCAAGGTAGGCGTTCCCGTCCAAAAAACAGACTGCGACGCAAATGCGTCGTATTTATACTCCCGGGCAAAAATCACGCCCGGGAGCGGGCGGACCAAAAAACCCCGCATTTGCGCTGGATTTTCGCGCCTGGGTCAGGGCAGGCGTTAAGGGACCTGTGGACTCAAAATGAGACCACAGCTGTCCTCCCATGCCCCCAGGGACCCCCCCTGCCACCCTTGCCCACCCCAGGAGGACACCCAAGGATGGAGGGACCCATCCCAGGGACATTCAGGTAAGTTCAGGTAAGTATATATATATTTTTTTATATTTTTTTTTGGCATAGGGGGGCCTGATTTGTGCCCCCCTACATGCCTCAATGCCCAATGACCATGCCCAGGGGACAAAAGTCCCCTGGGCATGGCCATTGGGCAAGGGGGCATGACTCCTGTCTTTACTAAGACAGGAGTCATGTAAATGGCGTCTGGGCGTCGTTAAAAATGGCGCAAATTGGGTTAAGACGATTTTTTTGCGTCAACCTGACTTGCACCATTTTTAAGACGCCCTAACGCCATTTTTCCCTACGCCGGCGCTGCCTGGTGTACGTGGTTTTTTTCCACGCACACCAGGCAGCGCCGGTCTGCTTGCGCCGGCTAACGCCATTCAATAAATACGGCGCCCGCATGGTGCTTCAGAATGGCGTTAGCCGGCGCAAAATTTTTTGACGCTAAACTGCGTTAGCGCAGTTTAGCGTCAAAAAGTATAAATACGGGCCCAAGTTCTTGTAAAAGCGGACTCACTCTCTCAGCCTTCAGAGGACGATAAAAAAAGAGTTCTTGTATAATAAATAGCGGCACTTTTTATTTTTATTTGGGAGTGCGTGAAATGGTTACAATACGCGATAACAGGCACTGTAAGCTATTTTTGCTATTTCTCTATAGCGCGAATTTGGCGCAAAGGCTTTACTTGAGCATCAAATTACATTACACAAAGTCAGATTTTCTATATATTTTCAGGCACGGTGAGATTAAGTGATTGGCTTAGGAATCACAGGATGGTTGAACCGACTCTGGGACTGGACACTGGCTCCGAACTTTAAATGGCGGCACCTCAGGCCAGCAAGCCCCCTCCCATCCTTTGGTTTTATCACTATCGCAATTGAGCCAGTGCTTTAAATGGGCCGATACTGAGTACCGGCACTTTTTTATTTTGAGGGAGAATGGGTGCACTTCTCAAGAAAAATGTAATACTTTTAATTGGACAGTACCGGCACTTCTCGGAAACGAGCACGTACTATGGTACAGAGTACCTGCACTTCTATTTTTCCCCTTTTAAGCACTGAATGGAACACGTGCCCTAAACTAAGGGCTGAGGACAGCAGGATCCCTCATTCTCAATACCTAGATCACCCTGTCACTAAATGCAGGCTGGACTGCCCCGAGCTCCTGCCTCAAAAGAGAACCAATGAACAGCCCAGGCCCTGACTGTCAACACTGCCACTGTCCCCGTGAAAGAGGAATCTCTTGGGGTGGGGTGTGTTTGCCGGGCTCAAGTGACTGCCGTCTGGGGACATTCTCACACAGAGACACTGCCGGAGCCCAGAGGGCGAGAAGGGGCGCGGGCAGGCGGCTCCAGACACCATGGCACCTCCAGCCAGATAGCGTCAGCAGCAGGCAGTAATTACAGCTTCTGCCGTGTTTGTGCATGTGGAGGAGGGGGCGGGCTGGAAAGAAAGGTCTACACGCACCATCCAGAGAATAAACCCACCCCTCCAGGGCAGAGAGCAGGCCCTTTCTAGCTCTGTTTGGATTCAAGACTGGCGTGCTGTGCGTCACGAATTCTATAGTTGCTTCAGTACCCTGGATCAGCTGTACTCCGGGGGCTCGATTCATAGCACATCTCAGTACTCAGGCAAATGCAGTACTCCTCTCCCCTTAGCCCATTTGTTTCAAGCTCTCGGGTATTGGTGGGCCGGGAGTGTACTCAGGCTCTGCTATGCTCCAGACCCTCTCTAGCGCCTAAGTATCCTGTTGCAGCTACATTCCTGGCCCCTCAATAACTAGGGTCTGTGGTACTCAGTTTCATTAGCCCCTCAATACCTCTCTATGGCATCCAAAGTCCCTCCTCTGACCCTATCTTTGTGGTAGTGCAGCCCTCTCCTTGCTACTTGTAATGTTGCAGGCCAAGGGGGTGTTTTGAGGCCACACCACGGCCTCTGAGTACTGTTGGTCTCACTCATGGCAATCTGACCAAGGGCACAAATCCCTCCATGCAGCCTACTCCCAAAACAATAACGTTACCTGAGTCATGTGGGTTTGGCAAATGTTGGCTGCAGTTTATTAACATTGATTTATATCAAGACCACCCTCACATTCTTTATGAGGGCCATAAATCATTTTTGTCAAATCCCCCTTTAAAATTTATGAGAATCACAGATCATAAATCATTAGTCTGTCATAAATCACTTTTGATATTTATGAGAATTACAGGTCATAAATCATTATTGACAGGCTTACCATAAATCATTTGACATTTGCATATCACATGCCCATAAATCACTTAGCCATAATCAATTAAAAGGTTAGTCCTTTGAGTACAATGCGCCTTGGCGTTTGTCCTTTCGTGTAGGGAGGTACTCCTTTTACCTTTTAGGCTTAACTCACTACCTTTGGTTACTTCTTGTGTCCAGCCCTCCAGCACACCTGGGATGCGAGCGTCATGATTTGTGTACCCCCTCCACCGACTGCCTTACTGTGCCGTAAGGCATCACAAGGTAAGTAGTCCTGCCACCCCACCATGTTAGGTGTGGCGTCCCCATCATCCTTAACGTTCCTTTCTGCCTTTTGTTGTTGCACCCTCTCTCTCCCAGCCTGCGACTTCCTGGGTAGCTTCTGGTTAGTGGTGGTGGGGTTGGGGTGAGTTTCTTTGTTGCATCACTGACCAGCCGCCCAGGTGCAAAAGAGGGGTGGGCAGCCCTTCTTTATGCCCCCTTGAGCCCCGAGAGTGTAAGGGGGGAATTCAAACCAATACACGGCATCCTATTGCCCCTGGGGTTTGCACCCTTTTTGTCTGTACAGCCTCTTGCCCCCCCCACCACCACTACTTCCGCCCTGTAACAAAAGAGAGAAGGGGGGCGCTGTTCACTTGTTTACTTATTTTTGTGTGCCCCTCTTGGGGTCCTGGTGTGCTTTCTCATCGGCTTTAGAGGGGGTTTTGCTCTGACCCCCTTCGGATGCAGGCCTTTGCCCTAAACCCCTCCATGCGGCCTACTCCCGAAACAACAACAATACCAGAGCCACGTGGCTTTGGGAAATGTTGGCCACAGTTCATTAAGATTGATTTATAGCAAGACCGCCCTTACGTTCTTTATAAGAGCCATTAATCATTTTTGTCAAATCCCTTTTAACATTTATGATAATTACGGACCCTAAATTATTTGCCTGTCATACACCACTTTTGACATTTATGAGAGTTACAGGTCATAAATCATTGTTGACAGGCTTTTCATAAATCATTCAACATTTGCATATCACTTAGCCATGAATCAATCAAATGGTTAGTCCTTTGAGTACATTGTGCCTTGGAGCTGGCGTTTGTCCTTTGGTGTAGGGGGCACTCCTTTTACCTTTTAGGCTTAACTCGCTACCTTTGGTTACTCCATGCGTCCAGCCCTTCGGCGGACCTGGCCTGCGAGCTCCCTGCTTGCTGTACTCCCTCCAATGACTGTCTTATCCTGCCGTAAGGCATCCCAAGGTAAGTAGTCCTGCCACCTCGCCGTGTTGGGTGTGGCCTTCTCATCCTCTTTAACGTTCCTTTCTGCCACGCCACCTTTGAGTTACCGCCGACAGGCAACTCCCCCTCAGTTCGGTATCTTTTTATTCGTAGCCCACTAGCCGCATGGTTGCCCAAAGGTTGGCCCAGAAGACCTCCGTCCTCTTTGTGGACAAGTGTACCCCGTTGTCACTGAAATGCTCAGGTCTCTGCAGGTTGATTAGGCCACGCCGAATGCTGTCTCAGCCGTTAGAAATGCAAAACTTTTTAACTGCCGCATTACATTTCTTCCTTGACTTGTCTATGGCTCCCGTCGACTTCGCCCTCCTCCAATTCCACCTTGTTATGATCTCAGACCAGATCAGAATTGTGTTCCGGAGAAGCTTCGCTACCCAAATCAGATCCTCCCTCATTCGTGCCAGGAGCTCCCACCTGCCTAGCTGTGCGAGATCGTTGCCTCCCAGGTGTATGATTAAAACATCTGGCTTATGCGGCCGGGAAGCCTGCAGTTTTTCAAGTGTGGGCCTTAAATGCTCCCACTTCATGCCTGATATTCCGAACCATTCGATGTCGGTCTGTTGAGGGCATAGTTCCCTCCTGGGCCCCTTTGCTTTCCACCAGGCCTAGGTCCTCTGCACAAGCGAGTGGCTGACTACCCATGCTGTCTTGTGTCTTGTACCTGTAGGCGAAGTCAGTGCAGGAATGTCAGGCTCTCATTTCACTTGCCCCTTCCTCCCCCCTTTTTCCGTGTTCTTCTGATGTCATGGCTTGTGGGGGTGCTGGGGCTCTACTCCTGCCCTGGTTGTTGCATTCTGATGTAGCTTTTGTAGGCGTTGGAGCTCAATCTCCCAAATGACACTGGTAGACCACGCCGGCCGCTGATGTTCCTGCCCCTATCCAGAATGAGTGTGTGCCAAAGTTGTCTGCTGGCAACCCTACTCTGGTCAGTGCCCTCTTTAGCACAGTCTCAAACTGGAAGGTGCTCAAGCATTCTCCATTGTTATGCATAAAAAGCACCCCATCACCTGCTGGCCTCCGCACTAAGTATTTCCGGACATTGCACACCGAGCATAAGTTGTGATCATCCAAACATCTCAGCTCAACTTTGGCTCCCTTACCCATTGGTCAGTCTTGGATCTCCTCAGTAGTATTTGCTTCTGCTTTGTGTCCATCTGCACATCCTGACCAGCCCGCCCAGATGCAAAAGAGGGGTTCTGGTCTGGACAGCCCCTTTTTATGCCCCTGTGAGCCCTAAGGGTATGAGGGGCCTCCTATTGACCCTGGAGTTTGCATCCTTTTTGTCTGTGCGGCCCCTTGCTCCCCTCACTATTTCCGCCCTGCAACAAAAGAGAGAAAAGGGGAATGCTGTTTACTTCTTTTTGCGCTCCCCTGGAGTTCTGGCACGCTTTCTCACGGGTCTTAGAGGGCTTTTTTTGCTCCGGCCCCTCTAGCCCCCTTCTGGTGCGGGCCTTCCCCCTAAATAAACAGGCGGGGCTGCACATAGTTGGTCCCACGCCAGACCAGGACAATTGTGCTCCTGTGTTCCCTCACGCAGCTCTTTGAGTCCAATCCAGCCACCTAGGCCAGAACACAACTAGCGATGAGGATGGTAACATCCTGCCATTGCTGGCCCACCGTGCTCACCAGCATCCCTGGTGGTGGGAAACCACTCAGTGCTTCTCTGGCGTGGCACCGGCAACCTGGCTTCAGTATGTCCACACGGTTGGTGGCACCACAATCCACTGCCCGCTACCTACACCGCCTCCCACTCAGTCACCTCACGTGTATGCAAGCACAATTTTCGTACACTTTGAGCGTTGATACAGGTCTGGGGTCACACCCATGCCCCATGTTAGCCAAATTGTAATAAATTTACCTGCACCCAGCAAGCTGTTACTGCTTGATGAGGTGAAAGGCTTGGAAGAGCCCACATGTGCCCCTAGCAACTAGGCTGCCTGTCAAGCGTCCTTACCACAGCATGAGGTAAAGGGCGTGAAGAGGCCCAAGTGCAACCTAAACAGTAAGGCCTGCTGCCAAGTGATGACCCAGACCTACAAACAATACATGCTTAGCACATGGCCAGCGACTGCCATCCAAACCTGGCAGTGGTTGCAGACGGCCATTTCAGGTCCCTCACCGCATAGCCCACGGATCCATCACCAGGGAGGGGACAAGAAAGACCTCTGCTCCCCCCATCCTGTGCAGGTCAACACCAGGAATACCACCCTGTACATGTTGCTGCGTTGTGCAATTAAAAAAGATGGTAGAGAGCCAGTAAGGAGCCACACTACCACCCGCACATCTACACCCCTGTCAGCAGCAACACCATGTCATGCACAGAGTACCTGTGCAAATGGCATCCATACCCACCATTGAACCTTTCACCGTCTCGGGTGTGCCATACTCACAAGCCGCCAAATGGGCGATGTGGGTAAACTATCTGGAAACATACTTTGCTCAGTAGGACTTGAGGCAGAGAGGCGGCCACCCATGCTTCTTCATCTCTGTGGCACCACCATACACAAGCTATCCAAGACAGTAGGTGAAGCAGGCCCTCCATACACCTATGCCACGCTTAAGGTGGCCCTGACCACTCATTTCAACTGCCTAACCAATCTACACTTTGAGCAGTTCCTGCTTGGGCAAGCCCGACAGACGCCCGAAAAGTTTGCGGGCAAATTCTTTGCTAGGCTCCACAAGCTGACAAGCACTTGCACCCTCTCCAACAAGCAGGATGAAATTTGAGCTCACTTCATTGGGGACTGTGCATCTGCAAAATTCTGTGAGCACATCCTACAGGTGCCCCCCATGATGATGGCAAACTTCCCCGCCAGGGGCAGACCAAAGGAACTTTCGAAGTTGCGGCTGCCCACATGGAGGCAACACTCCAGCGTGCCATCAAGACTGAACCAATCAGCCAGGTGGGAGCCACCTCCTCACCTCACAGCAAAAATATACGCCCCAAGGCCCCACAAGCTGCCAGACCATGTAGATGGTGTGGAGGACCCACCACACACTTGGGACACTGCCCAGCAAAAGGGAGAAAATGCCGACGACATGGATGACGATGAGTCGGAAGGTACAGTTCACGTCATACACACTGTAGAGCCAACTCCAGGCCACATATGCCACGCCCCCCAGTACCAAGTCATTGTTGACGGACAACCATTGTTGGCGGAACTTATAGACACAGGTTCATCAATCACCATCTTGCCCCTTTTACGGCACAAGGAAATGGCTTCCCCACCAGCACTGCACCCCACCACCACCATCAGAGTATAAGCCTCCCGCTTGCAGGCGTATTCACCACCACCACCAGCCACTAAGGGCAAGCCACCAAAATTGAGGATGATGTCACAGAAGGAGGGGCTGACATGCTGCTCAGCTGCCACACAGCTGAACCCCTACAGCTGGTCCAGTTTGCATTTGGGGTCCATATCAGTGCTATTGACTCCCTTCTGGATAAATGTAAACAACTTCTCCAGGGCACTGAATGCCTCAAAGACCGAGTAGTCCATCTCCACATCAACCAATCGATGCAACTGGAAGTGTTGCAACATCACTGGGTGGCCTTCCACCTTCAACGAAAAGTAGAGGCAGAGCTGCTGAAAGTAGAGGAGGTCAACGTCATAAAAAAGTGGATGTGGCATCACCCACTGCAGTTGCCATCAAGCCAAAACAGACCAGAGAAGTGTGTATATGTGTCACCATGAGACTCCTGAACACCGCTATAAAGAGGGAACAGCACATAACGCCTATCATGGATGACATAGTGGGAGAGCTTTCCAGCTCCCGGTAGTTCTCAAAAATGGAACTATGATCTGGCTACCACCAGATCCTCCTGGTGCCCGAGTCCTGGCATGTGACCACGTTCTTCACCCTGGCTTCAGATGAAATAAATGCCAGAATTTCAGCATCTTCAGCGCTGCTAAGGTGTTTCAAGATATTATCAGTTTAGTGCTGGCAGACCTCGCCTGAGTCTTGGGTGTCAGTGACGACATCCTGGTCCGTGCACCTACCCTGGAAGGACATCTTCACAGACTGTGCTCAGTGCTCTACCAGCTACAAAACTGTGGCCTTAGCTTGCACAAGGAAAAGTGCAAGTTCCTGAAGGAGGAGCTATGTTTTCTTTTGGGTAACGCTTCTCAGCAAAAGGAATCACCCCCGAACCAGCCAAGGTCAATGACATTCAGACCGTACCCACAACCTTCCACGCCACCGGAGTTAGAAGCTTTTGGGAAATGGCCACATACTGCAGGGGCTTCATGCACCTGACCCAACTCACAGGCCCGCTATGTGACCTCACCAAGATGCCAACTGCATGGCAGTGGAGTCCCAAACAAGAGAAGTCTTTTCAAGACACAAAGCAAGCCCTATCCGCAGACACCATGCTTGCCAATTTTAACTCTAGCAAAGACACTGAGCTTTCAGTAGATGCCAACCCAACAGGTCTGGGAGCGGTCCTGACCCAGAGACAGCAGTGGGGAGAGTTGTCCCCCATTGCCAATGCCAGCCGTGCTCTGACCATCACTGAGCAGCAGTACTCGCATATCAAAAAAGAGGTCATCACGATTAATTGAGGCTGCAGACATTTTCACATCTATCATTTATACACCAGCCCTCTTTACAAACTCACCCATGCCTTTCTCTGTTTTATTACCCCTCCCACCTATCAAATCAAATCAAATCATTAACATTTATAAAGCGCGCTACTCACCCGTGCGGGTCTCAAGGCGCTAGGGGAAAAAAAGGGGGGGTTAACGCTGCTCGAACAGCCAGGTCTTTAGGAGTCTCCGGAAAGCGGAGTGGTCCTGGGTGGTCCTGAGGCTGGTGGGGAGGGAGTTCCAGGTCTTGGCCGCCAGGAAGGAGAAAGATCTCCCACCCGCCGTGGAGCGGTGGATGCGAGGGACAGCAGCAAGTGCGAGGCCAGAGGAGCGCAGGTGGCGGGTGGGGACGTAGAAGCTGAGGCGTCTGTTGAGGTATTCCGGTCCCTTGTCGTGGAGGGCTTTGTGTGCGTGGGTGAGAAGTCGGAAGGTGATTCTTTTGCTGACTGGGAGCCAATGCAGGTGTCTCAGGTGTGCGGAGATGTGGCTGCTGCGGGGTACGTCTAGGATGAGGCGGGCCGAGGCGTTTTGAATGCGTTGCAGGCGATTTTGGAGTTTGGCTGTGGTCCCGGCGTAGAGGGTGTTGCCGTAGTCCAGGCGGCTCGTGACGAGGGCGTGGGTCACGGTTTTTCTGGTGTCGGCGGGGATCCAGCGGAAGATCTTACGGAGCATGCGGAGGGTGAGGAAGCAGGAGGAGGACACGGCGTTGACTTGCTTAGTCATGGTGAGAAGAGGGTCCAAGATGAAGCCGAGGTTGCGGGCGTGGTCTGTGGGGGTCGGTGCGGTGCCGAGGGCCGTGGGCCACCAGGAGTTGTCCCAGGCGGACGGGGTGTTGCCGAGGATGAGGACTTCCGTTTTTTCAGAGTTCAGCTTTAGGCGGCTGAGCCTCATCCAATCTGCAACGTCCTTCATACCCTCTTGTAGGTTGGTCTTGGCGCTGGCGGGGTCCTTGGTGAGGGAGATGCATATCACCCTAATTCTGCAACACTACGTGCCCTGTGAATGCATTGGCATGCGCTTGATAGCTGTACCCATCCAATTGCCACTCCATTCTCCATTGTCTGATTCGCAGTGATCACTGCTGGCTTCCTAGGACCCCCCAAAAGCCCTGCACATTGACCACTGAGTCTCAGCTCTAGAACTATGATGCCACAAGGTCTTACTTAATTTCAATCAATTCCCCAACACCCAGCCAGTCACCCACTAGGTCATTGCATTCATGGAGAAACAAACAGGACTGTCACTTGCATAGTTTTGCAAAACATCTTATGATATGGCAGCTTCAGTATTCCCTGAAATCCTTATATTCTACACAAAAAAAATATTTTACCAAGGAGTGTCTCAACTGTGTCCAGGACTTCTCTTCCTCGCATACCCCTGATGCTTCATGTCCAAAATGGTGTACCCGAGCTAAGTGCTACTGACACTGAATGTGAGAGATTGGTTATTGTCCCTGGACCACCAGGACACCTAATTTCATTTTCCAATTCTTCCCACCCACAGACATTACCTGAGGTTCACAGTGGAGTCCCAGCCCTGCATGGTGCTACCATTTGAACTGACAACCACTCTGCCCTTCTTTATGTGCTGGTGGTTCTGGTGGCTTCACTGTGACGGTCAGGAGACAATGTATTTCTATACTCAGCTGATTGACCGATGAGTGCAGAGTCCCTGACGCTGGTGAGGGAACACTCCTGGCAGACAATAACTTTGTTTCATGACTTGGTTTTTACCATTAACACAAGTCTCACCTGTGTCCTACACAGAAGCACATGACCCACATGAAGGCTTTTCCTTCTCCCCAGACGACGCTGATATTCTGGAGATGATTCAGAGATTTCTGACTTAGGCTTGAATGTCAGTTCTGCATGTGCATCTTCCTGGTCTTATGACCTTAAGCTGTCTTTTGGTGGCACATACCAGATGGGGGAGGAGGCCCTTCAGTGATGCCTGAAGTTACAGTGGCTCAAGTATCATCAGTGTCTCATGATTCAAATGCAAATCTCCCGCTCTGTCCTTCTGCACTGGTAGATACAGCCCTCCAGTCGTTAGGTGGGACATCCGTTCAGCCATCGGAGGCTCAGGCTGAAGTGGTCATGGATGCTTCCTCACTGGCTGGAGCGACCATCTGGGTGACATGACTGCGCGGACCCTTTTGTCTGTGTCAGAGCACTGCTCGCATGTAAACATGCTCTAGCTGAGGGTGGTCCAACTTGCAATGAGGGCCTTGGTCCTTTCCATTTAAGGAAGCACCATTCTGATTCTGTAGGACAAATGTACTAACATCCAGTATTTCAACAGACAGGGCATTGTGGGGCCCTGAACCTTATTTTGGGAGATGATTTACCTGTGGCAGGGGGTGGAGTGCTGGAAGATATTCCCAGTATCGGCTAGCTTTACAGGCTCCCTTATTGTGAGGGCAGATGCTCTCAGTTTCTCTCACTAGAAGATGAGTAGTAGCTATATCCCAAAGTGACAAAGATGATCTTTTCAAGAGTGGGGTTTTCATCCATGTATCGGCACACATGACTCAGAATAGGCGGTGTCCTCTATTTTGTGCCAAACATTTTCCTCAGTATGGTGAACTGGGAGATGGTTTTAGGTTCTCTGAGCTATCTGCAAATGTTTCCACCAGTTCCACTTATGTCAAAAGTGATGCAGAAGGCGTTAGAGGATTGAGCACACCTGATCCTAATTTCCCCAGATTGGGCATAGAGGATCTGGTACGCCGATCTGTTTGCACTCAGCATTTGGCTGCCTCTTTCGCACAAGCCAGACCTACTTTCACAGCAGGAAGATCAGGGACTCCACCCTACTCTCCAAAAGCTGTGGTTGGATATGTGGAGATTGAGCAGTGCTAGATAGAGTCTTTTTGTCTTCCTGGTGAAGCTGCAGTCATTTTAGTGCTTTGTAAACCCACTACCAAATCCATCTATGCGGAACGCTGGCTTTCTAGAAGATTTAGACCCATTTAAATCATGCTTTTCCCATGTCCTGTGATTTGCATTATTTCTTGAGCAGTAGGGTCTGGCAAGGGCTGCACTTAAGGGCTATTTGGCTGCCCTCTCTGCCTTTATGTATCTTCCTGATCAACTATGCCTGTTTAGATTGCAACTAGTGGCACATTTCCTAAAATGTTTACTTGTTTCCTCCCACTCCATTTAGAGTTCTTCAGTGGGTTATGAATCTTGCACTAACAAGTTGCACTGGTGCCTGGTTCAGTGTCTTACCTTAAAGATAGCATTGTTGTCGGCAATAACTTTAGCCTCTAGTGACAGAGAACTTCAAGCCCTGTCAGTTTGTCCAATTTCACAGTGCGCTAGTTAGATAAACTAGTTCAGTCTGCCCTTCATACCCAATGTGGTATCTGCATTTCACATGGCTTAGTCTTACCTATTCAACTTCCTTCCCTCCTTCTCACCCAACCAAGAAGGAGGAACAGCTTAATTGATTGTACCCCAGGTGTATGGAATCCTTTTACAGGTAAAGGCACCCAACTAGAGAGTGTTAAAGATCAGCTCTTTGTAGTCAGCGCAAGTGCTTAATTTGTAAATAAAAACGTGCCGGTGCCTAAAGCCCTCCTCTTAAACATGCGGCTGCTGCAATTAAATGTGGGAACAGGAATACGAAGGCAGCGTAATCCTGAAGCCATCTCGGTCCTCTTCAATCCATTTAAATCCTCACTCTGCCCTTTCAGCTCACATTTGCAGCTTTCTGCTTTCTCCCATTGTGACGCTTTTTCGGTTTTCTCTTCCTCCGTCTTTCCCATGTGTCTTTTGCTCACAGCAAATGCTTGAGGCAGAAGAATAAGCGCCGGCCCTCAAAAATAAGTCCCGTTGCTTCGCACCGGAAAAAATAAGCACAAATTAAGCAGTGGTTAGCACCAGAGCTAAAAAAAGGGCAATACGGTGTCCAAACACACCATTTTGCAGTGGATCATTCTCTCTATCATAACCTGTGTCGCTGCAGCCAATTAAGAACCTATGGAAGGTATTTGTGTCCATCGGACTAGAGCTATGGCTTCATCTATAGCCCTCTCAAGAGGGGTCTCAGTTGCTGACATCAACCAAGCATCTAGATGGTCATTCTTGCATACTTTTGCCAAGTATCACAATCTTACACCTCAAGCCGACTGCAACGTGTTTTTTGTCTGAGTTGTGTTGCATGAGTACCATGATTAACAGGCACTACTCACACCCAACCTCCTTGGACGGCTTTGCATAGGGACTTATTCATAAGGCAGGGAATTATCAGAAGGAAAAGTTACTTATCTTATCTTATCTTCTGTAATAATGCTTCTGATGGATACATAATCTTCCTGCAGATTCCTCACCTGCTCCCTTTCAACTGTGAGTTCATGTCAAAACGAACACGATCCAAAGATATGCAATAATGTTATGTGCTGTAATTGTCGCTGTCATTAATATCTTTGTTGACCTCTGCATGCCTCCAAGGAGTGCAGAAAACATCAAAGGAACTGTCCCAGCGTGATGGTCGGTGCCTCGTGTATTCCGGTATGGTAATGACTGGAGCCCGAGTTGCATCTGAAGCCCGTTACACCACCAGGACACTGAAGAGATATTGCTGGAGACAGGTCTTCTGGACCAGTGTGAGGTCCGAAGAATAATTCAGAAGCTGAGGAATCTGCAGGAATATTATATATTTATAAGAAATATTAGTACCAAAGCTAGGTAACTTTTTCTTTCCGCCACACGGCACTGAGTTAACTGTATTGCTCGGGCACCTTTTCTGCTGTGTCTCTTTCAACGTCTCTGTGGCTCAGCAAAATGTTAGTTGCGCCTCTGACAAGACGGGGGACTCGAAAAGGCAACGTCATTGACAGCGGCGCAGCAGACTGGCGCTCGGCTGGGACTGCTGTTCAAGGTGTCTAAAGAGAAGTGGCGCTCGAGGCACACAACTCCATATTAGGACATATCACTGCTTATCAAATAAGAAGAGGCGCACGAGCTGGCACACAGGGTCATTGCCACCCGCTGGAGGAAACGCAACGCAGGTGTAGCAGCAGGTGCGGAAATCCTGTCACGCTCAGGAGCGCTATTTTGGGGGCAAACACAAGTGCAACAGCAGGTGTGGCGGCTCTTGCACCCTTAAGCTCTTTCAGTTCTGCTCCGCAAGCGCTTAGTCACTGGGACAGTGGTCACTGGCCTCTGGTCTCAGCAGTTACTTTTCTCAGCTGTATCCCACAGGTGAATTCTCATCACAGTGGGTAGTCTATCTCCATTCTCTTTTTTTAAGGTTGCTGCAGCAGCAGGGTTTAAAAAAAATAAAAAATCCTGGATTATATTCCCCACTCCTCGAGGGGAATTGGACTCCAATCAACTCTTCACTCAGACTTCGCATTTACCCAAAATCGTTAGAGGGGGTAATCAGTCAAAAGTGCATTTTTCATGTGGCAACCCATAACTTGGGGGAGGGGGTCACTCTTAATCTGTGGATTGGAAACCAGGTGGCTTTAGTTGAGTCTTATGCTGTCCCTGTGTTTTGGCTTCTTCATCTGAAAAGGATACAGGATGTGGCAATAGTCAAATAGCACATCTCTTTGTTCAAGGCGTGCAGCTCTAGCCCTGACCACAGTTTTTAGGTGTTGTACTGAAGCAGAAATACGTGAATCAAACTTTATTGTGGTGCACAAAATATAATGTACCCATCATTCACGTCAAACTGTAAACTGCTTTATATTCTATTCTGATGCAGATTAACTTGGCTTTACAATTCGGTAGCTGACCTCATACATTCCAAAGAAGATCCCACTATAACTATGTACAGGTCAAAGAAAAAGTACAAATCACAGCGTGTTGCTTCTGGAACTGGCTTGGCCCAGGAAAGGTGAACACTTCCTCTCCCATTCAAGTGGGTGTGATCTGAACTCACACATGTGCACTTCCCTTTAGCATAGTTTCTACGGGGAGCGGAAAAAGAGGAACAGCGGAGGAGGACAGACAGGGAAAGGGAAGATAGGGTTTACTTCCACTAAACCCTCTGGAGCATCCTACAAACATATGGGCTATGCACATATCTGATGTAGTAAAGCATTGCTCCTCTACACTACCTACAATCAGGGAAATGAGAGGACCAGTCATAACAGACTATACAGATTAACACCAGGCGGTCTGGCAGGCATCTCCCCTTGGAGTGCCAGTAAAAAGGCCTGAAACCAATGTCTATTAATCTGTTGCCAACAACTATTACTAATGTAATGGCCTGGTCATGGGGATGGTACTCACTTATGTTAAAAGGAGAATGACTTGTGGTGAACGTCTGTCACCAACAGTGTTATGCTCAGTGTTGGGGAGCAACAGACAAAATCATGTAGAGCATCTATAAATGAACTTATGACACAAGTCTCCTGCACAAGAAAGCAAACTTTGTTGGTCAGAATGAGAAAAAGAGAAGCAGGAAAGATGGGTTAGGATGCTACATAGAGTGATTCCCAGTGGTTAGACTTAATTCAAGCATTCCTCCCATCACCTGTTGCGAGGATGTGACTTGGACACTGCTTGAGGGACATTCAATCCTCCATAAAACCAGTCTTGTAATGTTAGTCCTTCACCCACAAACCTAGACAAGACATCCTACAAATTCAATCTCTGCTCCCACTGAAAAACATTCCTCAAACTCCAAAAATGGTGTGATCACTGATCTTGACTAGACCCACTCTACAAAATATTATTTGCAAGAACCACAATTCTTCCAAGGTTCCAGTTCCCTACATTATTGCCCACTCATCCCCCCCCTTCTCCCAAGTTCCCTATTATCTCCCTACCCCCACCATGTCCAAAGGATCAAACATAAAACCTGAAATCTTTATTTCTGTTTTCTTTCAGCAAAGTATTTGTTACTGTGGGATTTCTCACAAAGAAATAGAAACACCTCTAATTTTAGTAAACAGAGATTATTATTACTGAAACTACCAGGACATTATCTAACAGCTCAACAAATCTCAGCAGAGACATCTGCCCACTAGTTCATCATTACTACATTCTATGAGATATATTAAGATTTCAGATCTGCTAACCTAAGCACAAACCATAACATTCTCCACCATACCGTTAAAAAACAAAACATGACTTTGCAAATAAACAGAACCCTGTTGCAGGATCCTGGAGAAAGATAGTGGAGCTAAACAAAAGAGCACTACTTAATATGTACAGAACTGCAAAGAAGGATATTAGAGATCAAAAAAGTGTATAATATTCAATATGGTAACTTGGTAGATCTACAACCAAAGGAGAGACAAACACACAACAGGTGAATGCAGCAAAGGAGCCTATTAAGATTTCACACCTCCCTCACCTAGGCATGAACTACAGATGTATTTTTGTAATTCACACCTGAAAAACAGATTGCCTTTTTTGTGGGAAAATGTTCCTGCAAAAACAGAAGAATGCCAGAGGCATTAAAAAACCCAAGAAGCATGGTCTTCAATACGTCAGAGGTAAAAACTGCATCGCCCACTGCATCGCCTATGACCCCTTAGGCTTCTATCACATAATATCACCTACAAAAATATTGCAGTACTAAGCATCGCCACAAAAATATTGAGGACACAAATAACGACTTAACATACTTTCTCTGTAAAGTATAAAAATATCGACTACAAAAATATAGCAGTCAAAAATATAATCATTAAATAGGTAAGTATATCAAACGTAAAATATATTAACTTAAAAAATATTATATTTAAAAATATATTCAAATAATATTGAAAACTTATACCTATACATACATTTTTTGACTTAAAAATCATAAAATAAGATATATTTTAAAATAAATGTTAAAAATAATTGTGTCAAGGAAATTAATAACATTATTACATAAATATGAATAACAATATAAAAATACTAATAAACAGGAATACCTAAAAACACCATATCTATATATGAAATTAAAAAATATGAAAAATAAACATACACAATAATTTATTAAAATTGACAAAATAAATTGTAAAAACACTAAAAATGAAAAAATATACTGTAAAAAATTAAAACTAAACTTTTAAAATCAGATCATGAAAAATACATGTTAAAAGAAGAAAAAAAATATATAAAATATAAAAATAATTGCACTTTGGAGGTGTCAGATTTATTATTCCCACTTTAACTGTGTGACTGTAGGGACCTTTATGGGCTTTGGAGAGGTCAGATTTACTACTCCCATTCCTATTCCAACATGAGTTACCGTAGGGAAAGTGTTGAACTTGGTAGGGCTCAGATTTAATAGTTCCACTCCAACATAAGCAACTATAGGGCACGTGCAGGACTTAGGAAGGGTCACATTTACTATTTCCACTACTAAATTTAAAATAAAAAACTAAATATACATAAAAAATCACATATATTTCAACAAACGTTAAAGAATCTAAAATATTCAAACATTATATAATGTACATAATGAAAAATATTAAATTAAAATGTAATATTATAAATAAAATAATATTTAAAAGTATGTATATATTAAAGCATAGCATATCGTTAAAACAGTTCCCTCTCTAAAAACACAATAAAAAAACAATTACAAAAACTAAAGAAATATAATAATTAGCAATAATAAAAAAATACTATAAAAATAATTACATAAAAGTACTAACAAAATTTACGAATATAATAATTATTAAAAACTATTTACATAATCAAAAAACTACTTAACCAATTAACTGTTAAAACAATTACCACTTTTATAATCTATTAAATAATTTATAAACAAAACAAGTTATATTCCAATAAACAAATACAATGATACAATAAACTATTCATAAAACTATAAAATGCATATAAAAAAATCCCACCCTTCTCCCCTACAAACCCAACAACCCACCAATAAATAAATTTAGAAAAATAAATATATAACTAAAGCAAAAAAATAAACAATAATTAAACGTAATTAACATTAAAATAATATTTATAACGCATGCAATAAATACATTTTTACGAAATCATTTAAAACCACAATATATAATATACAATTATATTACAATAGTGTTAAACACCTACAAAACTATATTGTTACTTGAGAGATTCTGTCCCAGGATATTCTTGGCATCACAATATTTTTGACGCAATATGTGTCCGATGATATTTTTGCATCAATATTAAGGTTGTGCACCACTCTTAGCCCTAAAGTACTCAGGATGAACTATGCTCCTTTCAACTTGCTTCCCTGTCCTGCCTGGCATAAATCAATACCCAGGGCCTGGTCTATTGTCGGCGATGCCCACTCTACTACTCCTCTGTACACAGGACTATTTCTTCAGTGTTGCAGGCCCATGCTATCTCCTTCTTACACAGGACTAGTCTTCCAGTGTTCCAGGGCCAGTCATCATACCTCTGTCATATGGACCTCACTTAGGGTGCTGCAGGCCTTCAACAGAATCTACCAATGTCCAAACCTTAATGGACTTATGGAGTTGCATTACCTGAAAGCTAATCCAAAATGTGGAATACTTAACTGCCATTCTTCACACTCCAGGTCATCAGCTATGTTCATGTAATGGGGTGGAAGGTCAATAGTTACAGCTACATCATCCTTATTCTGGATGAAAGTTCAGGAAACCTGTTCCCTCTATCTTTCCTGTTACCATGTTGTTTCAGGACATGAGTTAACTTATTTTTCAAAGGCAGATCAGTTATATGTCATTAGCCTGCCTAAGAAAAGCCTAATATAATCTTTAGGTTTACATTTTTGTATGTTTAAAGATCAACAAGCTTCTGGTGTGCAAAAGGCATTCTTCTGCACAGCTGATGTCCCTCCACAGGGTATGGTCCTTCATTGTGTGGCCAGTTGAGTCCAAGCTGTACCTTATTAGCTCATAATTTAACACAAATTGTCCAGTAAGCACTTTTATGAAACGCCCTCGGACCTTCAACTTGGGTTGTTTGAAGACAGGGTTCCATAGGAGGTACAGAATTATCTCATCATTAGGGCAGTGTTAGACCTGTCAGCTCTTGGTGTGATTTCCCCTGTCTTTTAGCGCTGACCTCCTGTTGTTGATCCTGTGCTGAATTTAGTTTTTGCTGGCTTTAGGACTCTGGGCACTTTACCACTGCTTACCAGTGCTAAAGTGCAAGTGCTCTCTGTCTAAATGGCATTAGTGATTAGTTTATCCAATGCTGGCATATTTGATTTACCAGTAAGTCCCTAATGTAGTGCACCAGGTGTGCACAGGGCCTGTAAATCAAATGCTATCAGTGGGCATTCAACACTGATTGTGCCACCCACATGGGTAGCCCTGCAAACATGTCTCAGGCCTGCCACTGCAGTGTCCGTGTGCGCAGTTTTAAACTCATCATTTCGACCTGGCAAGTGTACCAACTTGCCAGGCCCAAACCTTCGCTTTTTGTACACGTAAGGCACCCCTGAGGTAGGCCCAAGGCAGCCCCATGGGCACGGTGCAGTATATTTAAAAGGTAGGACCTGTACTGGTGTGTTTTACATGTCCTGATAGTGAAATACTGCCAAATTTGATTTTCACTACCGCAAGGACTATATCAATCAATCAGTACATTTGTAGAGCACGCTACTCACCCGCGAGGGTCTCAAGGCACTTGGGGGGGGGGGGGGGTAAGGGAGGAGCTGCTCATGCTCGAACATTCAGGTCTTGAGGTGTCTCCTGAAGGTCAGCAGGTCCTTGGTCCCATATCTCCCATAGGATATCACGGGGATTGCCTTGAAATATCCTTTAAGTGTAAATTCCTATTGGCAGCAGATAGAGATATGGAGCATGGGGTCTCAGAACTCTCAATTTAAAAATACATCTTTTGGTGAAGTTGTTTTTTAAACTGTAAGTTTGAAAATGCCACTTTTAGAAAGTGGCATTTTCTTGCTTAGCATTCTGTGCCTCTAACTGTCTGTGGAATGCACACCTGGGTCAGGATGACATTTGGGCTGTTTGGGAATTCACTCTAGACACTGCATCGGTGAACTTCAAGGTGAGTCAGGTGGGTCCCCTTGGAATGTCGAGGTCGCAAGGGGTAGGGGACCCTTAGAGCGCATCTGGATCTTCAGTGCAGGGCACGGGGCGGCCGGGTGTAGAGCGAATTGGTGAGCCAGGAGCTGTGGGCAAAAGTACCCTTGGAAGCAGGAGGTAGGTCACTTTGAGGGTTGCTTGTAGGTCAGCAGGGGCACTCTGGTGGGAGGTCTTAGTGTTTTCCTAAGTCTCTCAACTGGGGCTTCCTCCTGGTCCTTTTTCAGTCCAGAGTGGGCTGGCATTCTGGGTGTTTGATGCGGATTGAGCAGTACCAGGGGCTACTAAACGGTTCGGTCACTGGAGAATGCAGTGCCACAGAACATGACACACTTACAGGCCTTGTCCTCACGGTTCATTTGGTGAAATTTGATCTGGCTGTGGTTCCGGTTCCTTGGTCAGCAGCCAGTCAGTCAACTGGACTTCACTGGTCTTTTAGTCTTCGTTGCTGGAGAGTGATGCTTTCACTCTGAATGGAGATCTTCAGCGATTCGTAAAATAGTGGAGGTCCTCTGGGGGTTTGTAGAGTCCGTCTGATGTCCGAGCAACCCCTCAGCAGCGATTGTTGAGTCCTTGGTGCAGCAGCCAGGGTTTGGCACCTTCTTCTTGGTGCAGTAGGACTTCGGTTCTCGAGCCTTGGGTCTTCTTTGTTGCTGGTCTTCTTTTGTCCTTGAAATCTAAATACTGTATTAAGTGGGCATTTAGGGGAGTACCTAGTAGTGACCAATGGGCCATCATCCTTAGGGTGGTTACACCCACTATGTGACCACTTCCTGTGGGCAGAGGTCACTTCTCTACACCTAATTGGCTATTTTCCTTCCATGCAAGATAGGGGAAAATGAAATGGAGGGGTCACCTCGCATGCAACACCTTAGGTGTTGGTGCAAGCTTGGGCTGACCACTCCTCCTGTCCTTTGTGTGTTTTCCCGTCATTGTTCCTGCCAAACTGGGGGTTTGCAATGGGGAAGCTATCTGCTGCTAGCAGCAGGCCTGGGGGTCGAGTTTCAAAGGCGTTATGCCCTTTGAAGCTCGCAAGCAGGGCAGTGCACATTCCTGAGGAGAGAGGTGTGACACCTCCACCCAGGAAGGGCTTTCTTCTGGGACCCAGAGACCAGGAGCTCTCACACAGGGTTCCAGAATCTTGTCTGGTGATGGCAGGCTGGTTGTGACCTGCCAGCAACCATGCCAGTGTTAGTTAGCTGTGCAGGGGTCACCTCAAATGTGGTCCATGGGCACATTTTGCCATACATCCAATGCTGGTACCAGATTGGATTTAACATTCTGAGTTGTGTGATACCATACACCCCTGGGTTCAGAGTAGCCATCATGTAGCTGGGAAACTCGTACTGACCAGTGCCCTGCACATGTAGGTAAAATTGCTGCTCTGATCACTTACTATGTTCCAGGTTTGGCAAAGACACAGTAGGGGCATATTTCTCATGCATCTATGCCCACACATACAATATAGTGCAACCTGCATTAGGGCTAGAGGGCCTGCCAGAAGGGTGACTTTCCTATATTGCATGCAGTGTATACTGGACAGGGCACACAGATTGTATGCAATGTTGAGTTTGCATTTTAGGATTGCACCAGGACACTCAGCTTACTATGGCAGTGCTGGGTGCATCTGGATGCATGGCCCTTGAGAGTGGCACAATCTGTGCTGCTGCCCTCAGGGGCCTACCCTTAATACCCCATGCCTTGGGTACCTAAGGACCATTTACAAGGGACTTATCATGGCAGCTAAAGGTGTTGCCAATTATGCCAATGCATCACAACCATTTTGGGAAAGAGATCTGGCCCAGGGAATCTGTTTAGCTGGGGCCCTAAACACTAACAACGTTGAGACCACATCACATACCAGGCAAAATGTGGGGGCTAACCATGACAAAAAAGGAATTTTCTCACACATCCAAGACTTCATCTGCTGGCACCTGGGCTCTCTTGCTGAGAGTCCTGTCTTGCCAAGTGGTTTCTAAATCCAGTTCCTGGTCCCTTGGGAGGGAGTTTTGGTGTAACCAAGAAGAAACAAGCACATCGACCCCAGAGCGACTTCAGGACTGGTGCTGCTATCTGAATCTGTGCTGCTGTGAGCCGTGATTTCCGCTGAGTACAACGACGGCAACCAATGCAGCAGGCCCCATGCCACCACAGTATCTCTGAAGTACAGCCACAGCATGAGTCCTGAGTTCCGTGTCACCAATGTCCGTGACACCCGATTCTACCAAACCAACTGTGGCCCTGTGGTGTGACTGCGACACCGCAAAGTCAACGCCTTGTGCCTTGACCTACTGGATTCATTGACCCCGCCTTGTCATAAGGAACCGACACCTCACCACCGACCCTACATCCCCTCCCCTGCAACAGTAAGAAACCAATGCATCACCTCCCCTGCATCGCAGTAAGGAACCGATGCCTCACCTCCCCGGTAGCAGTAAGGAACTGACGCACAGGCTCCAGTGACGCCTCACCTCTCTGACTTTGTGCAATGTCCTTGTTTCCTTGTTTTTCGAGGTACTGTACCTGGGGTCCATGTGACTCCAGGACTGTCCCGCACTCCCTCGCGAGTGGCGTTGGACTGTTGGGAACAACTCTGTAAAATCGTCATGATAGACCCAGTTGGAGCTATTGTGTTTCTAGGTACTTTACTGAGATTTACAGCCTGATTAAGAGTTTGGTGTTCAGACTGCCAGACCAAAAGACCACCAAAGACCACCATTTTGGCAGTCATACAGACCGCCGTATTACGAGTCACACAGGCAGGACCAAAAAAAGTCTGCCAAAAATCAAACACCGCCAGTACTTTGGACGGCGGGAAATAGGAGATCTGACCACCAGCACCAAGAGCTCGTCAACCAACCACCTAATCTATTACAAGTACAAAGTTGCAGTGATGGTCAGCCATGGCAGCCTGCCAATGGAGGTCCGAACCACAGCAGTTCGCGGTCAACAAAGTAAAACACAGAACCACATTGGATGTATTTTAAAACCACACAACTGTCACACATTGCCACACCCAATACACCTGAAAAGTACACTATAAATCACATCCCCTCACACACCACAATACTTTGCATGCACTACGCCAAACATTGTAGTCAGACCGTATGATCAAAAAAGATAAAACCATAGAAGAGGCCCCCCACAAACTTACACTAAGCATTTATCCCACACCCTCAATACACCCCTATCACATTCATTTGCACATTGCTACTCCATTTACTCCCCGTCACCTGCTTAATTCCCACCACAACTCAACTTTTTAGTGTCACCACCCTGTCACAACAGAAAAATCCCTGTTTCACTGAAGATGAGTTAAGAGTCATGGTGGATAAAATCATTAGAGCCACATGTAGTTGGAGCCCAGGTCCAGCACAGTAGTATCTTCAAGAAAATGGAAAGGACAGGTTACAGAGTGAATGCTGTAGGTCCTTCCCGTGCACAAGGATGACATCAGGAAGAGGTGGAACGACCTCAGGGGGAAGGTCTGTTCCATGGCCTCCAGGTACCTGCTGCTTGTCCAGGAGACTGGCGGTGGGCCCCCACCTCCTCCCTTACAACTCATATCCTGAGAGGAGAAAGTCTTGGCCATCCTGCATCCTCAGGGCTTGACAGGAATACCTGGGGGAGTGGAGTCAGGTAAGTCACAACCACAAAATATCAGCAAATTGTATTGTCATGCATGCTCATTGATCAGCCTTTTGCAAACCTCACTGTCAAGCCATTCAATAGCTCAGTGTCTACCTGTCCAGAGACCCCTGTCGGGCCTCCAACATGTGAACCAGACTCACCAGGGGCAACAACAACTCTGTATAGTGAGTGTAGTACAAGGATTGCAAAAAGAACAAGTGATGGACGGAATGCTGAACAATGTCAAACATTCACCCCAGTACAGAGATCTGGGCCTAAATCCATAATTTTTTTGTAATTCCAGTTTGGACCCAGCCATATGCAAATCAGTCTTGACCCTGGAACAGGGTCAAGACTGATTGCATATGGGTCCAAACTGGGGTGGCATGGTGAGCAAAAGAATAATGCGTTAAACCCAGATCTGTGACGGGGGTGAGTATTTGAAAAGTTTCAACACTCCGTCCATCATCCTTTTGTGTTGCTACAGTACAAGGATTGACAGTGCTACAATTCCTACAGGCCCTGTTCCACCCTTACAAAAACCTGATCAGTATATCCTACTCAAAATTACCTTGATGGTCACCTCTGCATTGGAATGCACACACCTGAGAAGATGCCTTCAGTATACTGTGTGGGTAGGGCAGGCACTGACAGGAATGCTAAGGCCAGGAGGCACTCCAGTGTCCTCTGCTCCAATGACCCATCTCCCTCTACTCAGCCTTTGACCTGCGCTAACCTGAGAGGATGTCATCTATAAACTGTATGGGTAGGATAGGCACTGACAGGAATGATAAGGCCAGGAGGCACTGCTACTCTCACTCCACTCATCCACCACAGCGTCCCCTGCTCCAATGACCCTTCTCCCTCTACTCAGCCTTTGAACTGTGCTCACCTGAGAGGATGACATCTGTATACTCTGTGGGTAGGACAGGCACTGGCAGGAATGCTAAGGCCAGGAGGCACTGCTACTCTCACTCCACTCGGCCATCACAGTGTCCTCTGCTTCAATGGCCCTGCTCCCTCCACTCAGCCTTTGAACTGTACTCACCTGAGAGGATGACATCTGTATACTGTGTATAGTACTTGGAGTAGCATGACTGCTGATCCCAGGAGGGCCAGTCCTGTAACTCCAATAACCAGGTCAGTGTCCATATGACATTGTGCATCTGTCTGTAAACCCACAAATTAAGTTTACCCACCTGGGAGGGACCAAGATACAGATCATGGTATACTCTGTGATGTGGCTAAACACCCAGATTTATCCTGAGCAGCTATGCCAAGATGAAAATATTGTGGAAAGGAAGAACAGCTCAACCTGTGTGTCAAAAGTATTTGAGACAGATCAAAGGCCCCAAGATGCATCATATGAATGGTATTGGTAGCAAATACACACTAATAGAGGGGGGAGAGGAAGAACTTCCCTTGTCCGTGCTCCCAACAGCTGCACCACTATCATAAAAAAGACAAGGAAAAAAACAGTAGATGTCCTCAAAGCAAATAAAAGCTCTACGTAAATGTCAAACAATGCTTGATTGTTAACAAATTGTCCTCACCCACTAGTTGTGGCATGCTTCATCATCGGGCTTTGCTTACACATCCCTGTGATAGCCAACGTCAGGGATGGAGCAATAGGGAAGGGGAAACAATACATCACAAACATATAGGGATCTATCAGGCAGAAAAAGATAAACCTGTTAAAACTATGACATGGGTATCTGGTCCTAATCTTAATTCAGGGATCCCCTGGATAGGATTAAAATTGGACCAGTGGTGGTGTTATTGGGACAGAATAACCATTCACCCCTGGTTATATGCTCTTCAATCAACATGTTTTGGCCATCTCCGTTGCCCCTATGGGTCAGTCGGCCTTCATCAGGACGTTAGGTCCCCTATACCAAATCCCATACCTGTAATCATGTAATGTCAAAAACACATCATCGAGTTTTATTATTTTGTAGCCTAAAGTGGAACTCGGTGGGAGCGCCTCCCTGTAGTCACACATTCCTCAAGAGACCAGTGCCTAGCTACACATGGCCGTGATAGTAGGCACTGGTCCCTTTGTGTGCCACAGATTCACTCTGTTGACTGTTCTTTACTACTTTCCATTTTCCATGGCAGTAGGACACTGGACTTTGGACTTCAAATGTTGTGGCATCTACTAATTTGATTTCATACACCATGACTGATTTCTTCACTTCACTTTTTTGTTGAGTCTCACAATTATTTCCTGTATATATATAACTAAACACACCTATCACAAAAACATTGACTACTACCAGTTTTTCAACATTTCGAAAGGTTGAATTGTAAACCCATGTGATGCACATGAGGAAGGCATAAGTTGTTAATGGAAGGAGGCATGTGTCTCAGGTAGTGTCATGCTGAGGAGAACTAGCAACACAATGACACAAGTATCTGGTCACACAAAACTATTTATTACACAGTACAGCACGTAGGCTGTTACAATGTTTGGACTGTCATAGCCAGGAATGACAAAACCACCTTGAGTCAGGTTAGATATCACAAAGGTACCGTCCCCTAGACCACAGAAGAAAGGGCTTTATCAGACTTTGTTTCGTAGAATAGGCTAAAAAATTGATGTATCTTGTCACTAGCTGGAGCCTTATCACATACCAAATCCATGTCTGCCAACTTAACATACGCCATGGCACAGACAGAGGGCAGTACAACAGTCCCTGATCATAGGTCCATCCTGTTACAATGAGCAAGCATCTGGTGGCTTGACACAAACCTATGTCAGTGTTGTGGCACAGGCACTGTCGCCTACAATGAGGAAACACATTGACATCTACACAAAGTTCATACATGATCATAGTCAACACAATGTGAAGGGAGAATGTGTGGGTTGCGCTGGATGACATGTTTCAAGGGCACATAATCACACACATGAGACAATTGAACCAACTCACCACATCAAACAAGTATATTGTGCACTTCAGAATTCCATCCACCCACTGTCCAAGCTGCTGTGGCACAGGACTCATACACCCCATATTTGTGTCCAACATTACCTGGATCAATCCATGTCCACTTCATATGTCACAACAGCAACAGCTACCTGCCAATGTCACAACTCTGAAATGCCCACATGAGGATGGAATGGTGAAGAGAACTAGATAAAACACAAACCAATGACTTTAGGCATGAAAAATCATACATATGACCCAAACCTCATATCAAACTTCATGAGATCCACTCACATTGCAATGAGACTAACAAAAACAAACCAGATCATTAAGATAGCAACATTTCCAAGTCTGACTTAGCAAGTAAACCTTGGCTGTATACTGCATAGCTTTATATCCCCTGTTGAATGGAGACAAATACCCCACTCAACACATCCTGACTCCTACAGTTCCCCATACAGTCACAGTTATCACATAACATTACACACTTACACCCAAGTAGTGACTGATGAAATGTGCCCACAAGTCTTCACCTTCCTCTTCATCACTGTCATCCTTACTTGGCATTTCTGAATTCTTACCCGGTGGTAATGCTAGCTCCCCCTCATCTGGAATAGATGGGATATTTCTCCTCGAGGCAATGTTGTGGAGCCTGCAGCAGGATACAATTATCTTACATACTTTTTTGGGTGAGTAGAGAAGAGCTCCACCTGTCTTGTCCTGATACCTAAATCTGGCTTTCAGGAGCCAAAAAGATCACTCCACAACACGCTGTGTCCTTCCATGGCCATCGCTGAAGCAGACTTCCCCTGGTATAGTTGGGTTCCTCACCGGTGTTAACAACCATGGACAGTTTGGGTATGCAGAGTCCCATGTAATGGAATGGGACATATGTGCAACGATGAGTCCCTCTCATTCAAAGTTTTGTTGCAAGCGTTGCATAAAACAGGGCATATGTGACTTAACCAGCCAGGCCCTCTCTGGGTACAGTTGTGGCATCAGCTGGGGAACTGCGATGTCCCTCTTGATGAAGGCATCATGGACTGAACCTGAATAACGAGCACAGACCTGTGATATATAGGGGTCCGCCAGACAAACAACTTGGACATTGATGGAATGGAAGTTCTTCCTGCTGCAATAGAGTTGTTCATTGCCATGCGGTGCAACCAAGGCAACAAATGTACTATCAATGGCTCCCACAACATGTGGGATGTGTGCCAAACCATAGAACTCAGCCTTCACATGGGCGAAATCCACATGTTGAGGAAACCGGATGTAGCTGTCCAGGTATTTTAACATTGCTGAGAGTACATTCTTCAAAATAAGACTGAGCATGGGCTGGGACATCCCAGCAGATAGGGCTACTGCATTTTGGAAGGACCTTGTGGCCAGGAGGTGTAACACTGCCATGGCTTGTATAATGGGTGGTATGCTATTTGGATGACGAATGGCAGGCATCAGATTGGGCTCCAACTGACAACAGAGATCCACAATTGTTTATAAATTCGGACAGTAGATCTGGATAATATGTCTTCCTTCCATGGCCTGAAGGTCTGGCAGTTGACAGTAGATAGGACAATGTCTGATCCTTCCCCTCCTTGGTTACCTATGTAGGAGAAGTAATGAGTTTAAGCATCACTCAATGTATCTCTTCCTACATACATTAGGCATGTCAATGACAAAGTGTGACAAGGCATGTCATCAAATGAGGACTTGATAGACAGTACAGATCACCACTTTCAATGACACAGAATCAACATGTTCCCCCCTTGCTTTGCCACAAATGAGTACACACTATCTATCTGGACAGAAATAATTTGTGCATAATACTTTCCACTCGGACTATGACTTGATGTCCCAAGACTTAAATTACCAGGAGAGGGAGGATGTGTTACAGGACAAACACTTATGATTGGTATCAACAACATTTTCGAAGTTGTGACTAATTTTTCTTAGCCATATAATGCATGTCATGCCTTTAAAATGGCATGTGCTTGACCTACTCCACTGGAATTAAGTCATCATGGCGGTAGGTGATTGCTACCACGGTAGACTCAGCCATAGGCTAACGTTTTTGCCAGTGGTGGTCGCAAGCCAATGGCTGTGTCCACCAGCAATGACAGCTGCATACCTGGTGGACGTGACGACTATGTTCTGAAAAATCCGTCACTTGACTCCTGACACTGCAGCCAGCAAGACCTCCACAACCGGAGCTGCTGTGTATCGCTTCTGAAAGCAATCATGCCACATCCAGCAGGTGATAGCGCCCCTCCCTTCTCCCCAGAGGAGCTGGAGAAGCTAGTGGAGGAGATCTACCCCTGTATGAACAGCTCTATTGTGCACTAGAGAAGCAGGTAAGTACCTCATGTCCATTTTGTTCTACTGTACTTCACCATATTTTCCCTCCTCACAGGCTAGATTGTGCCCATGTGTGTGTCAGAATGAAAAGTCAAGGCCATGTAGGTGGAGTCAGTGTGGCATCAACGGGAGATTCAATGTTCATGTAACTGTGTTCAGTGCCAGATGTTGGGTCCTTAGACTTTGGTGTGTGTGTGTTTTGAGTGAACCCTGTTGTACCTTATGATGGCTGCACAAACCTAGGTGAGGTGACATCACAGCCATCTGCAAACATCACTTGATACATGGATGTTGTCAATGTGAGACCACATGTATTTGCACAACAGCATGAGCTGTGTATGCATGGTATATGTGTCAGGTATGTGTGTGTATGTGTGTGTGTCAAGTGAGCTTTGTGTATGCTGCCTGTGAGATTTCAAACCACATCTGGCCTTACTAAACTGTTATTCAGAAGGCACATCCTGACTCACTCTGCCCTTCAGGTTACCACATGCCAATATGTTGTTGACTCTGTGATGTACTGTCATCCATGGAAGTGAAGGGAATGGAGCACCATGTGGGTTCTGTCTGCTCAGCCTGCAGAGACCAGGGCCTGTCAAATGTATCTCCCAGTATGGGTCCAAATCTAGGCTGGTGTCGAGTCTTTTGACTATGCAATTGAGACACTGTGCCCACTGCTTGTATCCAAATATGTCCTGTCATGTGAACCAATCTAGACTCTGTTAATAAATACAGCTTATTGAGGTTCTTGCCCGAAGAGTATGTAAATGGCTGTAGTAGGGAGACAATGATCTGTGTATTATGTGTACTTGGCATCACTATCAATGTGTGTCTCTGACCCGTAACAGGTCCCTTACTTCTGCAGCTCTGTTGACAGAATCACACGGGTCATATTTGTCCTCTGCAGGCTTATTGAATAAATGATAGTCCCATACCTCAGACAGTGTGATGAATCCTGGGAACCCATTATATATGACTCATTGGATTGGTCACATAGCAGATAATGGACAATGCATGCATTTGTTGGATGCCATCTCTGTAGGGTCTAGAAGTATGTTTGGGGGCACATGTACATGATATAGGACCCAGCCGCCTGAGGAGGCATGAGTATGCATTTGTCAGTCCACATGTCCACACATGGACCAGTTTGGACAAGTTCTATACCCACCATGTCAGTCCCTTCATCATTACCCAGGTGTAATATTTGAGTTTGTGCTCTGACAGTAGCCTGTAGGAGCTGTATGCAGGGAATCATTCTCACAGAGTGTGAGTGTATTAATGCATCCATGCCTGAGAAGTGTACCATTCAGAAGCCACAGAGGTGTGATATGTCCCATGGTTCCTTAGCTCTCAGTCAGCTTGCTAGAGAATGTACCACAAGATGCCAGTTGGCCTACCTAGTCAGTTAATGGCCTGAGCAGGGTGATCGATAGGTCTGCAGATTGGGAAGTGTTTGTAGTCATATGCCTGTACTCAATGACTAGTATGTGGCACAGTTGGGCAGTTTCAGCAAAAAAGAATGTTCATAGTTTTGTGTACTGACATGTATGTGACTCAGCCATTTTGGATGGGGCTTGTGGACATAATTTATTTACTTTTCTTTTGAATCCATGAAGATCAATTTCCATCAGAAAGAAAGGGATTAGTAGAGCCATCACCAAGAAAGTGCGGACTCTGGGGGTCCACAGCTGGCGGAGCACCCACTGCAGAAAGAGGAGGGAGACCTGAGATGCTGGGCCCAAAAGATTGAGGAGGCCCAGCTGGGGCTGTGCTCTCAGTGTGGGTGGGGTGCCCATTGGACACTGACCCCCCTAATGGACCACATTCTGGCTGTGGCCTACCCAGAGCTGGAAGGGCATTTGAAGGCAGCACAACAGCCACAAGGGGTTGAGTAGACACCAAATACCTGCCTATCCCTTTCTCAGGTGATTGAATAGGGTACTGACTGCTCCCCCTGACAATTGGGGATGAGCCATGTGTAAGACAGTAGATGGGAGATTGTTTTTGTTGACATGTAATGTGTATCAATCTGGTCTACCTTGCCTTCTGAACCTGGGATCTGGTACAATTCTGGGGGGACTCCTCAAACAACTTTCTCTGTAGGGACCACAAATGGCCATGTACAGTGATCTTTCATGTACTTTTTGTTGTTGTAGTGGGTGTAATTTCTGACCCACAGATCACTTCCCTTGAAAGTCACAGACAAAAGGTAAGTGGGTTATGGATCACTGTCCTCTGCCATGTCTCTGGGCATATGTGTGTATATATATGGTCATCTGCCACCCAGAAGCAAGTTTTCTTGAGTGTATGATGTGTGCTAGTGCCTCACTGTAGTACGCAATGTGTTTGTGCTCAGCATAGATGCGACATAGCTTATATGGTTAAGGGTTTGCAGATGTAGAAAACTACTTTCCCTTGGTAAGTGGGGAATGTCCATTGAGTAAAATTATGTCTCACGACTGTAGCCAATATTCCTTGTGCCTACATGTCAGCATGTGTCCTTTTCTCTTTAGTAACCATACTTATTCTGCAATTTCACACATGTTCTACCCATGTTGATGAGATGTCTGTATCCCCTCACATATATTTATACATGGCAAACTGATAGTGTAATAGCACATTTACAAAGCTGATCCATTTCATGTTGTGCCATAGACAGGAGTTTGCCAGCATTGTTTATTATCTGACAGACACCTTCATGCGTCATAGTATGTCATTTATCATGTAAGGCTGCAATTGCAATAGGGGACATGACATTTAGGCCCAGGCTGTGGAAGCAATCTGTGTTTATCTATGAACCACTCTGTTTTTATCTATGCCCTTGATGTGGCATCTTGTGGAAAAGTGCACTGCACATGTAGAAGGATTGAGGTTTGTCTGTTGTCATGCATCATGGAGTTACTTGCAGTGATGTTGACATCACATGTGTTTGGGTTCAGGCGTTCATCCACAGGTACCAGGTTTGGCATGTCTTAAATGTGGATAGTGATGTTGCTTCTCATTGGACAACAAGTTAGGATCCTTCTATTTTTCCTTGCAAGTTCTGTGTCTCTCCAGCATGCGAGGTACAGATCTGTACCACGGACACACTCAGATGATGTCATTGTAATGGGTGTCAGATATTAGTGCTGGATATCCTGGGGCTGACTGATTAATTGTTGTGTGTATTCTGGAGACATCTCTCCCTGGCATACATTTTTTCCCTACAGTGACACATTTGAGGACTATCAGAGTGACATTGATACTACCCCCTTGACTCTATTGGTACAGGTGTAACTTTTTGAGCTGTACATTGTTGAAATGTGTCCATTGTGACATGGGTATTTCCATGTCAACTACTCCAGGATATTTCACTTTTTTATCTGTAATAGCTGGATTTCACTGGCATCATATCAAATTGATGGTACAACATGTATGTGCAAAATAGATGTGTGCATAAACGTGTGAAATATGGGAAGTTACTTTAACAAGGGACTGTATTGTTGGCTACAAGTGAACTGAGGTCTGCTGCTTGTGGCACAGCTGAGAGGATGGAGAGGTCACCTAGTTGTTGTATGGGCATTCTGGTTACAAAACTTCAGCCTTGCACTTGTAGTTGTCCAGGATCTCGACTACCCTACGGGTAACTTTGGTAAGTCCAGATGGCATGCATGCGTATGTTATGGCACATGAAAGTGCCACTTTGGTGAAATCATTTTATGGAGCTTATTTAACATGATGGTATTGTCAATCAGAGATTCTGATTGAGTGGTTATCATGTATATGTTATGACCCTATTTCTCATTCTTTTCGCAGCATCAGCACAGGCAGGCAAAGGAGACGGGGCATAGACGAGTGGGGAAGCATCTGGCCACGGGACCATGGGCCAAGATTCCACTGACACAAAGGGACCTAGTGGCCTGCAGGGCAAGCAGAAGATGGGTTCTACAACCTCATCATCGGATTCCTCCTTTAGTGGCCACTCTCTAGTTGCAGCAGACCCATCGGGGACCCCCCCAGTACCATCCTTGTCCACCACCTACCCCTGTTCTATTACCACCCTCCCTGTTGCTCCCCACCCAGTTGGCCGTGCCCGCTCACCCAAGAGGGTGGGCGTCTCATTTGCCACAGGCACTTCCGCCCCAGCCCCTGTTACTCCTGCTGCCCTCAGTGAGGAGGATTTTGACCTCCTGAAGATTGATCTCTTTGGGTCAGACTGCCATTGTGAATGCCATTCAGGGATTGGCAAGTCAGCTACAACAGACTAATGCATTCCTGGAAGGCATTCATGGTGTAATGTCTGGCTTGCAGACATTTTGTCGGGCTGTGGCCTCCACACTGATGGCAGCAAGGCACCCCCCAGCTTCTGTCCACCCTCCACCTTCCTCTTCCAATCCAAATCTCCCCTTCCCCTACATACCCAAAGCACACAAACAGATTTTCATGCATCTACCTCAATAGACAATCCTAGCGCACACAGGGACCACAAGACACACCGGCACGCACACAAACAACATCCACCCACAGACACAGCAACACTCACAACTTCCCCTGACACACCCACCATCTCCAGCATCACACACACACACGACATGAAGCCTACCTACAAACACCAATGCAACAGTCACTGACACAGCCACCACACCCATTCTACCTTCAGATACCACCCCAGTAGACCCTCAGACATCCACCCCAAGCACCACACCCACAGACACCACATCTACCGACACACCTACATCCACCATACCTGCAGTCACCACCCCAAGAGACACCCACCCACCATTGCATCCCCCATCACCTTTACCCCCAAGCCTAAGACACATAAACGCCTTCACTCACCCACCCAACAGACACCCACCACACACAAGCATACCTTGCATAAGCACGCACCCAAGACATCTACACCTACACAGCCTACAGCCACTCCCTCAACCTCCAAATTCCACCCCGCCTTCTGATGACCGTCCCCATCTGTTTAAAAAAAAAACCTGTTCCAGTGTGACCTTGGCGTTACCCGTGCTCTCCCCACCTGAACCACACCCAAATTAACCTCACCAAGCTCCCAGTCCGTCCCTTCCACCTCCATGGCTTCCCCTGGAAGTAGCCATTTCTCCACCCCCGAAGATGCCAACCCCTCCCAAAAAGAAGCCCATTCCTCCCAAGAAGAAGGCTACCCCTCCCCAGCCCAAACCCCCCTCCCAAATCTGATCCGTCCCTCGATAATCCCTGATGTGCCTGCCTGCCCCTTTGATGCCCCTTCCTGCGGCGGTTACTTGGCAGTCAGAAGTCAAGTTAGGGCACAACAGTGTGCCATTATTGGCAAAACTTCATGGACTGGCAAATGGCCTTTGGACAATCTTACTTGTTTGTATAAATAAACCCAACAGATGTTTTGTTTTGGGTACAGCTTTGTCCTGCAATTACTTTTCTAGCTATCTGTTGTATCTGAGTTACTTTGGTTGTGTGTCTGCTGTTGTGTGTGTTTGAGCCTGCTTGATGCTCCAGTTGCTGTTGTTAGCAGTATGTGAGTTTGTGTGCAGTGTTGTTCTCCCCCATAAGGGTATATGTTGTGTGTGTGTATATATGTGTGTGTGTGTGAGAATGCAATGGTGGTGTAATGGCATTGTGCACTGTTTGGTAAGATATTTCTTATTGTTATGTCCAATGTGAACATGTATGGTATGATACTTGTCCCCCCAATCTGGCTTATGTGTTCATGAGATGTGTGTCATCTTGAGTTTTGTATGTGCAGACATGGAGTGTGAAGAATTGTGCTAGCTTCGTTTGCATTTGCCTCTGCATGTGTACGTTTAGGTGTGTGTCCCTGCAAATGGTTCCTGCAGAGATATGTCCCAGGCAGTGGGAGATGTATGTGCTTAGTTGACGTTCCCTTCCCCATTTTGTAGATGCGCATGACAATTGCTTTTAGTATTGTTTGTCCCTGAGACCCATGTAGGGCCATTTCCTGTTGAGATGTTGGTTGAGGGTCCTTTTCAAAGTGCTATATGTCCCAGTGCAGTCTCCTTCCTTGTGTGCCCCAGATGGCCCCATCCCAATTGTGAAGGTATAGTTGTTATGCTGTTCTTGGTGTATTTGCTTCTCTGTATTTTATGCATACAATTGTGCTACCGTTGGGCTGTGATGTGTGTGTCCATTGCAGGGGTGTTTACTAGTGTTGTTGTGTTGCATGCCACATTGATAGGTATTTGTGTTGTATATGTGCACAGTCCCTGGCCAGTATGGAATGTTGTTGTGTGAGCTGTAATTGTATATGTGCTGTAGGTGTGTTGTTGTCGCCATGTGTGACAGTGTTGTGTAGCCTTCAGTGTCCCTGTTCCTGGGCTGTGTGGCCGTGTGTATTTGTGTAGTGTTGCAGTGCAGTGTGAGTGTGCTGGCCAAAGTGTGCGTAGTGTCTGTGTGTACATGTCCGTGCTGATATGTCAGTGAATGTGTGTCCTATGAGATGTGTGGCAGCTGCCCATGGCGTACCCCCCCTATGATGTGTTTACCGGTGCTACAAACAATTTTTAAAGGTTGATGATACCGGTAGGTGTGTGTACTTATGGTTCATGGCGTCCACTTCAACATTGATTTTGTGGTCTTTCGACGAGCAACAGCTGCATGATGTTTGTGAATGGCTCCATGCGGGCACCTGACATGGTTGCCTGCATTTGAGTGTCTCTCTTTATACTGTCAGTTTCTGCTAACTTATACATGGTGGTTGGACCACCATGGTCATGTTGGTGGTGTGCAACCTCGTAATGGGTCCATGGAAAAACTGTCTCCGTCTGCCTGTTTGTGTTTCCTTGGCACTGTGATGGTCTGTGCTGCCTGGCGGTGCCGGCGGGACCACCAGCGGTCATTTGTTTGTATTACCGCCTTAAAAGGACTTTTATTTGTAGTTTACATACAGTGATTGGTGTATCCTACTTCCATACAGCAGACCATTAACAACCAACATACTGGTTTGATTTTTCTCTTTTTGCAACTTTTGAGTTTGATTCACAATTATGTCTCAGTCTGGTGAGCCATCAGTTGGAGCTGCAGAGTTGGTATTTCAGCAGGTAAGGTTAGAGATATATTGGGTGCCTCGGCTCAAAAACGTCTGCAAGGAGCTCACATGTCCTATTAAAAGTCTCACTAAAAAGGAGGAGCTGAAAAAGGAGCTGAAGACCTGGTTGGCAGCAAAGAAGGCTGATGAGGAAACAGGGGAGGAGAATATGATTGTGGAGGGAGAGAAGCAAAACCTGCATGATGATCTGATGAAGAATCAGGATCTGCCTGGGAGTAAGGAACCTTCCAGGTCACGTAGCAGTGTTTCCTTAAGAGGTCTGACCCCAGAGGAGCTGGAGGACAGGCGGGCGGCTCCAAATGGAGCTGAATAAGCTCAAGCTGAAGCACGAGATGCCGCTTCAGTTGGAACTAGCTAGGTTCAAAAGAGAGGCAGGGAAAGAGAAAAACACAGTAGAAAAAAGAGAAAGTCACCATAGAAGGTGCATATACCCAAGGATGTGGTGAAGGATTTTGTTGTGGGGCATGCCATAGAGCAGTGGTTCAGGGGTTATGAGATGGTGCTGAGGATGCACAGGATCCCAATGATAGATTGGGGGCAGGCCTGTGTATTTCTCAGTGGAACGTAGGGACACCTTGTTGAAGAGGATCAGATGAGGTACCCTGCAATGAAGGACGCCCTGACCAGGTGGTATGGGCTCACCCCAGAGAGTTGCAGGGTAAAGTTTAGGGAGAGTACTAAACTTGGGTCCCAAACATGGGTGGAGTATGTGGATTCTTTCTGCAGAGCACTGGATGGTTGGGTGAAGGGCAGTGAGGTAACAGACTATCAAGGGCTGTACATTTTGATTGCATGGGAATACTTGTCTAGTTATTTTTCAGAGCTGCGCCAGCACTAGATTGACAGCAAGCTTACTGGCCACAGGAAGATTGCCAAGAAGGGGGACTGCTGGCTCAGCACCACAGGTCCAAAAGAAGTAGTATGTGGGAGACTCAGCCAAGGGTGGGCAGGGTCCCCAACAGAAGAAGGAGGGGGAACAGGGATAAATGTAAGGAGTTCCCCAAAGGGCCCTAAACCAGTTCCCAGGGTAAGGATTCCCAACCCTCTGTTGAAAAGAAAAGTTGGTTCCCTTCAGGAAAGTCTTCAGGGAAAGTACCCTGAAGTGTTTTGCCAGTAACCAGGAAGGTCATTTCAGGGGTGGGGGGTGAGTACCTAGTGGGCACATCCTGGCAGCAGTGGGCAGACACTATGGGTGCTGGTGGGCAGACACTACCGGTGGGCATACACTACGGTTGGCCACAGTTAGTGGTGGGGAGCCAGCTGAGTTGACCCTAGTCTCCCTGGGTGAGGGTGAGGTAGTCCAGAGGGGGACAGCCCAGAACCTATAGGGGAAGAAGTGGCCGAAATGGGGGACCTAACTGAGCTGACTCTTTGGCAGTGGGAAAGAGGGCCCACTAGGGAGGAGTTCAGTGCAGCGAAGAAAGCGTGCCCCAGTCTTGAGGGACTTCGGAAGCAGGTCAAAGCCCAGGCAGCTGGTTACACTTCTTGATCTCACCTGATTTACTGGAAGAATGATCCCCTATATAGCAAGCCTAAGGTTGCTGATCCTGGGGCAGCATGTGTGCTGGTGGTACTCCAGTGTTTCAAAGTCTTCCTATTGAGTCTGACTCATGATGTGCCACTGGAAGGTAATTTGGGGCAGGACAAGATGTTTGGCAGGCTTGTCACCCACCTTTAATGGCCCCAAATGAGGAAAACCTCTGATGTGTTCTGCAGGACCTGTCAGACCTGCTAGGCGAGTGGCAAATCTGGGAAGAGGTGCAAGGCTCCTCTTTAACTGTTTCCTGTCATGAGCACCCCTTTTGAGTGGGTGCGCATTAAAATTGGGAGGCTTCTGGATCCCAAGAAGCTATGGGCAACAGGTTTATCCTGGTCTTGGTGGACCATGCAACCCAGGATCCGGAAGCTATCCCTCTGAGGACAGTGACTGTGCCCACTGTGGCCAAGGCACTTGTGGTGATCTTTACCTGTGTGGGTTTCCCCATGTAGGTGGTATCCGACCGGGGTACCAATTTCATGTCGTACATGACAGCCACGTGGAAGGCGTGTGGTGTTACCTACAAGTTCACCATGCCTTTCCACCCCCAAAGCAATGGTTTGGTTGTAAGGTTTAACAGTCCCCTGAAAGGCATGATTATGGGTCTCTAAGAGCTCATGAGGCGTAAGTGTGACATTCTGTTACCACCCCTGTTGTTTGCCTACAGGGAGGTACAGCAGAAGGGTATTGGTTTCAGTCCTTTTGAACTTCTACATGGGCACCGTGTGGGAAGGCCTCTCAGTTTGGTGAAGGTGGGCTGGGAGCAAGCTCTTAGAAACCATCCCAGGATGTATTCAGTTACATGCTGGCTTTCAGGAACAGACAGCCCGCTTCCGGAAACTCACCCAGGAGAGTCTGGAAGCAAGCCTGGTAGAAATGAAATGATGATATGACCAGAATACCATTTTGGTTGAGTTTCAGCCTGGCCATAAAGTGTGGGTGCTGGCTCCAGTAGAGCCCCATGCTCTCCAAGACAGCTGGACTGGGCCTTTTGAGGTGAAGGAGTGGGGCGGAAGAACACCCCTGCCACATTCCAGGGACTGGTCAACCAGGTCCTGGCTGAGTAGGAGAACTTCAGTGCCTCCTACTTAGACATTGCTGTCTTCAGCTCCAGAAGGGAGGACCACTTGCACCACGTCCAGGAAGTGTTAAGGGCCCTGCACAGTGCAGGCCTCGCTATCAAGGCCAGTAAGTGCCATACAGGGTAGGGGTCTGTGGTATACTTAGGACACCAGGTAGAGGGAGGCCAGATGGTTCACCTAAAAGCAGAGATTGACACCACTCTGGCTTGGGAACCCCTCAAGACGCAGACAGAGGTGAGAGCCTTTTTAGGTCTCAGTGGATACTATAGTAGATCTGTCAAGGGGTATGGCACCATTGTTGCTTCCTTGATAGAGCTGACTTCTGAGAAGCAGCCACATCAGGTGACCTGGACAGAGGCGTGCCAGACTGATTTTGACACCTTCAAGGAGGACGTGTGCACCGCACCCATGCTCATGGCTCTTGACTTTTCCAAGGAATCTGTGGTGCAGACAGGCGCCTCAGGACATGGTGTGGGTGCTGTGCTTTCACAGATAAATGAAAAGGGCCTAGATCAACATGTAGCCTTAACTAGTAGGATCTTACTTCCCAGGGAACAGAGATGGAGTGTAATAGAAAGGGAAGCTTTTGCTGTGGTCTGGACACTGAAAAAGCTAAGTCTGGGTGCTGTGTCTGTCCTTACACAAAGCAATCTCCAACCCCCTGGAATGTGTCTGGGGCCAGGACAGAAAAGGCAAGGTCTTGTGCACTTCAAGGAATTTGTCTTTGAAGTTGCCTACTTCAAAGGCAGGAATGGGTATGAGTACTGGACCTCTGAACACACATAGTTAGAATCCTTCTGGTCTGAGGACATTCTGCCAGAAAGAAAAGCTGGATGCTGTAGGAGGGACTGTCACTCTGTCTGTTGCTTTGCTGTATTGGCCTGCTGCTTGCTGCTGCTGTCCTGGTAGTGAAAGGACTAGACTTTGCTTTCTACATCCTGCTTCCAAAGGTTCTCCAAGGGCTTGGACTGAGCTTGCCTCCGGTTAAGAAGTCTCAGGGACAGCAAAGGCTTAATCTGCCAGCACCTTGGCTCTCTTGCTGAGAGTTCTGACTTGCCAAGTGGTACCAAATCTAGTGCCTGGGCCCTTGGGAGTGATATCTGGTGTAACCAAGAAGACACAAGCACATAAACTCCAGAGCGACTTTGGAACCGGTGCCGCTGTCTGACTCAGTGCTGCTGCCTGCACTGGAGCCGTGGTCCCCACTGAGTGCAACGACTGGGACCAATGCTGCAGGCCGCCGCCACTGCAGAACCTCTGAAGTCCTGCCACCGCATGAGTCCTGAGTGCTGTGCCACCAATGTCCACGACACCTGACTCTGCCATGGCAGCAGTGGCCCCATGGTGTGATTGCAACACCATGATGTTGACGCCCTGCATCTTGACCTGCTTGATTAGACTCCGCCTTGTTGAAAGGAACAAATGCTTCACCACCGACATTGCATTACCTCCCCTGCAACCGAAAGGAACAGACATCTCATCTCCTCCGCCTCGCAGTAAGGAACCAATGCCTCACCTTCCTGGTAGCAGTAAGGAAACAACGCAGCACTAGCTCCAGCATCCCCTCACCTCTCAGAATCTGTACAGCGTCTTTGTTTTTCAAGGTATTTTATCCGGGGCACGTATGACTCTATGACCGGCCAGCAACATCCAGGTGTGTTACTCTGTCATCATGCTGTGATAGCCTTTCTAAACTGGTTTGGAGTACTTTTTGGTTGGTTGGTGGTGGTGGTGGTGTGTGTGGTGGTGTGGTGTGGTGTGGTGTGTGTGTGTGTGTGTGTATATATATATATATACATATATATATATATACATATACACACAAATACTTTACACATTGCCTCTGAGATAAACCTAACTACTTGAGCCAAGCTACGAAGGTGGTGAGCAGGGCTAATCTTAGCTGTGTGACTCTCTTACCCTGAATGGAGTGAGGGTCTGTACTTGGACAGACTGAAAGCCACTGCCAACTTGAAACCCCATTTCTAATGGGCAGGTGTCACATGGTCACTGATGTGACTGTCCAGTTCTCTTCTGTGTTGAAAGGCTTTTACCAATGGCTGTGTTGTTCACACATGCCTGACCATGTTCTTCTGCACATTGGTGATATCTAGTTGACTCACTCCCAAACTTTCTTGGATTGCTGATCCGGTAGGAGGTTGACCCTGGTATTGTCTTTGTGTTTTTTTTTTTGTGACTGGTTGAGCATTTTTTGATTATCATAAAATTAATTACATTGTCTATCACATAACTCTTTCAATATATGTTCTGAATAAGCCTACATAGGTAGAGGTGTACATAGGTAGTGGGCTTGTTGTTATCCATTTCTACTAGTTGAATTTTCTAAGGCAAAGAAACAGACATGTATAGTACTTAATCTAGAGTGACATTTCTTTTTTCCTTGAAGGCATTCAAACACAAGTATGTAGTAAACAGATATATGAAGTGGTTAGGCATAGCCTTTACTTAATTGTTCACTTCTTTGTAAGCCATATATCTCGTAGCAGTTTCCATTTTTGAATTCTACCACAATTCAAACAGTATTCTTTGCAAGTGATTACCTTTTCCTTTGGTGGGAAGACCATTTCATAATATGGAAAGAAGGGTAAATTTACAAGCTGTATTACTAGTACTTTCTCCAGCGTACTGAGGCTTCTAGTCTAGCATAGACCAAGTTTTATTGAAATGTTATTCTTCACTGAGTCCCAGTTTACGTGTCCTGAACAGTCCTCTGAGAAGAGCACCCCTATAATTTTGGCAAGCTCCTTTGTGATTCTGACATTGTCTTTGGCTAACCCTTTCCAATTCCCTATTGTGAGAGAGAGGCAGGTGTTCTAATCCATATTCCATGACAATCCCGAAGCTTAGATTAATACTAAAGTGTAGGACTGTCCCTCTGACGGACGCTGGGTCAAGACAAGTCTGGTGGTGTCATTCTTGAAAGCCACACACTTGGCAGCCTCGCCCTCATCACCTGGAACAGGGAAACCTTTTATGATTTTCTCTCTTCTGCGTGTGGCAAGCAGGGGTTCTGTGGCACAGAGGAATACCGCAGGTGACACAGGGTAGCGTTAGCCTATCCCCGCATTGATACCTATGCCATATATAAAAAGAACTGAAGCAAAACTTTGCTTTTGAGCTTGGTATATAACAGTTGTAGCAGGTCAAAAAGACTTTTAAAAAAAAGTCTGTGTGGCTTCATTCCTGGGCACATTATCCTGGAATACGCTGTCAAAGACCTCTTGTAGTTCCAGAGACAATGGATTACCTGTTTCACCTTCCCTCCAGAGGGCATTTCTTATGGCAAATAGGTGTGGATGATAGGCCCAATAGCATAAGAGATCAGTGGTGTAACACTGCGAAGTACATAGAAGGTGCCCCCCTCCGGACTCAGGAGCTCTCAGGCCATGCTACTGTGCTAAGGCCCCTTGGCGCTCGGAGACCCACTGCACCGTGGGGGTTGCGGGGGGCCTGTGTTATGCTACTGTAGGAGATATATATTCATACCACTTCTATGATGTAGCCGATAAGACTAACTGGTGAGGATCCCAATTTGCTTTTAGTTTCGCTCCAGTAACCTCCACCTTACTTTTGGAATTATTTTCTATGATAATAGTACCACATTTGTTGTCACTTGCTGGAGTGTGTTATCGGACCCATTTCAAGCAGCAGGACCCATTTCATTCTCAACCTTGATAATGCACACGTAATGAATGTGTCAATGCTCAAACAAGTGGATCTGTGTTCCAATATGCTTGTATTAACCTACTTTGTACTTTGAGCCATTTTATATTTGCTCCACACTTACTGCATATGTCCAGTTCTTGCAATGGTAATAAATAAAGAAATATTTAAAAATGAAAGCCACCCTACACATTACAGCAAATGTCATCGAAGGCCCAAAGGAATCTGACAGCATCAAGCCAAACCATGAAGGAGCTACATTGGCTCTCTGCCCAAGCCCACATTATCTTCAAAGCCACAGCACAACAAGACTAATAGAAACAGCACCCCGGCTTACATGGTCACACCATACTAGAATTCAGGACATTGCTAGAATAAAAAAAAAAAAATCACAAAATAGAAAAAACATAAAGCTGGTCGTCTCCATTTACATCCACATCATCTGGAATAATCAGCACTATTACAACTATCTTCCAACTCCAAAACAATCAGAAGACCCACCCTTCAGAGGACATTACACCTCATAACCAGAGGGCCCACTGTCCTTGAATATTCTCTCACTACAAAAGATTGTTAATGATATTCCTAGGCCCACAGACATTTACAGCGCTTCTTTGCTCTCTAGCTAATTGTGTGCCCTACTTGTACACACATAATGCTGACACTGGCTTGGAATGCTATCAACCTTCTCATGGGCCACACTTTCTGAACTGATTCTGTCAATGTCCACCGTAGGACCTTCAGTACTACTGATTGCAGCAATACACTTCTGCTGGCGTTTCATCAGACCTTCGCCTTGATATGCAGTGTCCTAGGCCACCCCCAGCTCCCGTCGGTTACATGACAATGGATATGTGATGTTTGAGCCCCCGCCGCTTCGTCTCCACTGCGGCAGGATCAGCCTTGACAGAGACCACCATGTTATCATGTGCAGACATGCAATGCTCCATGCTCTCAATGGCACCTCTCATAATCAGACTGTCTGTAGTGTTGTAGGGCTTCTCTGTGGATCATTGTGACACTGATTGCCACTTATTGGGCAGGCGATAGTTACTGGGACATTATCTGTGGAGCTTACCACTGGTGTCTCGTGATCCCAGGGACTTTTGCACTCCAAGGACCTGATTCACAAAGATGAACTTACACTTTTGTGTAAGTTTACAACTGCATGCTGTTCACAAAGGTATTTTACAAGTAGTATCTTTACGAATGACAAGTCTCTGCACATAAAAAAAAAAAAAAGAAGTGTGCTATCTTTTTCTGTCCAGAGACTGCACTCATAAAGATACTACTCGAATCAGTCCCCAAGTGTACCCTCAGCATAAAGTCAATGTTTTCAATTTATTCAGAGCAAAGCAAAATCCTTATTTAGTGAGGATGCATAGACAAGCAGGTGGAGCGGATGTCTTTTTATTGGCATATTATCTTAATTCTCAACAGCCGACGTGTTTCATCACCAATGTGACTTTTTCAAAGCTAATGATTGTGCCCCGAGGACCACAACGTAGACTTGAGGAAAAGGTCAATTCGCAAAATTGAAAAATCAACCTGTCCAAGTGAGTAGTGACAAGTGCCTGAAAATACAACATTTAATAGCTAGTCAATAAGTCCGGTTGCAGATAGACCAAACATTTTCTTAAAATATTCAGGTGTAACAAGAACTGATGTAAAAAGGACCAATGAAAGTGCGGTGTATCCTCCAATCTCAGTCTAGGTATTGTGAGGTCCCGAAAGAAAGCACCATTCAGAGGGTGGACTGTGGTAAAGCCAGTCTGAGGTCAATCGCATAGTAGTGAAGCATGGAGTAAATTGCTTCAGAAGGTGATAGAAGACTGAGAACTTCAGTTCTGTACGACACAAATGATTAAACCCAATAAACTCAACATAAAGTTAGAGCTATATTTTACAAAGCACTATGGGAACGTTTTCAAGGTGAACAGTAAGAACATGTCTTCTACCTCCCCACCTCTCCCTGCCAAATTTAGAGAGTGAAGAATGGCAGCCTTTCCTATGATGGGGCCACCCACAAGCTCCACTACTAGGAATACTATGTAGGTTGTGAACACCCCACCAACCGTGGCAGTAGACTGGCAGTAGATGATTTCTGATGGTGCCACCTTCAAGACAGATCCACATTATCCATGATGACTGCCATGGAAATAAACAGTGTACCTATCTGTGGTTGTGTGAAAAACTCCTCGGACGTTAAGAACATTTCTAATGTAGGCAGTTGAAAGTTTTATTTCCAGTACTCACAGTGGGGGCAGCGATTCCACCAATGCTGAACAGGAATGTGAAAGCGCCATCGTGCATATTTTCCCTATGCCATTCTGATGCGAGTGGCCCCAGAAGACAGACTTTTGTTGCAGTGGTGGATCTGTAAATTCAGAGGACTCCCCTCCTCCAATGTTTTGCTCCACCACACAGATACGTGGTCCATCAGATCATCTTAATATCAGACCCAAGCTCTTATTCGTAGATAAGAAAAAAAGCAGGTAAAGATCAATGCAGATCTTCCTACATATTTCTGAAGCCAAAAATACAACCTCAAAATATAGTGATTACACAGTAAGGGGCTGCAGGATGAAATAACAGATGAGCTTACAGACAGTTATCCTACAGGTAACAGAGCAGCTGTCCTTGTCAATGTTTACTAACTCTTCGGTTTACTACAAGCTACATTAAATATAGCCAGTCAAAGGGGAGGTGTCAGAAAGAATTTTAATTTGTACGATAATGGCATTTCCATCGGACAAGGTATGTAGTTAGTTTGGCCTTTTAGCACTGACTCAAGTATATACTGACTAGCTACGATATCTGTAACTCTTGTCCAAACTGTTCTGTGGCCAAGGTTACAAGGCAGGCCTACTTTGTATGTCTGAACCAAGGTGCCCGAGAAGCAAATACTCCAATCATTAAAAAAACACATGGGCACGACTTGGGGAAAACTAGCTCAGATCGAAACTAGTCTCACAGTTATAATTGATCACAGAGGGAAAACTGATGCTGGATTTGGGCTAGCTACAAGCATCTGGGGTACCCAAGTACTGGTGTCTTGAAACTTTCTAGTTACTTTCAAACATTTCTGTTCCTGGGAACAACCAATGGCACATTTGGGACTGGGGGACTAAGATTTAAGGTAAGATTTCAACCATTGCTTCAAATAAGATTAAAAAACATGCACGTCAAAACAGTCTGGTCCCTCGCAAGATGTTTTTGTTAGTGGGGAACCGTTACGGTTCAACCAATACTTCAGGAAAGAATATTCATGGACCTGAAGAGGCTAGAGGGATAACTCAAACTGTTTTGGGGGAGGGGTGACCGCTGCAGCCAACAGGACACTTCTCTAAACCCTAGTAACTTATGTAAAAATTGATTATTAAAACTCACCATTTAGCTCCATATTTTTTAAGTTTTCTTGGTGGAACCCCTGAAATTTCCAATAGGCAGTTTATTTTCACTCAGTGCAATGCAGGGTAGGTATTACCACCCTCTTTCAAGCTTTACTCATCACCACTGATACACTGTGCGAGCTCTTTGGATCTTTCAGATTTAGGAAAGCTGCAGACTTTATGTGCATTGCTTCTAAGATTTTCTCAATGCTGGGACATCAGTGCATGTTTCAAGACAAACGAGAGGAGCACTGTGAAACGTACTTAGATGTCTTAGTAGTGACTAAATATTTGTAAACCCAAGTATAAGTGTCTCTTTTTTAATGACAGTAATTACGTTATCTCCGTCATGATTTCCTATTTTTTTCTGGTCCTCCCTCATGAAGCACCCCTATTGGTGTAAATAATCACTAACGTTTTTCAATTACTATTCTTGTCAGGACAGAAATACATCTTGCAAGTGGAGTACAAAAGTGCCTGCTACAATATTTATTGTGGAGTAGCACATTTATTTAGACCCTGTGCTGCTTGTTTCTATGTTCTTCTTCTCCCAATAGCAATACAATCAGTTTAAAATGTTTCGAGTGACCCGCTATTTGTAATCCTTAATATTATGTGAATTCCTACTTGATGCACTTGTCTTCATTTGGTCCTCTTCTCCTGGTGTTTCTCATGTTTTCTCTAATCATTTCTCTAGATTCCTTCATCCAATTTTCATAGGTTACATGGAGCATCTTATATCTCTTTTGATTCTTCTATACATTGAAGTCTTGATTTTGCTGTTTAATTTTAGACATGTAAATAATGTTATGCTTTTATATACCACATTTTAAGCATTTTCCTACCACTTTTGTTACTCGCCTGTGACTTTTTTCATAATCCATGAGTTTGATAGAAACACATCACCTTATCTGATTCAATAAGACACAGAGGTGAAATCATGTCCAATTTGTTTGTCCACTACCATTCTTTAGGTGCAGTAGCTTCTTGGAGCAGTGTCCTCCTTTGTTTGCTTCTTCATTCATCAGTTTTATACTCCATATTTGAAAAGTTTTGCCAGAGGAGATTTTTTAAAAATGATTGTTCCTTAGATCTCTTGTGTTTATTCAACCTTACCTTCACCGTACGTTCTGTATTGCCAATGTATGGATGGAAACAAGGACATTTAAATCAATATAATACAAATCTCAAGTCACCTGTTGCAAAATGTTTACAACTGAGTTTTCTTCCCACAGTGAGTGGGTGGTGTTCCTCGTCTACTTTTACTGTATTTTGCCATATTTGCTATTAAGTACTCAGTTTCTGATTTCTCTGTACTTTCAGCTATCATACCATACCCTTGGTTTCGATCTGATGCAAGTCACTATAGAGGTGCAACATGAGTGCCCTTTCTTTGCAGTGTGGCATTGATTCTTTGGCAACATGAATATATTTGACAGCTATGCATCTAGTATTTTATGGTGAGCACGTGGTCTTCTCATAGGGACATACATACTTCTGTGTTTTTCAGACGTAGTGCTCCTATTTACAGTGCACCGGTTCTTTTGTGAGTTTGTATACTTCCATTTTTCATCAACATATCCCATATCCTGATAGACTAAGGCCTGTGAGAATGTTACTTTAATATGTTACAAATATGTGTTCCTCAGCCAGTCTCTTAGACGTTCCACGTCCACATATCACATCTCAGTTAAGGTCAATTTCTAACTTCAGGTGAACTTTGTGGGCACATATGCATTTCCACAGGGTCAACACTGCTCACATTTTTCTTATTAATAATGACATTATGATCGTTGTTGATCCTCTATCTTGTTTCCACTTGATACTATTGTCCCCATATTTGTCTCAGAAAGGAAATTAAGTATTTGTTGAGGATGATCTCCCACTCGCTTTATTGGCTGCTGATAGCCATCTTTTGGTGTAGTATATCAGACAAATTCGAAAGGGTGGACTTGCGTCCACAGTACAAACAGTCGTTCTGTACCAGGATTTGTCATGATTCCTTGAAGACAATTATATGCTGTTTCACAGACAACTTAAAATCTCGTTGTTCCTTGAATAATCGGGTATAATTATGAATTAGTTGCTTGTGACATTAACACTAATACGCTTGTTGACAGTCAAGTGTTAAGTAAACAGTGTTTGTCACTGCACACATGGCTGACCCCAAACCTGGCTTAGCACAGGAAGCATCAAATCGCTTCTATTTTTATCTCGATATATGATGAGGAGTGCATTGCATATTTCAGCTCTAAACTTACAGCATGGTCCCACAGATTCATTGTGGCATCAGAATCCTCAGCCAACAAGAGATGACCTGCATCTGTAGATGCCTCCTCCCTAGTTGGCATTGGTTACTGAGATCAAGCAATAGTGGCCTGGAAGCTGCTGCAGCAGAGGAGGATGAGTTGGAGGAATGCTGTCCCTGCTGAGTCGAGTTTCAGGCAAACTGACTCAAAAGGTTAGCTGCTGTAAAACAGGCTGTGAAGGTTGATGTTGTCTATAAGCTAGCCCCTGCAATAGCCTCTGAACTCCCTGACCTAGTGGGGGAATTGTTTACAAGTGTGGCTAAACCATGGTACAGCTGTCTTTCAACTGTTCCAGTGTCGCATGAGATTTCTCCCCAAATAGCCTGAGCCAGGGATCGTTGCACATCACCAGAAAACCCAGATCAGCTCATTGAGCCACACCTTCTAAGCATGATGCTGGTGCCAATAGCACTGTCAGTACAGTCTATCGTGTCCAGGGTGGACCAGGGCATGTACTTTGCAGCATCTTGGACATCATGAGCAGTCTGGGCTAACAAGGCCCAGAGATCCTCTGGGGCTGATGCCAAAATATTACTGTGCACATCCCACAAAGCATGTGACTACCGGCCTAGTAAGCAAACTGCATTGGTAAATCTAAGTGCTAAACTGGCTGAAAAGAACAGCCTTTCCCCACGGGCATCATTCACTTAGATTCCCTGTTCGTGTGATTGGCTAGAAAGGAACCTGTGTTGACCTTACATATTGAGACTTGGACAATGGGGTTCTCCAGTCTAGTGTTTCATTAGAAAGTACTGATCACCAGTGGCAAGTCTATGCCACTGAGCAATGGGTCGACTGATTGGTGGTTGAGGGCATTGTCATGGTTTGCTTTAAACTGTGCCAGTTGCTCAGGTGAAGCATGCCCGCCCTGATCGAAGAATTTCAGTCAGCACATTTGATTTTGTCATAGTGGCGGGCAACTGTAGTTCTATTGCCTACGCTGCCTTTGAACCACCACTGTAAACAGGGCACTTTCCTCAGCAGGCAGCTTGTGTAGCGAATCTAGCTATGTTTCAGAGAATGTATCTAGCACATTGGCATTTTGTAAGTCAAGATATAGTATATAATTAGTATAGTGAGGAGGAAACAATCCACCCCTTTCCCCATCATCATCAGTATGACGCGCATAGGGTACCTCTTGGACTGGGTCAGTCAGAGCCAAAGAGCGCATGGGTCCTCAGCTGGTATGGGCGTAGAGGCAGAGGTATCAGATCAGTCAGGATGAATTACAGCTAGTTGTGATTTTCTGATGTCATAAAACACCACCAGTCAAGATCTGACTGACATCAGCTCAGGGCCTAAGATTGGTGTCAGCACTGGATCTTCTGCCATCGTTGATGGGGTCAGTGCTGGTGCCATTAAAGGAGGAACTGCTGTGGACTTTGGTGTCAGTGTAGAGATCTCCACTGGAATTGGCCCGGTAGCCAGTGCAAAAGGGGCAGATGGCATTAGGTGTGGTCCTGCCGGATTAAGTTAACTGAATCCCCTTAGGTCCAAAGGCAAACCACAGGTATCCAGAAGTGTAACAAAAATCCGAAGCATGCCCTCTTTAAAAGCTTCAATCTGTTGTGGGGGTCATTAATAGCCCAGGGAACTCTGGTACCAGTTGCGTAACTGGTTTGGATCCTGGGGATTGTGAAAGGATGCAAACTTTTTCTTGAAGTTCTTGTGCCTTCTTGCCTGACTTCCCAGTGGTGGTACAAGTATAAGTACAAGTCTAGCTTCATTTTTTATGCTTATGTTGGTTGAAACATAGGCTGGTGAGGATTGGAGCCAGGCTGCCTGCTGCTTCCCGGTGTACAAGAGTTCCAGGATTGTCTAAGGTGACCTGTCTGACCTGCTGTGAAAACTGTGAATTGAAAGAGTAGAATCACTAAAAGAAGAGGATATTAACTCATAAGGTTGGATATACATCATAACGGAGAGAAAGTGGTGCCAGTGCCCCCTGACAGTCCTGACGAGGCCCTGAGTGTTAAGGCCGAAACGCGTCGACATCCTGCTAGTGGAATCAAGGGCTTGGAGTGATAATGAATTGATAAACATAAGTAGTTTAGCACTACATAAAACCTTTCCAATAAACATTTAGGTATTGTACAGCTGGGTGCAAGACCCTTGGTTACCAGATGAGATTAGATCACATTGTGAATTGTGTTAATGTGCCTATCTGTAAAAAATCTTGTAGATGGGCACACGTTTTCTCTTAGCTTCTTTCAGATTTTTGTTATGTTTGAAATTATCGGTGTATTGTTTGTAAGAAATGTGTGTTGTAAATACGAATGCATTTAGAATTGTATATATTTTCGCCATGCTGTTAGAATAAGAGACAAGTTACTCTCCAATGAGTCTGATGCTGTATGTTGTGAATAAATGGAATGGAATAAATAAGGGCAAATAATTTACCCCTTGAAACCAAGAGTTAATATTGGTTGTTCGAAATAATCATTTTATTTATCCCTTGCCTGCTAACTGTTGTGAGTTTGTCTTGGACTGGGTCAGTCAGAGCCAAAGAGCACATGGGTCCTCAGCTGGTATGGGCGTAGAGGCAGAGGTATCAGATCAGTCAGGATGAATTACAGCTAGTTGTGATTTTCTGATGTCATAAAACACCACCAGTCAAGATCTGACTGACATCAGCACAGGGCCTAAGATTGGTGTCAGCACTGGATCTTCTGCCATCGTTGATGGGGTCAGTGCTGGTGCCATTAAAGGAGGAACTGCTGTGGACTTTGGTGTCAGTGTAGAGATCTCCACTGGAATTGGCCCGGTAGCCAGTGCAAAAGGGGCAGATGGCATTAGGTGTGGTCCTGCCGGATTAAGTTAACTGAATCCCCTTAGGTCCGAAGGCAAACCACAGGTATCCAGAAGTGTAGCAAAAATCCGAAGCATGCCCTCTTTAAAAGCTTCAATCTGTTGTGGGGTCATTAATAGCCCAGGGAACTCTGGTACCAGTTGCGTAACTGGTTTGGATCCTGGGGATTGTGAAAGGATGCAAACTTTTTCTTGAAGTTCTTGTGCCTTCTTGCCTGACTTCCCAGTGGTGGTATAAGTACAAGTATAAGTACAAGTCCAGCTTCATTTTTTATGCTTATGTTTGAACTTAGACTTCAACGTAAAAGGAGCCTTAGAGTGGGAAAGTGGACTTTTTACTGGACCGACGCTGAGAGTGCGACTGAAACTAGGACAGAGACCTGTGCTTCGACCTAGACTTTTTTTTCTGCTTGGCGATGTACTTATGCCTTGTGGTCTTGGATGACCTTCACGTAAATGAGGGCACACTTGTCACATGGTTAAAAGTCATGTAGAGAACCAAACACTGGATGCAGCCCTCGTGCAGGTTCATTGCCAGCATCATGCCCCTGCTGTCTCAGCATGGTTTCAGCTGACATTGCTTCCTGGCACTCTGTGAGAAAATGTGGAAATTGTCAGATGACCGACAAGGGAGTGGGTTCTGGGTCCGCATGAAAAGAAAAGATCTGACATTAGCTCGCAGGGGTGGCACTTATTTGCAGCTCTGCTCCATGCATTCCGGGGCTGTACAAAGTCACTACAGAGTATATTGGCACCACCTACTATCACGCAGGAGCATTGCTGAAGAATTTTCTGGATCAAGTCTGGCATTTACCGAATTCAAAAGGAATCTGAGGCTAGAAGTATCCATCAGAAAGAGTTTTCTGTAGTAGTAGTAGTAGTAGTAGTAGTACTATTTTTGCCTGGTAGCAGTTATTATTTCACCTGTGTTCAGTGCCATATGTATTACTATAAGCTATATAAGATGACTCATCTATAGCTCAAGTAACGACCACAGCTGAATACAAGTATGGGAAGACCTTTATGGAACTTTGCTTTAGCTGTTGGCCAGTGCCTTTAAGATTAAGTTAAGTCATGAGTCTTTAGGTTACACCTGCGACAGTAAGCATGCACTGTTGGCAAAATCTACTGTTAACATAAAAAAGCTTAAAATGGGCAGAGAGACAGCTCATTAGTTACCACTGGTTGGCTTCTACATCACTTGTTTCTGTGCTTCTGATTGATAAGTGACTCCTATTCCTTCCTGCTTTCTCCTGGCTGTTAAGTGTTATTTATGCCATGGAGCATGAAACTAGTACAGCTTCCTGTCCGCAACCAGTGTCCTTCCACTAGCAGTGCGCCACTGCAGGTATTTTTTTTTTACGCACTCCAGAAGTGTACATGTGGCTGCAGTCTGTCTTACTCCCCCTCTCTCATGTTGGGTGTTCCCTGCTGTCTTTCCACTGCCTGTTTCTTCTCGCTAGCTTCTCCTCTGCACCTCAGTCATGTTGCTTTCCCCCTCGCCTGTCCATTGAAGGAGCTTTCTCCCTCCCTCTTCCCACGCACCGTGCTCACGTTGCTCCCCCTACCTGCCTACTGCTGTTTACTGTTGCTGCTCCCTCCTTTCCCACACGTCCCAAATGTTGCTTCCCCCCTTGTGCTTTTTTCGACATGCTGTACAGCAGCTAAGCCTGCTGTGAAACATGACTCAAAGAAAAAACTCTATGACGTGGTTGGAACTGGCTGCACCATAGCGCTTCTTTCTTTACTTTAAGCCATGTTGCACAGCAGCACGCACTGCTGTGCAACATTTCTAATAAAAAACAGGCCACGCCACTAGATCTCATGCAACCAAAACTTATTGGCTTTGACAATGCTTGTTTATGTTGTTGCCTGTTGTAAGAACAATTCTGAGGAGCACACAGGCTACAGATCCGGTTATTTGAAAGGGTAAATAAACGGCGAGCATTCCAGCAAATAAACCACAAACTGTAATGTTTAAATGCATCGCTAGAGGTGTCTTAGCTTTGTGGTTTAATTATGGCATTTGTGTAGCCGGATGCTCTCCATCCTACCACAGCTTTCTATTGTTAGAATACTAAAGGTCTTAATTACTTTGCGCACCCAAGGTTCCTGGTATAGTTTGATTCGGATGGTACCCTCCCAAGGGAACATATTGCCTAAGAAAGATACTGCAAGTTGTCCTTATTGCTTCTCAGGTATCAAGTCTGGGTTCTTTTGATGTTGTTGTTATTGTGGGGTCAGTCATTAGTGCAATGCTGGAATAATTAATAACATTAGTAGCATTGTCGCCTTTGCTGTTTACCTGAAAACCCACGACCCCAAGGTCTTGCCTCTCCTGAGAACTTTCTATTGGAAAGTAAGTTAGGATCTGGGTTGAGACCACCATCATGTACCGTGCCTGTAGCTTCTACCCAGGATTGGTCACTTGCTCATTGGCATGATGGCAGTTGCATTGGCAGTGGACTGCCAGTAGGAAAATCAAGCGAACGAGTCCTGGAATACATTTTTGTTGGACTTTTCTATCCTGGAGAGAGCTCAGCACGAAATTTACTTTAAAATGTAAAGCCAATAATTCACAGCTTCTAAAGCCCAGTACTCCACATTATAAGCATCTTGAGTTCCATCTTTTGGTCCATTTCTACAACAAACTTGGAAAATAAGGGTAGTGAGGGTGATAGTTTTTTTTTTTTTCTATTAACTTATTTTGTCTATGTGATTGCTGTGTACTTCGCTGTAACATTTGTGACGCATGCACTAGCAGTGAGAAGAGGCGGAGAATGGGGAGGAAAAGAAGCTGCCATGAATAAAGCATGCATTCATACTTCTTGTAGTTCAGATATCTGAGCCACAGTGAGTGACTGAATTTCAGGAGTTTTGTTATAACTTACCCGTGTAGGGCCCTGGTCAGGTTCTGTCGGACTCCAACTTGCAGCCATCTGCAAGGGAGAGAGGCACCCCCCTTGTATTGGAGGAAGAAATGTCCATACTCTACAAATCCATAGCTCCAGGATACACAGGCATCTCTTTCAGGCGGATTTCAAGTGAGTCATGTGGCAGTTCTTCAGCACCAGCAATTGCAGTGAGATTGCATCATTTAGAAGAAAAACCCACCTCCAACCATGATCTCGCTGTAGTAATTTGAATTCATGCATTCTTCAGTTTACTTGTTCCCATTTGACATGTGGAGAATTTTGCACACTGAAAGAACTATATTGGTTGCTGCTTCAAACATACACCAACTATCAAGATCTGCTGCATTACATATGAAGCAGGAAAGGACAGCACCTCGCCACCTGACCAAAATATTGAACATCCACAGAGGTCCCAACAAGTCAGAACATCATGATTTTAGAGACGAAAATCTGCAAAGAAAAGTTAATAACAAAGGAAATAAGTCTTCTATATCTACACCCCATGAATGTGGAATCCCAGCACCACTCTCCCATCCTTCATGCTTGCCCCATTACTCCTGCAGTTCAGAAATGATCTGAAACCACAAATCAAAGGCAAGGCACTCAAAAAATAGGAGTTACCATCACCTGTAATCCCAAAACAAACAAGGACTCTGAACTCTTTCTTCCCAAAGCCCAGCCCAGAAATATGTTAAGGATTTTGAACTGTGGGTCCCACTTCCGATCTCTTGCAATCTTGATGACAATGTACAGCTCTCTCCATTGAACTTTCTCCATAGCACAACAATGACCAGATAGTCCGCTGTCATTTGTCATAATTACTTACTGTGGAAAACCTACAACAGTGATGGGTTTGTATTTTAGCCCACGCTGTGACAGAAAAGATCCTCAGCATAAGATTGGTGAGCTGTCACTCCTGCTCACCATAGTTAATTTATTGGTGTTTTTTTGCCTGTGCCTAAATGGCAAATATGTAGGTACCAAGGGCTTCCTGTGAAATAGAATGTAACCCTGAGACAGGCTCCGTGGTCTGGAGGCACACACCGTGGGCACCCTCCTTTGCTAGGCATGACTACCATCAACTCTAGGGCTGTGTAATATACACAGTATGTCTGCAAGCTTGGTACAAATTTGGACAGAAACCACCAGTTGAAGTGCAAAGATTTCTCATCAACCAGAATATGGGTTCCTACACTGGTGGCAACTGAGAAACTCTTTTGAGCTCCAGAAATGGGGCCACTAAGTGACGACTACCGTTTGCCAGGTTCAGTAACAGGAACCTGAAAGTTCTTCAGCCTCTTGCGCAGAGCTGCTAGGCGCTGACAACACTAAGGAGAGGTGCTACACTTGCACGAAACAGAGGCAATCTTAAAAACGAGGAATTTAATGAACGGAGACAGGTGGAGTAGACTCCAGTCAGCTGCCACTAAGGAATAAAGCTGCACTACCTTGGATTAGCTCTGATTCTTAGTGGAGTAGATGCAGAACCCGGGGGGGGGGGGAGGGGGGGGGAGACAGAAGATTTTTACCTATCTGTTTCCCAGGAGAGCAATGGGCCATATCTTCCATGGCAATATTGTGCACTGCCTTGGTACACGCCATAGCATCTGTGGATACCAGCTAGCCCTCTCACACAGCAATTGTTACCTTGATAACTGGGTGCCACATTGTTTGCCTTTTCACCTGTGTGCGCAGTCTTGAGTTGTGCGTGTGAAAGTAAAGTATTAAAAGCACTTGCTGTACAATGATTTTTAATCATTATTAAGTATCTTATTGAGTTCTCAGTTTCTTCCCCACTCCACCGCCCTGAGTAAGCCTGGGAGAGTCTCGTACCAAAAGGGTGTGTTTGGTGCTCAGTTTGGTGTTGGTAAAGCCATAGGACACCACTGGTAAACGGGTCTCATTGTTACAGTTTGAGCCCAGCAAACCCTTTCTGTCTCGGGTCTCCTAAGAAAATGTTTCTACGGTCATAACAAATGCAAAGTACCTGTGGTGATCCCGCTGCTAACTAGCACAATTTTCCTATGTGTAAGTAATATACATCACGGACTGTTTTTTTTGTAAAATCACTTGTGTAATTCAGTGTTCAGAGTTCTAAACCCTTTGCCATCTCCTGGAGTAGGCGTTGACTGCTCTCTGTCATGGGAGGCAGGAGTAAAGAGGTATAAATGTAGTTACCCAAATTACTACATTTGTTCTTCTGGAATTAAATAGTACCTGAGGCCACCGACCACCAGTAATAAAAGGTGGTACCCACAGTGATACTGACCAAGAACCACTTCCTGCCTCAGGACCTAGAGAACCTTCCTCACAGATGCCCAGCCCCCGCCCCGCTGAGAGACTTGAACTGCTCCTCCTCAGTCATCTTTCACTAACCCAAATAACCTATCCCTCGGAAAACGCAGCCGGTGACCAGGAGCAACTACGACCTCTCCTAGTTCAAGTATGCGTGTGATCCAGTAAAGCACACATACTGTTTTTTTTTTTTTTTTTAAAACAAATGATGAATATTCATGTAAAAAAAACAGACACCGACACTACATAAAACTTCAACAGCTAGATACCCAAGGCTGAGGAAACCACTGAACCCTTCAGCTGCCTCAGGCAGCAGGAGCAGATCACACCGAAGGCCTCTCACTGCACTAGGCCAAGCAGAAGGTACAGTTCAGCCATTTTATCAGTCACTGAGCTACCCTTTCTTTCACCCCAGCACGTGAACTAGAGACGTCTACCTCATTGTAAAGACACCCATCACTGTATCATGTGTCCATACCTCTCAACTAACCCTCACCTGGAGCGTCACCCTCCTCGGACTCATAATCAACCTCCAAACAAGCGAAACTCCTCTTATAGACTTCATTGGTATTGCCGAACTGAAAACCCTTTTCACTCTACAAAAATGTGTCTACCCATTGACGTCAAGGGGATAACCCTTCATAACTAGTCAAACTCACCCTCAATCAAATGGTTAAGAAGTACAATCACCTCACATATGAGGAAGAGACGGGCACACAAAGACCTAAGGTATGTAGTATTCACGCTGTACCTTACCTAGCCTGGCGTTTAGGGTTTCCCAGTTTGTGGGGGGTGGGGCAGATGAACCCCCTTTATCAAACTTATTCGTAATTAAAGTGTGAACTTGCCTCTGACTGGGCCGCTTGAGCAGCCTTCCCGGCCCTTGCTCGATCCTATCCTTCCTCCTGACGCGAAGAAGACGGGGGAAGCCCGTTCACCTCAGGAGGCTGGCACCGCGCCCACGGGAAGAGAAAACTCCAGAAAGCCGCGGTGAAACAGCGGGGGCAGACATGATTTTATCTCTCCCTTTCCGCAATGTTTTAGGCCTGTATCCAAGCCGCTTATGGGCTGTAAAGCGTCCCAGGAACCGTCTCTGCGCTCGCTAATCGCCAGAGCCCATGTATTATTCATGGCGTGGGGGAGGGAGCGCAATAAACATGAAAATATGTATTCTGTCACCATGACATAATCAGAAGTGGAGGAGCGCATAGCGCTGAGGCAGGCCCAGCGGCCCAGCCCGCGCCCACCACCCCACAAAATGCACATAAGCGGCCAGGCCGAGCTTCCAGTGCCCTCCTAGGAGAGCCACGTATTCACCCCCAAACACACTTCAAAAATCGAGTTTTTACGTTTGTTTTGTGGTGTATGTTCGGACTTGCTTTGTTTTTCTTCTGCTGATTCGCTTTTTTCTCGTTTGCCTTTTATTTCCCCAATATAGTTTCCCTTAATCGAAGTCGTAGTTTACATAGTGCTGTACTTATGTTGGTTTTCGTTGCATATGTTAAATGAAGTAGGTTTGTATACGTTTGCATACGTTCAAGAAACACATGAATCATAAAAATATGTTTTAGTGAAAGAAATAAACAACAGACTACAAGATCAGTGCCCAGGCCCCTGCTTCACTTACCTGGACTGGTCTTCCGACCACTCTAGACTCTCTCAGACCTGGCCTCGCCGCCTCGAGGCCCAGCGTAATTCTTGCGCTCCTTCTCCTCTCTTACTCACTGCTCCTTCCTCTCGCCCTTCTCTCAGTTCTTTTCTCTCTCTTTGTACAAAATTTTGCACTTAACACTCACTCTCTTTGGGCCTCTTTGTGTCCGTTTTCCTCTCCCTACTCTCTCTTTGTGCCAGTTTTCCCATTATCCATGCTCCCTTTATGTTTTTTTTCTTGTACCCACTTTTTTCTTCAAGTCTGTAAACCTGTTCTTTCCCACATCCCTCGCTTTCTTGCCTCCCCTGCTCCTTTCCTTCACCTCCTGGACTGCGCCCTTCGCTATGGATTCTGGTCCAACAAAACGCTACTGCAACACAACCTCAAGCCGGCATGCACTTACAACCGAACGCCGCCACATCAGCTGGTTCCGAGCCTCACCTCACTCCATATTAGGACGTTTCTCATACACTCGCTCCCACTTCACCTGCACCAACACACAATCCCCACGTGTCATACACTACTCACCCCATCTGGCATGCATGCTCCTTAACAGCACATCTCTCATCAAACACGCCAACGAGATCTGCAAAATCATAGGGACACACTCCCAGGACATCATCTTCCTGACAGAGACCTGACTAAACCCCAAATTGGCACCCATCGCCACAGCCATTCCACCAGGCTACAAGATCTCTCGCAAGGACAGACCAAACTAACCAGGAGGAAGACTCGCCATCAAACACAAGGACTCCATCACCTGCACTACCTTCACCAACAAGGACACAACCTTCATGAACACATGCACATCTGACTTTGACTGGCAACCATACCTCTATGAAAAGCACCCTAGCTTACCAAACACTTGCCACCTTCAGCAACTTTCCCTCTTGCCTCTGTCGCCATGAGCTCAAACAACTTAATCTTACTCAGCAACTTCAACTTCCATCTCTATGACAGAAAATGTCCCAACTCCACGGCCCTACTCAAGACCCTCGAGATCCTAGGACTCATCCAGATTGTCCAGGGCCCTACCCACAACAGCGGACACACCCTCGACCCCATTTTCACAGCCAGCAAAAAGGTCAAGTTCAACTATCTCACTCCGCTCGCCTGTACAGACCACTCCATTGTTCACTTCTTCATCAATGCACCACAACATCCCCCCACCAAGACTATCTACAACCTCAGATGTAACTGGAACAAGATAAAGGTCAGGCTGGACCAATACCCTCACTGCCTACCAACAAAACCTCACCAGCAGCCAGCATCCTAACATCAAAACCTTCAATAACTGGATTACTAACAGCACAGACACCCTATCTCCCCTGAAGAACATCAGACACTCAAGAACCAACCCATGAGCCAGCTGGTACACCCAAGAACATAGAAACTCCTAACGACTCTGCAAACAGATGGAGAGAAAATGGAGAACCAGTCTGGACACCACCACAAGAAACACAAGTCCATGCTCAATGAATACCACATCCAACTCAAGGCAAGAAAAACAGCCCTAGCAATCAGACTGGAAAACAGCTTGAACAATGGCAGAGTTCAACATCATCAAATAATTCTCCAAGCTAACAGCCGCCACCAACTCCATCACTCCTTTGCAAGACCTCTGCAACAACCTCTCCAATTTCTTAGACAACAAAAACCTCATCGTCTACAGTCACTTCGACCCCCACCACAAGACACACTGCTGAAATCATGAGAACAATCCACTCATGGGCCTCCACCCATCCCTGCCCCCACCATACCTTCAATCTAGGAGGAACTCGGATCAGCTCCCACCTCACCATCATCATCAATACCTCCATCCAAAGTGGAACCTTCCCGGACAACTGGAAACATGAAGAAATCACAGCTCACCTGAAAAAACCCACTGGAGACCCAAAAGAGCTTAGCAACTACAGACCCTTCGCACTCCTGTCCTTCTCATCCAAAGTAATGGAGAAAGCTACCAACAAACAACTCTCCAACCATCTTGAACACCACCACCTACTAGACATCTTGCAGTCTAGATTCCACAAAAACCACAGCACAGAAATTGCTCTCATTGCAGCAAATGATGGCATCCAGGCCATCATGGACAAAGGAAAAACTGCTGCACTCATACTACTCAACCTCTCCACAGCCTTCAACACAGTCTCCTACAGCACCCTCATTACAAGACTCCACAAATCCAGAATACCTAGTTCCGCCTCAGTTGGCTGGCCTCCTTTCTCTGTGAGAGGGCCCAGCGAATCAGCCTCCTGTCCTACACCTCCTAAACCAAGAATCTCATCCGCAGTCTCTCTCAAGGATCATCGCTGAGCCCTAACCTCTTCAACATCTACATGGCACCACTCACCCACTTCACAAGATCCAACAGAATCAACCCTGTATCCTACAAAGACGACACCAGCTCATCCTCTCCCTTACACACTACAACCATACCACCAGGTATAACTTCAACACCTGCATGTGTAACACAGCAAACTGGATGAAACAGAACTGTCTAAAGCTCAATACAGATACAATGGAAGTCCTGATCTTCCGGTACAAGAGCTCTCCATGGGACTCCTCCTGGTGGTCAGCAGACCTGGGACCAATGCCCAGTAACCATGCCAAAAACTCGGCATCATCACGGACAGCAGACTCATAATGAACAAACAAGTGAAATCCATCACCTCCTCTTGCTTCTTCATCCTACATTTGTTTGGCAAAATATAACACCACCCCCTCCCCCCAACCACACCAGGCGCATTAACTCCCGGCCCTCTACACCAGCAGACTAAACTATGCTAACACACTCTACGCCAACATCACAAATCAACTCATACAAAGACTCCAGACCACCTAGAATGCCACCTCCACAACCCCCGCAATACACACATCAAGCTTCACCTCAGAGCTACACTGGCTACCAATCTAGAAGCGATGCCAATTCAAACTGCTCACCCACGCATATAAAGCCCTCCACAATGTCAGACCTGCTTACCTCAACCCACTAGGCAACTGCACTCAGCCTCAATCCACCTTGTGCAAATACCCAGCATTCACAGGAGCAAGTCAGGAGGACGCTCCCTTTCCTACATTGCTGCCAAATCCTGGAACACCGTTCCACACCACATCAGGACCTCCCCAACCCCTCTCGAATTCCACAAGAAACTGAAGACCTGGCTAGTTAACTAAGAACCTGATCTGCCTACTCATCTACTCCAGTGCTTGGATACCCCTCGGGTGATCAGTGCTCTACAAATCTTCATAACAGTGAGATTCCCAACAGTGAGTCACAATCCACTGACGTCTACTCGACCTGCAGGAGAAATATACAGGATCTTATTGAAATGCATGAGGTGGATGATGATAAATACACCAGGCTCCATTTTAGTTAATGTAGTCCAAAATGCAGATGAACGGAGACCCTCTGGTGCATATACAGCACCTATGACGTAAGCCTGACGGACCCCACACAAAGGATTTGAGGACAGTGAAGTGACCAATGAGTGAAACCATTTGAAGGTGTTCAAGGTCAGTCATGCAAGCTTGAGAGAGACCCTTTGGAAAGAAGAGCAAGACTATACCAGCCACACAAACAGGATATTAAGGTCTATGCAAGCTTAATCTATATTTATAAAATACAGATATATAAAATGAATACAAACATATGATAATATAAAATCCACAGTAACTCGTAAGTCTGTCGTTGCTCCTTGAATTCTTTCCTCAGCATTGATAATACAGTCCATTTGTGCTGGGAGGTAGATAAAGTACCACCCAGGCTGTCCCTTCTCCCATGTGTAGATCTTCTCTCCACACAAGGATCAGTTCACTCCTCCTTTGTAGTGAGGAATACCACTAGCTATGTGGCTTATGCTGTAGGAGAGACAATACTTCATTCAGGGTATCAAGGTTCTCAGAGACAAATTAGAGAGATCAACTCATTTAGGTTCTAAAACAGAGACATTTCTGCGAAAGCACAAGAGACAGCCCCCTCACTCAGTTTACAAGTACATTACACCAAAGCAGATTCATTATCGTGCAAAAGAGGTCATTTCATACTAATATGATGCCCATAAGTACAGTATGCTCACTTGTAAAAGAGAGAATGCTTTGAACAGATCAGTTATTGTCACTTGCCCGACTGACACTAGCACTCTGTATACCATGGTCCCCCTTTGCTGCACCACCTGAATGAAACAGCAGCCATGACAGTGAGACCACATATAAAACACGTACACATATTTAATGTTTCAGGGCCAAGGAATTATGGATGAATTCTCCTTTGTGCAATAATGAGAAGCCACTCCTGTCACCCCACTTGCAATTCAAACCAATTAAAGAGATGATCTTACATATGGAACTGGTCTAGGAAAAATACTGAAAGAGCGATGTCCTGCTTGATGTAAAAATTTGAAATAATCGTCAAGTGAGGAAACTTGAAAATATGGAAATCTATGTATACTTCAGGAATAAATAACTTTGGAGTTCAAGTAGTCGTTAATCAGAGGGAATGAATTTCCATTTTCAAAACAATTAAATTCCAGTAACAGCCATAAGTATATAACTATCAACCTTAGAAAATCAATAGTCACATACTGAAGTTACATTGTAGGATGAGAAATTAGAACAGGTTTATAACATTGCATGCTTGTACCTGAAGTGGATAAAGAAAAGTCAATGCAGACATTTTATGTGAACCCGAATACCAGCTACACAAGTCTGGAGGGAAGAATAAATAACAGAGAAACTGCAACAGGGCCACAGGAGACTGAATTTCCACCTAATACCCAAATTACACCTGAATGATCTGCTTCTCTACTGTGAAAAGGTCTTAATGTGGACCTCTCAATTAAAGGAGACTTTTTACAGTAGTACAGAAACCTCAGAGAGGAAGCGGGGCTGCCCACAGTTTTAGCATGAAAGATGTTAAAGAGTCACAGAGATAGCTGAAGCTATGAAGATGCATGAGGTATAAGCCTGTGCTATTCAACAGGATTTTTCAAATCACTGCTTCAAAGGTCTGTAGTCTTGGTGTACTTATTGAACAGAGAGCAATTGAATAATCCAGGGCTGCAGGAACAGGCATACAAAGACTTGACCTGGAGGTCTTGGCCGCTATATACCAACATCAACTTGATATCCTGGCCATCACCAATATTTCAATGCACTCCCTTAATAAATCACCACACTACCTAATGATATTGCACAAGGACTCTTAAAATGGCCTTCAGCTTCCACAACTTGCTGTTTTAAGTCTTGTCCTCCTAAAATCAAGTCCCATGAACCATGAAGGTGCTGATGATAAGTGTCATTCTGAACTCAAATATTCTTTTTTTTGTTACTGGAGTCTGAGGGCATGTAGCCAGTAAAAGGAACGTTTTGAGAGAACTACAGTCCAGACTCTTCCGGGGCAGATGAATAACAGATGGATTCAAGCTCCTGTACTGAAGGTTGGGGTGATATCTAAAACAACTATTCACCATGACTGAGGAAACTATCCACGGCGACAGGAAAACAAAATAGTGGCAACTTTCTAGCCAGCTATGACAATAATTGGACATTTTCAATTGCTATGGAATGAGCCATACTTTGCTCTTGTCAAAGTGAGACACAGGATGATGAACAGAGCACAGAGTGGTTGTGTCTGCAGCTTCCAGTTAGCCTTTTTATGGGCTAGTGATTGTCCCCGTCTAATGGCAGGAGTCAGGCTCACCCAGGAACCTCGCAGTGTTGAAGATAAATGTGCTAGCTGCAGCCATCACACAACAGGGTCGAGTCCGGCAGAGTGTGTGAGCGAAGGCTGTTCATGCAGCACAAACAACGTTTATACCTAATTCATGGCTCTCAGTTACTATTTCTTCTAATCATGAGGCATCTGGAAGATGGGCTCGCATTTATTTGGTACAGGGATTTGTAAAGCTCTACTAAACACATATGGTGGCCTTAGAGCGCTAAGAGGGTGAGGTGTAAATTGCGCATGGTCTCTGAATTTGTTGCACAAGATTCTCTCATGATGCATCATCTGGTGTTGACCTATAGGGATATCGAGTTCTACATCATATGTAGTGGAATGGTTTCTCCTTTTTAAGGATTATATGTAGATTCCAGTTCTTTCGGCTGATAAAAGATACTGGGGGTGGAGGTTTACACAGCGATAGTATTTCCAGATGTCCCAAGCGGTAGCCAAATAGAAACCATGGCCACTGCCACTTTCATGACTTACGTCACCATGACCTCAGTGGGATAAACACCAAAGCCCTCACTACGAGCAAGCTGGAGTGATAGCTGAGGGGGCATTGGCTAATTTTGAGTGTCCCGGGTGTGCCCACACCTGAAATCATCAGGTGTGGGATATACTGCCAGATTGGCCCTTGTGTGGAAATGCACTTTGCTGGACCACTGGAGCTCTGGGTTCTGCTAACTCCCTCTGACAGCATTGGGCGAAGGAGGCAACTCAGCCCTCCAGCTTATGCTGTCCCCCGACAACGGCCCCTGCACAATGACCGGATAGGACCACCGAGCTCACATTTACCACTTGCTCCAGGCAGGTGGTAAACGTAAGTGGAATATTCCCTAGAATCCTGGAAAACATGCAGCACATGACCCAACTAATTAAGTAAGCTGCAACTTTAAACTTCTCAGAAGCAGGATATAAATGGATGATAACAGTTTATGTCTAAAATGTAAAAGTGTATTAGAAGAGATTTTGAAGGATTTTGCTGGTGATCTACCTCAAATACTACTGGCTCTAGGGACAAAAACCTCTTTCAAAGATGGCCTAAGAAGGACCAGTCAATCTTAGTTCCAAACATCATCATGATAGAAGGTTGTGCAGGAAGAGCATCAATTTTTGAAACCTCACTGTAGGAGGACTGATTTGGCAGGCTGCTGTCTGACCCTCTCAATGATATGGCTGATAAATACATCTCCTCTGCAACATCATGAAAGGGAGGTATATAATGTTAAGGGTAGCGAATTAGAATAGGATACGGTTAACATATGAAAACAAAAAAACTGTTGGGGGGTGACCCTTGTTATACTGCTAGTCGATGTGGTTCAGGGTATGAAGCGACAGGAAATGGAGTAGGAAGGTTAGTGGTAATATACAATTTTCTGAGACCTACCCTACAGCAGAGAGGTACATTAAATACAAAGGATTCCCCCTTCACTGGTAGTTGCACAACAGCACCTGGCTTAAAGATTATCTGCAGGAAAGAGCTTTTGACCCACCTTTGGGTGGGTTATTTTCATACACAGGGCACAGGCATAATCATTGACTGCTGCCTAGAAATGAGGAGACTCCCATCTCACACATACAACAATTATTTGGTGACATCATACTCTGCAGCTTGATATGGAGTATTTATTACCTACTAGTACTTGCTGGCACCTGAGAATACACTAGCCCACTGTCTGTGCCAACAAACTCAACTCTAGTCTTAGCATTGCATCGTCCAGAATGAATGGTGATGTCCAGCTATATCAGAGCATAGTGGCCAGCGAGAGCTTGGGTCCTAAAGAGCAAAGAACATATGGGCAGCAAGCAGGACTCCACCACTCACAAAACATTAACTCCCTGAGGTCGAGCTTTAGTGGCACGCCCTGGGCCAAAACCAGACTAGACCGGAATGAAAATATATGTCGTTCATAGAATAAACCCAAAAAACATACGAGAGCAGAGGCTGCTTCTGTCCAAACTGGAACTACTGCACGTGCTTCTGTCCTTAGAAAGTGGTGGGAGACAAGGGGCTGTGGACACAGCAGGGCCGGATTCTATGGCTGAGGGTCGGGAGGAAGAGCATAGGGCCTCAAATATGCAGACAAAGTTTACAGTCATCTCAATGTCTGCCACTTGGTTCCGAAGAACTGATAATAATGCAAATGAGTAAAACAAATAAGGCAGCAATAGAAGTGGCACCCCCTCCTATAAGAGAAATTACATGTTGCCTGCATAGTGGAGGGTTGTAAGATGGGTCTTCATTGGACAAGACGTTATGATGCACAAGTTAACAGTGACTAGAAGACATGTCACTTACTGTACTAAGCAGCACCAGAGTAGAATCCTCCTGCTTCAAGAGAAGGGTCACCTTCCGCAGGTAGTAGGGACCACAATGACTCTTAATACAGGTGAGATGTCAGCTTGTACATAAACTGGGGGCATGTCTCTTACTGTGCAGGAGAGGGAGCCTCAAGAAGGCAAAGAAGCTTCTGTACAAGAGGCACTGATTGACACAAATGGACTCCGAGGTAGGCCTCTTGGTGTTCAAGAGGTGTCTCGTCATGGTTCTAGGGCATCTTTGGCTGGTGTGGGAAGACCGCTGTCTGGAACGACCCACAAAAAAAATGTTAAGCAGAAGTAAACCGACGTGTCATACAAAGTGATGCTCTCATCCTTTCTGTAGGTGGAATCAATAGCCACTGCCCAGAATGCAGTGGTGAGATGAATTCATTTGCTCCAAATGCACTGAAGATCATAAATGAGAGAAATGTTATGGACTTTTCACCAAAATATATTGGAATATCATTTTGCATAGAATGGCCTTACAAAATTAGGATTCACCAACAATGTACACAAACCCTCTCGATTCAATATCTAGAGGGCCTCGGGAAGCAGGACTCTAGACCGAGGGATTCTCCGGTGCTTGTGGCAGTGTGTCTGGTAATAAATTTAAGTGTGGCAGTGCAGCCTGCCACATTACTTTCGTAGAGGTTCTGGACTTCCTGTGATGGGTGCACACACTCATGGCTTCTTCCGATTGCATTACAAGTTGACATGATACTGGAAGGTGAGTTCCTGGCTCCAGCCCCATTGCATTCTTGATGCATTTCCTGCTTTATTTATTGTAGGGTCTCCTCAATAATGGACTAGAGATTGGCCTGCTCCATCTGTGCCCTCACTGACTCCGTTTTCAGTCTTAGGGCACCTGGATCTGCAGCTCCTCGTCTTCTTCCTGGTCACTGGTCACGTCCTCGGGGTCTTCGGAGCCAAACCGTGCCCCCCTCATCTTCCCAAAAAGTGGTGTCTGCTGCTGGCGGCGGAGCCTGCATCAAGAGAAGAAATTTATTCAGTGTGAAGAAGATAAAGTTCAGAAAACATGCTCCACCAGACCCCTAACATACCTTGAAAAGAGCTAGTTCCTCTCATCCCACTCAAACATACTGTTACTTCACCGCATGAATTACACTGTTACCAAAGCTCTGATAAGGTGCTCTGCAGTTATTGGGTCTGATTTGAGGTAGCAGTGTTAGCTCATAGAGTTGTTGGTTGGTGGTTAGTATCTACTGGTGGTAGGTGTGAGGGTGCTTGTGTCCAAACACTCATTGTACTCTCCTTTGTCTCTTCACGATACACGATGTGTGAAAAGTGACAACTTGAGTGTACACGAGGAAACAAACTCCAGTCTTCCTCGCCGCTCCCTTGTCCTCTAACCTTCCCAGAGAAGGTACAGGAAGGAGGTGGCTGCCTGTGGAGCATCACACACGATATCTTAGCAATGAAAGCTTGACCAGACAATGAGGGGCAGCTGTAATCAGCAGAAAAGGGAAGCTGTCTTTCATTCTGCTGCATACATCACTAGTAGCGCCTCATTCATGCAGAGCACTGTGTACTGTACGGGAGAGCATGTTCTCATACAGATAGAGACAAGAGCCAGTGCAGAGGAAAGCTACTAAGAGGATGCTCCTTTCTCACCCAGAGGTTAAAGCAGATGCACACTTAAACAAGCATTGGCAAAGCTAATAGGTCTTAGCTATGCAAGAGCTATTGGCTTTGCCAATGTGTTTTAGCCATGTGGTACACCTGCGTGGCTGCTGTTCAGCATGGCTAAAAGTTAGTGGCGTAGAAGAGAGTGGGATGGAGTGTGTCAGAGTAGAATGGCAAAGAGTGGAGTGGTAGAGTGTGTCGTGTATTGGAGTGGCATGGTGTGGAGCTGAGTAGAGTGGAATACACAGGAGTGGCATAGAGAATAGTGGACTGGTGTAGAGTGCACTGGCGTAGAGTGTTGCAGAGTATGGTGTAATTGAGTGCAGTGGCACTGAATTCAGTGGCATACAATGCAGCATTGTAGAATGCAGTGGTGTAGACTAGAGTGGTGCATAGTAGAGTGGAGTGGCTCATTGTGGGGTCTCACAGAATGGAGAGGCATAGTGGAGTGGTACAGAATAGAGTGGCGCAGATTAAAGTGGCGCAGAATACGAGTGGTGCAGAATACAAATGGCACAGAGTAGAGTGGCACAGATTAGAGTTGCACAGATTAGAGTGGCACAGAGTGTGTTCGCATACAGGGCAGTGGCAGAGTAGAGTGACGCAGAGTCGAGTGGCGTAGAGTTGAGTGATGCAGAGGGCAGTGGTGCAGAGCTGAGTGGGAGAGTGCAGTGGCAAGTTAAATTGCATAGAGTGTAGTGGTGCAGAGTAGAGTAGCACAGAAGGGGGTGGCGTCAAGTGCAGTAGTGTAGAGTGGCGTAGAGTTCCGTGGCGGACAGTGCAGTGTCGCAGAGTAGAGTGTCGGAGTGCAGAGGAGAAGAGTGGAGAAGAGTGGCAAAGAGTAGAGTGCAGTGGAGTAGAATGTAGTGACATAGTGCAGTTGTGTAGAGTGCAGTGGTTAAGAGTTGAGTGGCGCAGAGTGCAGTGGCTTGGAGAGGAGTGGCGTAAAGTGGCATAGAGTAAAGTGGTATAGAGGGCAGTATTGCAGAGTAGATTACATTGGCGTACTGTGGATTGGCGTGTAGTGCAGGGGCATTGAATTTAATGTTACAGAGTAAAGTGCATTGGCGTAGAGTGCAGTGGTATAGAGTGCCAGGGTGCAGTGTCGTAGAATACAGCAGCGCAGAGTGGAGTTACACAGAGTAGATTGGTGTGACCTAGACTGGAGTCATGTAGATTGCAGTGGGGAAAAGTGGAATGGTGTAGAGTGGCTAAGAGTGCATTGGCATAGAGTAGAGTGGTACAGGGTGGAGTAGAGAGGCATAGCATGAAGTCGCGTGGAGTGGTGCAGAGTAGAGTGCAGTAGTCTCAAGTGGTGCAGAGTGGAGTGGCGTAGAGAGGAGTATTCATGGTGTGGTAGCACACTGCCATTAGAGACAACACATTTTCAATTGAAATGACCATTTATGACCATTACATTTGCAAAGACATACAATACAGTTTGACTAATAAATCTATACAGTGCACAGACAAAAATGTGTGAAAGTTGCATCACCTTGGGTAATGATTTGTTTTGATCATTTTTAAGTATTTGTTTCCAGCACACTTCAGAAATAACAAAAAATATGCTTCGTTTGTGTTCTTAATTCTGATATTTTCTGAAATACTTGCATAGTTCATTTCCTACCTCCAGTATCCAGCAGGATTGTCACATAAATCCTCTCACTTTGAAGTCAGAGAAAGAAAAGTAAATAAAAGTGGAAGGCAGCGCCTGACATTTGACTGCACAGCAAATGTGATGAGATAACACAAGATTTACAGGCGTGTTTACAGAAAGGGAGCACTTGGAAGGATACTGTAAATAAGGTTTTGGCAGGGGAAGGACCGAGATTAAGAAAGCCAGCAAATGGAAAACAAGAAGCAAAGCCAATGGCAAGCAAGGGACAGAATGGATTCCTAGAGCAACTTTCTGAATGTCGGCAAGATGTCTTTAGCAAACCAGACAGCTGTGCTGTGTGGTAGGCTGCGACCTAAAAATTTACAGTTCACAAGATATGCGGGCGGGAGATGCACAGGATACTTGTATAAACACCATGACTATGAATGCGGTCAAAATGTGAGCATGTTATACAAGGCTGAAAGCATAGTGGACCAGCAGGGGTCGTCACACAATACTTAAGAGAAGGCCTAAAGGCTTTTCCAAAGTTTTTTGGCTGATGCTGTTCAGCATCTGCAAAAAGAAAAAAATGGTTATTGCAGATGTTTAAAAAAAAAAATCTGATCTCTACAAGCATGTTCCATTACAAATTGGCTCGTATTCATCATGCTGCTACACCAGCCCTACCATTACCACTCATGAACGTGCATGACAAGGCAAAATTTTCGTTGTTATTTCAATTTAACATTCAAAGATGGTTAATGTCCATCTTGGAATGGTAAATTGATAAAACAATGTATAAAAATTGGGCAAAGCTCACCTTTTTTAAAGCAAAGAAGCAGCCAGGCGGGAACTGGATTGGGGCTTTAACTTAACAAAAAGGCAAAAAAAAGCTTAGCAGGCTGGGGGAAGCAATGACGTGCTTCGGGCGAACAATAAGGGAAATGTGGGGGCCAGAGATGTGAGAGGAAGCAACACACAGTGGTTATAAAAAACGCAGCGCATGCATTCCCAATCACTGTTAAAAGCAAAGGAAAAACAATAGTTAATCCATGTGGTACCATGGAACGATACAAGTCATCCAAGCAAAAGGATGAGGAAATACCCATGCTCCAGAGGAAGACAACCGCAGGAAGAGGAAGGAGAGCCATCATATAAGATGCAAGTAAATAGGAATAGCAAGACGATCAACCAATTAAGGAATGGGCTGGCCCAAAGCCCACTGTAAGTGCTGCTATTTATCACAATAACTATTTGATAATAAAAAGTAAAAATGTCTATAGGCAAGACCTAAACAAAATATGAGGCAAAAAGGAGGCAGTGTTAGAGTTACATTATAAAGGTTACAATACAGTTTACGCAAGCAAAAGTAAAGGTGCATACATGAATTAATGAAGTATTGGACAGGTTCTGGATAAACAGTGTCGAGGATACAGTAGCGGAAGTACAAACTCGAAGATAGATTGTTTAAAGAAAGGGAGAAATCGGGTAAGAAGCGAAGGATAACATTACGTATTGTTGCAATACAAGTTGGAGGATTATAGGCAGGGTGAGTTCAACAGACATTACGTAGGTTGAAAACGGGTATTTGTGAGGACTAGTACAATTTGAATACGTAACTATATATATATCGGTGAATATAAGTCTTTGTGGTTCCGGTACAAGTTTTAATTGCAATATATTTGAAGTTAAATAACATATGTCTATGCTCAGTGTTTAGTTTTTGCTTTGTGTTCACTGTGGTGTGTTTCTTTTATCAGTGTTTGATGTCTTGATGCTCTCATTGGTGGTATTTGTTTTGCACCAAACACAATAAATTGAACGAAGATGGAGGCACTGGCTCGCTTCCTGCCACCATTGCTGCTGCTACCGGGGGGCTGTGGTCCACCACCCAAGGGGCCTGTTAGCTCCCTAGAAGATGATGGAGACACACTTCTGTGCTTTAATTACTATTAGAAAAGCCACAGAGGCCTCCCTACCCTGTCTCCAGCACTCCCAGGAGGTTTCTACCACACTTGGTGCCGCAGGCAGGTCAACTATCCGAACTGCTTGAAGTGGGATCAGCTGTTTAACTCCCAGAGGGGCTCAGAGCCACAGCTGGAAGCTTAGAGGTCTGGCAGTACGGATCAGAGACCCCATGTGAGTGCACAGCTTCACAGACACAACACAGTACAAAACAATACACAGAACTTTAATTTCGAACAATCTCGACAGATATTGACAAATCAAGCTTAGCGTATATAGAAAATAACAAAGGGGTAGCACGTATGGAAGGAAAACGTTACGTATCTGTAGCAATCAAGCTTGTTTCTTGTACTGTTGTACATTCACAGGCTCTAAGGTGGAGCCTGTACCCCTCTGTATTGTATATTCCAGGGTACGTGATCACTGGTCATTCTATGCACGCTCAAAATTAAAAAAACTTCAAAGCAAAACGTGCAGAGCAAGTTATCTACCACACATGTTGCGAACGTACGCATACTACACTGTTTCAGTAGTAGGGTTTTGTTATTTATGGAAATGTATTTTGGTGCTAAAGCATAGCTCTCAGACTTTAGAGTCTTCAAAACTATGTATAGGGCCGATTCACAAAGGCTTTTTTATGAGTATTAGAAGTACGACTGAAGAAATAGTGTTTCACATGCTTAGAAATGCCTTTGTGAGTTGGCCGGAAATGCCCAACTCCCTATTAGTAAAATTGAAAAAGAAGACACAATCCTTTCTACTTCTACTGACTGGATGCATATCAGTCAGTCAAAGTTTATTTCGGAAATTTAATTCCTTAAAAACATACGATCATGCACATTTTCACTATAAAAATATAAGAACATTTTTAAATGAAACACTTTTAAATAGTTTAAAAGGCTGTCAATGGACTACAAAGCCAAAAAAGAAACTTCTTGTTTGAATCATAATATGTAGGCTGACAATGTGATTGCCTAAATAAGCTAGTTTTAAGATCCATAGTATGCAAGATAAAATGCCAATATAATGAAAAATATTTATACATAGTAAAGATCGTTAACATTAATAATCAGACCTGTGTATAACAAAGAAAAAGTACAACAGGCATCAGGGCTTTAAAATGTTAGATATTTTTGTTTCCTCAGCAGCCCTACTGCCAATAGGTATTTACTCAAGATGCTCACAGTAGAAATGGGTGTATCTGCCCTGAACATCGTTAGAGCCTCGTGGTGCCGCCTAACGCCTAGTCTATTACACAGTGAACAAATCTATTTACCTCTAGACTTGGCGCAGGCAGGGCAGAGAACAAGACATGGCTTACATTTTCTTTAGAGGGATGGCTACGCAATGGGCAATTGTAATTTGGGTCATAGCGGCCATGGTCGTCTCGAGGGAATAGTATGTATCCAGTGGATTGGATTCAAGCAGAGAGTGGGAATAAGCAATATGCTCAACAAGCTTGTTTTCATATAGTTTACTAAAATGATTCACCCATATTCCCGGATTCAGACCGCATTCAATGTGAGTTTCTGAATGTGCACTCCTATGGGCGATGATTTTCCAAAATGTCCTGTAATCCCCTGACCTTGCTGCTACCACTAGATCACCCCAGCTAGAATTTTCCCAGCATTCGACGTGCTAACATTAGCGTCTTCAAGTCAAGTCAAGTCACACAAGCTTTATTCAGTCTAATTAAACCATCAAAGCAATAGCGTCTTCTTATACTGGGTGTAATCTTATACTCTGTAGGTGATTTAGATTCCAGTGCATGTATAAGTGCTTTTTGGCTATACTACAGCCCCTCATATACCAAGGATTGGTGTCTGTACTGGATGCCCTGTGACCAGGCTGGTTCCTCGTAGGTGGCGTGGTCAGAATTGTTTTTAAGGTACCCACCAGTTGGATATGTGCATCAACAACAGGAATCTCAGTAAGAGGGAGGTGGCTAAAGGGGAAAAGGGCTGCCACGAACGAGTTCTAAATCTCAACTAAGATCACTACACTCCCCAAGATCAACGGCCATTCAATAGACCTCCATTTATTTCCCAAAGTTGGCTCTATAGTAGGTGATACAGGGACATGACAATTTCTAGTCAGGATTCCTGAGTGCTTAAGGTGTAGTGTTATTGTAGAGTAATGTGGTAGTGATCACTGCCTTATTTGTCATTCGGTTTAAAGTTTCCCATTTTTCCCCACATAGAGACTTTGATCAGGAAATAATCAATTTTGGACCTGAACGAACCTCTCCTAAAAGTTGACAAACCGTGTTTATTGGAAATTGACCTACCATTACACGCCCTCAAGCTGTTTGATATTACAAAACAAGCAACCTGCGCGGCCGCCACTGAGCACAGAGCTTGAGCTTTACTACTAAGAGAGGTGTAAGGAAATGCCTCCTTGGCATGGTTGCCCCCTGACTTTTTGCCTTTGCTGATGCTATGTTTACAATTGAAAGTGTGCTGAGGCCTGCTAACCAGGCCCCAGCACCAGTGTTCTTTCCCTAACCTGTACTTTTGTATCCACAATTGGCAGACCCTGGCATCCAGATAAGTCCCTTGTAACTGGTACTTCTAGTACCAAGGGCCCTGATGCCAAGGAAGGTCTCTAAGGGCTGCAGCATGTCTTATGCCACCCTGGAGACCTCTCACTCAGCACAGACACACTGCTTGCCAGCTTGTGTGTGCTAGTGAGGACAAAACGAGTAAGTCGACATGGCACTCCCCTCAGGGTGCCATGCCAGCCTCTCACTGCCTATGCAGTATAGGTAAGACACCCCTCTAGCAGGCCTTACAGCCCTAAGGCAGGGTGCACTATACCATAGGTGAGGGTACCAGTGCATGAGCATGGTACCCCTACAGTGTCTAAACAAAACCTTAGACATTGTAAGTGCAGGGTAGCCATAAGAGTATATGGTCTGGGAGTCTGTCAAACACGAACTCCACAGCACCATAATGGCTACACTGAAAACTGGGAAGTTTGGTATCAAACTTCTCAGCACAATAAATGCACACTGATGCCAGTGTACATTTTATTGCAAAATACACCCCAGAGGGCACCTTAGAGGTGCCCCCTGAAACTTAACCGACTATCTGTGTAGGCTGACTAGTTCCAGCAGCCTGCCACACTAGAGACATGTTGCTGGCCCCATGCGGAGAGTGCCTTTGTCACTCTGAGGCCAGTAACAAAGCCTGCACTGGGTGGAGATGCTAACACCTCCCCCAGGCAGGAGCTGTAACACCTGGCGGTGAGCCTCAAAGGCTCACCCCTTTGTCACAGCACCGCAGGACACTCCAGCTAGTGGAGTTGCCCGCCCCCTCCGGCCCGGCCCCCACTTTTGGCGGCAAGGCCGGAGAAAATAATGAGAATAACAAGGAGGAGTCACTGGCCAGTCAGGACAGCCCCTAAGGTGTCCTGAGCTGAGGTGACTCTAACTTTTAGAAATCCTCCATCTTGCAGATGGAGGATTCCCCCAATAGGGTTAGGATTGTGACCTCCTCCCCTTGGGAGGAGACACAAAGAGGGTGTACCCACCCTCAGGGCTAGTAGCCATTGGCTACTAACCCCCCAGACCTAAACACGCCCTTAAATTTAGTATTTAAGGGCTACCCTGAACCCTAGAAAATTAGATTCCTGCAAACTACAAGAAGAAGGACTGCCTAGCTGAAAACCCCTGCAGAGGAAGACCAGAAGACGACAACTGCCTTGGCTCCAGAAACTCACCGGCCTGTCTCCTGCCTTCCAAAGAACTCTGCTCCAGCGACGCCTTCCAAGGGACCAGCGACCTCTGAATCCTCTGAGGACTGCCCTGCTTCGAAAAAGACAAGAAACTCCCGAGGACAGCGGACCTGCTCCAAAAAGACTGCAACTTTGTTTCGAGGAGCAGCTTTAAAGACCCTGCAATCTCCCCGCAAGAAGCGTGAGACTTGCAACACTGCACCCGGCGACCCCGACTCGGCTGGTGGAGAACCAACACCTCAGGGAGGACCCCCGGACTACTCTCCGACTGTGAGTACCAAAACCTGTCCCCCCTGAGCCCCCACAGCGCCGCCTGCAGAGGGAATCCCGAGGCTTCCCCTGACCGCGACTCTCTGAAACCTAAGTCCCGACGCCTGGAAAGGACCCTGCACCCGCAGCCCCCAGGACCTGAAGGACCGGACTTTCACTGGAGAAGTGACCCCCAGGAGTCCCTCTCCCTTGCCCAAGTGGAGGTTTCCCCGAGGAAGCCCCCCCTTGCCTGCCTGCAGCGCTGAAGAGATCCGTTGATCTCTCATAGACTAACATTGCGAACCCGACGCTTGTTTCTACACTGCACCCGGCCGCCCCCGCGCTGCTGAGGGTGAAATTTCTGTGTGGGCTTGTGTCCCCCCCGGTGCCCTACAAAACCCCCCTGGTCTGCCCTCCGAAGACGCGGGTACTTACCTGCAAGCAGACCGGAACCGGGGCACCCCCTTCTCTCCATTCTAGCCTATGCGTTTTGGGCACCACTTTGAACTCTGCACCTGACCGGCCCTGAGCTGCTGGTGTGGTGACTTTGGGGTTGCTCTGAACCCCCAACGGTGGGCTACCTTGGACCAAGAACTGAACCCTGTAAGTGTCTTACTTACCTGGTAAAACTAACAAAAACTTACCTCCCCCAGGAACTGTGAAAATTGCACTAAGTGTCCACTTTTAAAGTAGCTATTTGTCAATAACTTGAAAAGTATACATGCAATTGAAATGATTCAAAGTTCCTAATGTACTTACCTGCAATACCTTTCAAACAAGATATTACATGTTAAATTTGAACCTGTGGTTCTTAAAATAAACTAAGAAAAGATATTTTTCTATAACAAAACCTATTGGCTGGATTTGTCTCTGAGTGTGTGTACCTCATTTATTGTCTATGTGTATGTACAACAAATGCTTAACACTACTCCTTGGATAAGCCTACTGCTCGACCACACTACCACAAAATAGAGCATTAGTATTATCTATTTTTACCACTATTTTACCTCTAAGGGGAACCCTTGGACTCTGTGCATGCTATTCCTTACTTTGAAATAGCACATACAGAGCCAACTTCCTACATTGGTGGATCAGCGGTGGGGTACAAGACTTTGCATTTGCTGGACTACTCAGCCAATACCTGATCACACGACAAATTCCAAAATTGTCATTAGAAATTGATTTTTGCAATTTGAAAAGTTTTCTAAATTCTTAAAAGACCTGCTAGGGCCTTGTGTTAGATCCTGTTTAGCATTTCTTTTAGAGTTTAAAAGTTTGTAAAAGTTTGAATTAGATTCTAGAACCAGTTGTAGATTCTTAAAAAGTATTCCAACTTTTAGAAGCAAAATGTCTAGCACAGATGTGACTGTGGTGGAACTCGACACCACACCTTACCTCCATCTTAAGATGAGGGAGCTAAGGTCACTCTGTAAAATAAAGAAAATAACAATGGGCCCCAAACCTACCAAAATACAGCTCCAGGAGCTTTTGGCAGAGTTTGAAAAGGCCAACCCCTCTGAGGGTGGCAACTCAGAGGAAGAGGATAGTGACTTGGAGGAAAATTCCCCCCTACCAGTCCTATCTAGGGAGAACAGGGTCTCTCAAACCCTGACTCCAAAAATAATAGTCAGAGATGCTGGTTCCCTCACAGGAGAGACCAACACCTCTGAAATCACTGAGGATAACTCCAGTGAAGAGGACATCCAGTTAGCCAGGATGGCCAAAAGATTGGCTTTGGAAAGACAGATCCTAGCCATAGAGAGGGAAAGACAAGAGATGGACCTAGGACCCATCAATGGTGGCAGCAACATAAATAGGGTCAGAGATTCTCCTGACATGTTGAAAATCCCTAAAGGGATTGTAACTAAATATGAAGATGGTGATGACATCACCAAATGGTTCACAGCTTTTGAGAGGGCTTGTGTAACCAGAAAAGTGAACAAATCTCACTGGGGTGCTCTCCTTTGGGAAATGTTCACAGGAAAGTGTAGGGATAGACTCCTCACACTCTCTGGAAAAGATGCAGAATCTTATGACCTCATGAAGGGTACCCTGATTGAGGGCTTTGGATTCTCCACTGAGGAGTATAGGATTAGATTCAGGGGGGCTCAAAAATCCTCGAGCCAGACCTGGGTTGACTTTGTAGACTACTCAGTAAAAACACTAGATGGTTGGATTCAAGTCAGTGGTGTAAGTAATTATGATGGGCTGTACAATTTATTTGTGAAAGAACACCTGTTAAGTAATTGTTTCAATGATAAACTGCATCAGCATCTGGTAGACCTAGGACCAATTTCTCCCCAAGAATTGGGAAAGAAGGCGGACCATTGGGTCAAGACTAGGGTGTCCAAAACTTCCACAGGGGGTGACCAAAAGAAAGGGGTCACAAAACCTCCCCAGGGGAAAGGTGGTGAGACAGCCAAAAATAAAAATAGTCAAGAGTCTTCTAAAGGCCCCCAAAAACCTGCACAGGAGGGTGGGCCCAGAGCCTCTTCACAAAACAATCCTGGGTACAAGGGTAAAAACTTTGATCCCAAAAAGGCCTGGTGTCGAAACTGTAGTCAGTCTGGACACCAAACTGGAGACAAGGCCTGTCCCAAGAAAAGTTCCACTCCAAACTCCAATCCAGGTAACACTGGAATGGCTAGTCTCCAAGTGGGATCAACAGTGTGCCCAGAGCAAATCAGGGTCCACACTGAAGCTACTCTAGTCTCTGAGGGTGGGGTGGATTTAGCCACACTAGCTGCCTGGCCCCCTAACATGCAAAAATACAGGCAGCAGCTCTTTATTAATGGGACAAGTGTAGAGGGCCTGAGGGATACAGGTGCCAGTGTCACCATGGTGACAGAGAAACTGGTTTCCCCTGGCCAATACCTGACTGGAAAAACTTATACAGTCACCAATGCTGACAATCAAACTAAAGCACATCCCATGGCAATGGTAACTTTAGAATGGGGAGGGGTCAATGGCCTGAAACAGGTGGTGGTCTCCTCAAACATCCCAGTAGACTGTCTGCTTGGAAATGACCTGGAGTCCTCAGCATGGGCTGAGGTAGAACTAAAAACCCATGCAGCCATGCTGGGTATCCCTGAACTGGTGTGTGTAAAAACAAGAGCACAATGCAAGGCACAGGGTGAAAAAGTAGAGCTGGAGTCTGGAAAAATGGCCCAGCCTACCAAGAGAAAAGGAAAGTCAGTTGGGAAACCAACTGCAACACAGTCAGAAAAAGGGAACCTCTCTTCTCAGGAAGAAGTTCTGCCCTCTGAGGGAACTGAGCCTTTGGAGCTCGAACCTTATCAGGTTGAGCTCTTGGGCCCAGGGGGACCCTCAAGGGAGGAGCTGTGTAAGGGACAAGAAACCTGTCCCTCTCTTGAAGGCCTTAGGCAGCAAGCTGCTGAAGAGTCCAAGGGCAAGAAAAATGGAACACATAGGGTCTATTGGGAAGATGGACTCCTGTACACTGAGGCCAGAGACCCCAAACCTGGTGCCACTAGGAGAGTGGTAGTGCCTCAGTCGTTCAGAGAGTTTATTCTGACCTTAGCCCATGATATTCCCCTTGCTGGGCATTTGGGACAAACCAAGACGTGGGAGAGGTTAGTCAACCACTTCTACTGGCCCAATATGTCCCAGAAGGTTAAGGAGTTTTGCCTCTCCTGCCCCACCTGTCAATCCAGTGGTAAGACAGGTGGGCACCCAAAGGCCCCCCTCATTCCACTTCCAGTGGTGGGGGTCCCCTTTGAAAGAGTGGGTGTGGACATAGTTGGTCCACTGGAACCTCCCACAGCCTCAGGAAATATGTACATCCTAGTAGTAGTGGATCATGCTACTAGGTATCCTGAAGCTATTCCCCTTAGGTCGACTACTGCCCCTGCAGTAGCCAAGGCCCTCATTGGTATCTTTACCAGAGTGGGTTTCCCTAAGGAGGTGGTGTCTGACAGAGGTACCAACTTCATGTCAGCATACCTAAAACACATGTGGAATGAGTGTGGAGTGACTTACAAATTCACTACACCATACCATCCACAAACTAATGGCTTAGTTGAGAGATTCAACAAGACATTAAAAGGCATGATCATGGGGCTCCCAGAAAAACTAAAAAGGAGATGGGATGTCCTCTTGCCATGTCTGCTTTTCGCTTACAGAGAGGTGCCACAGAAGGGAGTAGGATTCTCACCCTTTGAACTTCTGTTTGGTCACCCTGTAAGGGGACCACTTGCTCTTGTTAAAGAAGGCTGGGAGAGACCTCTTCATGAGCCTAAACAAGACATAGTGGACTATGTACTTGGCCTTCGCTCTAGAATGGCAGAGTACATGGAAAAGGCAACCAAAAACCTTGAGGCCAGCCAACAGCTCCAGAAGTTTTGGTATGACCAAAAGGCTGCACTGGTTGAGTTCCAACCAGGACAGAAAGTCTGGGTTCTGGAGCCTGTGGCTCCCAGGGCACTCCAGGACAAATGGAGTGGCCCTTACCCAGTGCTAGAAAGGAAGAGTCAGGTCACCTACCTGGTGGACCTGGGCACAAGCAGGAGCCCCAAGAGGGTGATCCATGTGAACCGCCTTAAGCTCTTCCATGACAGGGCTGATGTGAATCTGTTGATGGTAACAGATGAGGATCAGGAGGCAGAGAGTGAACCTCTGCCTGATCTTCTGTCATCAGACCCAAAAGATGGCTCAGTAGATGGAGTGATCTACTCAGACACCCTCTCTGGCCAACAGCAAGCTGATTGTAGGAGAGTCCTACAACAGTTTCCTGAACTCTTCTCCTTAACCCCTGGTCAGACACACCTGTGTACCCATGATGTGGACACAGGAGACAGCATGCCTGTCAAAAACAAAATCTTTAGACAGTCTGACCATGTTAAGGAAAGCATCAAGGTGGAAGTCCACAAGATGCTGGAATTGGGAGTAATTGAGCGCTCTGACAGCCCCTGGGCTAGCCCAGTGGTCTTAGTCCCCAAACCTCACACCAAAGATGGAAAGAAAGAGATGAGGTTTTGTGTGGACTACAGAGGGCTCAATTCTGTCACCAAGACAGATGCTCATCCAATTCCTAGAGCTGATGAGCTCATAGATAAATTAGGTGCTGCCAAATTCTTAAGTACCTTTGACTTGACAGCAGGGTACTGGCAAATAAAAATGGCACCTGGAGCAAAAGAGAAAACAGCATTCTCCACACCTGATGGGCATTATCAGTTTACTGTTATGCCCTTTGGTTTAAAGAATGCCCCTGCCACCTTCCAAAGGTTGGTGAATCAAGTCCTTGCTGGCTTGGAGTCCTTTAGCACAGCTTATCTTGATGATATTGCTGTCTTTAGCTCCACCTGGCAGGATCACCTGGTCCACCTGAAGAAGGTTTTGAAGGCTCTGCAATCTGCAGGCCTCTCTATCAAGGCATCCAAATGCCAGATAGGGCAGGGAACTGTGGTTTACTTGGGCCACCTTGTAGGTGGAGGCCAAGTTCAGCCACTCCAACCCAAGATCCAGACTATTCTGGACTGGGTAGCTCCAAAAACCCAGACTCAAGTCAGGGCATTCCTTGGCTTGACTGGGTATTACAGGAGGTTTGTGAAGGGATATGGATCCATTGTGACAGCCCTCACTGAACTCACCTCCAAGAAAATGCCCAAGAAAGTGAACTGGACTGTGGAATGCCAACAGGCCTTTGACACCCTGAAACAAGCAATGTGCTCAGCACCAGTTCTAAAAGCTCCAGATTATTCTAAGCAGTTCATTGTGCAGACAGATGCCTCTGAACATGGGATAGGGGCAGTTTTGTCCCAAACAAATGATGATGGCCTTGACCAGCCTGTTGCTTTCATTAGCAGGAGGTTACTCCCCAGGGAGCAGCGTTGGAGTGCCATTGAGAGGGAGGCCTTTGCTGTGGTTTGGTCCCTGAAGAAGCTGAGACCATACCTCTTTGGGACTCACTTCCTAGTTCAAACTGACCACAGACCTCTCAAATGGCTGATGCAAATGAAAGGTGAAAATCCTAAACTGTTGAGGTGGTCCATCTCCCTACAGGGAATGGACTTTATAGTGGAACACAGACCTGGGACTGCCCATGCCAATGCAGATGGCCTTTCCAGGTTCTTCCACTTAGAAAATGAAGACTCTCTTGGGAAAGGTTAGTCTCATCCTCTTTCGTTTGGGGGGGGGGTTGTGTAAGGAAATGCCTCCTTGGCATGGTTGCCCCCTGACTTTTTGCCTTTGCTGATGCTATGTTTACAATTGAAAGTGTGCTGAGGCCTGCTAACCAGGCCCCAGCACCAGTGTTCTTTCCCTAACCTGTACTTTTGTATCCACAATTGGCAGACCCTGGCATCCAGATAAGTCCCTTGTAACTGGTACTTCTAGTACCAAGGGCCCTGATGCCAAGGAAGGTCTCTAAGGGCTGCAGCATGTCTTATGCCACCCTGGAGACCTCTCACTCAGCACAGACACACTGCTTGCCAGCTTGTGTGTGCTAGTGAGGACAAAACGAGTAAGTCGACATGGCACTCCCCTCAGGGTGCCATGCCAGCCTCTCACTGCCTATGCAGTATAGGTAAGACACCCCTCTAGCAGGCCTTACAGCCCTAAGGCAGGGTGCACTATACCATAGGTGAGGGTACCAGTACATGAGCATGGTACCCCTACAGTGTCTAAACAAAACCTTAGACATTGTAAGTGCAGGGTAGCCATAAGAGTATATGGTCTGGGAGTCTGTCAAACACGAACTCCACAGCACCATAATGGCTACACTGAAAACTGGGAAGTTTGGTATCAAACTTCTCAGCACAATAAATGCACACTGATGCCAGTGTACATTTTATTGCAAAATACACCCCAGAGGGCACCTTAGAGGTGCCCCCTGAAACTTAACCGACTATCTGTGTAGGCTGACTAGTTCCAGCAGCCTGCCACACTAGAGACATGTTGCTGGCCCCATGCGGAGAGTGCCTTTGTCACTCTGAGGCCAGTAACAAAGCCTGCACTGGGTGGAGATGCTAACACCTCCCCCAGGCAGGAGCTGTAACACCTGGCGGTGAGCCTCAAAGGCTCACCCCTTTGTCACAGCACTGCAGGACACTCCAGCTAGTGGAGTTGCCCGCCCCCTCCGGCCCGGCCCCCACTTTTGGCGGCAAGGCCGGAGAAAATAATGAGAATAACAAGGAGGAGTCACTGGCCAGTCAGGACAGCCCCTAAGGTGTCCTGAGCTGAGGTGACTAACTTTTAGAAATCCTCCATCTTGCAGATGGAGGATTCCCCCAATAGGGTTAGGATTGTGACCCCCTCCCCTTGGGAGGAGACACAAAGAGGGTGTACCCACCCTCAGGGCTAGTAGCCATTGGCTACTAACCCCCCAGACCTAAACACGCCCTTAAATTTTGTATTTAAGGGCTACCCTGAACCCTAGAAAATTAGATTCCTGCAAACTACAAGAAGAAGGACTGCCTAGCTGAAAACCCCTGCAGAGGAAGACCAGAAGACGACAACTGCCTTGGCTCCAGAAACTCACCGGCCTGTCTCCTGCCTTCCAAAGAACTCTGCTCCAGCGACGCCTTCCAAGGGACCAGCGACCTCTGAATCCTCTGAGGACTGCCCTGCTTCGAAAAAGACAAGAAACTCCCGAGGACAGCGGACCTGCTCCAAAAAGACTGCAACTTTGTTTCGAGGAGCAGCTTTAAAGACCCTGCAATCTCCCCGCAAGAAGCGTGAGACTTGCAACACTGCACCCGGCGACCCCGACTCGGCTGGTGGAGAACCAACACCTCAGGGAGGACCCCCGGACTACTCTCCGACTGTGAGTACCAAAACCTGTCCCCCCTGAGCCCCCACAGCGCCGCCTGCAGAGGGAATCCCGAGGCTTCCCCTGACCGCGACTCTCTGAAACCTAAGTCCCGACGCCTGGAAAGGACCCTGCACCCGCAGCCCCCAGGACCTGAAGGACCGGACTTTCACTGGAGAAGTGACCCGCAGGAGTCCCTCTCCCTTGCCCAAGTGGAGGTTTCCCCGAGGAAGCCCCCCCTTGCCTGCCTGCAGCGCTGAAGAGATCCGTTGATCTCTCATAGACTAACATTGCGAACCCGACGCTTGTTTCTACACTGCACCCGGCCGCCCCCGCGCTGCTGAGGGTGAAATTTCTGTGTGGGCTTGTGTCCCCCCCGGTGCCCTACAAAACCCCCCTGGTCTGCCCTCCGAAGACGCGGGTACTTACCTGCAAGCAGACCGGAACCGGGGCACCCCCTTCTCTCCATTCTAGCCTATGCGTTTTGGGCACCACTTTGAACTCTGCACCTGACCGGCCCTGAGCTGCTGGTGTGGTGACTTTGGGGTTGCTCTGAACCCCCAACGGTGGGCTACCTTGGACCAAGAACTGAACCCTGTAAGTGTCTTACTTACCTGGTAAAACTAACAAAAACTTACCTCCCCCAGGAACTGTGAAAATTGCACTAAGTGTCCACTTTTAAAGTAGCTATTTGTCAATAACTTGAAAAGTATACATGCAATTGAAATGATTCAAAGTTCCTAATGTACTTACCTGCAATACCTTTCAAACAAGATATTACATGTTAAATTTGAACCTGTGGTTCTTAAAATAAACTAAGAAAAGATATTTTTCTATAACAAAACCTATTGGCTGGATTTGTCTCTGAGTGTGTGTACCTCATTTATTGTCTATGTGTATGTACAACAAATGCTTAACACTACTCCTTGGATAAGCCTACTGCTCGACCACACTACCACAAAATAGAGCATTAGTATTATCTATTTTTACCACTATTTTACCTCTAAGGGGAACCCTTGGACTCTGTGCATGCTATTCCTTACTTTGAAATAGCACATACAGAGCCAACTTCCTACAAGAGGGTACGCCCTAACATCTGTCGTCTTCTTCTGTAACCAAATCAAAGCCATAAATGTGTTCAAAATGAATGTTCAGGTATCCGCCTATGACTCCTGTGTTCTTTTCCTTGATGGTGCTAGCAAAACGCTGCAGAATGGATAGAGTTGGTGATTCCATGCTTCTATTCCTGGGCCTAAGGTAAACATTAAACAGATACATGGGAGGCCAGTCCTGCAAGTAGACTTTTAACCCTAGGATGTTGGAGGAGTCAATGTTCAAGGGTTCTATACAAAGGTTTATTTGAATTTTGACCCAAACCAATAGTCACCCCCCAAAGCCCACCCACATACAGAAGGGAATGCATCAACGTGAAAAGTAGTATAGCCAGAGTTAAACAAGTGTTGGATTAGCTATGTTTCTTGGAACATAGAAATGTTAAACTGCTCTCTATATTCTAGCCAATCAGGTTCCAACAATTCGGACTTGAGCCCAGCCCTAATGCATATGAATCTTCCTCAAAAAATTCAATTTTTGATGTTTTGGGCCAATTCACAAAGTCATTTAGGAGTATCTTGACATAATTCTCATAAATTGTGAATCAGCCCATGGGGGCGTGGCCTGACCGTCGGGCAAGATGGCTGACACCAAGTGAGGCTCCGCCGGGCCTTGGGCCATAAAATCGTTGCATTCATCCTGCAGGCGACTGCGGCGGGGGCGGGCTGGACGGTGCCTTCCCAGGGACCCCAGGGATGATTTGAGTGCCGCCGGAGCGGCTGAGTCAGACGCTGGGACCTGGCAGCGCGCGGGCGGGCCTGCCGTCGGCCTTGCCCCGTGCGAATTTCTGAGGCGGGGAGGTGAGGAGGACGGCGTTCGCTCCCGGCGAGTGCGCAGAGCCGGGAGCGAGAGGGTGTGCGAGGGCCTGGTCGGCAGCAGGGTCGAGCCGCGGCCCTCGCAGCTACTGTTCCCCTGCTGCTGCTTGGCCCCCGGGGCTTCCGCGGCCCGCAGTTGCAGAGGCCATTTTTGGGCCTGGCGGCTCTCTGGACTTTAGCCGCCATTTGCTGCTGGTGGTGCCTGACCTTCGGTGCCTTGTGGGCGCGTGAGGAGCGTACCCGGTGCAGATTATGCCATGAGAGGCGGGGTCTGACCTGGGAGCTGTGGCGGCCCGGGGCCCTGGTACAAGTGAGAGGTCGGCTGGGGAGGAGTCGCAGTTTGGCCCTATGATACTCCCCTCGTGAAAGTTCCCGGAAGAGGCTGCTGGGCCGCGCTGGAGACCCTGCACTATGCTGCCTGAGAAGACCTGTCTGGAATTTTAGACCGACAGCGGAACCAGGAGTGTGGCGGTCTAGAGGTGGTGTTGCTGCCCCGCACGTGGTGATACCCTGAGGACCTGACGTTGCAGAGTGCCCTTTTACTGGAGGTGCTGGGTCTGCTCAGACCTGGATACCTACTGTGGCGCGGATTCCCTGAGTGGGAGCTGAGGTCGGTGGAGCGATTGTGGGCGCTGATCAGGGCTGGTCTGCTCTGCAGTGAATCTTGATGTGGGCCTGGTGATTTGGAGGCTGACTGTGGTCCTGTGAAGCGTGTCGGGTGGCCGGAGGTGCGATCTTGGAAGTGGCCGCCCGCTGTTTTGGATATTTATCGCTGCCCTTCTGCGGCCAGGAGGCCGTGTGTGTTGTGCTGAACCATGGGCAAATCTGACCAACGGCAAGCGAAACTCACCTTTGAGGGGGGTAAAAAGAAGGGTGCCGTCTCTGCCTCCCAGTCTAGTGATGTCGAGATTGGAGAGGAACGTCCTGAGGTGTCTGTGTGGTCCATGTTTCTGGAGCTTAAGACTAGCTTGGCTGGCATAGATGCCAAGCTGGACCATGTGACGGAACGGCTTGACCGCATACGAGCCCGCGTTGATGATCATAATTCCCGCTTCGAGGCTTTGGAGACGCGCACGTCGGAGGTGGAGGATACGCGTCGGGCGATAGAGAACAAATTGCGCACATGGAACACATCCTGGAGGTGATACGGAATAAGAACGAGGACTTGGAGGCGCGGTCTCGTCGTAATAATATCCGTATTGTGGGGCTGCCGGAGGCGACTGATATGGGCCGCATGGAAGACTTTGTGGAGAGTATGTTGCTGGAACTGTTCGCTGGTGAGCTCTCACGGATGCTAGTGGTGGAAAGGGCGCACCGGTCCTTGGGACCCCGGCCCCCGCCGGGAACACCTCTGCGACCAATAATTGCACGCCTGTTGAATTATAGAGACTGGGATGCTGTCCTTCGCTTGGCGGGGGGGGGGGAAGGCCGCTGGTATATAAGAACTCAGAAATCAACTTTTTTCCGGATTACACCCCTGGTGTGCAGGCTCAGAGGTGTGCCTTTCTGCCTGCCAAGCGGTTGCTAAACCAGGCTGGAGTCGGGTTTGCCTTATTATATCCTGCTAGACTGAGGGTGTGGCATGAGGGCAAGACGCTGTACTTCACGGACCCAAAGCAGGCGGCCAAGTTTGCTAGACGTTTACCCGGGAGGCGGGGGGCTGCGGAGTCTGGGGGCCCGGAGGCGGGGGACGCTGCATTAAGTGATAATGATTAACTGCCTCTGATTTGCCCAAGGGTAAGGATTGGGGCTGCAGGGGGGTGCGCGGGGCCACCTCTTGCGCGGGTCTGACTGTTGTGTGATTTGCTATTTGGCCCATAGGCCCCTCTCCACTAGTGCACCCTGGGTGGAGAGCTGTTGGCCGACCACTGGCCCTGGGATGAGTCCTATCGGTTTTTGCTTTAGCTACAGGGGGTGCGCTGTGCGATTGATTGGGTGGGATACTGAGTGGGTCCGATTGGGGGGCCAGCATGGGTGGGGGGGGATTGGGCTGTCTATGATTGTAAGATGGCTGTTCTACTTGTTGTTATGGTTGGTCCTTTCTTTTGTTTTCTGGCAGGTGGGGACGTGCTTTTCCGTGCAACAATGGGTAGTTGTGAAGCGAGATGAGGGGGGATGATGCAACGGTGATTCGATGCTTGACGTGGAATGTGCGTAGGCTTAATGATAAGCAGAAGGCTTGATTGGTGGCTGCACATGCTAAGCGACATAACATTGATATTTGTATGCTACAGGAGACACACTTGGTGGCAACCTCGGTGGACCGGCTGAAAGTGGGGTGGGTTGGTGAGGCACACTGCTGCACGTACTCTGGTTATGCTCGCGGAGTTGCAATTTTAATTTGCAAGGGGCTGCAGTGGAGCACGCGTGAAGTTGTCGTAGATCTGAATGGTAGATATGTTATATTGAGCAGTAAGTTATTCGACAGGGCTTGTCGTCTTGTGGCAGTGTATGGACCGAATGTTGACGACCCCGAGTTTTTTCTGGCGCTGTGGCGTCTCGTGGAGTCTCTGGGTGCTGGAGCGGTGATCTGGGGCGGCGATTTCAACGTGGTATTGGATGCTCGGATGGATCGCAAGAGTGGGGCTAGGGTGCAGCATGTCTCTGCGGCAAGGACCTTGGCGGCAGTGATGCGGAGTGGCGAGTTTGTGGACCTGTGGAGACGGAAGCATGCAGACGTGAGAGAGGGCACGTGTTTGAATTACATCCATGGCAGTTGGTTCCGGATAGATCGTTGGCTGGGTACCAGAGATGTGGAGGTCTGGACGAGAGCGGTGGATCATCTCCCCCGCATGTTGTCGGACCACTCGCCGGTCAAACTGGAGTTAGTGATTCCTGGTGAGCTACGTCGGACGAACCTGTGGCGGCTACCCAGTGGGGCGCTACGGGATAAGATTTTTCGGACAGAAGTGCGTGAGGCGATAAAGCTATTCTTTGCTGAGAACCGCGGTTCTGTGGAATCTGTGGGTATCTTGTGGGAGACATTTAAAGTTGTGATTCGGGGAGTGTGTTTATCGAAGCAACACGGCATGGTGAAGGCCATTTGACGGGAAATGGCTGATATCGAGGGAAGGCTTACAGAACTGGAGAGGCGATTGGCTACTAGTCGGTCAAGAGAGGTCCTTGCTGAGATTCGACGTGAGGCGTCCTTATATGAGGAGGCCTCCATGAGAGAGATATGCTTTTCTGGGAGGCGTGCACAAGCTCGTCGGTATGGGGAGGGAGAGAGAGCAGGGCGAACACTTGCAGATATGCTCCGCAGGCCCTGGGCCAGTAATTATGTTACAGAGATTGAGGACGCAGGGGGCGGAAAGGTGACTGGGTCGAATGATATCATACAGGTGTTTACAGAATATTTTGCGCGGCTATATGCGGCCCCAGTGGGCCTAAATGAGGAGGGGGCACAGGCATATTTTGTGGATATAGCGCTGTTATGGTTTGAGGAGACGCACAGGGCGTATTTGGATGAACCGTTCACTGTGGAGGAGGTAGCGGCGGCGATTCGTGGTTTACCTGGCGATAAGTCCCCGGGTGTGGACGGCCTAACCCCAGCATTTTATAAAGAGTATGTGTATATTCTTGCCCGTACCTGTTGGAGGTGTACGCGGAATCCCTGGAGGCTGGATCTTTGCCGGTCTCGCTCCGAGAAGCTTTGTTAGTAACAGTTCTGAAGCCTGGGAAAGATCCCACCCGATGTGACTCGTATCGTCCCCCGTCTATGATAAACATTGATAATAAAATCCTGGCAAAGATGATAGCGAAGCGTCTGCAGCCCCTTCTCTGTAGGTTGGTGCTGCCGGATCAGTTGGGATTTGTTCCTGGAAGGTCTACGTGTCACAATTTGCGTACTTTCTTTGCGGTGGCGGGCTCTTTAGGGGCTGAAGATAATGTGGCTACGGTATTTCTTGACGCTGCCAAGGCTTTCGACTCCCTGGCATGGGATTATATGTTTGCGCTTTTGGGCCGAGTGGGTCTCAGTGAGCGCTTCGTGAACTGGATTCGACTGTTGTATACTCTTCCAACTGCCAGGCTGTGCCTTAATGGATGTGTGTCGGCTCCTTTCCCAGTTGCACGCGGTACGCACCAGGGATGCCCACTGCCCCCCCTTCTTTTTGCGGCAGCTATGGAGCCTTTGGGGGCGGGGTTGCAACAGAATTACAATGATAGAGGCTTGCAGTTTCGACAGAGACCTGTTCTGATATCTTTGTATGCGGATGATATTGCACTATACCTGCGGAACCCTGGTCAGAATCTGGATGTTTTGCTGGATGAAGTTGTGCAGTTCGGCACCTTCTCTGGTATCACTATTAATTGGTCGAAATCGATGGCGCTGCCTCTGACCCCCAGCGAGACGCGATTCGACTCTCGATACCCTCTGGTCTGGGCGGAAGGGCCGGTGCGGTATTTGGGTATACAGTTGAGCCGTGATGTTGACACACTGAGACAGGCTAACTATGGAGCTGCGTTGTCGTCGCTGGAAGAAAAGGTTGAGATCTGGCGCGCTCTGCCGCTCTCGCTAATTGGGCGCATTGCTGTTGCAAAGATGGTGGTGCTTCCTAAGTTCTTGTATTTGTTCGTGAATCTTCCCCTTCCGCTTGCAAGGGGCTACTTACGTAGGCTGCGCTCTGCGCTAATTAGTCTGGTGTGGGCGGGACGACAGCTGCGCATTTCTTGGGAGAGACTGACACTGCTGCTTGAATTGGGTGGGCTTGCTGCTCCGGATCTGGAGCTTTATTATCACTGCGCACAGGCGCACTTCGCGTATTATTGGCTGAACCTGATTCGCTACTTGCCGCATCTGCCGCCCGAGAGTGATTCCGTGTGGCTGGATGGCTTAATGCGCATACTTGGAAGCCGGGTGCCGCTCCGTGTTAAAGGAATTGACACAGTGGCATGTACGATGAGAGCGTGGGGAGCGTTGATGCAGCGCTATGGGGTTACTAACCCATTTGCTCCTTCGCTGCCCGTCATGGCGGTTGCTGTTGCTCGGATGTTTCGAGATCGAGGGGTGCGCAGTTTTCTCCAGGAGGCCGACTTGACTGTGCTGGGAGACTGGCTGGTGGACGACCGCTTACTTGATGTCTCTGAGGCGCTGGCGGGCTGTGAGGGTACGGCGCTACAGCGCCTTTGTGCTCTTCGGGTCCGTGCTGTGTTGCGAGACCGCTTCTTTGGTCCCGCCGGAGGTACATCGGAGTTTCAAGCTCTGGAGGTGCTTTGTGGCGCGCGGTCTTCGGGCAGGCTGGTCACCAAGCTGTATAATTGTATGCAGGAGCAGAGAGGTGGCTCTGGAGAGTCCTCCAGGATTGCCTGGGAGAGAGATGTGGGAGAGCCCATCACAGAGGCAATGTGGCGCAGCTGCTGTGCGCATATGAAAGCGCTGTCCCCAAATTATAGGCTGCAGCTGCTACACTAAGTTTCTGCACCGACTGTACCATACACCCAAGGGGCTCCACTCTATGGGCTTACGTTTGGATGCATGTTGTGCTCGCTGTCAGGCGCCGGATGCGGGCTTTCTACATCTGGCGTGGGAGTGTGCGGATGTCTATGATTTCTGGGTAGAAGTCTGGCAAGCGATTACTGAAATGGCTGATCTGGAAACCTTTCCCCCAAGATTGGGCTGCTGGGATGTGTGGATGTGATCCGGGGGGCGCACAGACATCTGGTGGGCTTGCTCCTGTTACTGGCCAAGCATAGGGTTGCTATGTGCTGGGGGAGGAAGAGAGTACTGCATAAGTCTGAATGGTTACGTGACGCTGCCTTTTGCCACGATCAGCTGATGATCTTTTGGGAACTCATGCCTGAGGGATCCCGCCTTAAGGACATCTGGGCCCCGTTAACTGATTATCTGGCTTCCCAAAGTATGTAAGCGGCGCGACTGGTGATGCCCACGCGAGAGACTCGTCCCCACTCTAAGATTGTGTTTGATCTTGCGTGGTTGAGATGGGCTTGCACAGACTGTTTCGACACTCCACCTGCCTCTCTAGTTGCTGTTCTCTTTGATGTTCTTTCTCCTCTGCTATGCTCTGCTGTGTCCTACATTGATTATGACCCACTTCTGTACTGGTGTGGTGGACTATGCTGTTCGACAGCTAGTGAGGTGATTTGGAGAAGAGTCCCTTGTTATTGAAGCCTTTGGAGAGATATGTTTATTGATTCCTATTGCTGTACAGGACAATGCTGTTGCTGGAAGGATCATTCATTTTTAACTATTGTTAAGACGAGGGGACCTGTTTGTGTTCATGTATGTTGTTGTATATGGCAAAATTCAATTACAAAAAAATAATGTGAATCAGCCCATAAGCATTTTAGTAGAGTGAAATCATTGAAATCTTTTCAGAAGGTAGGCAAGACGATCTTCATATGCTCATAGATATTAAAATGTACGTGCAGACAACACCATAAACCGGTACACTATGTATTAGAGGCAGTGTGTGGGAAAAGTGGCCTCAACCTCTTATGTACCACACTGATGCAAGACTGATGCTTTTTTGGCCTGGCTGTACTGCCCTTCCCCTTTCTGGCATTTTGGTTACTGAGTCTAGATCTGAAGACTGTTAACTGAATTTCTGACTACTTTGAACTGTTCAAGGAGTTCAAACTTCGGACAGGGAATCTTTATCATTCTAGATTGTTGCATTACCTAGGGTCGTCAGTAGGTGCATTCTCTTGGGCCGGTTTTCATCTTTATGGTTTGCAGCCTTCTGTCTGTGGACGGATTCTGGTACATGGTGAAGCTGTGTGGTTAGAGGACTGTCACTAAGGACTCTTTGAGGAGTTTGGCTCTCTAGTGCCTCGTGGTGGAGGGTGGTTGTGACACCAGAATTTATAGTGGCATTCTGCGCACCCAACAACAAAAACAATAAACCAGTTTTGCTCTGCAGTTATGGCCTTTGACATTTCCAGGTGCCTCTTTTGCCAAACTGGGGTTGCATGATTTTCCTGCTGGGTGCCTGGAAGGGCAGGTTGAGAGGAGTTTGAAAGCGAGCTGGGATGAGTTTATTGGAGGTAAAGAGTGTTTCATTGACCATTTGCTTTTATACCCAAGACTTCACGTCCATAAAGTATTGCCAGTTTTAATGATGAGCTAAAGTCTGCTAGTTGCTTCTTGATGGCCTTTCCATAAAATGATGCCGTAATGGGAATTTTGCTCCACGTTTGCCTCTTGAGCCCATGTTCTGCAGTATTCTTCTAGTGCTGAAGGACTTCATTGATGGGTGCAGGAATGGTCAGCTCCTCTCTGTAACGTAGAAAAGAAATCTCTTTGCTAGGCAACAGGACATCTGCAGCAACGGATTCCTTGTAGCAGAAGAGCAAATCACTCATGTAAATGATGCTGAGATTCCCCCATTAGCAGCAGCATTTCACAGATGAAGATGTAGGGTACCTCCAGCAGCAGATGTAGACTGTTACTTAATGACAAAGTGACATCTTAGCAATCAGTTCAGATCTTTGCACAGTTTTCACTGGCAGTATTACCTTTAAATGTTGTGCCCTGGTGATCTGAAAAGTTAACTACTGCTATCTCAATATTACCACTAGGTGAACACATCCAATAATCCTAAGTCGCAAATCTGGGCTGTCAATGGAAGACTGAGCGATAAACAGAGACTGAGAAGACAGGGGAAGGAGAGGGGATTGGAAAATGCAGAAGAGACAGGGACCAGAGGGGGAACAACAGATGAGGATGATAGAGAAAGGGATGGGGAAAATGGGAGTCAGACACTAAAAAGAGAGAGGGGAGAGGGAGCAAAGGCACTGGTTGGGAGGGATGGCGGGGGAGAGGAGAGAGAGAGGAGGGGAGCAATGAGTAGAAAGGGAATAAAGAAAAGGGCATAGGGTTAAGTGAGATGGGCTGAATAGTGCAAAAACAACAGCTGATGGAAGGAATGCAGAACAATTCAAACATTCACTCCCAGTCACAAATAAGGGTTTTATCCATCAGTTTTTGGTGCTTGCCTTGCCATTCCAGTTTTGACCCAGCCATATGCAAATCAGTCTTGACCCTGTTCCCCATGAGAACAGCGCAGCCTGAACTGCCAGGCCTGGTCCTCCCTGGAACAGAAACAAGCATCCTAGGACTGGTTTCAGGGTATCACCCTTCATCAGCCAGGCTAGCTTGAATCTGGTGGCATAGCAAGCATGGGAACCAAGTCAGGTCATACCCTTCCCACTCAGTGCGACAAATGCAAAAACAAAAGATGAAGGATGGAATGAAGAACAAACACAGCATTCACTCCCAGTCACAGATCTGCGGTTTAATCCACCAGTTCTGTTGATTGCCGTACCATTCCAGGGTGGACCCAGCCATGTGCAAACCACTCTTTACCCCATGGGAACAGTCCAGCCCGAACTGCCAGGCCTGGTCTCCCTGGACCAGAAACAAGCATCCTGGGACTGGTTTCAGGGTATCATCCTTCATCAGCCAGGCTAGCTTGAATCTGGTGGCATAGAAAGCATGGGACCCAAGTCTGGTCATACCCTTCCCACTCAGGGCGACAAATGCAAAAACAAAAAAAGAAGGATGGAATGAAGAACAAATCAAACATTCACTCCCAGTCACAGATCTGGGGTTTAATCCACCAGTTTTGTTGCTTGCCACACCATTCCAGGGTGGACCCAGCCATGTGCAAACCACTCTTTACCCCATGGGAACAGTCCAGCCCGAACTGCCAGGCCTGATCCTCCCTGGACCAGAAACAAGCATCCTGGGACTGGTTTCAGGGTATCACCCTTCATCAGCCAGGCTAGCTTGAATCTGGTGGCATAGCAAGCATGGGACCCAAGTCTGGTCATACCCTTCCCACTTAAGGCAACAAATGCAAAAACAACAGATGATGGATGGAATACAGAACAAATCAAACATTCACTCACAGTCCCAGATCTGGGTTTAAATAATCTGTTTTTATTGCCTGCCATGCCATTCCAGTTTGGACCCAGCCATGTGCAAATGAACACTAAGTGTGGCAGGTATGCCCAGACGTGGGACCCAGGCTCACCATGCCACTGAATTGAAGCTATGCCACCAGCGGCACTTAAGTGTACTACTTTACAGGCAAATGTGCATGTGATTAGTAGGAAAAATGTGTTCCCTCACAGTGCAAAGAGACGATGGTCGAAGAGGGCCGACCGGCCTATTGTCCAATTTTATATTCAGTAGTGAAAGTTGGAAAATATGAAGAACAATGTAAAAACTCAAAAGATGAAGATGGCCGATTCAAACCCCCTCGAGGTGTGTATTCACCTACACAGTACAATTACTGTTTCTTGCAAGGCTGGCTGTGCAGGGACGGGGGGAACACTAGGTGCAGAGGCGAGGCGGGGCTCGGGAAGGGGGAAGCAAGGAGGAGAGCAGAGGCGGGAAGCGGACTGGCGGGCCTGGGAAGAGGAAGACGGAAAGGAGGGTAGCAGAGAAAGAGGGGGAGGAGCGGAGACAAGGCACGGAGAAGACGGGCGGCACAGAAGGACGTATGAGAAACAGGACGAGAGAGGGGACAGGGGAGGAGTAACAACAGGGAAAGGAAAGGGACACAGAAGAGAAAGGTGGAATACTGTAGGAGAGTAACGTGGAAACAGCAGACTTAGGAGACAGAGGAAGTCGCAAGGAAGAAAAGAAAGCGATAGAGGAGGGGAGTTTTCGCGGACAAGGAAGGACGAGGGGAATCAGTAGCAGACGGAAAGAGAGTCAATGATTGTGGAGGGATGTGGGCAACTAAGAGTGTGAGCGGGCAGAGGCATGCGGCTAGATGTTGAGACGGGGGAGGGGGCGGAGACGGACGGAGAGGTTACGAGAAGTGACGCACAGGATGTGGAAGCCTCCGAGGGCAGGGTCGGAAAGAGGGGACGCAGAGACAGGCCCCTCTCACGATATCCAGAGGCATCTTATCTCCACTCAGCACATTCCCTCATTATCACCCGCGCCGAGTTGAGGCCCCTCGCCCCACCCCGCTCCCCTCCGCTGATAGCAGTCCCCAGGGCCTGGTAAATGTATTAACCCGTTTGAAAGGCCCCAGTGTTGCCGAGCAGCAATTTATCACCAGCAGGCAGTGCTTTCCAGAGCATGAATAAGTCATCCCGGCCCCGGGGGACCCCAGGCCAGCAGGGCGCGGATCGGCAGCACGTTCATCTTTTAAGCAAGACACCACGCCGACGGGGCACCGGCACACTTCTCGTGACATTATGAAAAAAAACAGTTCATTACACGCTGCGGGACTCGAGGAGCTCCAGAGATTTGCATTTCTGGCCTAATCTGAGGAAAATTCTTAGACGGTTGCTTCGGGCAGAGTAGCTGGTTATGATATAGTGAAATCTGAGCACCACGGCTACGATACGTGCCTGCAGGCAATGCTAAAATAGGTCTTCAGTTGGAGATGGTTCCATCACACCGTAAGCACACTCGAGAAGATGTAAACTCCCCAACCAGTGTGGGGTGCTCTATCCTTGGCTTGATTATACACCGCCACGCAGAATTTAAGGCTGCATACGTACCCCTGGGGTTGGTGACAGCACGCGAGAATACCAAAACTTGGGACTTTTGCATAATGCTAACTCTTCTTAGGGAAAGAGGTTGAATTACATTAGGTAAGTGAATCATTGGCTCCAGCTTGCCCGGTATGAGTTTCCCTGGCCTTGAGCTGCCCGCTTACACCATACAGGTTGTCCGATCTCAAAGGCTTCGCTGGGCTGGGATGACACAAGAATTATAGTGTGAATGGTACGCTACTGGCACTGCAGGCCACGTCTCCAGATGGCATCACCCAGGGAGATACCAAGTATAGTGACAGCACCAGCTTCTGCGCTCCATCCACGGAGCTCGGACTCCCAGAATTTGCTTGAAAACTCTGGGTACTGGATAATTCTCTGCAGGAACAAGAGGACTCTCTGCGGAGTCCACCCTTTTCAACCCTCGACCCGATACTAGCAGCAGCAGAACCCTACTGACATAGGTCTTGCAAAGACCGAGTGGTTATTTCCAAGTCCTAAACCAACCCCCATAGCATCAAAGAAAGAAACACTTTTAAGACACCTTCACCAATACTGAACCAAAGGAAGGCAGACTAGAGTAACCTACATATACTCAAATAAGGAGAGACTACATGGCTCGCATAGTCTCTTTTAATGGCCCTGCAACTTTGTTTTTGTATTGTAAGATGCCCTCTTTGGCCTAGTTGTCAGGCTTCAGGTGCAGGGGGGGAAACAAAGGCACAAAATATCCTGACTGAATGAACAGGGCAGAGATATAGCCTCCCCATGTCCTAACCCTAAAAGCAGAAAGGTCAGGGCCAAGGTGCCTGAGAAATCAGAAATGTTTCCTCTGACTGATAAATTTTAGATGTGTACCAAAAAAAAGTTCTATGAGTGTAGAAATAGAGATATGAATTGATTTCTGTCATTTGGTACTCCCAAGTACCTTGTCCTCTGTTAACTGAAGGAGCCCTAGAAGCCATCCACTGCAATCACAGTGCAGCTCATTCATACTTTCATAGAAACTTTGGACCAGATTTAGATCTTGTTGGTAACGGTTCTGCCATCGACTTTTCAATTGAAAACCCGTCTGCCACAGTGATGGTCTGTCAGCTGTATTTAGATGTTGGCGGTCCCAGAGGCGAAAGCCCACATTCAAACTGCTACCTCTGCCAAGAAACACCACCTGCATTGGGATACAGAAAAGTGGCTGCAAGCGGGACTCCAGCCTTCCTTCCTGCTGTGCAGATTTGGATGTGGCTTACCACCAAGAAAAAAAGTGGAGGTTCGACCTCCACTCCTGAGGTGGCGGACTGGAGGGGATTGGATAGAGGTGATAACTTACCTATTTACCCCATTCGAGCTCTGACTTTGACTGGACAACACCTGCCATCACTGCCACCACCGACCCATGGAGAAAACATGGAGGGAGCTAGAGTGGGTGGTGTGGTTGTCTCTGTATGCATGTCACTTACATGTGAGATCGAAGTTGTGTATGTTATGGTGCCATGTGTAACATTCAGGAGAATGCTGTGTGGAGGATGTTGTCGTGATGCATGTATTTGTGTAGCTGAGTGTATAATTTTGTTGGTTGTTGTGGTTGTGTCCTGTATGGGTGCAGTGCCAAAGATGTGTGTGTTTTGTGTTGTGGATGCATGTCAATGTGTGTTTTCAGCAAGTACAGGTTGTGTTGGAATTGTAATGGATGATAGTGTGTATGTGGTTTATTGTGTAGTGTGCAGTGGTGGAGGACACCTATGGCTGAGGTACAGTGAGTGTGTGGGGTCGTGCCACTGTCTCCCTCTGTTAGCAATCCGTCACCAGCCCTCCGCTTGCAGAGTGTAACATTTAAATACAGCGGGCGGAACACCATGACTTGACAGTCTTCTCGGGTCCGCTGCTGATGCGGCTTGGTGGTAACACCGGCAAGATTTAAATCAGGCCCTTTGATTTCACAGTGCTACTTCATAAAAAGAACAAACATTGCAACCAGTGCTTCATCTCTTTCTGCATTACTAGTGCATTTGTATCCCTGCTTTGCAACATCAGAAGTACCACTAATGTTTATGAAGGCCAGGAGCTTCAAAATTAATAAATTCTGTGAAAAAGAATTAGAGTAATAAGCTGAGCAGGGAGTTTTATATAATTGCAGTGCTTAAATTGTAAAATAATGAGTGCTGGTGCGCAAAGCTTTGCTCGGAAGCCTGCAGGCAGTGCAATTAAATGTTGACGTGCCCAATATCAAGGCAGTTTAGTCTTGAATCCACATCATGCCTCTTTAATCCACTTTCAGACACTGCCTGTACCTTTACTTTACTCTTGCAGGTATCTGCTGTGTCCCTTTATAACAGTGTAACCATCTTTCTCTACCGCAGTCTTTCAAGTTTCTTTACTATTCGCTTTCATGCTCTTGCTAAATGTCTGATGCAGGGAAAAAAGTACCAGTTCCCAAAAATGTGAGATAAGCTTTGTGAAGCCCAGGCAGACATTAACACAGTGTTGGGGTCATGACAAGCATACCTTAGGGGCTGGGGACTAGCTTTTACCGCAGAATTTATTTGTTTTTAAAACTCTGAACTGAGAGCTTCTTAAATACCTTTTTTGAGCAATTTATATCTCCGACTGGGCATTATATTTTATTAAATCTCATAAACGTGTATTATTCTATGTAGTGCCAAACCCCTAGGCACTTACTGTGAGATATCTGTGTTTTTAAGTAGTTTCATTTGCGGAAACACCCACTATGCGGTGTTCCCTCCCCAGCCAGCACAAAACGACTTGCTTAGAGCTCCCACACTAGGCATAGACCATTACAAGCAGAATTACATAATGTACATTCTAAGGTTGGAGTGGCTAACTCCAACACAGAATATAACACACTTCTCCTATGAGGAAACTTTGTTTTCTCGAACTCTGCTACCACTGGAGAGTCAAAGAGGATTAGCACCTCTTTGCTGGATGCTGAAGTCCAAATATCCAGAATCCTAGGCCAGGATCAAAAACTTGAAGACTCAAATATGAACCCGCTACAAAGGCTTGGTAATGAATGAAAACGTTCTGGAAATATAAACAGACACCTGCACAGATGTACAATCAAACCCAAACAAAGCAGGAAATGAACAGACCACCACAGGAGGAGACCACACCAGAGCTCATGAACTCAGGTGAATGGGAAATAGCTGGTTGCGACTGTAGCCATAAGGACTAGGGGAGTTTCAAGATCAATAAGGATCCAAAGCAGCAAGCAGTAAGTGGGGGATTATAGACCACCCAAGGGGTAACAGGGATCAGGGCAGTGGAGGTTCCTTGGAGCAGTAGCAGCATGTGTAAGCCGTATGATGATTCAAGAAGCTTTGACATTCTTTTGTAATAGGCACAACGATCCAGACCAGAGAGAAACGAGATCACTCTGTACAGTGGGAGAAACACCAAGGGTCAGTAACGCATTCCACGCTGTTGCAGCTAGCGCTGAGAGTTAGTCCACTACTATAACATTTATTCCATAATCTGAAATAATTAATTAGCATTTTTACTAATAACGATGTGGCAGCTGATTCATTCATACGCCGCTTATGGCCAGTCACCTTTCATGCTTCAAATACCATCTGAGGGCTGCAGAAAAGATCCTGATAACTTCAACAGTGAATGTGCTGTGCACTTACAAGGGCCAGAGAAAGTGCCCTGTCTACCGAGACCCCTGAACACATGTACTTTTTCCTGGCGCAGTGAAGGTGTTTTCATCTTACCCAGATTTGCACATAAACTGTTCCTTCACCTGGATGTGGGAAAGTGCTCTTGAATTGCATGGAGCCAGTGCCCGTCCAGCACAAAAAGCAATAAATGTGCTCTACTTACCTGGACTGTACATGGTCGAGTTGGACTTGCAAAGTCTCGGTTTGCTCGGTCTGCTCATCAAGAGATCTCTGCAGCTTGCGGACCTGGTTATGGGCTTCATCCAACTGGAAAGACATACATATGAATAATGTAAAGCAGAGCCCGAAGACTAATACTCATCAGCAAATATTTCCCACGCACCATCACTCTCACAACCACGATTCCTGCCACACCTGCATTCCAGTATTTAAAAACTTGTCACACACAAAACAAAATGTTATTTCCCCCAAACCTGGTCACACATATAGGCAATCCCCCTTTCCAAACTGAGCAGTGCCAATGGTCCTTTGGGAAGAAATGAACTGAAGCCCACATGCCTAGCCAGCCACAGCTGTAGCATTTCTAATCCCACCCTTTGGTACAAGACTCAGCAATAATAATGCCTGAAGTTAACAGCACCATATTGTACATATGAGTTAGAGTGTCCATCAAGCCACTAAAACACACAAGCCTAGAATGTGTTTTTTAGTGGAACGAGGGGCGTGGGCATTATCTGGGAGGCAATCCTATGCCCAGTGCTCTGTCACTACATTCTAAGGTCCTGGGCATTGACAGTACCCCAAGACATTATAGTTACAGCAGCACTTTGAATAAACTGCACAATTATGATTTTATTTTTCAGTATCACCCCTAGTGACCATTTCAATTTCATAGGGAAATTATCATTCAAGAGCCAATTTGAAATACCGCCTCCCAGAAAATCAACGAAAAACACTCCAAAGGATGTTTGACTTATTATGCTAAATAACTAAGCGCTGCATTAAGTAAATTAGCTGGATGTTGCTCTTGCAAATAAATGGCAGCAGTATGGGAGGAGGAGGATTTGGGTCGCATGAGGATGCGGAGTGGAAGCATGGAAGCAGGACCATCCTGCAGAAACAGTATTTCATGAGTGTCTGGGGTGGACCGAAGAGGCATGGAGCGCAATGAAGACTATGCAGCTTTGGGATTCTTCACCCTGATCTGCAATAGCGCTGGCAGCAGCTTTCTAAACAAAACGTTGGGCATCAGCACTTACTATCTTACAAGTGACACACGCGATATTTCTGCACATTTGTGTCTAATTGCACTTTCTATGCGTTGCTCTGTTGGGAATCTGTCTGTGTGTGAGAAGGTTTCTAAAAGCAATTTATCAATCCCCTGCACAACACTGGTCCATGGTATGGGCTAGAAATCCCTGGCAGGTGGCGAGGGTCCATGCATGATGGCGATCCCTAGGTCTGACCTGTACAATTTTCTGGGATCAATGTTTATTCTTGTGAGGCAATGTAGTACGTACACCTGTGGCACTTTGACGTTGACATGCAATTTCCTGTAGGCTATAAAGAAGAGCGAGCCAAGTTCTACTGGCCATTCTGCCACTTCACAGTGGGTGGCAGGATATGGGGCAGGTTTCTCAGTAGGAAAGGCTGCCATCACCCACCCCATGTCTCCATGCCCCCGTTCCCTTTGTGTCTTCCTGCTTTGTGGGACTGATTTGCATGGCTGATTTTGGTTCCCAGTCTGGCCCTCACCTGAAACAATGATGTGTTCTTAATTGGCTCAGTTACAACATTGGCATTTAAAGCTGGTCCTGGGTATATGAAACCATTCCTGCAGCATAAGCCATTTAAAGAGATAAACTTGGGCATATGAAGCTGCTGTTAGGTTGACACATTCAGGGTATTCATTTAAAATGGCTGGCTCACACATTGGGGTAAAACAAAGTATTCACTGGAAATATAAGCAGATACTTTGGAACAACAAAAGTGTATTTCTATAAAGTGAAAAGCTGATGATGGGGACAAAATGCATAATTTATGTACCAAATATTGAAGTTGTATTTGGGACTACAAATTGTATTTTCAACACACCAGATGTCCTGCAACACGTAAGGGAGCAGTGGGATCGAGAGGTGGGGAAGGCGGTGGGGTTTGAGGTGCTAGAAGAGGGGGAATATGAAGAGGCCCTAGCAGCCCACAGAGAAGTGGCCAAACGTTTAGGATTCTGATTGGTCTAATTAAGAATCTTTCATTGCTCCTACTACACCCAAACGATTCTGGTTAAGATGGGGATGGTGGCAGACACCCATTGTTTACAGGTACCTTCTTCCATATCCTATGGGTCTGCCCGGTAGTGAAGGGGTTTGGGTTGGCAGTGGTTGAGTGCCTGCGAGAGGGAGAGGGCATAAGAATCTCCGCCAAGCAATATATTCTGAATATCTGGAGAGAGATGGAAATTGGCAGGGCACAACAGACATGTATTGGGCCTGACAGGGGCAAAGAGAAATATAGCAAAGTCATGGGATGCCAGACATGCCCCGGAGATGAGGCATGGAAACGGGACGTGGATTTGTGTATGATGGCAGAAAGGGTGGTGTACGAAGGCAGAGGCTGTCCTCGGGACGAGGTCGAATATGTGGAGACTTGAACCATCCTGGTGAGGATGAGGCAAATCCAGGGGACACTGCGAGAACACCAGACACTGGGTGGAGGGATGATGTAGGTGGGATCGTTTGGGGTGGGACTGACTCTTGAAGATAATGTGAGATGTATGACAGTGCTATATTTTACGACTGATGTATTTCAAATGTCAATAAAAGAAATGTAAAAAAAATATATTTTCACAAACTTGTAGCTGATGTTTGAAGAGAAAAGATTGCACTTTCAGAATTTGACACAACAAATGTTTGGGGAAAGTATGTTTATTTATTAACCATGAAAAGCTGGTGTTTTGGGACAAAATTAGTGCACTTACAAAAAACGTTCAAGCTAATAGGTCCCTTATAATTCATGATGATTTTGGAATACTAGTTATGGTGTTAGTTTCTCAATGTTAAATGTCACTTTATTGCTTCTGTGTCAATTACGTCATGACTCGATGGTTCAGTGGGCCTCTCAGGACTATGTGTCCGGGTGCCATTACACCTGCTGCACCAATAATAGCTATACCCCTGTGCAAATTGGCTAACCTAAACGTTATGGTAAAATTGAAGCTATATGCCCAAAAAGCAGTGTGCTGTTGGCTATCACATTAGAAATAGCTTAGGCCGGTTTTGAATTATGACATGATTCTATCCTGTCTCTGAACTCTACTAAACACACAAGAAATCAAGCATACAAACCTAAAACAACTCATGTGCAAAAGGAAAGAAAAAAAAAACAAATTTGCTAACCAGTAACTTCTATTCTTGGGTTCTGGAGTAGCATGCTACTCGCCGTAAAGCGCTCGAACGTCTCGTCAGGGGTAGTACGCTCTATATAGATACAATTTACAACTACAAAGACTCATAGACGCTTCCATGTTTTTTTATAACCTTGTTAACACATCTATATATAAATTCTGCCGGAGGCCAAATCATTTCACATCGGTTTAATTTATGTCTGCTCTTTGTGACTGTAATGTAACCCATGTAGTAGCCCTGCCAGGGAAACCCATTGCATTTTTCAAGACTAAAGGACAAATTTGAGCATTAAGGTCTGAAACTGTAGTGTGACTTTCACTTTTAATTATTCCTTCTTTCCCCTTTCATATAGATTCTCAGTCAAGTCACTCTCTGTGACTGAGAATCTATTTGGAAGGAGCAGGGAGGGAACTTAAAGGAAGTGGGTGCTATACGTGAAGGCGGATGATTTCGATATTGATAAATATAAGAAGCCATGTCTTATGACATACATAGATTTTAAAAAAATGTTTGTAAAACTTGTGCAGAAGATTTGTTTGGAAAATTGTGCTATGAAACGTACAATCTGATCATGTTATTTCTACATTTATTTGGGATGTGCACCTGTTCACTCATCGGAAGAGTGTTCTGTTATGTAGGATTTGTTCGACAGGTCCTGGAGTACGGGTGTATTTAAAAGTGTTCCTATGGCACTGTACGCCAAACGTATGATGTTTTATTCAATTTATTTGCAGAGTGTGCTGCACAATGTACCATCTCTTCCCCATATTCAACCTGTCCTGAGAGCATTCTGTTTGCTCTGTTCACTAACTGTAATAAAAAAGTGGGGTTTATGCCCCCTCCACCACCTATCACAAGGTTTTCCAGACATCTCTCAGAATTAGGCAGTATCAATGGCTCTTCTCATATTAGGAATAGCAAAGCTGCTCCCAGCATCGAGAAAATAAATGTGTGCAGTTAGCACCAAGCACCGCCTACTGCTGAGAGTAGCAAAGAGCGCTCCTAACTCAGAGTATGCAAAAGTTCTACTACTAACGATAGCAGCATAAAGTCTCAGCCGGACTGGAGCGGTAAGCGTACTGATTAATGTAAGGAAAAAGGAAAAATAATGTACAGAGCAAGGTAATTAGACAGAACTAAACCCTTAATTCAAAGGGCAGGACTCAGTGGCTTTTCTAGAACAAGCATTTTCAATGCAACGGGTCTTGCATTTGTTCGAGTTAGAGCTATTAGCGTTGTAAAGCACAAAAAAAAACGCAGCGCGATCGCGCTCTGTAAACTGCAGCTCGATCGCGCTGCATGGAAAATAAACAGATAAAGTAGTCCGGACTCCAGGCTGAAAACATGGAGCCTCGTATGTTTTTGGTACTTTACCGGTGCTGTGTAGGTGGGCTGAACACCGGAAAAGGCATGACGTATGCATGCCTTTCACAAATGAAAGCAAGCGGATTTTAAAAGGCAAGCCCACGAACCAATGTAAGTGACTGACGTGGCATGGGCGTGGTTTCAAGCCCAAATAGAGATTACAGAATGGGCAGAGCACTTTGTGCTCACCCATAAAAAGTAATTGTGCAAAGAAGGCTACTTTTCAAGAAATAAATCTGCCATCATATTGAAGCAGGTCATGAATGCAAATACATGACTATAACCCGAGCCTCTAGTTTTAATACATTTAAGCGACCCACACTGAAAAAAACACATGAACAACACAAAGCATTATGAGCGGCTGAAATGCACTACTAGGATTCCGAGCGTCTGTAGGGGATGGTCTCCCAATTTAGATTTAGGATGGGTAGATCTAGGACCAATTTCAAGATAATCCTCAACTATGTAAACAATTTACATTTTAATGTATTGTACCAACATTTATCATACATGGCTATCATGTAATCTCACATGGATAGGACACTCCAGGGCTTAGTTTTAGCAACCCCTCTATTGCCAACAGCAGTTTGCACTACCCTGGAATTACTTTTGACTGAAATGTGACATGTTTGAGAGCTTCTATCTGACGTCTAAGTAAATGTGCAAAACTTGACAGCTTTCTCATTTTGAAAAATCACTTCAGCGTGATCCTGTACTATGTTGATCAGGACAACTGGTAGCAGAAAACCTGGCTGTGTGATGCATACCTTAGTTGGAACAACAGACATTTATTTATTTTAAAAACTGGTCTTACATGTCGTGTTGCGTCCATATCTGTTTTCAGAACAACATTTCCAAAAGCTCCCTGTGATGAGCTGCTTCAACTTGCCCAAAGACGTTGGTCGCTATTTAGAGTTTGGCAGACCGGGTACTCCATCAAAATGTGGTCGGTGTCCCGCCTGCCATATTTAGAGTGTCATGGACTAGAATGCACATCTTAGACAGCAGGCAGAACATCCACCCCCACACCACCGAACCCTACATAAGGCCCCCTCTGTCTGGGAGATGGCACCTTTAAACATCGGGGACGTGACCATTAAAACTCCTACTAGAGAAAAGCTAAAGCGTGTTGTCAAGAGCATGCTGTTTAAACTCTTCAATTTCTGATTTCCACGGTTTCGCATCAACTTTACTTCAAGTCAGACTGCATTGACCTGGTGCTTCTCGTTTACAGGGTTTTGTGACATTGTGATGTCTATTACCATTTTAAAATAACAATTGACTTGCAGTAGAAGAGTGCGCAAGTAGCTTTTGAGCAACCGCCAAGCCTTATTGCTGGTTGCTTGGGACTGCCTATATCATCGTGTCATTTCTGTAGACTGTCTCAAGGAGACTTTATACAAGTGCTCACTAACCCTTTCAGGAAGGCCAACTGCTGAGCCTTCTTAAAGTAGCTTGGCAAAGAAATTGATCAAGCAAGACTTTCTTACACCATATTGACCCTGAAAACTACCCTTTTGCCAAATTCCAACACTACTTGAACGAAAGGCTCAGGAAAATGTATAAGAATATCAGAACATCAGCCACATCCTAAAAATATTATAATATGATATTCATGAGGAGTAAAACCACCAAATTTGTTGATAATTCTAATGGTCCCATCAGCAGCTTCTGCCACCCTTTTTTTTGTGATCTTGCTGTTGGAAGGTTTAAGTTCTGCTTTAATCTGGTCAGTTTTTTGTCTTTTCTATCAAAATTATATCCATTGGTGGGATTCCAAAGAACTTCGCACTGCCACAAATCATATTCAATAATTATACAGATTGATTCTGCAGTATCTTGAGAACCTAGTTTCTGGGTATTAAATGTACACTCTTGATAAGACAGTTGCACCATGATGTATCAGTGGTTCTGGGTTGACACAGGCATACACTCCTGGAATAACATTCAAGCTGCATACATTTAAATGCCTTATGCCTAAAGATTTTAAAGACAATTCCTTGCAATGTGATCTGCATTCACACTATGTCCAGTCAAGACTGAGGTGCAGCCAACTGGGCTCCAAGATGACTGCGACTCGTAACTCTATGGTCGATCACCATTCTGTGGTTCCTGTAACATCTCCTGGGCACAAGTCAGGTCAGATCTCTGGCACCACCTTGTGTATGCCTCCCATTTGGCTGTGTAGCATTTGCTTGTTGTCAGTCTTCTTGCTTCCCTGAGGTCTGCCATTGCTTTCTCTGGGAGGCCCAGATGCCCAAACTCTTTGTCCCCAGGACTCCTGCTGCTAGTCTCAGTGCGTTTGGTTCTGGGTGGAGACCCTTTTCCTCCTGCATGGAAAGCAGATCTTGTGAGGCTGGCAGTCTTTGTACCTTGTAGGCCAAGTCTGAAAACTATATCTGTCTTGCCCACCGGCAGGTGGAGGGGGGGGGAGGGAGTGGGGGGGGGGGGGGGTGAGAGGGGGGCAAGTATTACCCTCATCTGTGATTGCCTGCACTTTATCACAGTTGATAACAGTGGAATCAGGGGAAAAGCATAAGCAAATTTCCCTGACCAGTCTATTGAAAGCGCATTGCCTAGGTAGTGGCGGTGTGGGTGTCTGGATGCGAAGAACTACATTTCACATTTTCTGGTTTTGAGAACAGGTCTAATTCTGGTATACACCACTTTTTGAACACCTTCTCAATCACTGCTTGATTAATCTCCCACTTGCGTGAGGTGGAAGCTTGTCTGCTCAGTTTGCCCGCTTCTACGTTTCCTACCCCTAGTAGATGTATACTTGTTAAGGTTATCTGTCTCTGGGTGGGCCACCTCCATGTGTCCAGTACTAGCTTTGTTAAGGCAAGGTATTTTGTCCCCCCCTTGCTTTCTGAGGTACAATGTTGTTGTGTTATCCATTTGAACTTGTATTGTTTTTTCCCACAACTGCTTCTGAAATTCTTTTAAGGTTAGGAACACGTAGTTCTTAGTCCTTAGTTGAAAATTAGTTACTTACCTGTAACTGCAGTTCTCCAGTATTGGTATCTTTCATAGATTCACATGCTTGAATCATCCCCGTCGTCGAGGTGGGAGCCTCACGGTAAATTTAAATATATAAAAAGCAGTAAGTCAGTAAAAATAAAACCAGTAGGCCCAAGTAGGCCTCATAAGGTATTTTACAGTCTATCCACTTTGTTTTGTGAAAAGACCCAAACTTGAGTATCAACCAATCAGGATTCAGCCCCTCCCAAACACTCCCAACAGAGGCTGAATTCCCTCAGATTTTCTATTAGGAGTGTGAAGTTTAATATCTGTATAATAGGGGAGCCTCTGAGGGGAGGAGGGTGGGTCGCATGTGAATCTATGAAAGATACCAATACTGGAGAACTGCAGTTACAGGTAAGTAACTAATTTTCTTCTCCAGCATTGGATCTTTCATAGATTCACATGCTTGAATCCGAGTAACGAGCAGTAATGTTTTCTTACTTACTGAATTACATTGACTGTAATTCCATCGTAATTCTATACGTGATGTGATTCACATTAGTTCAGTTTTAAATATGCACTTACATATAATTATATTTATATTCACAAACATACGAATATAAAAGCAATAAAATGTGTGTGGCAAGAAATCCTGACACAGTCTATGCTATTATTATGGAGAATACGACACGTTAAACAGTAGAAGAAAATGAACCATTAATGACCATACCTCGAGTGTGGTGGTGGGATGTGTAAGAGGCTCACCTTAACGAAATAGATGCCTCAGCACTGCTTGTCCCACTGCTGTATCGACCTGGTTTGTCTCCTCTAAACAGTAATGTCTTGTAAATGTGTGTTGGCTGGACCATGTTGCTGCTCTACAGATGCTATGTAGTGGTACACCTGCAAAGAGTGCCGCTGAAGTGGCTACCGATCTTGTAGAGTGGGCTCTCACCTTGGTGTGGAGCGGCTTTCCTGCTTTTGAATGGCAGAATTGAATCGCCAGGCCAATCCATCTTGCTAAAGTTTGTTTGGACACCGCGTGTCCCTTCTTTGTTCCGCCGAACGCTACAAATAATTGATCCGACTGGCGGATGGTGTGAGTTTTCTGTAGATAAAACTTTAAACATCTTTTAATATCGAGAGAATGTAATGTTCTTTCCGCCACTGTTTGCGGATTTGGAAAAAAGGTTTTTAAGATGACTGGTTCATTTAAATGAAATGTTGAGGGAACTTTCGGAATGAATTTAGGATTTGTCCGCAGGATGACACCTGAGTTTGTAAACTGGAGGAACGGCTGTTTGATGGTGAAAGCCTGAATGTCACTGACTCTCTTTGCCGAAGTAAGAGCTAACAGTAACGCTGTTTTCCATGCCAGGAATTTTAGGTCAGCCTTGTGGATCGGCTCAAAAGGAGCTTTCATGAGTTGCATCAACACAACGTTCAATGACCATAGAGGCGGGGGTTTCCTAATTGGCGGGAAGACCCGAAAAAGGCCCTTCATAAATTGTTTGACAATTCTTGTGGAACACAAAGAGAGTCTATCTGGTGATCTGCGGTATCTGGAGATTGCTGCCAGATGTACCCGTATGGAAGAATATGCAAGTCCTGATTTTGTCAGGAGCAGGAGATATGGAAGTATCTGTTCCGGAGTAGAAGATAAAGGATGTATATTTTCCGCTGCACACCAAACACAAAACCGTTTCCATTTAAGTCTATAGGTTTTGTTGGTAGTGTCAGCTCTAGCTTTTGCTAAGATGTCTCTACACTCTGGGGAGATTTTTAGATTTAAGTATTCATTGTGTTCAGGAGCCAAGCCGACAAATGAAGAGACGACGGATGTGGGTGTGTGACTTGTCCCTGGTGCATCGTTAAAAGAGTTGGACTCTGTCTGAGTGGTAGATGTGGTCGTTCGGAGAGCATGAGGAGCTCCGTATACCATATTTGTCTGGGCCATCTGGGAGCTATGAGTAGAAGTCGACACCCCTCCGTCTTCATTTTTCTGATGACTCTCGGAATGAGCGGGATCGGAGGAAAAGCGTAGGCATAAACTCCTGACCATCTCATCGAAAACGCATTCCCCCACGAATCTTTTTGGGGAAGCCAACTTGCGTAGAACTGGCATTTCTTGTTCTCGAGAGTGGCAAATAGGTCTAAGTTTGGTTTGCCCCATAATAGAAACAGGCCATTGAGAGTTTTCTGGTCTAGCTCCCACTCGTGATAAGGAATTACTGTCCTGCTCAAGGTGTCTGCTAGAACATTGATCTGTCCTGGCACATGCTCCGCTTTTAGTGAAATATTGTGTTTGATGGCCCATGTCCAAATTTGTTGGGCTAGCTGCGAGAGTTGTAGGGACCTTGTGCCTCCTTGCTTGTTTAGATAAAACATGCTGGTCATGTTGTCCGTCCGGATTAAGACGCTTGAACATTGTATCTTTGGCAAGAAAGCTTTTAGAGCTAAGTGTATTGCTTTGAGTTCTAGATAATTGATGTGGAGCTGGCTCTCTTGCTGATTCCAGATTCCGCTGATTTGCAGGTCCTGGCAATGTGCACCCCATCCTTCGAGAGAGGCATCCGTTGTTACTATGTAACTTGGTGTTTGAAGAAGAAAAGACAGCCCTTTTGAGAAATTGGTTGGAGTCGCCCACCACCTCATAGTGTTCTTCATTAGAGGCGTTATGCGAATCTTGTCTTCGAAGGAGCCGAGGACCTGTGTCCATTGTATGTCCAATTGCTCTTGCAGGGGTCGCATATGGAGCCTGCAATCTGGGACTAGCGGAATGCACGATGATATCATTCCGAGCAATGATTTGTAGATGCGGACTGAAACGAACTTTTTTCTGGATAGGTTGTTTGCCAACGAGGTTAACTTTTGTTTCCTCTCGTGTGATGGGTACGCTTTGCTGCGTACTGTGTCCAAAATTGCTCCCAAGAAACTCAATTCTTGTTTGGGGTATATCTGAGATTTCTGGTAGTTGACTATAAACCCCAGGCTGTGTAACAAATGAAGGCAATAGGAAATATGATTTGTTACTTGTAATTTTGAGGGTGCCTTTATAAGCCAGTCGTCCAGGTAAGGGAAGACCTGGATACCTGCCTGGCGAAGATGTGCTGCTACTGGAGCTAGCATTTTTGTGAAGATTCTGGGGGCTGATTTGAGACCGAATGGTAGAACCCGGAATTGGAGGTGCATACTTCCTACCCTGAACCTTAAAAATTTGCGATGGTTGCGATATATGGGGATATGAAAATAAGCATCCTGGAGGTCTAGGGATGCCATCCAATCGCCCGTGTTTATGAGACGCAGGACATCCTGCAACGTTACCATCCTGAACGATTGTTTCTTTAGAAACTTGTTTAGTGCTCTCAAGTCCAGGATGGGGCGCCAGTCTCCTGAGGGTTTCTTGAGAAGGAAAAACCGGGAATAGAAACCCTTGTTCCTTTGAGATAAAGGGACTGGTTCTATTGCTCCTTTTGTTAGCATTATCCTTATTTCCCTGAGAAGTTGGCTCAACCTCAGAGGCGGTGTACCCGATGGAGGGACACTCGGTGGTGTTTGGATGAATTCCAGAGTATGACCTCTGGTCACCACATCTAGTACCCATCTGTCCGATGTTATAGCCTTCCACTTGGGGAAATAAGAATTGATGCGACCTCCGACCTTCAATATTGATTGGGGAGGTGTTGAGATTATCCGCTGGTCATTGCTTTCTGCCTGTATCTCTTGCTCGGGCAGCTCCTCTTCCTCTAGCCGGATGTTTGTAAGCTGCGGCTGGTGGTAATCGATAATGCTGCTGTTGTTGATGGTGCTGATGTCCTGGTCCTGTGGAGGAAGATGTATATTGTGACCTGTATTGTTGGTATCCACCTCGAAAGGAGTAATTACCTCTACCCCTTGCTCCACGAAAAGGTAGTTTTTTATATTGCAGGGTACCTAGGGATTTTGCCGTATCGGTATCCGTCTTGATAGCCTGCAGCATATCATCGACATGTTTGCCAAACAAACTCTCTCCATCGAAGGGCATGTCGAGAACACGAGTCTGGACTTCTGGTCTGAATGAAGTAGCCTTAAGCCACCCTTGTCTGCGTAGGACTGCTGCTCCAGCTAATTGTCGAAAGCCAGTGAGGGAAATATCTATTGCACTGTCTATTATCTCTGCGGAAACCCTTTCTCCCTCCTGCAAGACCTTTTTAGCTTCCACCTTGATATCTTCTGGCAGTGAATCTACAAAAACGGACATGTCTGCCCACATCTGCCGATCGTACCTTCCCAGGATGGCGAGGGAATTTGCCGCCTTGACCGTTACTGCAGCAACCGAGGAGAATTTCTTACCGATATTGTCTAGTCTCCTTCCCTCTTTGTCTGGGGGAGACGCAATAGGTGTAGAGGGGTTTTTGGATCGTCGTTGAGCCGCCTGTGATATAACCGAGTCAGGTTTCGGTTGTGAGACTAAACAGGCCGGAGAATCATCTGGGGCCTTGTATTTTTTCTCTAGCCTTGGCATTTGTGAAGGCACTGTTGCCGGGTTTTTCATTGCCTTCAAACCCTCCTGCCACAAGAAATCCACAATAGGTATGGCTCTTACAGATCTCTTTGATGGCTCTTTAAAGTCATACAAAAAACACTCAGTTTCATGGGAAACAATTTCCAGACCAAAACGTTTCGCCGCTCTCTCTATGATATTATGGAAACCTCCTATGTCTTCTGGAGGAGAATCCACTGGAGCTGCTGGAGGTGGAGATGGTGTGGGAACGAGATAGTCGTCCCATTCACTAGCCGCTGAATCTGCTAGCTCGCCCTCTTCCCTTTCGTCGTCCGACGAGAGGTAAGCTTCCGGAGCTTGGCTAGTTACAGGTCTACTAGCCTGTGGCGTTTCGGAAACATTAGTAGTTTGAGCTTGCTGGTAACTCTGAGGTCTAGGTGGCGTGGACTGAGTTGACGGTGGGAACCTTTTATAGTAGTCCTTCAACATATGTTGTAAATCTGTCACTAATGTGCTAGGCATAGCTAGAGGCGATGGTTGGTTTGCCTGTGGATAAGATGTTGAAGCATAACTATGCTGGTAATGTTGATCCTCTTCTTCATCAAACTCTTGACATTTGACATTTAGTTGGGACGGGCTACTAGCTGCCCCAAACATGACTTGAACATCATCATCCTCATCGTCTAAAAGATGTTGCGGTGGGTATGGCAGCACCTTACTTGGTGATGTATGCATCGGCAAAATGTCAGATGGCTTGTCCCCTATATTAATAAGGGAAAGGGGTAAGAATCTGGTGGAGTCCTCATGATGGTATGAGGAATGAGCTGGTGAAATGTCCAAAGGTTTGTAAACTGTTAATGCTGTGGTGATCGTAGGATCCATCGTCGACGGTTCCCTCGTCGACGGTTCCCTCGTCGACGGCTCCCTCGTCGACGGCTCCCTCGTCGACGGTACTGTCGTCGACGGGTCTCTCGTCGACGCTTCCGTCCATGACTGCGTCTTTTCCTTAGTCGACGGTCCCTTCGTCGACGGGTATTTTAGCGACGACGGTCGCTTCGCCGACGTAGTTTGCGTAGATGGGAGTGCCCTGGATGATTTGTGAACCCAGGAGGCCTCCGCTGTCGACGATGTAGTTGCCGACGAAGCTCTTTTGAAGATTTTTGCAGTAATAATCGTCGTCGAAGACAAAGGCGACGACGTCATAATCATCGGTGAGGATGGTGTTGTGAACGTCGACGATACCGTGGTCGCTGTTACCGTCGACACTGTCGTCGACGGGGCGGTCGTCGACGGTTGTTTTTTCACCAAAAAGAGTTTTTCTGACTCTTTTTGTGGTGACAGAGACAGGGATGGTTTCTTTGAGGTGCTTTTCCGGTGTAACGGCGTAGTAGGTTCTGAATGAACCTTTTTTGGTCCATGTTTAACTGCCTCTTCAGTTAAGACTTGTTTAGTCTTTTTGTGCATTTTTCTTGGTGGTTCATCCGCACCTCTATCTCTCTCACCTGTTCTTTTCTGAGGGCGAGAAGTTTGTGGTGACTCTTCGCTGTCTGATGAAGGATGCTCTAAGGCTTTCTGTTTTTGCAGCCATAAGAGAAGTCTACCCTCTCGGTCTTTGAGGGTTTTTTGACTAAAGGTGCGACAGATTTTGCAGTCTCTCACCTTATGGTCTGGATGAAGGCAGTAAATACACTTCTTGTGGGGGTCATCAATATGTAGTCTCTTCTTCCCACAGTTGTCACAGTCTCTGAACAGACCCTTCTTTGCCTTTTCAGACATAGTAAAGTTGTAACTAGTTTCCTGAGAGAAAAAACAATCTTCAGTCAGAAAATAGGAAAAAAACTGAGCAGAGCTCAGGGAGACTCCCTTCACACGACGTGCGGTAGAAAATCTGAGGGAATTCAGCCTCTGTTGGGAGTGTTTGGGAGGGGCTGAATCCTGATTGGTTGATACTCAAGTTTGGGTCTTTTCACAAAACAAAGTGGATAGACTGTAAAATACCTTATGAGGCCTACTTGGGCCTACTGGTTTTATTTTTACTGACTTACTGCTTTTTATATATTTAAATTTACCGTGAGGCTCCCACCTCGACGACGGGGATGATTCAAGCATGTGAATCTATGAAAGATCCAATGCTGGAGAACTAGTAAGTTTATGTGTTGTACCGCTTTTTCTGATTTCCAGACTCCTCTGATGTTGAGCTTCCCCATATGAGCTCCCAATCATGTGTGAGGCATCCGTGGTGATGGTCACTGTTGAGTTGGTAGCATGAAGGGTTTTCCTACTACTGTTATATACACCCTGTTCCACCACAGTTCCTCCTGTACTCTTTGCATGACAACAAGATCTTCCCCACTTTGACTTTGAACCCATTCCGAGATTGGTCTCATGTGTAGCCTCGCATGCAGGATTAGTGGTATACAGGAAGCCATCATTCCCAGCAACCTCCCCACAGTCCTCACTGTCAGAGACTGACCCTTCAGCAGCGGCGAGCTTCTTGCACTATTGGCAGTACTCTCTTTTTCGCATGGGTATGCCCTTGCTTGGTTTGCATTGATTCTTGCTCCCACGAAGAGCTTCTCTTCTTCTGGCGGGGCTGAAGGGTGGGGGGGAGGTGTGTGTGTGTGTGTGTGAAGGTTTTACCGTGTTTATGGAGAACTCCAGTCTGTGGAGTGTCGTCATCACTGTTTTGATAGTCTGCCTTGTTTGTCGTGAACCATAGAAACTTCTTGTGCCTGTGGTTCATTGGGATGTGCGGATAGGTGTCCTTTAGGGTTATGTTTGCCAAGTAATCCTCCTACTAGAGTTGAGGGACAACCTCTTGTAGGGCATGTCATTTTAAACTTCTTTGCTTCTATGAACTTCTTTAGGAAGCGGAGGTCTAGCAGGGCCCGCAGTGATTTGTCTGGTTTTGGTACTAGAAAATATGTTGAGAAGATTTCCTGGTTGATCTCCTTCAGGGGCACTTTCTCTATTGCGTTTTTTTCTTCTTTTTTTAGCAATTCTTCCACTTCCTGGTGAAGATATTTTTCTTTCATTGTATGGGTGGTTCTTTAGGCCCCGTCTTGGCTGATGTTTTACCAGTTCTATGTAATAGTTGTGTCTGATGATATTGGGTATCCATTTGTCTGATGTGAACTTCCTCCACTCCTGAAGGAAGGCTCTCATTCTTCAACCCACAGGTGTTGTGTGGGCAGGGCTTTTGTGAGTCACATGCCTGCTGCTGCCACCCTTCTGGATGGCTGGCCCTGCCCTCTTGGTTGTCCATGAAAGGGCTGCCTCTGTGGCACCTGGCATTGCCACTGTTGTGCCTCAAGGCGTGTTGAGTTGCAGCAGCTTGGAAGACTCCTCTTCCCATCAGTCTTCTAGTGGGGGTGACTGCCTTTCTCTGCTGTCCTCTAAATTCTAAAGCCCACATCAGTGTCGTTGTCCTTTTTTAATTGTTGGAGTGTGTCAACTAGTGCGCTTCAAAACAGGTGTTCCGTATTAAAAGGGGTGTTGATGATGTTGGCCTGAACCTCCTTTTTAAATCTGGGACTCGCAGCCATGAGGTCCTCCTTAAGGTTGTTTCTGCCACCAGCTACCTACTCGCTGTGTCAGCAGCATCGAGTGCTGATTTTAAGCGTGTGTGCTATGTTCTTTCCCTCTTCGGCAAGGGCGCTTACTCTCTTCTGGTACTGTGCTGGCATATGCAGCATTCATTCGGCCATCTACTCCCAGTGTTGATGGGCATAACTATTAAGCTGGGAATTTGAGTCTGTGATGCACCATTGTAATGCAGCTCCCCTCTCAAACTTTCTGCCCACCATTTCTATCATTTTGCTTTCTTTATATGGGGTAGTTCAGCAGGATTTGGCACATCAGCTCTTTTTCTGGCAGGGGCCACAATGATGAAGTCTGTCACTGCAGTGCCCAGAATGTATGCAAGGTCCTTCGATTAATGTTTGTATTTCTTTTCAACCTGGGGTGTCACTGTCCTGCAGGTTGCTGGTTCCTTAAAAGCCTTTCTCCCCTAATCCAAGATGCTCAGAAATACTGGTAAGTAAAGGATCTTGCTTTGTGAGGGTAAGAGGGCCTAGCAGAAAAGATGTCTGCGACTTTTCTTCCTTCAACTGAACCCCGTACCATTCTGCTTCCCTTTTCACAATTGCATATGGTGATGTCATCGGGGAGAAGGCCTCGATGGATACATACCCACACCCCTTTGGGAGAATCTGCATCAAGGTCTTACCATTGCTCTTCAATACCTTCCAACCCCTCGATGTCCTGGAACAGACCCAGTGACTCTAGGTCCTCCTCTTCATAGAGGGGTTCCTGTTCTTCCTCCTCCTTTGGCTCTGGTGTCATTGGGGGTTCCAATTCCTCTGAGTGGTTCTCCTCCTGCACAATTTCTTTCAAAGGTTTTGAGGGTATGCGGAACCCCTGGAGGGAGGCGTCAAAGTCCTTTGTTGTTTGAAGGATTGCAGCCATTTTGGCTTAGAGCTGTCTTTTCTTGCACCTGATTTTGAAGGCATGATCTTCGGCGTTTGAGTGTGTTCACCGACCTTTTCTTCGGCATTGAAGTTTCAGCTGCCAGTGTCTGGCCTTTTTCTCGACCTTGATCATCTTGCGACACTGGTGCCTTCTCAGAGGCTTGGCCACCCACGGTGTCCTTGATTTTGAACCAGTGGGGCTCTTTCAACCTTGACTTACCTTCGGTCTGTGAGATTTTCCATACTGAAACAGTCTTACGTGATCTAGAGGCCGAAGTTCTTGGCTCACCCACCCCCCGTTTTTTCTGCGGTACATGTGCATGCTTATTCTTTTGGCTTTTTGTGCTCCCGCTTGATGACAATGACTTCTTTTTTGGCATCCTGGCCCTCTCTCTCTTCTGCGGCGCTGTCCTCCTCCTTGCTTGAAATTATGAAGTGTCTTAATGATGGTGTTTTCTTCTGCCCCTGCATGGCGTAGTGTGCCTGCCTTTGCTTCTCTTGTGCCCTCAGTGTTTTTGGTTTGAACTCTACACAGATGGTGGTTGTCCATCTGGGCAAACTTGATGTGGCACTCCCAGCAGAAATAGAAAGATGTGTTCTCCATCTAACGCAGAGCAGGGTGCCCTCTGTCCACACATTCTCTGACCTTCGCTCGTCATGCGTTTCACATCGTTAGGGGACTGTTAGTGGAATTTGGTGAAGTCATTTGATGAGACTCTGCCTTTTGCTGTAATATTTTCTCTAGACCTTTAGATTGTCCTCAACGATGCCTTGTTCACTTTCTTGTTCCCTTCTGTGATTGGAGAGTTTTCAGAGATGCTTCCAGACCCAACGGTGGAAAAAAGAATCTGAAGATGATGACCACGCGCAGAGGCTACCGGGGAGCGAGTCTGACACCAGGAGAGGCTGGACTAAGCATCAAATGGTAAAGACAGTCGACGCCCAATCTAAAAAAAAAAATAAAAAAAAAAAGAGAGAAAAGAGACTACTACAAGAGGAGAATTCCAGACCTAACCTCTAGATGGTGGAATAATGCACAGCATGTTAATCCAGAAAAGATTCGCCCTGCAAAAGTTTTTTTTTTTTTTTTTTAAAGCTTGCACAGTGTACCCTCTCGGGGCTCTATGAGGCGCCAAACTCTGGATTACCTGGAGTAAGAAGAACTGATGCTTGGCATGCAAAACCAGCTTCACTTGCGTTCTGATGTACATAAGGCAAAAGGTACTGCAGGAGCAGCAGTGCACGGAGTCAAGCTGAAGTTGCAAGACAGGAGTGCTTACTGCTGAGAGGAAGCTGAAAGAACAAGGGGATGTATTCAGGAAATCTGGAGAACAAGGTAACGGAGACCACTAGAGGAGTACAGGAACTGGATGGCTTCCAGAAAAATGCTGAACATGCCTCAGTGAAGAAGGAAGATAGTCTGGAACAATTGGACAAAATGAGCAGGGGTAATTATATGCGATTGCTGGGAGTTATGGGAGACATACTGTAGAGTTCTCTTGTTGCGAGTGTGAAGATGGCCTTTTCTGAAAATCTGGAGATTAGGTAAGATGACCAGCAACATATGGTGCTGAAGGCTTTTTGACTGTCGCCTAACCATTGCAATCTGGAGATAACACTGGCGGCACAGTGATTGGGTTAGTTAATTTGAAAGAATTAAGCGAGCGGAATCTCCATGCAAGTGTGCAGAACAAAAATGTGATGATGGGGAGAACTCATTTTTGTTTTCCATGGTTTTAAATCCCAACACCTTGCACAGGAAGAAGGTGCTGGTGATCATTAAGAAAATGATTGCAACCAAAGGATGTCACAGATAAGCTACCCTGCCAGTACGAGGCTGGTGCATTTAGAAAACAGGTATCTTTTCTCGCAGGTTACATCAACAAAAGTATTTCTAAGAAGAAGGAGACAAGGGTCCGGTTTGACTTTAAAAGTGATAGAGTGGATATGTGTTGGACTTTTCTGTGGGTTCTCAGAGGACGGCAAACTGAACATACTGCATTTATGCAGGCCTGGGGGATTCCTCCTTAGAGATTCATTTTGGGTTGGACGTGTGGAACTGTGATGCTATTTTTTTCTTTTTTTATTGTTGTCTCTTTGCCGTCTTCTCTCTCCTTGTGGTCAGTTTGAGGTGCGATGTTGGCCTACAGTTCAAAACCTAGAAATTGTTTATTCAAAGCCTGTTGTGGTGGAATTTTTGACTAGTCAATCTCTTGGCTTGTAGGAGCTGGTGACTGGATGTTCGAATTAGGCCTCATGTCAGGGATTGACAACATTGTTATGATCTTGCTTGTTTGATGCTGCCAGTAAATAGATTAGAACCTTAAAAGTACTCTCACAAAACATCAAAGTGAGAACAGTATGACATCCATGTGGTATGTGAGTGTGCCGCGCATGTTGTATGGGGGGTGTATTTGGGTTCGGGAGTGATATGCCCAAAGTGGTTCCGTGGCTTGGTGTGTTCCTCTTGTGAAAGTTTGAAGAATCCAGTGTAGAAAGGGTAAGCAAGAATGCCCTGCTTGTTCTAGTGGGTTGCCCATGAAGTAGCCTACAGGGGTGTAATCTATTACTTCTTTATAACTGAAAAAAGAATATTACTTTGTATTTGTAACCCATGGAAATCAGTTGTTATGGTGCACAAATATATAAACTGTAAGAACATTTATACACTCCATACTTTTCCAAGGCAGCACAGATGCTGAAGGCCTCGAAGTTAAAATCATTTCTTCAGGCTACGAGTTATAAATACAAAATCAAATATTGCTGTCAAAAAATCAGATTATTGTTATTTGTGACCTGAAAGCCCCTATAGGCCGACCACAATAAAAGGGCATTGAACAGCATCGTTGCTTGAAACCGATTATAACAACATCAAAGCGGATATCCTTTATTTATTCAGTTAATGACAAAACATTTTCAGACATTAGGTCTTCATTTACAAAGATTAAATAATGAATTTAAGAACATCATTAATAGATAAAAACAAATATAGGAACATTTAGAAAAATTGAATACATTTTAGTAAGCTGTTTGATTAGTAGATAGGCTCGACCCAATGGTGAGATGGCTTAAAATTAGAGGCAGGAGAATAGGCCACAAGTTGGGACAAAAATACTCTGAAAGTCTGCACTTATTCGATCTGGGCACCTAAAGAAAACTGTAGGAGAGTTTTTTTGCTTCCTTACCACTTGCTGGGAAATCTGTGGTTCCTTTCTGTTCTTACGTGGTAGCTTAGCCCCCTTTCATAATGTGCACACTTCACCGAGGAAGTAGGCCACTCTGGCATCATTTTAGAGTTTTGATCTGCGGTTCAAAAAGTGAATCAAGGTAGCACAAAATTACAAGAAAATGTGCCCAAATGACCGTTTTGCCTGAAACTGGAAGGTCTCCAACACTTATTACAATTTTGCTTAGAGGGACGAAACTTTGCACAGTTCCTGGCTTAAGCATTAGAAATGTGGTTAGCGTTCTTAATCAAATTCATTATGCCTCTTATGCATTAAGTAACCCTGAGGCAGCACTGAACACTATGTACGCTTGTGTTTGGTGTTTGATACTTCTTTAATATGCCAACAAGCTCTCTTCCACTTTGGCTCTATACCCCCCTGCCTATACCTACCTCTTTGATAATGTTTAATGCCACGTGGAATTAGTCAATAATGATATTATGCTTGTAAAATATTTTTCTGCCCTCTCCTATCTTCCGCACAGTGCTCATTAAAGCGAAGGGGAAGGATCTACCGGAAACTATTCCATCTTCTCCTCACGGAAGCTCTCGTCTTGAGATTAGTCATAAATTGTCCCGTCAAAGGCCTTGGCACACATTTTATATTGATATAAAACACTGAAATTGACCTCCCCTGGGTATCTGTTATAGGCATTTTGAATGACGCATTGCAATTTCGTCTGATAGCCCACAACGCCCACACCTCGGAGTCACTGCTAAGTGTATATTTCCCTGAAATCATTCCTTCTGTGAGGTAATCTAAGTGTATGGATAAAATATACACACCTGAGCATCATACTCTGGTTATTAACCTCCCAGCACCCAAAACAAAGGTGCAAAGCTATTGTTACAGGTAAAGAGTGATTGGCCTTTGCATCAATAAACTATCATAGATTTACTTGCTGCACTTCCCACATTCTGCAACCAAAAAGTGGTGCAAAGCCTATTTAAAGACCCATGGGGTTGAGTCCGGCTCAATGCAATCCAAAACAAAAGGATCCCTCAGGGGTCTACTCTATACAATCAACTGATTTAAACAACACTCATATTAATAATTGGTCTTCATTTTTACTTACAAACATTTGATACATTTAAAAAAACTAGAAAGGCAAGAGATCTGATGCACGCAAAACACAGATCATGTCTTTGAATTGAATCGATATCTTGCTTCGACACGCGTAGACTTTACAGCAGCATCTCTCCAGCGGGTATGATGTTGGAGTACTAACGTACAAGTGCCTCGATGTGGTGCAAAAAGGCCACTGTGCCGTTCTCCCACGCTCATGCTCAGCTGCAAGGTATTCCGTTTTTTTTTGTTTTAGATCAATGGTTGTAATTGTGTTTCAGTTTGAGTTAATCAGGGTTTTTTCCTCACTGGGAAAGATAAGGGTCGGAGAGCGAATGTACAGTTATTAATGTTTCGTTGGAAGCAACGCTTTGAAGGATGCTGCGCTGTCTCAGGCTGTTTAAAACTACCAGATAAATCTATCTCTGGGGATACACCAGGGTCCAAGAGAGTTGTGGGACAGCTGGATCACACCAGATCTTCAGAATTATCACTTGATATGTAATCAAGCTCTATGCAGACAGAGTATGTACATTTCACTTACCTGCACAAGTTTAAAATCCGGCGCGGATCCTGCCTTCCTGGACCTCATTGAACATTCCTGCATTACACCAAGTTCTGGAACAATTATCATAGTGAAACACTATATTTTATGTTTCAGTCTCGTCCACTGTACAAATGGGGTGGTGAGCTGCACACGTCTTACTATTTTATGGCCTTGGTCATGTCATGCGTGATCTGTGTGCAATGGTCCAACACGTTAAAACAGTATGGAGGATGCAGAAGTATCTCATGTTTTGCAGCATTATTTGTCCGAACTTTTTCTCTCGAGTTGGATGGATTTCCACGAAGTAATAATGTACTAACATGTGAATACAATACCACAAAGCTATGTAGCCGCTTTGTATACATCATGTTAAAAAGAAAATAAAGACTATGTGGCTTCTTCAGTACTTGTTAAATGTGCAATTGGATAACCAGACAGCAGGAGGTCAGGTAACAGATCCCAAATGTGGATAATGCTTCTGATCCCTTTGGTCATGTTTGATTTGAAATAGCACAACCCTTGTGTCGTTCGTTAAACACAACAAGAAACTAAAAAACTCTCAGGTCTCATTAAAGAGTTATGTATGAATGCATTTATGGAGATGTGTGCAGTGCAAGCATAGTTCCCAAGGAAGGGGACGCTGTACCAAGGGGTAAAGAGGAGGAGTCCGCAAAGGGTGTACTGTTATGACCAGAGAAGGGTTTATTTTCTTAGATTTCTTTTCAACATGCCCTTGGAGTAAGAGTCAGGGATCAAAGTACAACCACAGTTACTAAGTATTGGAGAAGAGTATGTGGGAAACCCCCCAAAGGTGCACAGTGTTGATGTGAAACAGGAGCCACCGCAACTGATAAGAATCGTTCTGTTCTCGTGAGGCTCAGCTTAAGATAAACTGTGAACATCCATGATTGGATGATGAGCAAGCGGGGACTTATCTGGTGCACATCAGCAGTAATCACACCAAGGATATTGTACATTGTGACTGAGCTAGTGAGGAGCGACATATTGCTTAGCCTGTTGAACCACAGAGCTCCGTGCAAAGACGGAAAATTACTAAGGCAGTGATAGAACCTCGAGGGATCCCATTTTGAACGCGTGGCTTAGGAGTTTCGAATGAGTCAACTTGGCCATATTGTCATATATGTACATCTTTGCATTTCTCACAGAAATGTTTACACGTGGGAAACCCTGTAGTCTCATCTTAGAATACATTTTTGCAATTCTCACACCTTGATGCCTTTGTCTCCACACTTGCTGATGCATCAGCACTTACCTCATCCTCGGCCTGTCCCAACTCCTTCTTTAACTCCTCCACCCTCATCCGCAGCTTCTTCACCTCCCCCTCGTGCTGCTCCACGCGGCGGTTGGCATGCGCTAGTTCTGCCATCTTCTCCTGGTATTGCTTTTTTACCTTGGAATGGATGTGCCGCAAATCTGCCAGCTCCTAGGGACCAGAAAAAAGGGTTAAAACCACTTCCAGGCGCTAACGCTCTGAGTGACTGAGAATGTTTTATTCTTTCTTTTTAAAGGATGAACATATTAATGCTCCTCAAACTGTGGTGAGACTTGTATTAAGTTTTTATGCAGTTTCAACAGCATTCGGCCATCTCCATCAGGAAACACCAGTCACAGACATATAATATCACACGCGGCTTAATGAATTTAGATCAAAATCCTCTGATGCTGTTGGTGCAGGGAACATGATAAGGCGGAAGGAGTAGCGGGGTTAAAAAAATATATCTAAAAAGTTAAGACTTTGGCAGAAAAATAATTCACCCCATCTCCGCTCTTGCTTTCCCACCCCCACTGACGTGATCAGCAGAGCTCATGGTAAACAACATAATGGGAACTCACCACAGAAGTTCAATGGTTAGGAAACCCTCAGGAGTCTGGAGTCTCAGACTTGGCATCCCTTTTCTTCACCAACTCAAGTACGTCATGCGTCGCCTCAGTTTGGGAAAACATAAAGGCCTGTTCTTTAAGTATTACTCTCTGTCTGGCTGGGGACCACAGGATGCCTCCATTATTAAATATTCTGCTCTTTCCTAATGACCTGAGCAGGGAAACTAAGGAATTTGCAATCCCTCAAAGAAAGTCATCCACCACCACCGCCAGCTGCACTTAAGGAGGTTTTACCAGGGATCTCTGTGGGAACTGTGACTGCTTTCAGTATCTCAGGTGTAATACAAGAGCCCTTTGAAAGAACCTGTGTAATAAGTGGTTCCTGATTTAAGCTCTTTTCTGTAATTCTGGAGGTCGGTTGTTTGTTGTATGGATTAAGCCTCTCCCCCAGCAGCCCCTCGGCCAGCATGTACACATCTGTGTTATTTTCTTTAGTCTGAGGGGAGACCTTGAGTACTGTATTTTGGTTCGCATGTTGCTGGTCTCAGAGCATTTCCAACATGATTCGATCTCAGAAAGAGGAAAGAAGTCCATCCTGCCCTTCTTTTGTTATTTTTTTTTTTTATCAACAAGGGCACGACTGTAGATGAAGAAACACACAGTATTTCAGTTGAAGAGAGACCATGCTCATATTTTGCTAGACTTCAGCTTCGAAGAGAGCCAGAGAGGAGCAATACAGGTTCCTGATGGATCTGGTAACCAGCGCACTGTCGCAGGTCAAAGCCAAGGTTTGGTTGTTTCAATGCGCAAAAATACATCCTGCACCACATGGCCCTAATCACCAATGTCACTCTCTGGACTCCAGCTCACCACAGGGACCGCTACATTATACTCTTTGCCTGTTCAAGTAGTTGCAGAAGAACCACATATCACACAGGCTGTGTGTTGGATAGCACCAATTCAGACAGGTCATCTGTGGATCAGAGGGGAGTAAGCAGTCCATAATGCTTTTTTGGGACATTTGGCTGCTCATTTTGTTACAATAAACTACTTTCTAAAACCGAAGCTGTTTTCATCACTTCTGTGTCAAGCAAAAGACTCTTGTGTTCATGTAATGGCCTGTGGAAGCACACCCCGGAGGCGCTAGGAACCCGAGTGGGACCCGTATGATGAAGCATGCCACCAACTAGGTTGGTGGGTGAGGGGTCTTTTACAAAGCTAAAAAGAGTCTTTAGGGAACACAGAAACAGGTTTCATATATCAATGAAAAAATAATATACCTGCTTTCGTTGTTTTGATTATGATTTAGTTTTAGGAAGTTAAGCAGGCATTCTCCGCTTCTCACTCTCTCTTGTGTTCGCTTTCATTACTGTGTAATAATCTAGGCAAAGACTCAGCATTTTCTTCGGTACAACCATGATAACTTGTTTAGACCCAGAAAGCTTTAAGATGTAGACAGCACTTTGTGAATGAATTCCAGTTCCCTGACATGTTAACATCTCTTCCCAGAGAGCTCTCCACAAATTAATTTACCCACTCTTGCTGATAAAGAGAGCCACTGGAATTCAAACCTCTAGAGCAGGCTTCTCCAACAAGTAGTTCATGAGCTACTGATAGCTCTCCAGGTACCTTTAAGTAGCTCTCATGCGTGCACTCGAGTTCACTAAATTAAAAGCTTTTGCTTGTCTGAAATAATGTGTATCAGATTTGAAAAGTGTATATTCAAGACAAAACATATGTATCTTTTGAACTGCTAGGCTGATGTTTGGGGAACAAAAATTGTTGAACTTGAAAAATGTAAAACTGGAATTTCAGAGATAAATTATTTGGAGTTGGTGAGACTTACTATGATGCTATGACTTTTAGGTATTACCCATTTAAAGGTATCCCAAATTGACAAATCCACTTGTATATAACTGCTGCCAACACTGTCGGATGTACTGAGGTGATAACTGATGCTAATCTTGCATAGGGTACCCACTAATGTAATCTTGTCTGATGTGGTGACAAGTTTAATACTACAATAATAGTATTAGTAGCTTGTGATGATTTCCATTGAACACAAGTAGCTCTTACTAATAATAAAGTTGGAGACCCCTGCTTTAGAGAACAATACCGCCCTTGAAAAAGTCATAATTTTGTTATTCTTTGCATAGCATTACCTGACAATGCAACCCTTGAATCACCATCATACAGTTCTTAAAATACGCCAGTACTGAGTTTTTGAACTTCTTTACTTTGAAGGAGAGAGTGCCTGCAGCTCCCAGCATTGCTGAAATGCATTTAATGGAAGAAGACCAGCACTTCTTAGGAGTAAACAGGTACTCTAAAGCCTTAGTACTGCACGCATATAGTTCCATTTAAATCACTGCTTTCATGAAGGCTTGAAAGTGTAGGAGGAAGACCCAGCTCTACAACACAAGTAATACCCTACTATGCCATGGCAAGGTGGATTTATGCAGCGCAATAACTTAAAGGTGGTAGCAGGCATAGCATATTAATGTTGAATTAAGCTGCTCGCGTTATGTGCTCAACAGCCTGTCTTCAGCAACTTCAGGGACTTTCATAAGCCTATATGGTCCAACCGATCTAAAATTTCTACACCAAACGACAGTGAATTGAAACAAATATTGAACCAGCAGCCCTCCCACTCAAGACTAGGCACTGGAAGACTGCCTGCATAGACACCTACCTTCAGGAGATGGGTGTGTCTCTACTGAAGGGAAATCAATTTAGTAAGGCCTACTTGATAAAGTTGGAGGAATTTTGCTGTTCAAGGAATCCCTGTACAGATCCTCCCTATGTGCCTTAGAACCCGGGGGTTCAACCTGTCATAAATGCTCTTTTATGGGAAAGCCTTGTTCTTGGGCAGTACTGATGACTAGAAAACAAACATGTCCACAAAATGTATTGATTGAACCTAGCTCACAAATGAGGAGTTGCTAAAATAGCATTTGGCTGTCTGGTGTAAACAGAGAAAAACGTATAGTGTTTAAAACTGACCAGCTGAATCACCTCGATTGTCCTTGAAGATATTTTGTTTACTGAGAAAGTTTAAGAACGTACAAAGGCTGCACTGAAATTATGAGAGAGGAGCTCTTGTGACCAGATTGGTATATGACTGGGCTCATGTGATCTCACATTTTGCATTCCTTTTGGGCCACCCAGAAGCTCCACACAGGATTGCCCGTCCCTTTCAAAGGTCTGTTTTTTGTATAAGCAGCCTTACATTACAATGAATTTCATAACTCCTTCCTTCCAGCGTGACCCTATCTGTTGCACAAGTGTTTGCTCGTAACCGTCCTCCTACTCAAATATGGAGTTGTGTTTAATGGTAAATTTTCAGGATCAGGTAAGAAGTGGCATGCCCTTTAGGCTATCCCTTAGGTGCATAACTAGATTATTGAATTATACGTCCTCCTAGAGGCCTGTATGTAAATTAATCTTTAGAACCTATATCCTCACTTCCAAAAGAATCAACTGTTTTGTTACTACTGGTGCATGTAACCTTGAAATTCAGATCTTAATCACGAAAAATCAGGAGATATTTGACCATTAATTTCTGATCAGCATTCCAGCCCCGGAATAGGTTGGGTATACAACCGAGTTACCCGAAAATATGTTTAGGCCACTCTTATAATTCTGGATTCCAGTCCTGTGTCAATTATCAGAATCCTGGTAGTAAATTTTCAGATGGGTTTGTGGGCTGGAAGTTTCATATATTCTATGATATATTCAGGTCTGCTGAGATTTGGTACCAAATGTATTGAGGATAGAACTTTAATGCTAATTGCAACAGGCATGTGAAACAAAAAAGATCCAACCTGGCGAACAAAGTGGTCATGTTATTTACAATGTGAAATCAAGAACAGCCAAAATTCTCACTCCCACCCAAAGAGCGATCCACCATTATAGGTATCCTAAAGTAGCAGAGTTACATCTTCTAGGTTTTCAGATGATTTTACTCAGACACAGAAGATACCAAAGTTGTGAAATGCTTTTTAATTCTCACTTGCAAACTTCCTTATTGGCAGGTAGACCTCCCTCCCTTCTTAGGGCCTGACTTCCAGTATGTTTATTCACTGGTCATGGCTTATGTCTACCAGGTCAGCCCTTTTTCCTACTTTCCCCAGCTCTCCAGGTGATCCTTTCTCCCTGTGCCCTCAGGGTGTTAAGTGCAGGTCTTCATGGGATACTACTCACCTTGTTCTTCTCAAAGAGCTCTGTCTGTATAGTCTTCAGATCTGTGTCCAATGCACTGGCCGTCTGACGCCGTTTCCGGGCCAGCACCTCCTCCAAGTCCTCTATCTGGGCACGAAGTTTCTTGTTTTCTCGCTCCAGGTTTAACTTCTCTGTTTCTAGTCGCTCACGCTTACCCCATTCTGCTGCATTCTCTGCTTGAAGCCGCTCCATCTGTGCAGGAAGAAAGCGGTATGCTGCGTCATAGCAGGAAAACAAGCAATTACTGCTTAGACTTAAAACCCATGTCTAGCATGTTATTTTTCTTTTTCTGACTGGTAGTAGGTAGACTTAAAACTACATACTAAGGGTGCTGTTGGGAGGTGGGAAAAACCTCAAAAGTTGGGGTCAAGGTGGCCAGGGAAGGGCTCATTTGAATGTTTGTTGTGATGCATCAATTCGTTTCCAACCCTTACCTTTATTTAGGTTGGATCTCATCTTGGATGGAAAGGAATTTATAAAGCGCAGTAGACCAGTGGGTATCAAAGTGCTAATACACACAAGGAAAGCAACCAATGGAGACCAAGAATCAACAATCACAGAAGAGAGAAGAGCCAGGGTTCAAGATGCTTGCAGAACATGAAGAAAGACTCCATGGCCGCAAAGTGCGCAGGCAAAGAATTCCACAATTTAGCCACCACAACCAAGAAGGAGAGGCCACCGCAGGGGTGTGGAATTTAATACAATATTTACTTGTCCATGGGACAGATTGCTTCATAAATCTACTTGTCCTGTAAAAAAAAAATCTACTTGCCCCTTTGGTGCCATGTAGAGCGATAACAAATTATGGCAGAAGACTCATTATATAAAAGATCTGATAGCCTCCCTGATTATGCCAGGGCTAATACTATAATAAGGCATGAATACAAGTATTTCCTTATTTTGCCACCTTTCCTCAGACCTACAAACTGGGGCTGGAGGTAGCAGTAAGCAAAAGTTCCAAGTTTGGAATGCCCTTTTCAGTCTGTGCAACCTAGACTCAAAACCTACTATCTTGCATGTTTTAAGGGATTTCGCCAGCTCTTCTCTAATCTTTTCCCATACTGAGAAAGATTGGAAATTTACTCCTGACAATGGCAGAGGTAAAACGTCTTCCAGGGTGGGAAAAAAAGTAATTGGAGGGAAAGCAAACTTGTAAACACTCAACAGATTTTCTCATGAGCAAATCTACACATGCATTTTTGCTTGTGCCAAATACAGTTAATAAATATTTTCTAGGAGTCCTATTTTATGGTCTACGTCTGTAAATTCTTGTGAATTCATGAAATATGCAAATCTGCACCAATGCAAAGACATATACCATGGATGCACTTTTGTGACTCTCTTTAACAATTGGGCTCCCACTTACGTCTAGCGTTAACCAAGACCTTTTGTTTTTAATTAGAATTCTATCTCTCTCTCTCTATCCATCTATCGACTGGCTTCAAAGACCCTGATGCCTTTGATATGCAACACCGGCTTCCCTCAGACCTGGGAGAGGCAACCCCCTGCCCGAGGCCCATTTGGAAACAGGAAATTAGATAGCCAGGGGAAGTAGTACACTAGCAGGCTAGTCACACCCCTAGGATGGGCTACCTGAAGTGAACACAAAAAGTGAATTAGAAACTCTGGGAAGGGTGATGTCCACTCTCCACAGGAAGTGGTCATCTAGTGGACGTAATGACTGCAAGGGTGAGCAGCCCATTGGCTACTACTTTTCAATCTCTTTAACACCCATACATTGAGTATTTAGGTGGCCCCCTGACACCTGATTGAGGAGAACATTTTCGTTGAGATCGTGATGATTTAGAAACAGAACTAGAGGTCCGTAGACCAGTGAGTCAAAGATAAGTGAGTTGCAAAAAATAACCCCCAAGAATTTTACTAACTTAAGTGAAGATAGCAGAGGACTGCAGGTCTCCGGCCACCATAGCTCGGATCACATCGTGTGCTGAGCTCCGAAAACTAGGTTCTCCATTTTTTAAGCATTCAATTAAAAAAAGTTACCCTTCATCCAAACGCTTCATCCAAACTGTTTAAAAGTATCTGCTACCAGCTCCAGATGATCCGATATGGAAACAATAATTTGAGTATCATCTGCATAGGATAACACTTGGAAACCGAACGTGCACACCAACTCTGCAAGGACGAGACATACAAATTGAAAAGAATGGGACTGAAGGAGGACTCTGCGGGACCCCACAGGGAAAATTAAAAGCTTCTGCTATAAAATCTCCACAGCTAACTATATGGACCCTATTTGGAAGGAAACAGCTGAGAAGGTCCAAAGCAGTGGCCCTCACCCCCACGTGATGGAGTTGTTGGATCAAGCAAGAGGGTGATACAGTATCAAATACTGCCAAAAGATCCATGATCACCACACCAAAATAGCGGCACCACTCTGGTCAACCTGGCAGCGAATGGAATCTTCTGCAGTAACAAGTGCAGACTCCATACTGTGGCTACTTCTGAAACCATTCTGAGATGGATCCAGGAGATCGTGAGTGGTAATGGATGTAACCAGCTCCTGGTTGATATAGGTTTCCAACATTTTTGCAGGACTGGACAACAGTGAAATGAGGCACAGGTTTTTGAGGTCCTGTGGGTCCCCATTTGGTTTCTTTTGCAGGGAAATGATAATAGCTTCCTTCTAAAGACTGAGATACACTCCTGTTTCTAATATCAGGTAAAAAACTTTCTGCATAAAAGCTGCAATCTGATCAGGAGCAAGTTGCAGAATTCTGGGAGGACAAGGATCATCCTGCGAGCCCAGCTTCATATTCATTAGATAGATTTTGACTTGTAGAGAAGAGACCGGTGGAAATGCAGTCAAGACTGGTCAGCAAAAACTTTTCAAGGGACAGGCCTAGCTTCATAAATGCTGAAATCTGAATAAATCTTAAGGATTAAAGGAAATAAACTGCAACTTTATCACAAGAACTTTGAGAGTTCTCCTCACGCTGTTGGACAGCATGATTAAAGAGCTCCTTCACCACCTTTAAAAGTTCATGTGGGGAATTACTTGAAGATCTGATTTTATTAACATAGAAAGAGGATTTGGCTAATCCACCAGTGTGCTTGTAAATAAGTAATAACCCTTCATGCTTTTCTTTAACTGTTGATGACAGATTCACCCTCCATTTACGCTCTTTTCTCCGACACTGTGGTGTGAGGTCTTTGAGTCTGCCTAAGTACCAAGCAGCAGACACTTTCATTCTAGTGCAAACCTCAGCTTTCAATGGAGCAACTTTATCTATTATGGACTTACCCCATTCTGCTAAGTTTTCTGAAGTGAGATCCTGCATATGGTTATTCCCCAAAAAGGAGTTTTTTGAGGGCGATATCCATGTCATCTGGTGCAGTTTTACTCCAGTTTCCATATGATCCTGATTTCCGCTGCACCTGCGCCACCCTCACCTGCACTGCAATTCTAAATGTCACCGACAACGATCAGCCCCACTTAAAGGGAGAATATCCCCAACAACCAAGACTATCCAACGTATGCCCATCAATATGAGTGGGAGATTTAACCATCTGGGTAAATCCGAAGTTTGTCATTAGGTGATAGGCGTTTAATTCCTTTCAAGAATTATCTTCGAAATAAAAATAAAAATTGCTCAGTGTCGTAAAGTTAGATTCGACGATAAAAGGTTCCAAAACTCTCGCAAAAAAATGAGATCGAGAGCCAGGAAGGTGGCAGATTAAGAGGCCAGAGAAAGTGTTTTCCGTGCTGGGTTTTATTCTGAACCGCGCCACCTAACAGGCGTCTTGTGGGCCAAGGCTCACTGGTTCTAGGGTACAGTTAATCGAGTTCTTACATATTGTGGCTAACCCGCCACACCTAAGGATGGGACAGTCAGGCCTAGAAATAACATACCCTGGAGAGACCGCTGCCACAAAATCTGACCCGGAGTCCTCTTTAGTCCAAGTTCCTGTAATGAACAAACATTCTACACACAAGGATTGAATCAAATGGTAGACTTCCAAATTGTGTTTGATAAAGGAATTAGCATGAATAAATACACATGTAATTTCCTTCTGTATGTCCAATCCCCGCTCAGTGACCTCCACCCCCTCTATCACAGTGGACGCAGGCACTCCCAGATCATTAGTCAAATTAGTATGCAAGGTACAATTAGAGCACCCCTCAACCGTTTTATATTTTAAGTTGAGGATACTACGCCCTTTCATTCTTACTGAGATGAAACTCAAGTAACTCCAACCGAGAGTACTGTGCACTATCTTTGAGGATAAGGTGAAAACCGGCAGCATTCCCAGCCCCTGGCGCCATCCAGACACGGGCAAGTGAAGACGGACTTGTCTTGTTTGCGCCATTGGCGCATCTACTGCACGCGTCTGCTGCGTGTCCGTGCATCAGCGGGTTATTTATGGCTGATTGGGCACATCACCGGGAATCAGCAAGTAGAATGCTTGACCCTGCTCCAATACGAACAGGCCTCCACTGCATCCCATGGTCTACCATGTCGAACGCTGTGGAGAACTCAATAAAGCCAGAATACAAAGGCATGCCCCTACTCTTGGGATATTTTCTATCAACATTTGCAGAACCGTAATGTTATCAAGAGTACTACAGTTCTTCTGAAAACCCACCTATTCAGCTGGAATTGGATTATTGTGAAATGCCCAATCTTGAAGATGACAAAGTAAACCTTTAGCAAATAATCTGCCTCCTGCATCAAGGGCAATTTGTCTATAACGGGCAGGATAGGCCTTACCCCTTTTTTTCCATACAGGGGCACAATGATATTCCCCTGACAGGAGGATGGAATATCCCTTACAGGAGAATGGGATATCACCTGACAAATTGCAATGCGGGAATAAGAGACATAAAAAAGTAGCCCATAGAGACGACTCCTGAATAATAAGAGCAATGGAAAATTTGTCAGGACTCATAGAACCTGAAGTTCAAACTCCTTTAATAAATCCCTCAATCTCCCCACAAGGCGGCAGAACAAATAACTCAATATCATCTATTTTATATATATTTTAACTCACACCCGGCCTACCTTAGACCAAACCCCAGCTCCTTACCTCACCCCGTAGATCTGCCAGCTTTTTGTCCATGTTCGAGCGCGCCCCCAGCTCATCTTCAAGGTCTTCTGAGATCCGGCCTAGCTCATCCTGGTGGAGGTCCTTCAGTATGTTCAACTACAAACAGAAAGAAACTAAGAGGCATAAATAGAAGAAAGAGTGGGAAAAGACAAATAAAAAATAGACATCAAGACAGATGGACAACCAAAAACAGCAGCAGGAGAAAAAAATGCGAAGAAACAATAGACTCAGCGGCATGAATAAAAGGATGTTATTAGTGAGAGGGAGAAATTGTACGAGACTGAGAAAAACATAGGAGGAAGAAACCAACACAAGTTGTGGCAGTGCATCTGAATTGGTTTGTTCTTTTTAAACACAAAAGAGCTAGTTTTGTATTTGTCTTTACAAGTAAGCAAGTCAGAAGTTGTGTCTTTTCAGGAATGGGCATACATATTGGTATTTTATATGAACTGTTTGGCAAATTGTGTTCTTTTTAGGGTCGAGTCTGCGAGTGCATGCGCTTGCACATGTGTCTCACATGTGAGTCACTGTTGTATTTAGTAAAGGGCTTGGAGCACGCCTGTCGCTTACCATTTGTTGTTTTGTGTGGCACTCTTCTATATAGCCTCGTAATTCGTCAAGGCATGTTTGGCATAATTTCTGTTCCGCGATGTGGAGAAGGGATCAAGCACTAATTAATTTCAACTTAATTAGTGCCCGTCTGCTGCTCCCAACATAATTGAGGTACTGCTTTGTTCAAACTTCAAGAGCCCTGCAAACAGAAGGCTTGAACTGGCAAAAACGTACCCAGCAGAACAAACAAAATTGCAAAGTTTCATTTTTTAAAGCTACCTTAATTTTATTTTAAGTCGTCTTTTCTCAGTTTCGACTCATGTTTTTTTTTTTTTTTTTGCTTGTGGGCGCTGTTGTCAAAGGATGACAATTAACTTGTTTGAAATATGAGAGACCTATTCCAGTGCAAATGCTTGTTATGTTCGTGGTTACTAACAACTGTTCCTCGTTTTAAGTGTCTTCCACATTCACTATTTGACAGTGTACCTGTAGAAGCAACAAATCCTCAAATATTGATCAACAATGAAATATTTCAATCATCTAAGTGTGCTTTGGTTTCTCATTTTCGAAATTATAAAAACTAAAGCTTGCCAGGCACTATAATGGTTTGGCTTGCTGACATTTCTAAGATGGGAGTATGCCAAAGGCAAACATTTTGAATACATCTGTGTTGAAGAAACATTATTACTTTTCAGAAAATGTCTGTTACCCAGCATGAGGTCTTCTCAAGATAATCATGCTTTTAGGTAGGCAATAAAAAGAATGAACCTTCTTCCAGTGGGGTTACTCAGGAAAGATCAACAAACTTGCACATTCGTTCTATGATGCAAATCCAAACAGTCGCACCTGTAGAAGGTATGGACAAATGTCCATGTGGCTGTTCAGGAAACCTCACTGACAGAGGAAGCATGAGTCACACAGTAGCTAGCTAACATCGTGAAGAATTCTGGGGGAGGCAAGAGTTCTTAATGTGAGTGAGCAAACACTTCACTACAAGAAAATGTAAACTGGAAGCAAATTATTAAAATATAAATAATGAAAACAAATCAGACATATTATACACAAAAGAATGTATGCTTGCTAGTAACTTCCTAATTTAGTTTAAGTAGGGAACATTTAGACACAAAGAGAGTCAAAGGCATCTGACTTATGTGAAGTCCCTTTCAATATCTCCAAGGAAACCATTACTGTTTTTATTTTATTTAACAAATCTAGAGACATCATCACTGACACCATGAAGTTTCAGATAAATGTGACGCCTAGGCGTAACAAAACCTGAGTCTGCTAAATAAAGAGCTAGAAAAGCCTTGACTTAAAATCATTAATAAAAGGGTTTGCGACACTTGGGGAAACAACACATTTCTATGCAAATCTAATGATTTTCCTGGTCAAAATATCGAGGAATACAGACACAGAATTGGTATAAACATAAAAGAAAACGTTCCCATTCATAAAATTAAAGGAAGAGTAAAATCAATGGATTGAAAAACATAATGGACACGGGGTGAAAAAAAAAGACATGCTGGCAGAATAAACAAGAATTAAAAACATATATGTTAAAAAAAAGGGGAGAAAGCTTGGAGGTTTGGAGGGAAGGCTGGGGCAAAGAGACAAAAGATGAAGCAAAAGGTGTGGGCCGTGGCCACTATGAGAGGGGAACGATAGGGGTACAAGAGTCATGGTAGTGCAGGGGCACAATATGATATGTGTAGGGGCACAAATCGAGAGGCAGAAAGAAAGCCATGCAGTAAAACAGATCAAAAGAATCCCAAGAAAGAGGCAGAAAAAAAGAAACTGATACTACAGCCAAAAGTCAAAAACTCTTTAACAAGAATAAGCCTGATGGCATTCAAAGTTTTTTTTTTTTTACCAATTTTGCCATGTATGCTTTATTGGCCTTGTGAATGCCATTCACGTTGCCAATTTCAGTAAAACAAGGCTGAAGGAAAGGGTCCATCAGAACCTGTATCACCAGGTTGTTTTTTCTCAAATTCTCACTGATCCATCATCAGGACCCCTGCAGCACCTTTGGAGTGCACCTACTGACTTAAACTGGAGCAGAGGTCTGGTCTTGGAGATGTCTCTTGAAGACAGCGAACAGAAATCTTTGCTTGTGAATCATGAATTATTTACCCTTTAGGCTCCACCTCTATCAGGAGCGAAAGTGTTGACAGAAAAGGCCAACAGCAGCAACTCAAAATTATGAAAAGGCAAATAAATACAAGGCTATGTTCCAAAAACTAAAAAGACATCTTGCTGAAAATAGAGACAAAGACAGCAGCAGACAATGACAGGGATGACTGATAGCAAAGATACAGAGATGGGACGGTTGGAGCAGCTGACTCGTAAAGTAGAATATCCAGTTCAAGACCTGGAATCTGAGAATTGGATATGCAGGAGGCTGAGTTACTGCGTTTTCTCTTTAGTAACAAAGCTCTTAACAATTACACAGCTGATATGACCACATGGTCAAGAATCTTGGGGCAACAATCCAAATGAATACGTCCATTATAAAACATGTTATTCCGGAGTCTTTTAAACACAAGACTTATTGGATAGAGGATAAAGAGGACCCAGTAACTGTGGTCAGGACAACTAAATGGCTAGACTTTCCACTCTGCCCCAGATTGTCAAGGAAGCCAATGGCACGCTCTCGGTGGAAGTCATCAGCCCCCATTTATGTGAAGTGGCCTCTAAATTAGCAGAGCGGTTAAGAAATCGGAGAAAGACAGGACAAAAATCACTATTTTTTGGATGCCAGGTGCGCCACAAAGCTACAGAGACAGGATCTATAAATGATTAAAAAGGACTTAAGTGCATGTGGACTAAGGTCTTGTTATGGCCTCCAAGAATGCAAGCGAAGACAGAAGGAAAGGAGCATGTTTTCATGCAGCTGGCTCCAACAGGAGACATTCTTGAGCTGTACCGGAAATCAGTGGCTGGAAATGATGAGGTGAAATTACCTTATCTTTGCCTATTGGTGATATCACTTATGACTGGAAGTTGATCACTCTGCTTGTTAACGAATAATTAATTACCTGTAGGTGTATTTTTGCAGCTTGAAGAATTTTCTGGACTCACATGCTGTGCATTGTTCCGCCATTTAGTGGTTGGGTCTGGAATATTCCAACTTCTTACTTTCCTTAGTCCTTTCTTTATTTTTTGCAGTTGTTGGGCATTGACAGATCTGCCCATTTGGGGCTTCCTGTGACGTGTGTCACCGCCTCTGGAAGCTCCCAAATTTGATCACTATCTTTGAAATTTTTTATCCCTCTTCTTTTCCATCTTCTTGGTGGAGGTGGGTGGGTCACTTGTGAATCCAGAAAATTCTCCAAACTGCAAAACTACACCAAAAGGTAAGAAACTATTAATTTTGCAGCACAAATCTTTTCTTGATTCACATACTGTGCATAGATTATCTAGCAGTATGTTAGATTTGCGGAGGTTGGGCTGAACGTTTTACATTTGTAAAGAGATGTACTAAAACCTTTTGACCCACCTGAGCTTTTTTGCTTATTTGAACGTCTGTGAAGTCGAGTTTTGTGAATGTGTGCGTATATGACCATGTGGCAGCCATACATATAGCCTGCAATGGTGTGTTCTCTGGAAAGGCAATGGTTACTCCTTTATTCCTTGTTGAGTTTGCCCTGGGGTTTGAGCTTAATTTTTCCCCAGTATTCATGTGGCATATCTGAATAGTCCTGGAGATCCATCTAGCCACTGTACTCTTAGTTACTGGTTCCCCCATATTGTTGTCGGCAAAGGAGACACAGAGCTGTTTCATCTTCCTGCATGATTTTGTTTTTTCTATGTAATACATTATTGCACGTCAAGTGTATGTAGGGCTGTCCCTGCTTGGACTTTTGAGTTTTGGAACAAACTTGGTGTTTGAATAGTTTGGTTTATCTCATAACAATTCTGAATAGTTTGGTGTTCTCATAACAATTCTGTCCTTGTGGATTTGCTTATATGGTTCCTGGATTGTGATTGTAAGAGTCTGTATTTCACTCACTCTCTGCAGCAATGTTATGGCCACCAGAAATGCTATCTTTAGTGTGAGTAACTTTTGTGAGGCCTTGTGCAAGGGCTCAAAGGGGAATCTTCATTAATATAGTTAACACCAGATTAAGGTACCATGCATGTGCAGTGCAATTTTTTTGGCTCCCTTTGGGAACTGTTTTATTACTGGCATTGTGAAAAAAAACATCTCCCTATGCGACTCCTTGTGTAAGCAACTATAGCCGCTAAATGTACTTTTAAGGAGGTATATGTTAATGTGCAGTCTATCAGGTGTGTTAAGTATTTTAGCACCGTTGATTCCTCTGTATTCCCTTTTAAGACACCATAAGGAGTATCGCTTCCATTTAGAGAAACAGCATCTTCTTGTTGTTAGCTTCCTTGCCTCTTAAAGTATTGGCCATTATTTTCTCTGGCAGCTTTTAAGTGGGCATATTCTAGACCCTTAGGAGCCAGGCTGCTGAGCTCAAGTTTTTCTCGGTGAAAACAAATTACCCTCTCTCCATAGATAACAGGTCTTGTTGTACTGGGAGTTTTTGGATGTTCCCCTTTGCCATTTATATTAGTTCTGAGAACCATGTCTTTCTTTCCCATTGGGGAGCAATTAAGAATTTAGTCATTTTGCTTCTTGATCACCCTGTGTAATAGTGGTATGGGGGAAAAGCATATGCAAATGTCCCTGAACACTTTATCAGCATAACATTTTCGAGGGCCTGGAAGTAAGGTTGTCTGGATGCAAAGCTTTGGCATTTTGTGTTCTCTGGTGTTGCAGAAAGATCTATCGTTGGGGTCCCCCACTTCCAAAAGATCCTTTTGAGAACTTTCTGGTTTAGTTCCCATTTGTGTGAGCAAGATGCCTGTCCGCTGAGCTTGTCTGCTTCTTGATTGTCCTTCAGGGAAGGTGGATCACGAATAATGATATTTTCTTTTGTAGGGGCCATTTCCAGGGTTCTTGGGCTTCTGAAATGCTTTTAAGGCTAGGAATAATGTCTTTATTTCTAGAAAGTTGATGTGTTGTAGTGCATCCATTTCTTTCCAAACTCCTCTGACTTTGAGCGAGTTCATGTGTGCTCCTCATTTCAAATGTGAAGCATCTGTTGTCATTGTTACTGGTGGAGCTGGTTTTGAAATTCCAGGCCTTGAGTTATATTTGATCTGTTCCACCACGCTATTTCCTCCCTTATTTTCTGCATGACACGCACTAGATCCTCCCAACTCCTTGTTGCTTCGGATCTTTGTAACCATTCCTGAATTGGCCTCATGTGAAGTCTCACTTAAGGGATTTGGTGAATGCATGATACCATTTTGCCTAGATATCTCCCCACCATCCTCACTGTCAGAGCTTGCCCCTTCTGGTAAAGTTGAGTCTCCGCAATCAATGATTGTTTTCTCTTCTCTTTTGGGAACACCTTCCTCTGGATTGAGTTTACTCTTGCTCAAAGAAATATATTTCCCTACTCTGTTTTTAAGGATTATTGCTCTATGTTTATTGTGAACCCCAGTGAGAATAAGGTTTCTATTACCTTCTGTGTGTCTTTTGGTATTTTTTGTAAGACTTTGCTCTTACTAGCCAGCCGTGTAGGTATGGGTAAACAAGTAAGTCTAGTCTCCTGAGGTGAGCTGCTGCTAGGCACCCGATGAACACCCTTGGTGCTGATTTTATTTCAAATTCCAGAACTTACAGCTGGTAGTGAATTCTGTTTACTACAAAGCTTAGGAATCTTTTGTGTTCCGCATTCATTGAGATGTGCACGTAGGCGTCCTTTAAGTCTATTGTTGCCATGTAATCTCCTTTTTGTAACGGAGGGATCACTTCTTGCAATTTTGTCATCTTTACATTTTGTGCTTTTATAATCTTGTTTATGAACTGGAGGTCTAAAATTGGTTGTAGTGAGCCATATACTTTGGGAATTAGGAAATGAGCTGAGTAGTTTCCTTCGTTTACTTTCTTGTCTGGAACCATTTCTATTGCTACTTTCTCCAACAGTTCCTCTACGTCCTTGATGAGATGTGTTGTTTCTTCATTGGAGTGAATCTTTTTGTTTTTTGTTTTGCTTCTGTTAGAAATTCTATGCACTGACTGAATTGGATTGAGTTTAATGTCCATTTGTCTGATGTTATTTTCCTCCACCCCGAAGGAAATTTTTTATTCTGCCCCATAGAGGTGCTAGATGCAGGTACAGATGTTCCTTGATGGTGCCTCTCCCTGGTGGTGTCTATGAGAGACTTTTTTGATTTGCAGAGTCTCTTTGTGTGAGTAGATCCACCTTTGTGGGGTTGGCCTGTACTCTTGCCTCTTCCACGACGAGGCTGTTGGCTTTGTTGTTGGTACTGCCATCTTTGTTGGGTTGAAGCTGTTTGACTGGTTCCCTAAAAGCTTTGATGGGAAATTCCAGACTGGAAACTTCCTCTCCCTCTGTGTCTGCGTGATGATGCTGTTCACCTGTGCAGTTCTCCACAAAACTGCAACACTCCCATTGATTTTGCAGTTTCATTGTCCTTTTTTAAATAGGTGCAATTTGTCATCAACCGTACTGCTTAACAAATGTTCACCGTTGAAAGGGGTGTTGAGGATGTTGGCCTGCACCCCTAGTTTGAAACCTGAAATTCTTAGCCCGGGAGTGTCTTTTAAGTGTTACTTCTACCATCATTTGGTAGCTAGAAGTATCAGCCACATGCATCCAAAGCGGACTTTAGACACGTGTTGGCGATGCTCTTGTCATTATTCACCAAGTGTTTCACCGTTTAATGAATTTTCATGGGAGGTGTTTCATTAGTTCTCCAATTTCTTCTCAGGGCTGATGTGCATGGCAATTCAGCAGGGCATTTGAATTTGCAATGCACCATTGGTTGGCCTCACGTCATTCAAATTGTCTCCCCAGGAGCTCCATCCTTTTGCTCTCTTTTTCTGTGGGCGGCCCCATAGTTGATGGCACACTGGCCCTTTTCCTCGCAGTTGACAATGATAGAATGTGTGAGAACTGTTCCTTTTATACATGCCATATTTTTTTATAAATGCTTTTACTTTTTCTCTGCCCTTGGAGTCACATCTTGAAAGTTGCAGGCTTTTAGAAGGCTTCTTTCCCTTGGTCCAGGACACTAGGAAGCATGGAAGGAACTGGTTCCTGGTTTGTGTCGGCATTAGGATTTCTATAAGAAAACATGATTGGGGTTTTTCTTCCTCAAGCTGAACCTCATATTTCTCTGCTGCATGTTTAATCACCTGGTTATACATTCCTGTATCATCAGCGGGCGATGGTCTACAGGGTTAACTGTCCACCCCTTCCTCTGGGTAGTCAGTATACAGGACATGCCACTGCTCCAGGTACTCAGCTTCTGATCCCTGATACGATTCAGCCAGTTGTTCTTCCTCTCCCTCATAAAACAGCTCTTCTACCTCCTCTTGGGGTTCTTGAGTAAGGGGAGGCTCCATTACCTTGACCTGTTTCCCCCTGTGATCTTTCGGCATCTACGTCTTCTGTGGTATGCGGAATCCCTTTAGGCTTTTGTTGAAATTCCTCTTATTCTGGATGACAGTGGCCATTTCAGCTTTGAAGAGCCTTCTCTCTTGCTCTATCTCCACCATGTTTTCTTTGGCATCTAGACTTGGTGTCATCCTCTTCGACATCAAAGAGTCATTCAAAGATGTCTTGGTCATCGAGATTTGCTTTGCTTGCGACCAGTATTTTTAATGCTGACGGGTCCTTTCCTCTGCTGCCTTTCGACACTTTGATTTTTTCAAGTCCTTCTATGGAGTCTCCTTTGAGAGATTTGATGGTCTCTTTTTGTCAGGGGATGACTGCGGTTGGTGAGCTCTTCGATGCAGAGGCTTACTTCGATGCCCTTAAGTTCGATTTTTGTGACAAGGAATGTTTTTTTCGAGGTTGATGACTCTCTTACCTCCGGTTTCTTAGTTTTTTTCTTTGCCTGATCTCTGAAGTATACAAGCTTCCCTTTGAGGTTTGACATCCCTCCTTCTGCTTCCTCTGTGACATTGCCTTCCTCTTCATTGGAGACGCCCAGATCCCTTAGGGATGGTGTCGTCTGCTGTCCCTGCATGCTGTGATGGGTATGCCTCTGTCTCTCACTCACCCTCAGTGTCTTTGTTGTGAAGACTGAGCAGGCGTTGCGTCCTCACTTGTGTGGTCCACAGGAAGGTTACATGCTGGGAGCCTGTCCTTCTGGGAGAACTTGTGGTGGCAGTCGCAAAATTGGAAAGAGGTCTTCTCCAATTAGGCCCTTCAGAGAGCCCCCTGAATGGGCATTCTCTAAAAGTCTTTCAAAATTCTTCTCCTCCTCTGAAAAGATTCCTGCCGTACCTCTTCTCAGTGATGGTAACGACTCAGATTGGAATTTTCAATGATTTTCTGGAATTTCTTCCACAAACTTCTTCCTTGCATTGGAACTCCTTAAACAGGCTTCCAGACCCAACAGCGGAAAAAAATAATGTAGATGGTGACAAATGGTGGCAGCTTCGGGTGGAGGCGCTACAGCGTCACAGGAAGCACCAAATGGGCAGATCCATTGACGCCCAACAACAAAAAAAACAAAAAAATAAAGAAAGGGCTAAGGAAAAAGTAAGAAGTTGGAAAATTCCAGACCCAACCACTAGATGTTGGAACAGTGCACAGCATGTGAAGCCAGACAAGATTAATGCTGCAAAACTCCTTCTGACGTTACAAAGAGTGGTGCCGCTGTGTGCTCTGTATTGAGATTTGCGCTATAACAGAGGATCCCCTTTCGCTGGATGTTGTCTTGAAAAGTTGTATTTTAAAATAGCTTAGCTTTTACAGATCCATATGCATGAGGATGACACTACTACATGATATGACTAGGTTTTGTGTTTCAAACTTGTTGCTTCTTTCTATGTCGATGTATTTCAATACATATATTTAGCTCTAATATAATGCATCTATGCAATAGGAACGACAGCAGAGCGGCTCATACTCTAAGACCACAAGGGCTGCCACATTATGTCATGTTAGCAAGGCTCTTTTCAGCCCCACCATAAGGATCACTTGGACATCTTCCAGAAGCCCATGAAGATACAGCAAAAGGGCTAAAATAGTGTTCCCTCCTCAAGAACATTAAGAAAAGGCTTTTCAAAGAAGGTAGTCTGAAACAACGTGTAAGGAAATTTGGAATGAGGAACCCAACAGTCCATTTTGGGACAAGAGATACAGCGTACTGTGTAAAGAACGTGATGAGCCCGGAAAGATGGGGCAGGGCTCAGTACTAAATCTACTTGCTACAGGTTAATAAGAGCAGAGTCAAGCAGTGCTTAGTTTGTAAAATAATACCATTAACACCAATAATAATAAGTGCAGGAGCCTAAAGTGCTTAAGAGCTGCCATCAGTGCTGCTGAATTTCCGGGCTGTTGAATACCAGGGCTGCCCAAGTCTTGATTCTACCTCTTTTTTCCTCCAGCCTAGACTTCATGCCTCTCTACCTCACCTACGGCAGGTTCTTTTGTATCCATCCAAAAATGAGTGCCAGTGCCCAACAACTGTAACCATGGGAAAATATTTGCACTAGAGTCAAGTCCGATCCGCAGGTCATAAATCTCGCTGTCAATTAGGCTATTACCAACAGCTTCGTGAAAAGGTAGTTCTCAAGGACCTGACAAGCGTAGAAACGTTATATTCTGCAAAAAAAAATATGGAACTGTTAGTTTGCTCAGCTACAGAACATGCTTATCTACGATGTCTGTGTGCAGAAACAAGGCAGTTTGACTATGCTGGATCTGCATTTGGATAATGCCTGCCACCACGCATGTACGCCTCTCGGGGGGGGGGGGGGGGGGACGGACAGTAGATTATGACTATTGTTGTATCGTTAAACACACGTTATAAGCAGCAGTTTAATTATGTACAAAAAAATAGGGGAACCACGATTCTGGGTGCCATGGGGTGAGGACAAAGTGTGGGGGCGGGGCCAAAAAAGAACAAAATACTCTGCAATTATTAGCTAGTTTTTCATCTTCAGGTACTGCATATAAAATAACGCATACATGCCTTAAATGAAAAATAGTTTGCAGGTTAAATGAATTGGTGGGGAGTGCACTCTTTTACCTCATGAAACCTCTGTTGGATAGAATGATCTCTGCAGATGTCTATGTGTGTCACTAAAGAGTCACAGAATTGAATCTTGGGTAGCACAGTGGACAACACGATATTGTGTACTTATAATGCTTTGATGCCCCAGACTGTGACAAGAAAGCACTGCGAATATACAAGTTATTATTTAAAGATAGATTTACATACAGAATAAGCTAAGTTGCCGCAAAAAGTGAAAAAAGATTTAGTGTTTGAAGTAAAACAAGTGCTTTCAAAATATATATTTTAGTAATGCGCAATCAGACTATATAGAGTGTAAACATTTTTTGTAAGTGTCAATTAAAATAATGCACTGCAGAACTCCGCAGATGCCACCTCTACATTACTCTAAAAAAGAATACATCTTTGTCACCATAAAGCTTCAGTGACTCCATCAATGAAAGCTTGTACTGCTTCCAAGCAGACACTACATTTTCAGATTAACCAACTGACCACATCTATATTTGTTTCAGGTAGCAGGCAGCCTAGCGAGAAGATGCGTTTCGTTTTTAGCTCTATGTCTCTCCATTTGCATCACTGCACAGGAGATCCCATTCATTTCGCTTTCAGTCAGAGGCACCTCAAGGCCGGCATCATCCATCGAGGTGTGGTGGTTCTTTTTTTTTTTTTAAATAAAAAGTTTGGAAACTTTTTTTGTAAAATGTAAAAAGCATGAACACGTCTTTCTCCAGAGAGCTCTCTCATTTCTATCTCTGGATATAAGCTGTCCTTGAGAGCTGCTCATCTGCGGAGAAGTGCATCTGAAACTATTGCGACAGAGGATCTCATTCACTTACGAGAAATTCAAAGGAACAACTTGCAACATCCGCACCCAACACTATTATGGCAGGAGTGTGCAACGCATGTGATCTACAGCTTCACATGCTACAAACACCGTTTTAACGTATGTTCACAATCAGCTGACTATAAACTACACAAAATGGGCCTCGTCAGTACTATTTATCCTCTATAAACAAAAGTGGGGACTGAGAGATTACTGGTCCAGTGCACAGTCTCCCGACCTGAACCTATAATATCAAAATAAGTGCACTGTTCCACGACAGAGAGAAAACAAGAAAGAGATCAGAGGTGGCGAAACTATACTGAGTATACTTAGGAGAGCCCTCAAGCACCCTTTTGGGTGACAGGTATCATTATCGGGCTTACTCCTCGCCAGACTGGTGCTGCAATGCCTGGCGGGCCGCCCAGCATTCTGGGTGGCACTCAACCATAATAAAATTGCTAACAACGGTGGTCTGGGAAAAGAATTGAATCAAAGATGGAGAGTGTAGAACAAAAGACAAGACTCTAAAATTAGCTCTGAACCTAAGCCACTGTTTTAATGCGATAGAAATTGGGTTCAGGCCAATATTAAAAACAAAAATATATCAGAGTGTTACTAGGAATAATGTACCATTACACTCTATAATCAGGGAAGGTAGTTCACCTAATCCTGCATGGTCAACATGTTTCGCGTCTATGTTTGGTCACAAAGTGATCCAGTGACGCTTCTTCAGGACCCACAAAAAAAGCCTGTGATTATAAAACTACTTCTCCTATATATCAGTAACATTATCAAGTGCACGTACAGTCACTTACAGTGTGGAAGACAGAATATGCCTAAGTCAATCGGTCAGTATAGTCGCCCATCCCATATTAGAGATTGGGCTCCCTAGGTCTGCGCTAGCATCAACCAAGGAAAACGAATGTATCACGTCCTTGGTGTGTCCGGGAACCTGCCCTCTGCTGAGCGCCTGTAGACTACAGACCTAGGGAGCCCAATCTCTAATATGGGATGGGCGACTATACTGACCGATTGACTTAGGCATATTCTGTCTTCCACTCTGTAAGTGACTGTACGTGCACTTGATAATATTACTGATATATAGGAGAAGTAGTTTTATAATCACAGGCTTTTTTTGTGGGTCCTGAAGAAGCGTCACTGGATCACTTTGTGACCAAACATAGACGCGAAACATGTTGACCATGCAGGATTAGGTGAACTACCTTCCCTGATTATAGAGTGTAACGGTACATTATTCCTAGTAACACTCTGATATATTTTTGTTTTTAATATTGGCCTGAACCCAATTTCTATCGCATTAAAACAGTGGCTTAGGTTCAGAGCTAATTTTAGAGTCTTGTCTTTTGTTCTACACTCTCCATCTTTGATTCAATTCTTTTCCCAGACCACCGTTGTTAGCAATTTTATTATGGTTGAGTGCCACCCAGAATGCTGGGCGGCCCGCCAGTACTATTTATCCTACTTTTGATCACCCAGGTGAGATTTAAAATGGACTTTGCACTGCTAAGGGGCAAGTACTGCACCTACCATCATACTTACTCAAATGTACGCAGCGCGCGAGAGCAGAGGTGGGCGCGCCACTGAAAGCTCGAGCCATATTTACTCATCTGCAGTCCCTTTGGACCCTTACAGCCAGATAACCTTAGTTTTCAAGCGGCTTGTGTCTGCCAACCATCTTCTAACCTCATGAGCCAATAATTAAAATCAAAGCAATAACATTTAATATTCAATATGAGGCAGAACGAGATAACCGAGCTCAGACTCTCACATACAGGTGGGAGAGCCACGAAAATAACACCAAGAGCCGAGCCACTGGCCTGCCTTGGCTCTACTCGAAGTTCATTTCTTGACTCGCCCACCTGTGAGAGCCTGAACTTGGGTTTCACTCTCCATCATCCACAAAGACAAAGAGGTGGCTCGATATCCGGGGTGTGAACCGCACTACTTTATTTATTAGTACGTACGGATTTATCCTTGTGTTTCCACAAATATTGAAATTAGGAACAAAAAAGCAAAAGATGTTCTGTAAGCTCCATGGTATTTGATACACTTACAACGGTCAAGAAAATAATTATTTAAGAGATACAGAGAAGATGTGGTTTAGCGACATACAGGGAGGGAAACATCTTAGCAAGAGGATGTTTGTTTGGCTCATAGTGAACAGAGGAATGGGTGCAAGAAAACAGTTACAAGAACAGGATGGCTGGGTGTAAAGTGACAGCGTCATGAAGTTATAGCTGAGGACAGGGCGTCCTCTAGCGGGCATTAGCTGAACTTCTTCAACTGACGGCGTCAAACGGAATAGCAGGAATAACCTTGTGTTGCTGCTCAGTATTCCCACTCACCGGGGCTGCCAGCCGGGATACAAGGTATTTCCCCTGCTTGTGTGGGAGAAATGCTAATTGTGATCCTTCACTGCGTAGAAGGTATATTTTTCAATGGTGAAACTGGAAGCGTTTTCAGTGTGTATACCTATGCAATTCGGTAATTTCTCCTGGACTGGAAGTTCGGTCCTGGGAAGTGTGCACGGGGCAGCGGTAGCGAAGAGAAAACCCACCTCGAAAAGAAGCCCAAGTTAAAACATTCCTTGTAGCACACTCCCCGTCAAACCACCCCACCCCCAAACCAGGCACTGAGAAGGGCTCCTGTCAGGACATTTTCTTCAGTTTACACGGGTAAAGAAAGGAAAGTTCCCTATGCAAAAGAGCAGCAAATCCTGACCTCCATCTGCACGCCACACTCCCCCGGGTCCTGCCCCAGGCTCCTTACCTGCTTCAGCACCTCCTGCTTGGACTTGTTCAGCTCCTCATATTTCACTTTCCACTGACTGTTCTCAGCCTCCAGCTTCTCGATGCTTTTACTGAGCGACATTTTATCCCTAAGAGAAGAAGTGAGAGGGAAGAAATAAGGGCGTGGAAATACCAGAGGCATCTCAGCTCTGCCCGAAGTACAAGAAACAGACACCAAGTACATCATACGCGCCCTTACAATCAAAGAGCATTCCCATATCTGAGGGCACCCCAGACTGCGAGAACGGCCCAACCCAAGAGCACCCCAGAACATCCATATAGAACGGAACTCCACAGTACCTAAGGACATTGACCTATATCGGAAAGCCCCACAATGTTGCAAAATCCACGTGACAACTGACAGTACAAGACCATTCTAGGTGAACCCGGCACAGAGATCAGTAAGGTATCATCCGGAGATGCCAACAGTTCTGAGAGTTATGCAACACCCACCTCTTATGGCAACCGGGTGTCAGAACACCCACGCGGGGCATCATCTGACTGGGCCGGAGCAACAGACAGGACTCTGGGCCTGTAGCAATTAAAACGGACTTGAAACTGGCCCTATATTTATGTTGTTAACTTTACTGGCAAAAACACTGGCCGATCTTGGAACAGTGAATGTAAACAAGGTTAAGGTAATCCACGTCAACAATTTAGTTCCTGTTTATGTTTCAAGCGTTATGCACTCCGCAAGAGTGTTAACTATTTCTTGCATGTTGTGCTTCTGTATTTTTTGTGTGGTATTTTACTATTGTATAATGCACACTATGAATTGCATTGCCTCAAGCTGCTTTATATCAGACCACAATTGTGTGCTGTGGAGTAGAGGCTGAAGGCAGTCCTAGTTTCCCACAGTGCCTGTCAGTGAGTCAAACAAGGACCTAAAAAAATATGATTATACAATCCTTGGCCTCTCTGCAGAGCGCACAGGGCAATGGTCACATGTTCCAGCTGCACCTTTAATTCTGTGCAAATGTGTGTGACGAAGGTACACAGTTGTCAAAATAATGACAAGGCGTTGGTAAAAGAAAATGCAGTGCTTACATGTGAGTGATTGTATAGTGTGTATGGGGGTGGTGAAGAGAAGCAGATGTAAGGAAGTACAGTCAGGAGAGTGAAAAGAGGGTGTTGAAGAGGAAAGAGATGAGGTGTAAGACATGCAGATGGATAAGTTATGGAGAGAAAAATGGTGCACATTTCTAACCCAGAGTAAACATAAACAGAGTAACAGACACTGTAGACTGATACCCATTCCACAGGCCTCACTAATGTATAATGCACAGTCTCAGTTTCAGAATTGAAACATTGTCACTATTATTTACAACAAAGTAGTTGCTCTTACTCATTATCTTGAACAGCTAGTACCCACTGACAAAACCAATAGTCGTGGCTGGTTTTCAGTTTATGTAAGTTTCTGGAAGTTCAGGGTAAATCGGGATGCAATAACAAAAAGCTCAGAGGGACATACATATCGGTTGGATAGCACATTATGGGAATCCCGGAAATATATTAATTATATTAATATTACACACTTGCCCACTAAATATCCACGAAGTCACCTTGTGTTTTTCCTATAAAAAAGAAAGAGGCTGATTAGACACTGAATTCCATGTCAATTATTGTGGTCGCAAGACAACAAAAAAGTCTAGATTCAAGCCCAAAAAGAAATGGGCTTATCAGTGCTTGCTCAAACACTCCTTTGGCACTATTTGGCTGGTGGTGGCTGGACAGCATGATCCTTTGTCTGTTTTTGAATGTGCTTTCTTCTGAAACTTTGACGTACAATTCAGTGTTATATGGTATGGTGAAAGCTTGATCTAGCTAAAAAAAATTGGTAATGTATTTAATGTTGTTTTGTACGGGGGGGGGGGGAGAGGGGGAGAGGATAAAATATGTTTTACCTGGGAATACCAGAATCCTCAAGAGGGCACAGGGCTCAGGGTCTGCAAAGAATGCAGGACCGTGCTAAAGAATCAGGCAGACCCGGCAGTATCCTTTCAGCGTGTGGTTTAAGATGATACTGAGGGAGTACATGCTATCTCAGATTAGCTGTGGCTTTACTTTGTCGAGCCTGTTGTGGAAGTCTAAAGGTCAAGGTGGCAGCATTCGGATTCAATGTTTGCTCTCCACAGTGTGATGAAGAGGTAGAACATGGGGATCATCTGAGAAATGTTCTTGCTTCAAGAGGAATTTTCATTATATCCAGATTGTGTCTATGGTATAAAAAGGGCTTTATTAACTTTGACCCCTCACAGGATGGTTTATGCTTCTCTCAACGACTGGCCCGGAACCATCTATCCGCGTCTTCATGATGACACAACTGGATGATTACAAAGCTCTCTGTTAGAGCTCCTGTTACATTAACTGGCTCAGGATCTATCCATTCACTGCTTATACATGGTAGGATCTTCAGGACAAAAACATCTAACATCGGCAAGGCCAACTAAGTCACTTATCCTCCCATGGTTAACTGATGAAATTGCTTTCAAATCCTTAGCAATGAGAACTATTATCAGTAGGTCTTAAAAAAGCCAAAACTACTGTTGAAGTGGTTCACACAAAAGTATATGGATTGCACTGCCACAGTAGTGTGCTATCTCATTCCAGGCTCACGTCCATTTACTCATTTCTTAATTTTGGACGTATGATAAACTAATGACCTATACTTAGGAAAACTACTTACCTTACCCATAGGTTTGCAGCTTGTTATGTTGTACATTCACATGCTGTGCACTCTCCTGCATCCAGTGTTGGATTCACATTATTACTTCTTGTTTTTCTTTACAAAAAATGCCTTTTGCTTTCTCTTTCAGACATGTCTTGAATGGTATATGGTCACATTTCCTGAAACCCACAATGTACAGAGACACAGACTCCTCAGATCGTGTGTCCCTTCCTCAAATTGAAATAAAAGCCTGTGTGTGTCTAATTAATGAGGAAGTACATTTCACTGTTTCTGCTACTTTGACATCTGGGAGGTACATTTGAAACTACAACAGGACCAGCTGTGAATCGACCGTGATGTGTATGTAGCACTATTCACTGGCAGCAACTTTGCTGTAGATTCACATGCTGTACACAGACTGAAAAACAGTGACCTTTTTCCCTGAAGCAATGCTGAAGGTGAAGTAGCAAAAAGGGAAGGAATCCTGAAAAACTGTCTGATCAATTTGAAGCACTCTTTTAACATGTAAATCCCTGAGCCTGCGCAGCAAATGTTAGCAAAGGGGTTATTGTCCAAGAACATGAAGGCCGCACCATGTTTACAATAGAGAGAGGGCATAGTGTTTCTTTAGGTGTAAGATTAGCTATGAATAAAAAATCTGGATACACAAATGCATTTTCCCTAAAGTGGTTGTGCTTTCTGACCCCCTGGTTTGTTCTCCTTTGTAAGGATCTTTAGTATTGGCTCAGGGACAGTCATTTATTTTGTTCCCTTCTCTGCTGGTGTCCTTGCAGGGCACTGGCAGTAGTAAGCACAGACATTTCACAGAGTATAGAGCTTGCATAAAAGCAACATTTCAAGCTTTTAGGAACAGAGCTTTTGGAGTCAAATCTGCAATCACCAGCTCCTAAAAGTGTTCCGCTCATGTTGGTATTCTGTGTCATCCTTGACACTCACAGTGTTCCGCTCCATGTCAATCACAGCAACGATACTAAGACTGACACACTCAGAGGCCTGAAGTGGCATCAATGTTTGAACAGGTTTGCCTCAAATCTTGTGATTTCAAAGTCTCTTTTCAGACCAGCATTTTAACACTTGAAGTTTGAGAGTAGATGACTTGCTCTTTGAAATGTACCCATTTAGGGGCTTTGGGACATGTTGCTCTTCGCTAAATTTGGGAACCAATGGAAGTCTCTTCTTGGACAGCCTTTCCAACAAAACCCTGAGGTTTTCACGCATACAGTGTACAGCCTCTGCGACGCCTTAAATCGTCTCGTCTCTGCTAAATAAGAGTTAAATGTCACAAACCTTTGGTCGTCTGATTCGAAGGGGTATGAGCTAAAAATGGCCAAAATACTATGACCAACCCTAGTTGTGAAACCTTCAGTATACGCCAAGAGGCAGTCAGTCCAAAACAAAAAAATCGAGTTTTAAATGTAGACTGCAGTCATTAATAGCACAGAACGCTAACATTTTAGAACATTTTAAACGTTCTCGTACTTCCTACTTTTTGAGCAACTTGCTCATCAGAGTTTCTCGTGATTGCTCTGCTTTGTGAACATTTTTCTTCAACTCCAGTGTACCTGCCATTAGTACATTGCTGAGGCGAACGTTCTGGTTCCTTGGAACTAAAATGTGGACTGTGCTTCCGGTGCACTCGCGCCCTGTCGAAACCCATCTTATTTTCAGGGCGCCCTTTATCACCACTGCCCGCCCCCCCGCATGCCTCTTTGCAAAAATGCCTTTTTGGTGGATGTGCACTTAACAAATCAATCAACCCTGCTCTGATGTTGTACCGAAAAACTGTTCGAGATATTTGAATTTACTTTCCGAGAATGTTCTGTAATTTTATATTTGACTAGACCAGATGGTGATTATGATAAACACATCTTTAAACGGCGAAGCACTAAACAAGTACCTCATAACGGACACTGCGACTGTTGACGTCAATACAAAGCGGTCCAAGTCGAAATTTTACACCATGAACACTAGAGGGCATAGCATGCACAGTATTCGAGTTTATATAACTCATTTAAGTTGCCTTCATGGCTTTTCATCACAATCGCCAAGATCTGGCGGTGCTCAGGGCAAATGAGACCAGGGATAAGAGAAACGATTTTCTGACTAATTTTAGACCTGTTTTTGTTACACTTGTGTAATCTCGCGTAGTTGCTGGGATTTCGTGTTACTCGCAGTTCCTGAAATTACTCCATTATGCCAGTGTTCCACACAGGGGCGAAGCTTGGTTAGTAAGAGTGGGAGAAGGGGAAGTGGGTGAGCTTCAAAATTCCCAACCATCACGCTGGCACAGGGTGACAAGCAGTGCGCACGAGAGGGGCTTAAGGGGCAGCCGAAAGGGGATTAGTAGGGGTACTAAGTGAGGGCAAACACAATATTTTGCGAAATAGCCAACCTTTTTGAAGTCTTTTCAATCAGAGAGGGAGAGTGTGCGTTTTTTGTTTGTGGTTGTAAAAATTCCTGGCAAAATACGACAGACACCTCAACATACCTAACTGAAAGCACTTCCACCCAAAGATATATCACAAAATACATTAAGGGGGTGTAACACCCCAACAAACCCCCTGCAACTATGCCCCTGGTTCCATAATTTGAAGTCTGTGCAGATAAAAAATCCTGTTGTTTGAGCACAGGAACCACATAAATGAACAGCAGGGGATTGGCTGCAGCAATTGTTTTTTGTGCTTTATCACAAAATGTGTCCTTACGTCCAAAATGGATATAAGGACACATTTTGCGCAATAAATACAGCTACCTGCCAGATCTGCATTTTGAGTAATTTCTCAGAATTTTCTTGTAATGAAACAGAAGAAAATTGCACTACTTCTGCACAACCTTAATGAAAATCACAAACATCACACGCCACAGGAACGTACTTGTCTAACGACCCACAAGAAGTAACACATCATAGGCCCGGAGGATACCAATTTATTGATTAGGGAATGTGCCACTGTATCAATTCCAATGGCTGGATGGGGGCATAAGCTGAGGCTAAATGATGTTCCATGCGAAGTTCAAGCAGGAGTGGCTTGCGGTTCATGGTGGGGGAGGGGAGGCACGGGATGGTTGGGAGGGGAAGGTTAGAACATTTTGTTTTAAACAAAAAAAAAAAAATGCCGTTGACATGACTGCGCGCTCCTCTTTCCTTCGCTGCAGGCACAGGCTCCCAGCCTGCCCTGCGGCAAATCTGGACGCTGCTGTCATGCTGCTGGCAACATGACAGCAGCGTTCGGATTGGTCAGACCACCCAGACAGGGTACTCCCAGGCCGACTGGAAGCAGCTGCCTGCTCTCTCCAACCCGGCAACGCAGTACCGGGTTGGACAGAGTGTAGTGCGTATGTATGCTTGGCCGGCCTGAGACGGCTGGCCAAACATACATGCGCACTGAGGGGGGAGTGCTGAGCACTCCCTCTCTGTGCTCGTCACAGCCCGTGACCCCGCCCTTCTACAATAAAATGATAATAAACATAGTTTATTATCATGTAATTGTAAAAATTTGGCAGCTGCTGGCGGGGGGGTGACGCTCCTTCGCCCTAGCGGAGGAGCTGCACATGAGTTCAAGGCTTAAAGAGCAGTTCACAATATGCCATCTGCAAGGCCCTGGGCCTGTAGGGGTTTACAATGCAATGCATATTTTATACTACAGCAATTCCAATGCACGAGAGGATGTATTGGCTCCACCACCTCCAACCTCAGGGGGGTTTATCACATGTGCCATGCATTCAGCAGGGTGTGAGGACTAGTGTGTGTTGCACGATCATAAGGTCAAGTTAGGGTGCGAGAATCTTGCCAGCACCGAGGGACAAGGAGCTGTATATGCCATGTCTGGTCCAACCTGCCAACATGAACCTATCCAGGTTCAGGACACCAGAGATAGCGTGTGCCTCACCAGCCGCAAATGCATTTCATGGCAGCTGGAACCTTCATGGGGCAATGTGTGCCATACCATCTCCATAGTGCCAAAGCCAATATGTGCTGTGCAAGCTACAGGACGTGGGAGGGGTAATTCCTCTGGTAACTGCAGTAGCATGAATAAGATGCACTGTGTTCTATCAAAGGCACAAGAGGTGACAGGTGTCATGCAGGTTTCAGAGAATAAGTGTTTACTATGCCGCTCTATGCCAAGAGGTCAATGCAATCCTTGAACATTGAGCGAATGAGAAACGATATGCCCACAAGCACCAATCTGCACGGGTCAGTGTGTGCTTAACAAGCTCCAAAAAAATGAGGGACAAATTGCTTTGTTGCAGGTGTAATGTGTGAGAGATAGCGGGTCCTGTGCCACCTCCAAGACAAAACCAGTGCAGGGCCACGCAGCACAAACATAAGTTGCCATGTATGGAATGAGACCTGCAAGTCAGGACCCATATGAGCATGGCAGCAACATGGCACAGGTGCTCGTCTGTGCTGCACCAACAGCAAGACATGATGGGTAATATGTGCCATGCCAGTTCCTTGAGGGCACGAGGGTCGGTGTTTACTGTGCCAGCTCTACACCAAGGTTAACAGTGTATGCCATGTATGTGAGGCAGTGTGTGCCCCGCCAACTCCCAGCAGAAAGGGGCAATGTGCTTCTGGGTAGGCCCAATGTACGAGAGGTGACGTGAGCCAGAGAAGCATATGGACATCAACGACTGTGACTGAGGTGCCAGCTGAAGGGCCTGGAGTCCTGTGTGTGCAAAGCCACCTCCAAGTGCACGTCATGTGGTGCAGCGTGTATCACGTGAGATTTCTCAGTAATGAGTGACAGTGTGTGGGGTACCAGCTTCAAGACACGAGGTGGGGGATGTAGAGTGGCAGCACTAGGAACAAGGGCAATGTCTGACATGCGATCTGAATGGAACATTAGGTTTTTACGTCAGGTAAAACTATAAGCTGCAACTTGTGACATTCCAGTTCCAGACTAGCAAGGGCAGAGTGCGCCAAGTCATCTAAAAACTACAGTCTGGAAAGTGTTTGACATCTCACATTACTTTTCATTGCTCTGCCACACAGGGCACTAGGAAATGTAGGTCTACAGACAAAGAGCTGCGCCAAAGGCAACTTGCATTCAGGCAGAGAGACTTTAAAGTACACAGTGCAGCACAGGATACATGAGAAGGGAATAGAGCCAGATCCCTGCAAGCTTTAACTGTGTACTGGATGTGCGTGTCCCCACCGCCCCGGCACCAGTACCACGTTTCCAGAGATGCACTCACTCCCTCTCCTTCAGCAGCACTTTCTGGGACTCGTCCAACCGCAGCTTCAGGGCAGTCACTTTGGTGGCGTCCTCCTCTATGACCGCCAGGTCCTCCCAGAGGAGACGGTTCCTATCCTGGCGGCTGAAGGTTGTGCGCATGCTCACCATGCTCCTCTGGTCCCAACAGTCCGGCGACTCCTGCTTGCCCTTTAGTAAGGCCTCCATGAGCTCAATCTCCTGAGATGGGAGAGGGGAGAAGAAACGTGTCAATATCAACCTTTCAGGCCACACTGACATGCAGCACAGAAAGCATTACGGAGAACTTAGGCATGCAAGAATTGCTAATTATTTCTAGTAATATACGTGCAATTATCAGGATAATTACCAAGAACAGAACAGAATGGAATGCAGATCTCCATCGCCCTTTGCAATTTCCCCTTGACACACAAGGGGGCCATGTTGGAACAGAGGAGCTTGACGTGTCTGCAGCTAAACGTTGCAGCCATGATGTACGTGCTCACGTTCTTCCATGCCCCAACAGTATGAACTTGGATGTCATCGAGAATGGCAACTATGCGCCTGATTATCTCGACTTCGCCCACTACTGCAGAGATGTACCAGTAGCTTCACGGAAACCGTGGGGACATGTTGGTATGGTGACAGTTAAATTCGCTACAATGGGAAATGTTTCTTTTTTGTTTAAAAAAAAAAAAAAAAAAAAAAAAATATATATATATATATATATATATATATATATATATATATATATATATATATATATATATATATATATATATATATTGAGGCTAGTTTGTACTTCTCTCTTTCAGGCACGGAGGAGATAACTAGATATCAGCTTACAATATTAGTCCGGGGGTACAGGAAACCCGAGCAAGGTACTGTTTGCATAACTGAAAGGATGGTAACTATTCCAAGTAAAGGAAGTTCTCATGCTTATTGTATGATGTCTTCAAATGGTCCTCATGGAAAAGTGATATTTCATCATTTCCTCCTCATTTTCCCTACTCACAAATACTTTTTACTGTATTTTTTTATTAACAATTTTTTGGAGGTTTTGAAACAAAAATTAAAAACAATACAGACTCGGGAGGACCTTCAATAAAGCATACACGTCTAACATAACAGTCTTGGACAACTATATCCAGTGTAAGAGTGTCCCGTTCTCCGATATCCACTGCGATGCGATTCTAATATCTATGTGTCCTTACAGTAGAGGCCATTGTTGAATCTAATATGGACGAGAGCAGGGCTGTTTTACAATGGATATTGGTTTGTTGAACGACATACCTAGGTTCTATAATTTCGTATTATCTATGTAATGTAGCTCGGTGAGAATTCCCACTAGGTGTCTCAAATCTTTCTGTGTGTTTTTGGCAGCCCATGAATATATCTTTCTCTAGTAGAGGACAATGATCCATTACTCACATTCATTCTTGGATAGAGGGAAGGTCTTTGGCTCTAGCTTCCTGCAGTATCCTATTGGCTATTACACTACACAATCCCACTAATGTGCCACTGTACATGGAACCCGTCAATGTTGTCTAATGTTCATAATGGGTACATTTTGGGTGTCAGGGCAACGTGATGTCCCACCATGTCAGATAGGATGTGCTGCATTGGTTTACATTATGGTTGAGTTCTGGGACAACTTTGTGTGAGGTGTAGGACGGTACTGCTTTCATTGTGGCATCGTGTGCAGATGAGTTACCAGACCTCCCACCGTCCACAGTCTCATAAGTATATGCAAGGTCAGACTGGCACACAGGACAATCAGGCCGTGCCCCCCACAGGCTGACAGATCAATGCGTGGGCCGGATTTTTATCAGTTTGTGGGCCGGTTTTATGGTCAGGTGGGCCGGTTGGATAGTAACATAAGCATTGCCGGCGGCAAACACAAATGCATGCCGGCAGCAAACACAAATGTATGCAGTCCCGGCAGCAAACACAAATGCATGCAGTCCCGGCAGCAAACACAAATGCATGCAGTCCCGGCAGCAAACACCAATGCATGCCGGCAGCAAACACAAATGTTTGCAGTCCCGGCAGCAAACACAAATGCGTGCAGTCCCGGCAGCAAACACAAATGCGTGCAGTCCCGGCAGCAAACACAAATGCGTGCAGTCCCGGCAGCAAACACAAATGCGTGCAGTCCCGGCAGCAAACACAAATGCATGTAGTCTACCAAACCGTGCAAAATACCCATACAGCGTATCCTTCAAGGTTCAAATTTGGCCAGATTTGCAAATGTTGCACGTTTTTAGCTATCTGGTTTTTTAAGGGTGGGCCACTTTTATTTTGTTTTCCGGGCCAGCTTCTTTGTCCCAGTTCAACCCTGAGTATATGGTAGGTTTTATTAAGATAACTGAATTCTATGAAACAGACATGCTGATATGCAGAATACTTTGTGCAACACTGGTTTCCACACCGTTGCTATTGCCGATGCTGCCCACATCCTCTTTCCAACTAGCCCGGAGCTCTGTGGTGGAATCAGGCGCACTGATCAACAGGAAACTGTATATTCGTGAGATGCCTACCTTACCAAATGGTTCCAGCATTAATTTGGTTACCAAATGGTTAGACCATGGCAGTTCATTCTGTTGTTTTTTTGTGTGATTCAAGGGCTTGTCTCTATCGACAATAACTAAATAATTGGTAGTTGTGTAACATGAATTTGGACTTGAGCTTGACAATTTCATGTAACTAACCACCCTCACATCTCCCAGCCTGTAGGGCCTTATGCTGTCCCTATCTCCAAAGCCTCACTGTTTCAAGACGTACTTAAGCCAATTTCCCAGCCATAAGTGAGTTTTCTCTGTGGCATGTAATGTGCTTCAGAGCATTATGCCACACTGTTCCATTACTTTAGTGATCAAGGCAGGGTATCCGCAGGATTGGAACATATGGGAAAATGTTAGGGCTTTTGTTGGGGGAAAAGGGTCGAGCTTAAGGCAATGAGCAGGTTCTTCCTGTTTGGGGAACAGCCTCTCATTTATAGTAATCAGGTGGGCTGCACTGCAGTAGCGTTGTAAGCCGGCCACTCCCAGTCCACCGAAGTAGGATGACTGGTGCTTTTTGCAAAAGAAATCCTGGGCTACTTACTCGCTCACGAGTATTGCGAATATATGGTCATTGTTATAAAAAAAAATTGGAACGAGACATGGGTGATTGTTGAGGGTTCATGACATTGTGGGGAAAGCAATCAATTTGTACAGTGGAGATCTACCCATGATCAACAGAGGCAGGGCAGCCCACCTTCGCAGCACGTCACTCAGTGTGTTCAGTAAAGGTGAGATGCCGAGGGTTCATATCTCGAGGGTATACTGAAATGTGGATACCTATCCTGAATGGTTTTTGAAGCAAGTTTCAGGAAAATCCTGGGTTCAACAAATGATTTTTTTGAATGGATAATGTTACTGTAATACAAAGGGTAGGGAGCGTCTACATCCTCAGTGTTTTTCTAAAGGCCACACAAAAGGATGAAAGTACAACTTAAATATTAGAATAAAATGCTAATTTATGTTATGTTAAGATGTTCACTGTGGTACTAGACTACTAAAAAGCTGATTGACACTAAACTAACAGGAAAGGAAGCCAAACAGTTTATTTGAGGAAAATTTGATTTTAAGTTTCTGATAAACAACATATAGCTGTTCTCAAGGTGGCATGCAAGATCACGCCACAAAATGGCAGCTTGTGATTCGACAGCAAGACCGCCCATTTGAATAAGTCTGAAATGCCAATCACAAGATGGCCGTCAGCAGCCGAACCCAGTGTGTATCTGAAACCAACACAGAAACTGACTGGAAAGCGAGAGAGGCCTAACGGTATGAAAAGCATTGTGTACTACAACAAGCTACAAGAAGTTAGAACAACATGACACACGACACAAACATGTTAAGCAACCACATTCAACATAAATCTAATGGATTACCTCTTCAGCAAGAAACGTCCGAGAAAAATGAAACATCATCAGTGGGCTAATAGCTAAGACATCTTCAGAGTAATTACCTATTAATTCAAGATCTGAAGTTAAAAAGGTGTGTGGAAATATAAGGCCTCAATGACATTCGCCCATCAGATCTTTTCTGCAGCATTCTCTCAGCTGGTCGGAGTGGAGTTACAATACCGAGTGTTAGCTGACTTAGGACAAAAATAAACCAAATATGAGTAAACTCTCAGCAGTAGTGAAGCCTGCGACCCGCAGGTTACAAAGCAGAACAATGAACAGGTTAATTCACCAAGTGCCCCAGTGCCGCAGCTCAAGCAGTGCTGTAAACCCGAATTCAGTAACCAGGGAGAAGCTCATTTGTATTTTAAATCGGACCCCTATAATGCTAAATTGCTGTGATAATGCTCCCGCATAAAGGCTTCTATTTCTTCTTGGGAAATAATAAACCACAGGCTCCGTTGTCTGTGGAGTTAATTCAGGCAACCTCGTCATCCCTTACAGCAGAATGTGCTCTATGTGTCCCTAGCACGATACCTTGTCTCAGCTTCAGGAACATCCCTTGCCCCTCTACTGAGCGTCCTTGGCGAGTAGTTTATCCCACAGTGGACGAGGGAGGCCCTGGCGGAAGTATTAGGTCTGTCATGAGACCAGACTGAGTCGAATGCCTTGATCCCCGGCCGCAGGTGCACAGGTGTGTAAGCGTGAACAGGCGAAGCTTGGTTAGTAACACTGGGGTAGGGGGGGTGAGCTTCAGGTTCCCCAACCCTCGTGCCGGCACACAGTGACGAGCAGAGCGCACGAGAGTTAAGGGAGAGGAATGTGGACTGGTCGCGGAGCTAAGTGACAAAGAATACAATACTTTCTGAAATAACCAACATTTTTTAAGTCTTTCTAAACAGAGATATGGAGAGAGTGTGCGCGCGTTTTTTGTCTGCGTGTGTGAAATCTGGCAAAATCCGACAGGCACCTCACCATACCCAACTGTAAGTACCTGCACCTAACTATTTATCACAAAAACCATTTGTTAGGGGGGGTGTAACACCTCACACTCCCTCCCCCCCGAAACCGCGCCCCTAAATGTGAACCTTGTCGGCCTCTTTTGGAGATTCTGGCGCAGTGTCTAAACACGGACATCGCTAGAAGAAGATTATGTTCCCTTGCAAGAGAGGTGAAGAACTAGAAGGTAATGAATGCAACATGTGCATGTATCGCTGGCATTTGTGGGTGAATATAATGTATGTTTTAAACGCCTGTCTGAGGGAATGTGGGCAGATGGAGGCTGGGAGCCAGAGGGCGCACCTCTTCAGAGCTGCAGTCACCGCTGAAAAATGGACCCGAGTTGGCCACACACAGGGGGGATCTCATGCCTGGGACGGACACACAGTTTAGCTTCCTGAGACCAAGGCCCAAAACACCCAACATAATTAATCCCAGATACGGATTACGCATATTAACTCTCTACAGTGTTGTGATGTCCTTCCTGCTACTCATCAGTCAATAGGCTGACCCTAGGGCCTCTAGCTTAGAGTGGGGCTGATCCCAAAGGGTTGTGGTCAGATGGCCACATATTGAGATAGTGGGAAATGCTCTGGATTCAAGAAAACTAGTGTTGGAGACAAACAGTAATATTCTGTGGGCACGGTTTAATTCCAATCTACACAGCAGCGTTATTTAGTGCTGTTTCTGGGAGTCCTGTGTCTTAGTCATGTGAATGAATGAACAGTTTGGTTTTCTGTAGCACAAAGAAGTGCAGAAGGTTTGGCTGTGCTCACATGGTGGGTGGGAGAATGTTCCCCCGTTTTTGGCCATACACTTCAATTTGGATCCTCCTTTTCACCACTTCATCCTTGCTTGGGAGGAGGTCAAAGTGCTGGCTGAAAGGCGGTTATATTTGGAACACAATTCGCAACTCACTTCTGCATTTATCCAAAAACCTTGATTGTGAACGTGTTCTGCTTGATGCACACCACTTGAAATGCATTTCTGGCTTACAGCGAGAGCCAGTAGAGTGGTCAGGGTGGGTGCAATGCAGTCCTATTTCTTCAAGTTGATTGACAACCATGCAGCATGATTTTTTCCATGCTGTATCTAGTTAGGGAGTTTCGTCTGCAGGCCTCTTTGGACCACACTGCATTCATTTAACCGGCATGTCTGATGATCCAGTCAGCGGTACAATTCTGTTGGAAGGAGTAGTTGGACCTTGAAGAGCAATGGCAGTTGGAAGAGGGTTGATTGGATCCACTATGCTGGTGTGTGAAAGGACTCTGATTGGGGTTCCAAAGTGAACCAGAATGGCAGGTGCAGAGTGACTGTGCAATGTGGTCATGGGCTTGGTGCACATCATGGTTGGTTGTATCCTATGGCACCAGAACAGCGTGAGTGGAGATTGGGGGTTGCAACAGAAGATGTGGATCCACAGTCTCAGACTTCAGAATTGGTTCAGGGTAGTTCTCTTTCAACAACTGTCCTCCACAGGCTGCTGTCTAGACTGAACCATTGTGTCAAGTGATGCTTCTCCCAGCAGCTAGCACAGGGGCTGTATCTAAGCAGGAGCTCCCATTACATGGGCACATGAAGTGAGGGATATCTGCATCTGGTTCTTATCAGATGTTCTAAGGCAATAATCTGGGACAGACAAAAGAGCAGGTCTGACCTAGATACTTCCTCACCTTGAAAAACGGAAACTTCAGTTCCACCACTCACCCCTACCATTCACTCAATGGCAGCATTCAGGTGGAACGAATCAGCAACCCCTTCCCAGAAAAGTATGCATGAAATTTCTAAAGGTAGCCCCGTCTTCATCCTCCTCACTTCAGTGTCTGGATCTTTCCCCTCCATCCACAGGAACCCAAGCAATACACTTCCAGTGACACAGGAAGCAGTACTCATACTCCACTGAGCTCAGTTATGGGGTACACATAACACAACTTTACATAAGAGGCGAGGTGTAAGTAGACCACATCCCATTGACACAGACAAACAGGTCTGGTCACACTATAAATCCAAAGCAGAGTAGGCTGCCACTGCAATTTTTTGTACTACACTCAGGAAAGGGAGAGCAATTATCTGCCCACTTTGAAGGCATGCTTGGTGTGCTCCTCCATGTCACAGGTCCTGGACATCACATTGTCAGGGACAGACCTAGGCCACTGCACACACTACGGTAACACAAAGCAAGGGACAAAATAAAAGTCACAATCCAAAGTTCAAATGCAGTTGGGCACTCATGGCACAGGAAGCACTTGTATACCATGTAAGGTAGATACCCATCTCAAGAGGTGGGAACTGCAAGGACATGGGACTTGTCCCTTTTTTTAAAGTTAGGAAGTAATCAGAGGATATTCGGCCAATGATTGATTAGTTCTATTATACACGTAGAAATTCACTGTAGAGCTTGCCTCCGAGTGTTGCCTTTAAGTAGTAGGTTGAAGGCCAATACTTCCATGTTCTATATCAGATCTGCTCCTCATTTATTTTCAGGCAGGCTTATCTGTTGCTTGATTCAGTAATGTTTTTATGCCTGTGGGCATCTGATTTCCTCGAGAAGCTCGCCTAGAAATGGCTTGTCATAGTGCTACAGTATAAATCGTAATTGTGTAAACTATGAATCCAAATGCTGTATGCATTCAAACATTTTTAGGAGGTTATCTGGATCCCGGTAGGCTGCAGCCCCTTGAACAATACTGATGTACATGTGTGTCCACCTCCATCCATAAAAGCTGTACAGGGGAGTAATTTACTAGAGGTGTAACAAATGACTGCAATGCTTGAGTTATGCAAAAGTCTGTTTAATAAACCATTCTAATTCTTCAAGTTTACAGAGGCAGAGACTTTGGTGGTTTAAGAAATAGTGTTCTTGTTTATCTATAAAGAGACACACTCCCCTCAACTCTTATAAAAGGGGACAGATTGAAATGCTGGTCTAGTAGAACTTTTACCACAGTGTAAGAACGAGATAACAGAGAGCCCATGTGAGAGTCGACAATGAACAATGCGTGGGCCAGATGCAGGACAGACCACGACACCGGTTGAGTCGCACAAGCGATATTGTACATGTATTGGCAAGAGTTCAGCGCAACACTTTATGCCTTTACATATTTATTGAATGGACTACAAGAAAGCACGGTCGGGCTGCTGTTGATGCTTCCTTGGTTGCCATAAACACTGATGTTTTTGGCGAGCCTTAGTCCCATACCCAATCATTTCTATTTGGGGAAAGAGTCTTTACTTTCAGAACTCACCAAAAAAGGTGCACGCAGTTCTCATTTTTTGTGAAGCAATGATGGGCCCCTAACGAAGGCCCAGAATGAATTCTTGAGTAAGACAGGTTGCCTCAGACTTGGATCAGAGGAGGGCCAAGAGGATTCAGTGGTAGAACCCCCGGGACTGATGGCTCCGTGAACTGGATCATCCACTACCGGGATCTGTGTTTGATCTCATGGTCACCGTTTCTAATCCTGCCTTCGTCCACCTGAGGTTGAAACATTAGAACCACTGGGTTGGGCAAGAATAACTAACTTATTTAGCTCAAAGATATCCCTTTAAGTGCACGTGTGCACGTTATGTTATATTGTGTTTATTACTGTGCAGGTTAATGAGAGGGGGGACTAATGAAGGTAAAACCGAAATCTTTGTTGTTTAATCATTAAAGAAATACTTAATTACTTGTACATATGCAGAACTTATTGCAGCATATCTTTCCCATTTGTAGCACTCTAAATCACAAGTGTTTCGATTGGTCGACCAAGCGATATTCATTTTATTAACTTCAAGAGGATGAAAGCCTGGGATGCTCCAACTGGGATTGAGGCCAGGGTCCTCATTGTCTCGCACACAGTCTTCTGAAGAAAGATTGTATCTGTTTTGCTATAGTGGGTGTGTTGCAGGACGCCCTTTCAGTTCATTTTTGCGTAACAGCATATCCCATCCCTGCTGAATTCACATGTTCCAGGCACTTAAAGTAGCTCATAAGAGTTAATGATGAAAGTCAAATGATTAGGCAGGGAAAGCTGGGCTGTAGGTACTGCAGGCAATAAGAACATGCATTGGCACAGCCAACAGGCCTGACCTGGCTGCCAGCCTTTAGACTATGTAGATGCTTGTTTGTTTTGCCAGTGGGCAAAGTCTATGTCACAGTGACTGTACAATATTACCTAAGGGCAGAATCGCTGTAGAACCAGGATACCTTGCTAAAAAAATAAAACACACGGCGGTGCCCTGCATGATATTCTCTTGTCACTGGAACCTTAATCTAACAAGCATTGGTATAGCCAATAGGTCTTGCCTTGGAAAGCTGGTGTGATGGTAAAACTGCGAATAATTCGTTGTGGACATATGCCACAAAATAAAACCAAATAAGGTAAAGAAGGAAATTATGCCTCCTAAAAGGCATGGCCCTTACCGTACAATACAATTTTAGAATAAAAACATGAACCATTGAAAATAATTTTATTAAAACAGAAAGGGTGCTTCCTAACAGGCAAGAGTACTTAAGACTGGTGCAGAAACCCTATTAAGTGTTAATGCACATCACAGAAATTAGATTATTAGTGGTGCAAAACAAATGTACTATTGGTTTAGAATTAATGTACCTTGAAGACAGCGTAAACACACAATGATGACAGAAAATAACAGGCACTGCCGAATAAGAAGGCATCAAAGAAGAGCGAGTATGGCGCCGACAAATAGTAAGCTGTGGGCGGGTTTCAAGTCCAATACTGCACACAAGAGTCTCGCAAGCGAGGCTCGACCTAAAAAAGGATGATAAACAGGACGAAGAATAAGCACTGGGAAAGTAAGGAATTGGCCCACCATCCCTGTCCATGAACTGCGGTTCTTTTTAGACTGCACATGCAATCGGGCAAACAAGGGAATTTCAAATAACTCACAACGGACAGAAATAATATTTAAAAATAAGACATGCCAAATCCTATGACATATAATAGGAAGTGGGAAGCGTATTCTGCCACGGGGTACCATCATTTTGTCAGAGTGAGCCCCGAACGTGCTTACGGTTGATTGAGTAAACCTACTCAGCTAGAGGGTGGGTTTACAGAGTTGTATATGTGGGCAGCATTTTGGTGTCATACTTTTCAGTAAGTTCAGAAGTGTGCTCCAATCGAGCGAAGAGATGTACTGAAGATAGAATTCAGTTTTTAAATATTTATTTGTAGTGTTTTATAAAGTGTCTGTCATCATAAGAAAGCTCTGAAGTCCTGAAACATATTAACAAATGAGGAATCATGTGGGCAACCCAGTAAGGATGATAGCTGGGTCGCCGGAGTCCAGTTGGTGCGATAGTAGCACCCCCAACATGCGGTCTCAATGCAGACTTAGGACAAGATTACACTTAACGCGCACATGATATCTACTGTCTTTGGGCCATTGCCTAAGGGTCTATCCCATGGTCTGTGCCTGGCTCGTAGGATAGAGTCTGAAGATGAGCACTGGGCGCTCCAGTCCTTCAGGAGCACACTCAGAAGCATAAGAGCAACTTACAGAAGGACACTGATTCCCATCGCACAGGCTACATGCATCTAAGGATCACCCAGAAGTGGGGGTGGCAACCTACTGAAGAACTCTGCTACCAAACCAAGCAAGAAGGGAAAGCCTGAAAGGTGTCTATCCAGAAGCTGCGAAGGTGTATCGGAGAGGATAGCACTGGTAGCTAAACCACAAGAGTAATACAATTCTATGAGGTTCACCCTGGACCAGCAGGAACGCCGGCCACTGTCAGACGCAGCTTCCAAGCAACCACTTACGTGTCCAGCACCCAGAACAAGTAGACCACACTGGAAGCCACTGTTTCCTACCACTAAGTCCAGAGCCCCTGGGATAAATCCAGGCGCGTACAGAGCTAACCAATGGGAAGACTTAGCTTCCAAAGTCACCAAACCTGGCGTGAGTTTGTTAGGTTCATGCAGACGTGGTGGAGGTGCAGCCCACCCGAGAGGCTTCCTCCAAAGAACCAACCACATAAATTCAGGTTAACGGGGTTCATCTGGGAGAAGCAGAGAGAGAGGGGTGCTAGGACTCAAAAGTCCACCCAGCTGAGAGTCTGACCAATACGAAAGTCTGCCTCCCGTGGACAAGTTTCTATCAGACTACAGAGGCATGAGCCGTGCATGTCTAGGACTCAAAGTGACTATGGCAAGTCAGTAGATGTGCGGATTTACAGAAAATGGAGCCCAAAGCATTGCCTAACATTTTCCATTAGATACTCATATCTGACAGAAAAGGAGTATTTATCCACATTTAATGCCACAGCGCATACACTCTGTGACGTCCTGCACGTTACAAATATTGACAGGACACCACAAGGGGCTCCAATAGATTAACTAAAGGACAGATAATGGCATCTGCAGGAAGCTGGGTTATCCTTAGCAAAACTGAGAGCGGAAATCAGTGGGCCGACTCCAGGAGAATGCACTCAAACTCTAAGCCCCTTTCCAAGGTCAGAACTGGGAGCGGAGAAAGAGATTGTGTAGTATTTGGAAAACAGCCAGTGTATTCTTCATCTACGTCAGGAAAGCAAATGCTTGCAATCACCTACACCGCTTCCGAATAACAGCATCACAGAGATAAAAATACTATCTCCTAAATGAATGAGTAGCTTGAAGGCCAATTTCAATACTGTTATTGACTGTCATATGTGTTTATAATTGTTGTGGAGTTACATATATATACCATCACACTGTAAGACATTAGATTGTGGAAAGCGAGGGGTGTCCTTTCTATGTATTTTGGTTAAGTTGCACTTTCACTTAATGACTTACAGCCTTGATCTGGTTGTGTTTTTTAAATTGTTGTAGATTTATATTAATTTAATCATTCCATCGTGTGCAAAAGATCAGATTGTGGAAAGCGAGGGGTAACCTTTCTATGTATTTTGGTGCAGTTGCATCTTCACTTAATGTGTTACAACACTGATTTTGTTGGCGAAGTGAGATGAAGTGGTTTGGCTGGTAATGTACAAGTAATTCTTCAATCACCACCCTAACTTAGTGTTGTTTTCCCCAAATGGCTGGGGTGGCCAATCATGGTATAGAAGGCAGCTCACCAGGAATAGGGTTTGTCTGCCAAAGAACTGGATGGTACTTTAGGTTCATTGTTATTGGGACAGTGCATTCTTTCATATTTCCAGTTGGGCAGAGTTGACCAACGGAGCGGAGCTGGTGTCGTCTTTTTTTCATTTCAAGATTATTTGCCCGCACTTGCCCTCTTTTATTGTTTCTTAAGTATAGAACTGGAGAATCATGATTTGTCCTCGTTTTCAAGACATTGCTGATATTAATTTGCCTAATGCATACTTTATGTGAACGTATTCTTTTGCGAGGAGGAAGGTGATAGACCGTGGGATCTGGAGGGAGCATGCCGCTCTCCCACCACAATAATGCAGGCATGTGAAACGGGCCGGAGAGCCTGTATACGGATATGTTAGGGGAGGAAAAAGGAGATTGGGGGATATAGTTATACTTCTGTAAGTGGGGTAAGAGTTAAGGGCCGGACTCTTTGGCTGACCATCGATCAGCTGGGCAGTTAGTATACAGGTGCTTCGAGAGCAGTTACATTTGATTAGTCTTTTGGGTGAAGTTTTATTGTGGGATTATGGAGAACAGTGAGGCAGTGAGGGAAGCACTGTGCCCTTTGTGCGCAGCTCGCAGGGATGATCAAATCAGGCTTGTTTTTTTTGGCGGGCCTGGTTCAGTAAGGCCCCCAAGGAGGCAGTGTAGGAGGAGCAGGGGGCCATAGAAGGTCAGGTACAGAGATTTCCATTGTTGCTAGAGGGAGCAGGTCTTTCCTGGTGAGGGGGACGTGCCGCATGAGCAGCGGACTCGCAGAGAAGCAGCAGAAGTGCTTATGTCATGGGCAGTGTCTCGGTGGTTATGAGTGCAAGGGCGGTATTTTTGCTGCTTCGCGCACAGTCTAGAAGGCAGAGTGTCAGGCGGGGAAAGGGCGGGCCCAGAAGGAGTGATAATACTGTGCGGGCTGCTGTTAAGCACGTGGTAAACCGCTCTGATCGGAAGGGGTCGCTCCACCAGGCAACATGATGAGATCATGGCTCCATGGTTTGTGAGGAGTGTAGTCCACAAGAACACTCAACCGGATTTTAATGTAGCTGTGGGAGAAAGGGAGTGAAACTGATATTTTAGACATTGTGCATGTAAATAGGGTGAGTTCCAGTGGGTCTGCAGCCTTTAAGGCAGGGAGTTTGAGCTGCAGTGGGCCCAGATGTGTGATGTCAAAGACAAAAATATTTTGGAGGAACATTTTGGGGAAGATGGAGCGGGTTTTCTGAAACAGAAGATATAATTGGGTGTGAGAAGGCTCAGAAGAGGGGTCTAGTGGGGGAATATGGGCATTGGAAAGAGAGCTTTTGCAGCTCTTGGGGCCCCTGGATCAAGGAGTCTTCCCAGGCAGGCACGGTCTGAAGGGGTTTTCTCCCACAATAGCAGCAACTAAGGTTGGCGATATACTACAGTCATCGGCTAAGTTATCTGTGGCCTAAACACAACAGCAGGTAGTGAGGAGGTAACTTAAGGCTACTTGGATGAGGGAGCACAATCTTCCACTTCAACCTTTTCAACCAAACACTACAGAATAGAGGGTGTATGATGGGGGTGTGTGTGATGGTGAGCATCCGGGTGTAAGTTGGAGTGGGGAGTTGGTTGTTGGGGAGACACTAGATGGCAGGCATATGTAAAGCTTGTGTATCTACAGCTACACATGCCTCAAACAGAATGTTCTGGTGGCTGATGCATTATCCAGATAAAGATGCCACTATAAAACTGCAGATTGGCTTTAAGTTTCTTTTCAGACTAAGTTATCGGTGTCATCGACAACAGAGCTGAGGGGATAATCTGAAATTAGGTAAAGAGCTTTCGTTGGTGGTGAGAGAAAAATTGAGAAGTAAACTCTTTGAAGGAAGGATTTTTGGCCCATTTTTAGGTCAAGCGTAAGCGTTCAACCTCATGTATACTTTTAGTATACTTCTTATGGCTTAATGTGATTTCATTTGTGTGTTGCAGTGTCCTTTAAAAATTTGTGCTCGCTAGTTGTCAGCTCTGCCCTTTTCTCCCTCCTTTTTCTATTTCAGAGCAGTGACCAACTACTGTATTATTTTACTTTGGTTTCTTTATCTATTGCAGTGCCGGACTACTTTTGTCATTTCTTTGTTGCTGCCTTTTCACTGTGGTATTTTAGGCTGGTAGCTGCCAGCATTTTATTGCAGTATTCCGTTCCTCCCACCTCCTCCCATGTTGCTGACATTTGTTTTGGCTTTATTCCAGTGCTGTCCTCATTTACATTTGCTCTGCCATTAAATCTTTAGTAAAAGGTATCTCCCAGGCTTTGTTTTTTTATTTAATGTTATTTTACCACTGCCCAGGGTCTGTTGATTAATGTTCTTTCACTCGTTGATTTATTCTTGAAGTACGATTATTTCTGCACTCATTGATTTATTCCTAAAGTAAACTTACTTTTGCACGTGTTTATGTAACATTAAAATAATGTTCTTTCACTCGTTGATTTATTCTTGAAGTACGATTATTTCTGCACTCATTGATTTATTCCTAAAGTAAACTTACTTTTGCACGTGTTTATGTAACATTAAAATAAGCTCATTTTATAAATGAAGCACCCGGTGCCTAAATGTTTAGCTCACTGCTCAGGGAAGCCACAATATGCCCTTTCTCATAGAATGTAGCTAAACCTAGAAGCAATGATGTGAAACTTGAAGAGACTGGCATCTGAAGTCTCTCTTTCCAGGGCCCCTCCCAACATCCACACACAGGGCTTTGCTTATCTCCTTTATTGGGGCCATAAATCTTCTCAGACTGCTCTGCTACTGCTAACTTCATTTGAGCTTTGTTGAAATGCAAGGCAAGAATGCTTGCAAAACGTTTCATTCTGTTAACATAAAAAGAAAATATTTTCCCAGCCTTATTTTCCAATTTCAGTTCAGACATTTACACAACTCGAGGTAGTGCAGTCATCTTCTCATCTCTACTCAAGAACTTGTGATTTCTGATGCCAATAGCTGCCAAATGACCACCAAAACATGGCTGGAAAAGAAAATTATGAGGCAGGGTTGACCAATTTATGTGGCAAGAAAAGACCAGTTCTGAATTTACAATGCCAATAGCTCTAACTCAAATAAATGTGAGACCTATTGCATTGCAAATTATTGTTTGTTTTGCTATTACCTGATCTGAAAGTATACCCTTTGGGTGTGATCCCTAGGAGACACCCAGGGGATCACTGCTTGATACAACATTTATCTTTGCCTGAAGGGACATCAGTGAACACTTACATGGCTCCAGAAAATGCTTCTGAGTAGTATGCCACAATAGATAATGCCATTTGGTTGGTGAGAAACTGTGCTTCTGGAGCGGATTTGTCATCAAGCAATATTAAATCAGCTTTCTGCATAATGCTGGTTCATCCGGTTGATTTCCAGTTGTTGGGGATGCAATTTGAAGGGGCAATGTATGTGGACAGAATACTGCCAATGGATTCCATGATTTCTTGTGCTCATTTTGAGTATTTCAGTCCTTTATTCCAATGGGTGGTGATAAAGAAGGCAGGATAGTGTTGGAAATGGCCTTTTTGCAGGGTTATTCCTAAACATTTTTCCTTTTACCCACAATTTATTCTGATGTCTTTTTGCTGGTTTATTGTCTCTGCACACTTTACCACTGCTGGTCAGTGCTAAAGTGTAAGTGCTCCCTATGTAAATTGTAATGGTGATTGGTTTATCCATGATTGGCATAGGTGATTTACTAGTAAGTCATTAGTAAAATGCACTAGAGATGCCCAGGACCTGTAAATCAAATGCTACTGGTGGGCCTGCAGCACTGGTTGTGCCACCCACATCGGTAGCCCTGTAAACATGTCTCAGACCTGCCACTGCAGTGTCTGCGTGTGCAGTTTTAAACAGCCAATTCGACCTTGCAAGTGTACCCACTTGCCAGGCCCAAACCTTCCCTTTTACTATATGTAAGGCACCCCTAAGGTAGGCCCTAGCTAGCACCAAGGGCAGGGCGCAGTGTATGTTAAAGGTGGGATGTGTTTTTCATGTCCCAACAGTGAAATACTGCCAGCTTTGTTTTTCACTGTTGCAAGTCCTAGCTCTCTCATAGGTTAACATGAGGGCTGCCTTTTATTATCTTTAAAGTGCAGTTTCCTTTGAGAGCAGCTAAAGGTATGGGGTCTCTGAACTCACAATTTAAAAATACATCTTTTGGTAAAGTTGTTTTTTAAATTGTTTGTTTGAAAATGCCACTTTTAGAAAGTAGGCATTTTCTTGCTTAAAGTATTCTGTGCCTCTGCCTGCTTGTGTATCCCATGTCTGGGTCAGACTGACAGTTGGGCTGTTGTGAATTCCCTCTAGACAGTGACGCAAAGGGGGCTGGGGTGTAAACTGCATCTCCTGATGAGCCATCTGTGCTGAGAGGGAGGGTGAGGAGTGGTCACTTACACCTGAAAGGGCTGTGCCTGTCCTCACACATTGCAGTTTCCAGCCCCTTCGAGTGTGTCTGGGGCTAGGCCTGGGCAAGGCAGGATCTTGTAAACAACAGAGACTTTCCTTTGAAGTATGTCAACTTCAAAGGCAGAAGGGGATATAAGTAGTGGACCCAAAACCCCAGACATTTAGAATCTTTCTGGGTCAAGAGGAACCTCTGCCAAGTAGAAGAGCTGAAGAGGTGGAGGAGGAGTACTGTCCCTTTGGTGTGTTGCTTTGCTGGGTTGGCCTGCAGTTGCTGCCTCTGCCTTAAAAGAGAGCAAAGGGTAAACTTTGCTGTATATCCTGCTTGACATAGTGCTCCAAGAGCTTGGAGTAGAGTTTGCCTGTGGTTGGAAATCTCAGGGACACCAAAGACTTCAGCTTCATCTGCCTACATCACTGGGAACTGTGTGTTTTGTGCTGTTCAGGAAGAAAAACCACTGCAGCACCGCCAACGACGCTGCTGCCCTGCACCGTGATCTGCGACGTCACATGGAGCTGCACTGTCCTGCTTCACACCGCAACCCTGGTCCCACTGACGCCGCCACCGAGCTGTTCCTTGCACCATGACCTGTGGGCCCCGAACTCCGGCATCACCTTGCTCACACGGCAGCCTGGGCATCCCCGAAGACTACGCTCCTGCTGATACTGGCACCGCTGCCTGCACCGTGGCCGGTGGACACCGCTTGTGAAGTACACAAAGCACCATCACGTGCTGCACTGCAGCTCCGGTCCACCGACGCCAGCACCATTGACTCCAGTGTTATCACCAGGTGCCCCTGTATGCTCAGCCACCCGTGGACGCCGCATGGAGCCTGTCTGGTGCTGCACCGCTGACTTTGGCCTACTAATGACAGCGCTTCAGCAATGACGATGCCGCTGCCTGCACTGTGACCTGGTGACATCGCACCGCCCCACTTCACACTGCAGCCCTGGTCTCACAGACACCGATGGACGCCATCACCGAGCCGCTGCCTGCAACGTGACCTGTGGGCACCGCACGTCGCATCGTCCCGCGTCGCACCAAAGCCCCGACGTCATCCACACCAGTGCTCATCACTTCACCAGCCCGAAGTTTGATCTGCAATGCGTGTGACTTCAAGGGCCCGACGACCCACACACCGACCTAAGAAACTGACACTGCGACACCAGCGACACCACTCTCCAGATCTCATTGTGAGGATTACAACACCCTGCAATTCCAAAGGTACTGTTTGGGGGTCTTTGCGGTGCCGCAGCCAGCCTGAACTGGTGGTTTGTTGATCACGATGCCGTGATAGCCCCAGGTGGAGCTATCGACCTCAAGGAACTGTCTTTTTAAGTTAATTCTTGCGAAATTCATATCTTTATTAATGTATGTTGGATTTTTCTTGTTTTGATCTTGTTTTACATAGATAAATATTAGCTATTTTTCTAAAACTGGTGTGGTGTCCTTTTGTAGTGTTTTCAATGTATTACTGTGCATTATGTGCGAATGCTTTATACATTGCTTCTAAGATAGGCCTGGCTACTCGTGCCAAGCTACCAAGGGGGTGAGCAGGGGGTATCTGAGCTGGGTATCTCCCTTATCCTGACTAGAGTGAGGGTCCCTACTTGAACACGGTGCAACCTGACTGCCAACTAGAGACCCTATTTTTAACATATATAAGCTGGTTTCTCATTATCTGTATGACTTTCTTTTTGTTGGCAAGGGAGGTTCAGTTGAATGTGCCAGGATGCTGAGCGTTTTCCAGAAACTGGTAGTTGACTTTGGGGTACTACTGGCCCCAGAAAAAAAACAGTGAGTTCTCACACAGTTTTGATTTCCTTTGGCATTTAACTAGATAGGCTGAAGATGGAGGCTAGGCTACCAGTTGAAAAAGTGAGTGAGATTATTTATTTACTTGAGCAGGCACGTCAGGCATGACAGTTGGACTTGCACAAGGGTCAACTTCTTTTGGGACATTTTAATTTAACTTGTGGAGTGGTAAGGGTTGGCAAGGTCTGTAGGATGATAGGATTGGCCATTTAAGGAGACGTGCTACCACACCACAGAATGGGGTTTTGGGCAGATTTACGAGTGTGGCACCATTTTATTGCTCACTTCATGGGTGTGATGAGGTTTTTTGAGGAGGATAAAACGGACTGACATGTTCAGATTTTCTCAAATGCTGCAGATGCCGCTGGTTTTGACTATTTCTGTGATCGAAGATAGTGTGCTGAGCAGTGACCGGAGCACTGCTTGAATCAGGGCACAAGTATTGCTTTTCTTGAATTCTTTCCTTTGCTGGTGGTGCTGGAAGTTTGAGGAAAGGAACTGATGGACAGACAAGACTTGTTTACTGTGGAAATTTGACGGTGGCGCAATCGGTAAACATACAGAAGGCAAGAGATTAAAGGGTGTTGAAGCTTTTGAGGAGTTTTACGTGGAGTTGTTCACATTGGACTATTGTTTTAAAGATAAGACATTTCCCTAGAAAGAGCCTTGACAAGGCTGACTTTTAATCTTGTTTGCAGGCGCAGAGGTTCTGACAGTTGGCCCCTTGAGCAGAGGAGAGGAAGTCTGAATTCCTGCCAGAAATGTTATCCCTGGGGGAATGGGTATTGAGGTTGGTTGAGCATTCTATGTCCTGTAATACCAGCTGGCCCTATTTCCAAGCATGGAGGGAATCTCAGAGATAGCGGTGCGAGGCAGAGACGCAGTGGGAAGAGAGATGTGAACAGCGTAATGAGGATGTGATGCGCTTTGTTTGAAAATTGATTGACTGGGGTTTGTCAGCAGTTTCCACTTCTGGAAAGTTAGTAAGGTTGTCATTTTATGGTAAGTTATTTTGGGGTTATGGCAGCAGAAGGGGATTTAGTGAGAAGAGTACTGGTGGGTTGGTACAAGGTTTGCAGAGGAAAAGGGAATTTTAAGGATCCAATATTGTTTTCTTTGTTCTAAAGTTACATGAAGTCTTGTGTTCTGATAGTTTTAAGGCAAATGTGTTCAGTCTTTCATGGTTTGGAGGTTCATTGGGGCTTTTTGATGTCTGAGTTCTTTAGGTTTGAGGGCAGGCCAGGTGTGAAGTGGTATGAGGTGATTTAGGGGGAAACTGTTAACAATATGGCTTTGCAGATCAAAAACAGATCAAAAGGAAGTGGAGAGGTGGGTTCTGTTGAGGCAAAATGTGGTGGCTACAGCATGTCCCTTGGCTTTGTGGTAAGGTTATTTCAATTTGAGGTCTCATGCGGAGGAAGAAATATTTGCAATGTGATAACACTAGGGTTACACCAGCTAATCTTTTGGGAGTTATAAGAAAGCCTGTCTCTCATATGGGTTTGGATGCCAAGAATTTTGGCACACATTCATTTAGAATCGGAGGTGTTATAGAGGCAGCAAGAGCAGGACTTCAGAATGATGACCTTAGGAGGATTAAGAGGTGGTGCTTTAGATGTTGTGAGCGTTATGTAAGGCGCTGGTAAGGTGCATTGAACAAGTGAAGTTTGTTTCTTATTAATTAGTAATATTGTTATGTTATTTCCTAGGTTTTGTTCAAAACACGGCTTCAGGAAAAACAGTAACTTAGATAGTGGGACAGTCTTTGGTCCAGTGGGCTGCGAAATTCGCTGACAGCCATCCATGTGGTCGCTCTTAGGACTGCCAAGCAGCAGATGTGAGGTTTACTGGTGGGGTAAGAGAGAGAAAAGATGGGGGGCAATTGTTGCCCATGCTAGCACAGTTGTTGTTTTTTAATGGCCTGTCAGGGTTTCCTAGTAATTAGCCCAGGAGACAATGACTTGGTCCAACTATCTGGCCTAACATTACTGAAGGCAATGAAAGAAGACTTGGCAAGGATAAAGAATATCTGGACTACCACATGTATAGTATGGACGAAATTTGTGCAGAGGAGAGCATGGCGGGGTGCGCTAATGCAAGATGAACATGGCAATGAGAGTTTTTTTTATTTATTTTTATGTGACTAAGTCTAAAGATGTTGACTCAAAAACATATTAAAGAGGATTTCACGCTGTATCATGTGACTGATGTGCATCTATGGGATTTGGGGGCAGGAGGAGTGAGGCAGGAAATACCTAAGCTGGGGTTTCCTGGTTGGCAGCACTTGAGGGTGTGGGGTGGTGAGTCACGAGCAGGAGTATCCGCCCCTCAGGGTGGAGAGCACAGAGCAGGGCCTGGGTGGGCAAGCTGGGGACAGCTGGACCAGGGTACCTGGTGAGAGGTGTGGAAGTCTGATGAAGTGTTTGGGTGACGTAGCAGAGGTAGGAACAGTTGTGAGATAGGAGTGCGAAAAGGAAAGTGTAACATCTATAATTTCTTGGGGATGGATTTGTTATCCTCGGTGGAACTTTATCCGAGAGGGTTTGGCCAGGTTGTTCAGAAGGTATTGGTGAGGATTTGGGTTTTATCTGTTGTACGTAATGTTTTTAACTGAAGACATATCCAAATAAAATGGCCTTTCTCCCAATATGGTGGTTTGTAGTTAATATGTAATCATGCCTGATTCTCGTGGACAAGTATGGCATGCATACTGTTGCCAATTATCCTGGAGGAACAGAGAGGGAACTCACAGCTGACATTTAAAGTAGAGTCATTTTACACGGGGTGCACGTTCTATCTGAATTGAAACATTTAGCCCCCATTTTGATTTCTATGATGTACATGTTTGGGAGGGTATTTTATACAAGGGGGAATCTGCTGCATAAAATAGAGTTTGTAGGGTCTGGTATGAAAACAGAATAAGATTTATTGTGACTGACGTTCGGTACAGCATGCAGGAGAAGAACGTGACAATTATTTTGTTACCTCTTGAAAGCAAGCAGCAAAATCATCAGGGTGGAAATTAATAAACTAATCTGACCAATTGGCAATAACTATAAGTACACTGCATTCCATTAGTCTACCTCGGTTGTCCTATTGGAGACAGGGACCATCCTCCTGTTTGTAGGTCTTGGAACTGACACCAAAAGGGACAGTGTAGCCTGGAGTGTTATTCCGCATCGCTTTATAGTAAGAACACAAGCAGCAACAGCAATTCACTAACAGGCTTCAACTTTAACGGGTCTCCTCAGGGATCTGCAGCTCGACTCCTAGGGCACAAAATACTCGGAGCTTATGTGTGGGCTTATTTGTGTTACTTGGGCTGAGTCATATAGACAGCACGCAAGTGACGGGAGAAGATGACGGATTAAATCAAAACCTTTAGTAATTAATTCGAGCTCTTTTCATCCCACCATGTGTAAGTGTGCCTATTGAAAAACAGTAATGAACAGAAATATATGAATCAGTCATGGCGTAGGCTTTCCGAGTACGCTTCCCTTTTTTGGGTGGGCCAAGACCTCTTCGGTTAGTCTTTTACCCACAGAATTTAGGATGCCATCATACACTAATAAAATTATCAACAACCTTTCACACTTGGTCGATCACTGTCTGTAAAAGGACAACGGATTTAAATTCAAAACCAGCCCTGCAACAGACTCTGGCGATAGCTTATGGAAGCAAAGGGGAACCCAAGTGTGGATTCCCATACGTTTGACAGCAATTTTCTTTAGTTAAGACCTGGACAATTTCCGAGACCTAGCCACAATCCAGATGCCCATAGGACAGACTCACAGGTGCAAGGAAACACAGTTTTCTCTGCACCCAAACACAAAGTGGTACGTGCTAGTGAGAAGTTTCCTGCAACAGACCCACCTAAACCCCACTCTTGTGTCAAACCCAAAAAGATTGAACAATGCTCTGTGCTGAATCCCTGAGGGTGGGAGTGTCGGAAAACAAGTTTTTTGCTCACACTCTCGGCATCTGTACTTAATCTCAAGGACTTTAAGGACCCTGGTCCCTTTGGGCATCACTGATTAGCCTCTGAGATAATAATTCTAAATTGATTCCCTCTGGCAGCTGTCTTGGGGCATTATTGTAAACAATGTCCCTAATATTTGCAATATTCTAGGCCTTTTGGCAAAAGCCAAGGTAGTGTTCCTACATTATGTAATTTGTTCTCAAGCAGCTTTAATGAAGCCATTGCACACCTGTAAGTATGATGTCTTCCCACAGAACAAGGATTGGCAAACCCAATAGATCTTGCCTTGTAAACCTATTCACGATACTGCTTTTTGCTGATGATGGGCAAAAAAAAGGAATGTCGATTTGGAAACTGTTGCCGTACGCAGCATTATGTACGCACGCATATACATTGTTGAGTATGTGCACATGCCTCTACACATATGCGCATCTTAAGAATGACGTGTCTTTTTTATTGATCAAAGATGATGGATGGCACTTCAATTGGTAAATCTAAAAAAACTATTTTAGGAGTATAAAAATACTTTCATTGTAGGGGAAAGCAGCAAAGGAGGGAGAGCGCAACACAAAACATGGGGGAAGCACACTAAGGAGAGAACTGAACTAAGCATATTTGAGGAGATGGGTTGGAGAAGCACACAGAGGAAAAAGCAAGACACATATATATGCACTTTCGTGGACTGCTTATTAAAAAAAAATAGACCCTTAAAGTGAGCATTGGAAGGGTACTAGTCACAATCAAAAGGATGGTAAAAGGCTATGTCCATTGGAGGGACAAACACAAGAAGAGGAAAGAGGAAGGGAAGCCAATGAATAAGATGTAAGCAATAAGTGACAATAAAGCCAACCAAAGAAAACAGTGGGCAGGTTCTAAGCTCACTTTAAGTTCTTTGTAGCCCACAAAAAGAACTTTAGTAACTTGACAGCTTTTACCTGTTTGGTAGGCGAGATATAAAAATGTAATTATGAATCTAAGGTCGGGGAATAATCAGGCCAAGAGCATTTAAAAAAATATAAATATCAATTGGGATTCTGGAGAAAAAGAGTCACAATCATATACTTGTGTGTCACAACTGATGGTAGGGTGATCCTCGTCTCCTCCCATTCCTTTATTCCTCAGCTTCTACCACTATTGCTTTTTTCTCCCACTCTTGTTTCCTAGTTCTGTACCATAATCTCCATCACCTGCCCCCTTTACCTTTCTTCTCTTCCATTCTCTGTACTTCGATCCCACTTACCTGTTGATTTTGTCTTCTGTTCCCTCTGATCCTCACACATCCACTCACATTTTCTCATTCCTGCACCTCTGGTAACTCCTGATTTCTCCCCCCCCCACCCTCATAATTCTTTCCCCACCTGTGCTGTTCTCCACGTGTCTCATTCATATTACTGGCCACTACCTTCCTGCTTTCCTCTTGTGTGCACTCTCATTGGAGTCCTTTACAGTACCTCACCTTGTTCTTGCTCAGCTTCTCTGAGCAGTTGTCCCGCACCGGCTCTGGAGACCCCGCCATCTCCTTCTCTGAGGCCTCCCGATTATCCATCTCCTTCTCACCACCACGCAGCCGAGCGACCTCTTGCCTCAGCTGCTCGTTCTCATTGGCAGTCTCTTGCTTCTCACGCTTGAGGCCAGTCAGCTCTTTGGTCAGCGTCTCCAACTTCTGGCGCAGCTGACGTACCTCATCACGGGCCTTGTTGCGCTCAGACCGTACCTTGCTCCATTTTTCCCGCCAGTTTGCAGTGCAATCAGACCACCAGCGCATGGTCTTTTCCATCTGGGCTGCCCTAGCACGAGCTTCCTCCAGCTCACGCAGCCGAAGCTCTTCACGGCTCTCCCAGTCACCATCCAGGACTACACCACTTAGAAGTGGCATTTGTGGTCCCGGTGATGATGCAATGCTGACAGGGGAAGGGGACAAGGAGTCCGGGATGTGCAGGTGCTCAGCATGTGAGCCCCCAAAGTGGAGCAGGTTGGCCTTCAGCTGGGGAGAGTCCAGCAACCTTGGGCTGGCACTGTTGCCCTGGCTCATGGTTGGGGATTAACAGAGAGGTAATATCAGATTCATCAAATATTCCAGGTTCCCACAGACCCTGTCTCTCATTTAATGTCTGTGTTTCACCAATAGACAGAAGATCTTTGTAATTGAGGTGAATACTTTGTTAAGCAGCAGCTTTCTATGTGTGGTCAGATGAGCAAGTGGGCAAAGCCAGCACACATAGCTTTTAGGATCTGGCTGAACGTACAACGGATGTGGAATTGGGCCTATATTTATCACCAGTACAGTTGCCCTTCCATCGTGTGGGACCAGCTCTACTATGCAGGAGGACTGCAGCCCAGCTCAGTGAAGTCTGCATACTCTTAGATGTGATTCAAGTATTACTCCAAAGGATGGATGCATGTCTGTTGAAGGCTCGAGGGAACCAGGGCAACCCGCCAACGCACCAACAAGCAATGGGCCTAGGAGTCTTCACACCAGATGGCAAGGTCTTTGGTCACAAGGAAGTCTCGAAACTGCAGACGAAGTCTTTGTTCAATGCAGAGTCATCTCTACCCAACAGGACCTGAAATGAAAGAAAATCAAGAGGCACTTTACAAAGAGGCCATAAGCATGAAATGCAGACACTAAACTATCACTTCTTAGCTGCTAAAAAGCAACAGTCAAATTCGGTTTACTAGAGGATGAAAGAGGGCTCTGCAGGGCTTGGCTACAAGGTTCTGCTATCAAAATGGCAACAGACAGCAGTCGAGGAAGAAGGGCTTTGGTTCCTTTCCACATAGATGGTTATTGAGCTGGAAGGTACTTACTGCCCTAGACAGACGAAGGAAGGAACCGTGAAGAGGACAGTGTCAAAGCACGAGCACAATCCCTGGCCTGGAACAGTGTGGTGATCATGAGAAGGAAGTTCTCACCTGGACCAATGTAGACGTGGAAGAAGTGCTTATCTGGGAGAGTATGGTGGGCATTGGAAGAAGTACTCCCTCCTGCCAATGTGGAGGGCAGTGGAATAAATACTCACACGGGAGTGTGGAGGACAGTGGGAGAAATATTTACCTGGGACAGTTCTGTGGATGGGATAGTAACCCCTGTCTCAGGACGGTGTGTAGGTCAGGGAGAGCAGTACTCCCCAATGGACAGTATGGAAGGGAGTGAAAGAAGTACTCACCTGGGACAGTGTGAGAAGCAGAGAGAACCATATCCTGGGACAGTGTGGGTTTTTTAAGTGAGAACACACTCACCTTGAGCACTGTGGAGGACAGAGAATGTGTCCTTGTCTGTAATACCATACAATGTAAGTTCGAAAAGTACTCACCTTGGGTGGGATAGCATTTTGAGCAAGAAATGCGCCCCTGATAAGGGGCAGAGGTGAGTGGAAGAAGTCCTCCCATAGTCGCTAGAAGTATGGGGTGATAGGGGTGCTGCACCCCACTCCTCCACAAATAACCATGCTGGAGTTCAGAAGGTGAATAAACAATAAGGGTGCCTTTAAATTTTCTCTTATCTGGTAACATTTGCTGTGCTTCAAAGACAGAGGTCGCGTGTCAGGCAATGAAGTCTGGCAAATGCTGTTTATTCTTTTAACATGGAGACTGATGTTCACTTTAACTCTGAAGCCGGATGATTTTGTAAAGTGAACTATTTGGCAGTGTTACACAGGTAAAATTGGTGTCATTTTTGTAACATATAATACAATTTCAATACCTGTAAATGAAATGTATAAACGTTTCAGACTATATCAGCAGTTCGGATAGCACAAATCAAGCACACATTTTTTTGATAATTTTGAAGTGTGATGAAAAAGGGATTTAATAGGACCAAAATTAATCAAGACACTTACTTGCTGAAACCTGATTTTCACTCATTATCACGTGTGCACTTTTTATTAGTTAAAAAAAAACCTGTATGTCTGACCAAATTTAGGGCCATTTCAGTGGAAAATGTGCTGTCTGTAAATGACAGTGCGCTACCACATCATGCTTTACTTATATATGTGCAATAGTGGACTCCACAAATATCACCAGCCACCTACCACACTCCTCACCACTGTCCCGGAGTTGTGGGGACGCGTGGAATGTTCACAATCCCTATGACTTCGGTGATCACTGATGGCAGCAACCCACTCTGAAAACTGTTCAACCTCCACGGAGTCCTTCCGAGGGGAAGTGTGCAGACTGAGGAAGAACGCCTCACTTGGAAGTGTGGAGGGGCAGGGGAAGTCGGCCTCAGTCTGGAAGAACAACACTCCCCAGCCCCAGAAGCCCGGACTCCGGTACCGCAGCCTGCTCCTATTCCCTTCTGCTGCGACCTTGAACCCTCCGAGACGCCCCCACAAGGGGCCGCCGGGAGGCCGTGTCCTGTATGAGGGGGCCGCGTGCTTCTAGCTGTGTACAGTGTGGCGCAACCGGCAGCCCCCTCATCTACCGCAGAGACAGGACAAGGGGGCTCCAGATGTATTCCTGCGCCGAGACCCAGGCAAACAAAAACATAATTAAAGACAGACTGCTTCAAATAAACACCAGCAAGAACAGCGAGAGAACAAGGTTTGCTTGAGAGGGAACGATGGTCGAAGATGCGGTAGAACTGATGGGGACGCAACAGCTGGTTAAGTAGCGGACGTTGGCCATGGAGCTCCGCGGGGTGGAGGGGGAGCACAGCTGTACGAAGGAGCTGGCGGGGCTAGCTTTCAGATCGCTGGGGGAGCGTCATGGCTGTTAACTTCAGAACTGGGGAACCAGGTTCGAGTCGCGGCGTCTGCCCACCAGCCCACCAGCCCATGGTCCTTGGCAAAACACTGAAGCTCTTCGTGCCCTCCTTCATCTAAAATGAATATGACCTTGTGTAAGGTAAACTGGTCTTCATGTCAAGCGCTCCAATATCCTTGGGCCGATTTCACGCTACATAAAACTCCAAAAAACTGTGCAGTTGGAAGAGGTGTTTTAAAGGAGGGAGCAAGACTTGGGCAGTGCTTAATTTGATCCGGTGTCTGCCAATGGGGGCAATATAAAGAAAACCACGAAGGAGAAAGAAGGAGGAAGGGAAAGGCAGAAAATCGTTACAAATGGAGAAACAAGGAACTTGCAAGAGTGAGATAAAGGGAGGCAGCATAGGCGTCTGCACACATTTTTTCAAGGGGGGGGCATGATTTTAATGTCATCCATCCTCCGACCCTTTTTGACAATGTCAAAAAGAGCAGAGGCATAGTCCTTATCACAAAGTGCAGGCATGCAAAGGGTTGAGAAACCTGATGCAAAAGCTTAATAGAAGGATAAAGCTGACATTGCCTGATTAGCAATTTCTAATCTGTTTTTATGTTAACATATTATGCACCACATAAATATTATACTTGGCTCCAGTTATAGCTATCTTACTTTTCCCTGTAACAAGCTGCTCAGTGCAACACACACGCTGCAGCCCTCTTCGTCTGACTGGCGTGAGCCTACGCACTACTCCTGGGGGCTGGAAGGTGTGGGCTTTTGAGGTCGGACGTCAGAGTCAGACGCAGATGGGCCCGACTCGGAAGTCATGCAAAGTCACTGGTAGCGGCACGCACGCTTTCTCGCACTGTCATTGGTAGTTGCATGCTCAGCCTCTGCTACCAATGACAGTGCAAGATTCCCGAGTCAGACCAATCTGGGACCGACTCTGACTCCGTGTTAGCTGCCGCCAGGTGGACCCAGCCCCACCCCGGTGTGACCCGTCCGCGCCATCCTGAACTGTTTTCGGCGAGGGCCGCAGCCACACTAGTGCAGGCGCGGAACACTACGGCAGCCGTAGTGTTACGCTGCACTGTGAGCCTGCACACCAGGATATACCCAAGTCCGGGGTGGGGGCAAATGCAGGCAGCATCTCGCAGAGGATTAAAGATGCTTGGGGTGGATTCAAGACTAACCACCTTTCTATTCAGCGTACAGCCATTTTATAGTGGCGGCCGCAGCTTCTGAGCAGAGCTTTCAACACTGGCACTCTTTCTTTTACAAATTAAATACTGAGCCCAGGGGAGGGATACATGGTTGGTGGAGAAAGCAACGCTTAGGGAGTTACAGCTAGTTTTGGTGCAAGGATTTTTGCCCCAGTAGTGAAGTGACAGTTTGTTACCCAACCTCACCATTTTTGGCAGCAGCAATCTGGTGCACATGCGTACAGGTGCGACAATCTCCTTGAAATTACTTGTTATGTATTTAACATTTTTGAGTGTTTCATACCCCTGATAAGGCACAAAGGGTATCTGTGGAAGTGCTTTGAGAGGAAGAGGTTGCGTGTCATATGGCCTATATGGTTGGTGTTTTATCGTGTGTGAGGAACGCTGGTGTCCTATTATGTTTTGTAGCTGCATGATTGAATTTGAAGCAAAAAGGAGAAATCCATGGGATGCTTAAGCATTATATGATATTGTATGAATTGATATTAAGAGCATTAGGGCTGTGTAGCTGTGTGTATGGAAGAGCTTGCTCAGTACTGCAGCAAGTGTGTAGCAGTGCCTATTTATACATGCAGGAGATAAATATGGCAACAGAAGCCATACCACATACAAACACCTAACATTTAAACCACACTGATTAAGGGGTGTAGGAAACAGGCCAAAGGTTGCTACCCTTTGGGGATGCAATCTTACATCAACTGTAGATCATATTCTCGAGACCACACACAAAGGAGTAACCCATAGGAATGGGCACTATGCGAATGTATGACTTTAGACTGCACACACTTCCCACCCAAGCCTTTTCCATGCACCCTTTAACATGCATGCTAAATACATATGAAGCATGTATATTTTTTTGGGGGGTGGGTGACCCCCCAACCTACCTTTCTACTTATTTATTTTTTGGGGGTGGACCCTGCCTCCCCAAGAGCTCATGTGTTTAATTTACACCTAACCTCCCTTTACCTATACCCACACCATAACCATAAAACTACTGTTACCTCCAGTGCTTTAAATGGAAAAATATAAGTGCAGGTACTCACTATTCAGAGTACCTCTTTGGTCCTGAGAAGTGGTGGTACTCTCCCATTAAATGTATTGCAGCAGTTCAAGTACTCTCCCTGTCAAATTAAAGACGTGCAGGTACTCAGTACTAGACAGTATCTGGCCATTTAAAGCACTGGTTACCTCCCTTTGTCACTAACCACTGCTAACCCCTAAAATTACCCTTTCCTTGCTTTACCACCAAACCGTAGGATTTTTTAAAAACACAATAATTATGTTATTTAAAAAAATACTTACCCCATGGTAAACGCATGGGTAGTAAAGCTACTATTACTTATCTGCACGATAAAGGTATTGTGTGGTAAGGACTGCGCTGTTAAGGCCGATTCCCACACTGCGCAACCAGCCAGGTATCAGGTAGCAACGTATAGGAATGAGCATCGAGTAACAACCGGTTATATTCCCAACCACAGGATATGCCTGAGAAGTCCACTCAAGTGTGGCAGAGAACAACTCGTATGAATCTGCATTATAAAATCAGCTATGGTACGTGCTCTGAGGTGTCTGCCAAGAAGAGCTGTGAGGATCAACTGCAGAAAGATGGTATTAAATAAGCAGCCATAGAATGTCCTGAGCAGTTCACTCAGGAGCAGCAACAGAGGAGTCCAAAGGACTGTCCATATACAAGCAGCCATGCAGCAGGATCCAATGAAGACACCCAAGAGCGTCACAGGAGCTACCCGCTGGAGGGAGTAGGATTCAGCCAGCCATGCTATGTTGTCTGAGGAGTCCACAAAGGAGTGGCATGAGCAATCAGTAGGACTGGGCATTGCATAAGGAGTCTTTGTATATGACGTGAGAACCCCTCCCAGGAGTGGCAGTGGAGAGAAGCATGGAAATGGGCAGGAAACAAAACCATGGAATACAGTGTGAGGAATCAGTTCAGGAGTGGCAGAAAGTAATCCAATGAAACTGGCATTATACAGCCACCACAGCAAAAGCGCCACTGGAACGATCCCCCGGAGTGAGCAATGTATAAACCAACCAGAGCATATGTTCTGATACGTCTAACTAGAAGTAGCAGAGAGAGACTTATAGATATAGGCATTATGCAGCAAGCCATGGTGTATGCTGGTGTGCAGTGCGCCCAAGAGTATCAGAGAAGAAATTCATAGAACGGTCAGTTCAACCAGCCTTGGTATACAGCCTACAGGTTCAGTCCCGGAGTTGCTGGTAGGAGACCTTATGAAGGGACAATACACAACCAGCCTTGCTACCTATATAGTCTGAGGAGTTCACTTACGTGTGGCAGTGGAGCAACCTAAGGAATCAATAGAGACCAATTGCACACAGGTCTGGGGGGTCCCCTCAGGAGCAGTGAAAGCACAATTCTTGGGTGTCTGTTGGGTCCCATGAACACAAAAGAGTGCAGTGAGAGATTTTCTAAAGGGGGCTACTGTCTCCCTACTGAAAATCCAACCCTAGGTGACCAACCAATAAAAATATATTGGATGAGGTGGTCTCACCCACGTAATGTGGCATGCTTCATCATTGGCCACTTCACGCAATCCTGGTAAGATGGTACTACAAGGGCGGACTCAACCTCAGCTCTGTTAAGGGAGTTCTTAAGATATTCTGATCTTCTGGTTAAAATAGGGATCCTGATATTTAAAAAAAATACCTTGAAGTATACCAGAGGGGTGCCCTTTATTCTGTGGTACCTTAGGTATGACTGAAAACACTATAATGGTCCCAGAGTTCTACATGTGGCAATATAATAAGATATAAGGGATAAGGGGGCAGGGTAAGGGCACCTCGTCCCACTGAACCTTGTAAAGGGGGATGGGGGGCGGAGGCAAATAAAAAAATATAATTCTTTTGGACTCTGTGGATCTACAGATCGGTGAAAAGCCCAATGCAGCACCCTGGGGATTCACGGGCGAGCCAAGGAGCCGCGAGGGTTAAACAAATTTTAAAAAGAAGAGGGTTGGCATCTGCAGCGGTTAAGTGCAGGGCCTGGCAGCAGGTCATGCAAAGTAGGGTGGTTGACTGCGAGCAAGGGATTGGGTGTAGGACCTGGTCACATGCCAGGCCCTGCAGCCAACCCCATGCCACACACAGCAATGGACATCCTGATTTACATTAAAAAACGCAGATATTCACTGGAAAAAAGGTTAACGTGACATTATAGTTAGGAATTGTAACAACATCCCACTTTACATAAAAAAAAGATCTTAGCAATTCACTGAAAAAAAACTAAGGTTAAAGGGGATTTATAGTTAGGTGAAAATAGCAGTTAAAACACCAGTCAACACCAGACCTATTAGCTTTGCCAATACTAGTTCTGAATGCAGAATTGCAGCAGCCCAGCACCTCTTTAGTGGTTTAGGTTCTTCTGCTTTTTTTCCTCAAAGAACTGTTTATTTAACATTATTTGCTTATTTTGGAACGCAGTATTTGTCGGTAAGCCATTCATGTTTTAGAATGTAATTTCTTCTGATGTACTTTTTTATATTATTTGGTTGAAATGTTTGGTATTTATGTTGTCAGCCAAATTTGGTGCCTGTAATTTACAACTGAACTTGGGATCGCTGTCCTCTCCAGCGAACCTGTTCAGCTATAATAATGTAATTGCAAAATTATTATTATTCCATACTAGGCAGATGCTTGTCTTGCTAGGTTACATTACCATGTAAAATTGCATGGGCTGTAGTAAAGTCGAGTAGCACAGAGTATTGCAGAGTGGAGTGGCATAAAGTGGCAAAGCATAGAGCGGAGTGGGGTACAGCAGACTGGCCTAGAATGGAGTGGTTTACAGTGGAGTGTAATAGAGTGGTGTAGCATGGTGTGGAGTGACAGAGTGTCTTAGGGTGGAGGGGTGTAGAGTATGAGTAGAGTGTCAGAGTGGAGTACGCATGGTGTGGTAGCAAACTACCATTACAAACAACACATTTTCAATTGAAATGGCCATCATATTTGCACAGACATACAGTTCTACTGATAAAACGATATAGGGCACAAATAATAATGTGTGGAAATGGCATCACCTAGTGTATTGATTTTCTTGATCATACTAAAAATTTTCTTCACACCACACTTCATTTGTACTTTCCTAAATGTGATATATTCTGAAATAACTACACAGTTCATTTTCCTTTCACACCACCAGATTGTCATATATAAATCCCCTCAATTTGAAGTCAGAGAAAGAAGAGTATAACCAAGCTCCCTTGAAAGACAGAGCCTGACAGTTGACCTCTGTCTCTGAATGCACAGCAAATGTGACAAGGCAAGAACAAAATGTATAGGTCTGTTTACTGGTTGTGGTCCTGCTGGGTATTCCTCAGTTTTGCTCAGCATTTTCTCATGTTTCTGTAGTGGTTACGTTTTTAGGCCGAGCACACAAGCGCTTTGACCTGTTGTAAGTATTATGGGCTTTTCGACCATCCATCTTAAGTCCATCACTTTCATTCGTTCCTGAGCTTGCCTTTCAAAAACCACTTGATGTCATTGGTAAATGCTTTACCCTTTGCCCCGCCTTGAATCTGTTTTCGTCACACCTCTCAGACTGCCCCTGTTCCATGGATTATTGCACGATTGCCGATATAGTTCAGCGCGGGCAAACTATTTTTTTTCTTTTGTCTCTCCCCTTCGTGCTACATGGCAGCCATGGCACTCACAGCACGAACAGGCACAGCAGTGTAAACTCGATCGGCGCTACTGGAGTGCTGCTCACATTGTTCACAGTTACCTAATTAGTCATTTTCTGTGGCTCTCCCCTTAAAACACTTGAAATTGGTCAATGCTTTACGTAAAACAGAAAGCCTCAAAGCGAAAGCTACAATATTCACTGCTTTGCAAGTCATTACTTTTACAAAACATTTTTGCTCCTAACTCAGCTTGTGGTGGTCCTAGGACAATGGGACCACCACCAAAACGTTCAGCACGACACACTTTCCGTTAGGTCATTTCAAGGTCCTCACACTGTTAGTGGGGCCCACAAAATAAAAACCCCTCTCACCATTCAGTGTCTTTTTAAGTGCTCTCATGGCTTGAACTTTTGTTTTACAGCTGGGAATAGCTTGTGTTTTAAGGGCCTTGTTTGTAATATCATGGCTATAGGCCTGCTACTCCTGAAAATGTGTAATGCATTACGCCTCCTAGGGGCTAAATATATGGTTAACCTGCATTATTACCATTTTCTTTTTGTGAGGTTATGCTTTATAGGGATTAACTATATAGTTACATGACCATGTTTCTAACAACTGCTATTTTCATTGTGGTGTCCTCTAGGGGCTGTTCTAAGCATTACAGTCATTTCAACATACCAAAATATTCGTGGCACGAAAACTTGCCCCATAATGCTTCGCTGGGCATTAATTTTACAAAACATTTTTGCTCACAACTTAGCCTGTGGTGGTCCTAAGACAATGTGACCATCTTCAAAACATTAACCATAATGTGCTCCTTCTGTCTGTGCCTATTCTGTCATCTCTGGATCCCAAACTATGGGGGTCATTTTACCCTGGCAGTCCCTAGATCGCATGGGTGACGGTGGTGACCGGACCACCGTGGTCATGGCGGTTTGACTGCCACCATATGACCATGACGGAGCCGCCATGATCCAACCGTCGACACCGTAAGGCTGCCGCCAGCCTGCAGCCTGGCAGTCCCGGCAATTGTAATCCACCAGCCTGTCCATGGCAGTAAACACCGCCATGGAAAGGCTGGCAGAATGAGAGACTCGGGTGGGGGGGTCCTGCACTGCCCATGCGCTTGGCATGGGCAGTGCAGGGGCCCCCATGCACAGTCCTATTGCGCAAATGCATGATGGGTGCTACTACTGCTCCCACTGTACCACCACACTGCAGCCGGCTCCATTAGGAGCCAGCTGCAATGTTAAGGCTCTGTTCCCCGCTGGGCCTGCAGGCAGAAACACTGTTTCCGCCCGCTGGCCCAACAGGGAAACCATAATAGGGCCGGCGGGGTTCATGGGGGCACCTGCACTGCCCATGCGCTTGGCATGGGCAGTGCAGGGGCCCCCATGCACAGTCCCATTGGGCATTTCACTGCCTGAATTCCGGGCAGTGAAATGTGCGATGGGTGCTGCTGCTCCCACTGCACTGCCACATTGCAGCCGGCTCCATTAGGAGCCAGCTGCAATGCTAAGGCCCTGCTCCCCGCTGAGCCGGCAGGCAGAAACACTGTTTCCGCCTGCCGGCCCAGCATGGAAACCATAATTGGGCCGGCGGGGTTCAGGCTGCACAGGCGGCCTGATGGCGGTATGGCATTGGCGGGTGGCCTCCGCCGCCTGCCAATGTCATAATGAAGGCCTATGTTAGTGGGGACTCCAAAATAATAACCCCAACCACCATTCTTTATATTTTTAGGCTCTCTCATGGTTGGAACTTTTGTTTCACAGCTAGGTGAAGCTATGTTTTATGGGCCTTGTTTGTAAAATTATTGCAATAGGCCTGCTAGCATTGTAAATGTGTAATGCACTATGCCCTCTAGGGGCTACATATATGGTTACACTGTATTACTTTCTCTAATTCTTTTTTCATGTGGTTATGCTCTCTAGGGGCTGACTGTATGGTTATATGACTGTGTTTCTTCCAAATGCTATTTTATTGTGGTGTTCTCTAGGGGATGTTCTGAGCATTGCCGTTAACATACTATAATATTTGCAGCATGAAAACTCACCCCATAATGTTTTGCAGGGCATTACGTTTACAAAGATTTTTGCTCATAACTCAGCCTGTGGTGGTCCTAGGGAAATGGGACCACTTTCAAGACGCTCTTTCTGTCTACTTCATCCCTGGGTCCTCACACTAGGTTAGTGGACCTCTAAATGATAACCCCTCCCACCATTCAGTGCGTTTTAATCTTTCTCATGGCTAGAACTTTTGTTTTACAGCTGAGAGATGTTTTGTTTTAAAAGGCCTTGTTTGTAATACAATTGCAGGAGGCCTGCTAGCCCTAAAAACTCCCTCTAGGGGCTAAGTATATGGTTACACTGCATTACTTTCTCCTGTTATTTTATGGGGTTATGCCCTCAAGGGGCTAACAATATGGTTACATAACCATGTTTCTTACACATGATATTTTTGTTATGTTGACCTCGAAGGGCTTTTTTGAGCATTACAGTCTAATGCCAAAAGTGTATTTCTGATAAAGGTTTATATGATAATTGTATGTTTATTAATCTCTCCTTATTAGAGTTATAACCATGATTTGGGCCATCTTAACATCCTTATTACACTATGACTGTTTGAACACTCTTGATATGTTTGGGTGACCCTTCAAGTGTATTTCTCCTATGTGGTGGTCTTGTCTTTTTTGGGGAATTGTGCTAGCCAGCCAGCAAGTCTGATGGTGGGGTGGTGAAAGTAGTATTCTATTCAAATTAGCATGGTAGATTTAAATTAGGATGCTTAATGGCAAGATTTTCATTTTTTCAGCAGATAGAGGAAGAAGGTAAATGGAAGTGCATCAGTTATATGCAGGGCCACTGGAATTTTATGGGAGGAAAAGACTAAATTATGAGTCAGAGTTGACCAATTTATGTGGCAAGAAAAGTCCAGTTATGAATTTACAATGCCAATAACTAACTCAAGTAAATGCGAGACCTATTGCATTGAAAATGCTTAGTGATTTAGGTTATATCATTAATTCTACAGGTATGTCAAGCGACATGTTCAGGGAGGTACTGTGGTTATTATTCAAGACCTGGAGGGAAGACCTAATGAAGCTGGAAGTTATGTCCCAGGCTTTGGTAGGTCTGGGTAGGGAGGTGGCGAGAGGCGTGGTGGCTAATATTCTAGCATATTGCCTGTGAACCCAGTGGACTCAATTACTTGAGATATAGGTTGAGAGCCAATTTTTGTGGATAAAACTCTTCCAATGCGGTGTGCATTATCTTGCAAATTGTTTGAGGTTTTCAGTTGCATCATACATAGGACTTTAGATCAAGGCACAGGCGATAACCCATTACCTAGATCACTTCCTGTTTGTGAGGCAGCAGAAGACTGACAATTGTTTTAAAGCACTACAAGAGTTTGAAAATTTGACAAAAGAGCAGAGTGCATCTCTACTACCAGAAAAGACTAAAGGGCACAATACCATGTTAACGTTTCTGGGCACTGAGATTAACAATCTGACCGTGGTAGCCCGGTTTCCCAGGGGAAGGTTGCACGAGTTACCAGTTTGCTGAAAGAAGTAATTTCAGCAAATAAAAATGGAGTGCAGAAAGATACAAAAGCTGTCAGGTCACCATAACTGGAGGTCGTGAGAGGAGGTAGAACTTTTTGTTGGTGACTAGGTTTTGCCCTACTGTATCACAGAATTTGCATTTCTGTAGCGGTCATAGAAATGTGGTTGTGTTTTCTGCGGTATGTCCATCCCTTGAGTGACGTCAGACGGCGCCCTGGATGTACCTATGTGTGGTAGCCATCTTCAAATTCTCTTTTCTGGCTTTGAATTGATCTCATTTTAATTTTGGTCTATTTTTTCTGTTTTCCTGGGTTTTTTTCTTCAATACTTCTCCCACCTGATCGCATTGATTTCCATCATTTCTGGGGAGGTCAGTGGCTCGAACTTGAATCCAGAAAACTCTTCAGGCTGCAAAACTACTCCTACTGGTAAGTAACCATTTCTTTTTGCAGCATGAATCCTTTTCTAGAGTCACATGCTGTGCATTAGATTATGTAGCGGTATCCCCTTTTTTGGGTTCGTTGGGATGAAATGAGGAAGAGTTTGCAAACAGGTGCTGCAGTACTTTCTGTCCCATTTGTGCTTCTTTGTTCATTTATATGTCCATACAGTAATGTTTTGCACATGTGTGAGGGGAGGCTCATGTTGCTGCCGTGCAGATGTCAATCGGCATGTTTGCTAGTAACACGAGAGTTGCGTTTTTTTTTTATTATTGAGTGAGATTTAGGACGTGACGGAAGAGTCTTCCCTGCGATTATGTAGATTTTGTTTTGCTTCTACAATCCATTGTGCGATTGTTCCCTTTGTTACTGGTGAACCCTTGGTTGAATTTGCATAGGAGACTAATAATATGTTCGCCTCGCGAAGTAGTTTAATTACCTGCAGATAGTACGTCAAAGCTCTCCTTCCGTCCAAAGTGTGTAGGGCCCTTTCAATTTGTGTATGTGGTTCTTCAAAGAATACTGGTAGTTGAATGATTTAGTTGACATGTAAGTTGCTAACTACCTTGGGTAGAAACTGTGGGTTTGTGGTGAGAACTACCTTGTCCTTCTGTATTTGCATGTATAGTGCCTGTTTTGGTAGTGCTTGAAGTTCACTTACTCTCCTTAGTGATGGGATAGCAATGAAGAATGCTGTTTTAGTGTGATAGATTAGAGGTCTGCCTTGTGCATAGGTTCAAAAGGTTTTCTCATCAATTGTGTTAGCATTGTGTTTAAGTTCCACATAGGTACTGATGTTGTTCTTGTTGGAACAATTTGTTTGGAACCCTCTAAGAACCTTTCCACTACTGGTAAGGTGAAGAAACTGTTGCCTGAAGTTCCTCTGGTGTATGCTACTATGGCTGCCAGATATGTACATCAAGTGTTGAATAGGTTGTTCCACTGTCTAGCAGGTGAGTGAGATGTGCGAGTACAATTTCCTGCTTTGCTATTGTTTCCATGGTCTTGTTTCTTGAACACCAGTGAAGATATCTTCTCCATTTTGCTGCATAGCATTGTCATGTGGTAGACTTTCTTTCCTCCTTAAATATCTCCATAGTTCTAGTAGGTAGGTGTAGGTGTCCGAACTCTATGAATTCAGGCACCAAGCTGCTAGGTTGTGTGCTGATGGTTCCTGGTGGTACAGCTTCCCTTCCTGCAGTGTACGGAGGTACTGTTCCACTTTGATTTTGGTCATTTGTCCCTTGGACATCTCTAGTAGGTTTGAATACCAAGGCTGTCTGGCCCATTGTGGGGCTATTAGGATGAGGTTTATCCCCAGTTGTCTGGTGAAAGTTACTTGGGTATCAGAGGAGTCACAGGAAAGGCATAAGCAAATCTCCCTGACCAGTTTAGTGACAGTGCATTCCCCTCTGACTGGTGTTTTTGAAACCTCAAGGCAAAGTGTTTTGTTCTCTTGTTCTCTTGTGTTACGAACAGATTGATTGTTGATTTGCCCAAGGCTTGAAGATCTTCTTCAGAGTTTTCTGTTTTAGTTCCCATTAGTGTGAGGTGTTTTCTTGTCTGCTTAGTCTGTCCGCTTCTGTTTTTTCTTTCCCTCGTAGGTGGACCGTCTGCAGGTTGATCCTCTTTGGCATTGCTCAGTGCCATAGGTTGCCATTGTGTGCTCCCCGCCCCTTGTGGGATGCATCTGTTGTGATGGTCATAGTCCAGGTTGGTGTTTTGAATGGTCTCCCTAAGGGTTATGCTCTTTGATGTCCACCGTTGTATCTCCATTTTCTATCCTTGCTGTTACAACCACTAGATCCTCCCAACTCCCGGTGGACTGTGACCAGCTGCTGCTTAACCATTCCTGAAGTAGGCACATATGCAGTCTTGCACCGGTTAAAAGTGAGATGCATGATGCCATCATACCCATTAGCTTTATGACCGTCCCCACAGAGACGGTCCTTTCTGGTATAGGTGAGCTTGATCTACCATCGATTTTATCCTCTCGAGGGTCAGGTATGCCCATGCAATGTTGAAATTTAATGTCGCCCGAGGAAAAACTTTTCTTGTTGCAGGAGTGGAGAAGATTTTTTGTGATCTATAGAAAACCCTAGATGTTCTAAGGTTGTGATTACTGTTTGAATGTTCTTTTGGCACCTTTGTTTTGCTTTTGCCTTTACCAGCCAACTGTCTAGGTATGGGTACACATGTATTCCTTTCCTTCTCAGAAAGGCTGTGACCACTGTGAGGCATTTTGTAAAGACCATTGGTGCTGATTTCATGCCAAAGGGTAAGACTTAGAATTGGTAGTGCACTTTCTTGAGTACAAATCGTAGGTATCTCTTTTGTGCTTGATTCAGGGGTATGTGTAAATAGGCATCCTTCAGATACAGTGTTGCCATATAGTCCGCTCTTTGTAGGGGTGCGATTACACCTTGAAATGTCATCTTGAAATGCTGTGTGTGCATGAACTTGCTTATGAACCTGAGGTCCAGAATTGGCCTTTGGGTGAGGTCTTGCTTCGGACAAGGGAGTATGGCGAGTAGTTCCCTTTGTTTAGTTCTTTTGCTGTTACCTTTTCTAATGCTTGCTTTTGAAGGAGCTCTTTGACCTCTTTGCTGAGTTTTACCACTTCCACCTTTGATATCTTTTTGGATTTGCTGGGATTGGTGGTGGTATTTTGATTAGTTCTATACAGTAACCGTGACGCATCATGTTTAAAATCCAATTGTCTCTGGTAATTTCTGCCCACTGCTGTGGTTAGTTTTGTATTCTGCTTCCCACAGGTGTTTTGTGGGGTCCTGTTTCTGTAGGTAAGTCACTTACTGGTGGCTCCTCCACCTCAGTGGGGTTGTGCTCCTCCCCTTTCCTCTTGCCCGAAAGGACTGCCTTGCAGAGTGTTGCTACTGATGGTAAGTGGTCTGCTGTGCGGCTTGTTGCGTGCTAGTTTGGGCTTGCTGTTGTTGCTGTTGGCCCAATGGGAAGCATCCCCTGCCTGTAGGTCTTCTAAATGTGCTTCCACCCTCCTGAATGCACCTCTGTATGTAAAGCTCCCTCGCCTTAGACGTCTAATTGTCCTTTTTGATCTGCTGTGAGATTCGTCCACAGCATGGCCTAATAGTACCTCTCCTATGAAAGGTTTGTTGATGACCGAGGTTTGTACTTCCTGTTAGAACCCTGATATTCTGAGCAAGGAATCTCTCCTCAATGTTGCATCTGGGCACATCTGCCTGCTGGCAGTGTCTGCTACGATCAGGGTCGATTTTAGACATGTACTGGTGATCTTCTTACCTTCCTGGATGCCTTGGCTCTTTTTTTGTCCTCCTCAGGGACTGTTTGCACAATCGCCTCAATTTGGTCCAATTGCTGGTGACCGTATCTCTTTAGAATGACACTGGAATTGTCTATATGCCATGGTGTTGCCGCCTCTCTCTCTTTCTTCCCACCATGTTAAGCTGCTTGCTTTCCCCTTCTGGTGGGGGTCCTGTTTAGGTGTGTATGCTGCTTCTCTTTCTGGCAGGAGCAGCAATGATGGCGTCTGCTTGTGTGTTTCTCTGGATGTATTTAGGGTCTTTATTGGAGGGCTTATATTTTTTGTCCACTTTGGGGAGAGGGGGGAGATATACTATGCTGGGTAGCTTTGGGCAGTGCAGGTTACCTTTCTTTGCTGGCATTAGGATTTCTAGGAGAAAACAGTAATCTCGATTCTCCTTCTTCAGTGGGACCCCATATGTGTCTGCAGCCCTTCTGACCAGACTGCTATACATTATGAGCTCATCAGGCAGTCTGAAGTAGTAGGTATTTACCTCGTATTCTGGGCTCTCTGTTTCGAGATTGTTCCATGACTCCTCATCGAAGCCTTCGGCTCCTTCCTCCCCTTCTTGTTCACAGATCTCTTCTTAGGCTTCCTCTTAATGAGGTTGAGGAGTCACTGGGGCGTCTAATGCCGATTCCTCTTCTTTAACGTCGAAGGTCATCAAAGGTTTACTTGGAATTCGGAATTCCCTGAAGGAGTCGAACTCCTTTCGTTGAAGAAGCACCGCCATTTCTGCTTCTAACCTTTGCTTCTACCTTTATACTTCTTGCGCTTTTTTGACGTCAAGAGTTGGGGATAATCTTTTCTTTGGCACCAACGCTTCTGCCTCCAAAGGTCTTGGCTTTTCCTTTGAGGTTTCATGACATGACGGCTCCTTTGGTGTCTTTGACCCCTTGCTGTCATCCAAATCCTGAGGCTGGGATCAGTAGATGCCTTTTGTTCATGGCTGACCTTCGATCATCGATTTTTTGTTTTACATTGAAGCTGCCTAGTGCGGCTTAAACGCTGAGGTTTTAGCCTTGGGGCCTTTACGTGGTTCAGTGAGCTTGGTGGATTTTCTCTCTGCGCCCTTCATTGCCTTCTTATCTGCTTGCCTTCTTTTAGCATCAGCTTCAAGGATCTTGACATCCAATCCTCTGCAAGCCATCTCTGCTTCTTCGATGTTGTCGTCGCTGGATAGTCGCAGATCTGTGAGCAACATCTGTGACTTCTGGGTGCTGAACATGTCTGATAGTGTTCCAGACTCTGTTTTTGACACACCTTCATGGTCTTTGGTACGAATGCAGCGCAGGCCTTGCAGTCCTCATCCCGGTGGTCTTTAGGTAGGCAGAGGTTGCAGATTTTGTTGGGGTCTCACTGCACAAACTTGTGGTGGCAGTTTAGGCAAAATTTAAGGGGGGAGGGATTTCAATGGCCCCGAGCTTGCTCCAGCAGCGTCCCCCTTTGGAGGGGAGAGTAAACGATCCCCTTCTTTCGATGTTTTCTCCTTTGTCTGGTTCGATGACTGTAGTTTTCTTAGTGAATCTTTGAATGATTCCAGAAATTCTTCAGAGAGCCTCTGTTGCTTCCAGACCCAATGGCGGAAAAAGAATCTGAAAATGGATACCACGCACAGGAACATCCGGGGTGCTGTCTGAGGTTGCACTGGGGACATACATACCACCAACGATGCCCACAACAAAGAAAAAAAAAGGGAAACAGGCAATTCCGGACTTAGGGCCTCATTATGATCTCGGTCAGCGCTGGCGTTCAACAGAAGACCGCCAGCGAGATGACCCCCCCCCCCGCCGGCCGTATAATGTTTTCCCTGCTGGGCCGCAACATTGACAGCGGATCCAAATGGAGCTGCCGCCAATGTTGGAGTGCGGTGGGTGCAGCAGCACCCGTCGGGCAGTGTCCTGCGCAATGGGGCACTGCACGGGGACCCCTGAGCACCCTTCCGCCAGCCTTTTTTCTGGCGGGGGAACCCGCCAGGGAAAGGCTAGAGGAAAAGAGATCATTATCCTGTTGGATAATGATTTCCTCCATCGTCAGGCTGCCTTTTGGCGGTTATCTGGCGGTGGAGGAGGGCCACAACAGGCGGCCCTCCCTGTGATCATTATATGGCGGTTCAGACTGCCGTGCCAGTCTTTGCCACCGCCGAAGGCAGGGCGGTCTGAACCGCCAGGGTTCATATTGAGCCCCTTAATCACTAGCTGGCAGAATAATGTACAGAATATGAATCCAGAAAAGGATCCATGCTGCAAAACCACTGGTTTCGAGCACAAATGTGTTTCTGTGTTGGAAGAATTGTTGATCAAATTATTCGCAATTTAGGTGTGTTTGGGGCTTTCATGGTTTCAGAACTGTTGGATAATGTCAATTTAGCAGGTGTTCAATTTGAAGAAATGCAGTTGCTGGGTGGAGTGATGTATAATTGGCTGAGAAGGTCGAAAATGACTGTAGTCCTGAAAAAAGGATTAGTTTCTCTTTGTCCAGATTATATTTGGTTGATGTTCGGGCAAGTAGCAGAGTAGTATGGGGGTTGGCGATTTTTGTCATCAAGATGAAAAACGTTTAACTGCCTTCCAGCTATCCTGCTGTCTCAAGGAAGGCTCTCACACAATTAAACAAGGACCCTCAGATTTTCAGATCTCACTCATTTTGGATGGGGCGGTGTCAGAAGTGCACAGACTGGGTTTGGGGAAGAAACTATTATGAGGTTGGGGAGATGGAGATCAGACCGGTGTCTGCATTATAGTCATCAGTTGGATGACAGTTGTTAATAGAGTGCTCTTCCTAATTTGTCTCATCTACTTTCAGGTTGTGCTGTTGGGCCTTGGATGGCATTATTACGCATTTGGATTGTTGGTTACTCCTTTATTCGTAGAGCACAGTAACAGGCCAGGAAGAGACATTTCGGTGTGGGCCTTGTATGCACTCTGACTGCTTTGAAGTTAAATGATGGGCAAGGGCGGCATGAGATGGAAACAGTGGTTGCTGTGGTTGTTAGAGCTAGTGGCTTCTCGTGTGTATCCAGACACTTTGTTAATCCACTTGGGAGAAAATGATTTGGTGTATGCTCCTGGTCTAGGTTTGTTAAAGTGCATGAAAGAAGACTTGAGGTTGATTGCGGAGTCATGGGTAGGGACCCATATTATCTGGACGAGGTTAATTCCAAGACAGTTATGGAGAGTGGCACATAAGCTGACAGCGGTTAAAAGAGCCATGCGAAAGGAGAACAGAGACATGAGTTTACATCATGAGAATATCAATGATAAATATTTTTTTTTGTTATTTAAACAGCATGGGGTTCAGCTGTACTTTCTGGCTAATGAATATTACTTGATGGGCATTAGGTAGCTTTTTGCCAAGGGGTTAGCAGTCAGGTTATGGAGTTAATAGAATTATGGCTTTTGGGCAGGGGGCGCGCACCACGGCATAGCGCGCCCCCAATACAGGTGCGGGCCGGATCGGACCGGTTTCGGCTGGCAGCCCAACTGTGGCTGCTGCGAAATTTTTTAAAATCGCGCTCACCCCGAGGGGTGAGCCGATTGGCTGGAGGGGGTGTGGTGGGGGCTCCCAGGTAATCGGCAGGGGCAGCCCGAGTTAGTTAAAAGGGGGACTCAAGTCCCTCTAGGGTCAGGTTGTTTTCTTGACCCTGGGCTGCCCCTGACGATCGACGCACTCCCCTTGGACCAAGCGGGTCCGATAGGTGTGCTAAGTCTTTGACTGCATTCAAGTCTCAGGAAAAAACAACAGGTCCAACCACATCCTTGGTATTTCTGGGCATTGAAATAGATTCAGTGAGAGGGGAATGCAGGTAGCCCCAGGATAAAGTCATGGCTTTCAGAGCATCCTTAGAAACCTGTTTGGCAGCCAAAAAAGTCACCCTGCATCAGTTACAGATATTGGTGGGTCAACTCAATTTTGCTTTGCGGATCATTCCAATGGGGGGCCCTTTCTCACGCTCTATTGCTCAGTCTATGTCTGGATTAAAAGAGAAGCACCATAGGACGCGGTTGTCTGCTGAAGTAAGGCAGGATTTAAGGATTTGGTTGGCTTTCGTCCAGGATTTCAATGGGTCAGTGGTATGGCCAGCCCCTCGGCGGTCCAATCAGGAAATCGGTTTGTTTACTGACTCAGCGGGTAGTAGTGGTTTCGGGGCCATTTTAGGTACCAGGTGGTGTGCTTAGGCCTGGCCTCACGCTTGGGAGTCATCCAGGTTAGTTAAGAACATCACCTTCCTTGAGTTATTTCCCATAGTGGTTGCACTACACATGTGAGTGGATCATCTTCGCAATCAATCTGTGGTTTTTTGGTCTGACAACATGGCAGTGGTACAAAGCATTAACTTTCAACATGCAAAGTGCAGAAGGGTGTTAAGACTGTTGAAGGAGTTAGTGTTGATCTGTCTGCAGAATAACATTCTTTTTTAGGCAAAACATGTACCAGGAATTTTTAAATAACGCAGCTGATGCATTGTCTCGTTTCAAGTTACAGGATTTTCGGCAGTTCCACCCAGGGGCCGAGTTGGAGCCCACATATTTCCCGGGACAGCTGTGGAATCTTGGAACTCACCCTTGGCGGATCTAGTGGCAGCCAGCCTAGCACCAAAAACAAGAAGGGCATATGAGAATGCATTTCATAGATACATAAATCACACATCTGCTGACCCCTTGGCGCAGCCTGGTTCCTTGAGTAGTTGGTTGGGATTTCTTGAGCTTTTGCGAAGGCAGGGAAAATCTGCTGCGAGTGCCAGACGTCACATCTCAGCTGTAGCCTTTTTTTTACCAAACTAGGGGGTGGGGCTGACCATTCTCGATCTTTTCTTATCAGACAGGCACTCAAGGGATGGGAAAGGTTGGAAGGGTCGATCCCAGACCAGCGGCGCCCCATTGACGTGGACAAGCTGGTAAAGATCTTGGGGGCCCTGACTGGGATCTGTGACTCAGACTTTGAGTCCACTCTATTCTCAGCAGCTTTCGCGCTTGCCTTTTACGGAGCCTTTCGAGTCTCAGAGCTTGTGGCCAGGTCTAAGCAGGACATTCACGGCGGAATGTTGGTGACTCATGTTTTCTGGAAAGGGGGGGATTTGGTAATCACTATACCACGGTCCAAGACAGACCAGGCAGGAAGGGGCGAACAGTTAATACTGGGGAGGGCTGGTGACTTCAGTGGTTGCCCAGTACGTGCAGTTAACAAGTACCTGCAGATTCGTCCCCAGGTTTCTTCCACCTCTTTATTAGTCCATGCATTTGGGGTACCACTTACTAGATATCAGTTTTCCCAAGTATTGCAGAAAGCCTTACTGGCAATTGGCATGCATGGCAAATTTACTGCCCATTCCTTTAGGATAGGGGCAGCAACATCGGCAGCAGGGGCAGGGCTCAATACAGAGATGGTAAAAGGGATTGGGAGGTGGAAGTCAGATTGCTATAAACGCTATGTATGCCTCCATATGATCTAGGAACACCTTTTTTGACACACGTCAATGACCTCATGTGTAACGGTTTTTCTTTCTGTTCTCAGGATCTCTCAGTTCACCATTGGGCACATGGCTCCCGCCATTTTTTGGGTTATTGGGCATTCCTTTGTGCGTCGGGCGCGGACATTCTTCAACTTGTATCGCAGTCGGGCACAGGATGCAGGTCTCCGTTTTCTTTGTATAGCGAGAGGGGGTCTGCGCCTTGACAGTCTTCGCCAGCTCATCGAGGAGGTTCTGCGACGGCGGCTGCCGCCGCCAACGCTCATCATCCTTCACGTGGGAGGCAACGATCTGGCAACAATCAGGAGGAGATCAGTTTTTGAGGACTTAATGGTCGAGATCTCCTGGTTAGCAAAGCGGTGTCCAGGGGCTGTCATCGCATGGTCCCATATAATTCCTAGGCGGATTTGGAGGTCGGGGCACTCAGCGAAGGCCCTTAATGAATCAGCCAGACGGCTGAACAGCCGCATGAAACGGCTTTTGAACACATCAGTGCTAAGGACTGTTGGGCACGGGTGCCTTCAAGGGGAGGCAATGTTTCATGAAGATGGAGTTCACCTGTCAGATGGTGGTCATATTGTGTTTGTTGAGAACCTGATAGCATTTTCAATACAGTGTCTCTCTCAGAACTGAGCTTCTTGTCCTCAGGGGGAGGCCTGGTTGGTCGGGAAACCAACCAGGCCTGTGGGAGGGAAGGAGTCATGTTTTGGCACAAAACAGGTGGATAACCTTGGCATCAAGAATACTAGTGCAGGCGAACTCAAGACGGTATCATGAGCTTTTTGGCTCAAACCAGGGTGGCGGTGCTGTGGGTTTAGGAAAGGGGCTTGGGACGACCGCTACTGCGAATGTCCATAGCTCCCCCCACGGTACTCCATTACATGGCCCTGGAATTTTTTAATTTGGGGGGATGAGACTGCGCCAGGGGACCAAGGTATGGCCCGGTTGCCCAGTATCATTCCCTTTGGGTGCCAGGGGGGATCCCTTGCTTAGGGTTGGCTCTGGCATGGTTGGATTGTGGGACAGTTTTCATGCTGGCCCGCGCCCCCTCTATCTTGAGGGGGCAGGTGAGTCTCGCCTTGTGAAGCGTAATTGGTTTTGGGGGGAACACGGCCCCCAGTTTACAGACGATGCCACAGGTGCCTGGTGGGTGGACAACCATGACTCCTTTTTAAGATTTGAGATGCATATTGTAAATAATTATGGAAATTTAAGGATGAAAAGAAATACTGTACATATGATGATGTTTTTTATGTCGTGTTTATATGGTTGTGAATAAATACGGCCTGAGAATTGTTATATTCTCTATCGTAGGAAGGTTTCAGTCTGATTTGTTTACTGTGAACATAAAGTATGTTGCTCTAAGCAGTGGATCATAGAGGGAAAACCAGTGTGAACTGTTTTTTGTTTGTGGGTATCGATGCGGTCCCCCACCTGTGGGCAGGGGGCGCGCACCACGGCATAGCGCGCCCCCAATACAGGTGCGGGCCGGATCGGACCGGTTTCGGCCGGCAGCCCAACTGTGGCTGCCGCAAAATGTTTGAAAATCGCGCTCACCCCGAGGGGTGAGCCGATTGGCTGGAGGGGGTGTGGTGGGGGCTCCCAGGTAATCGGCAGGGGCAGCCCGAGTTAGTTAAAAGGGGGACTCAAGTCCCTCTAGGGTCAGGTTGTTTTCTTGACCCTGGGCTGCCCCTGATGATCGACGCACTCCTCCAGAGGACTGGAGGAATTCTTTCCCGCCCACCCATCCCCAAAGAATAGCAGGATTAGGAAGACCTTAGGAGGGAAGGAGTCATGTTTTGGCACAAAACAGGTGGATAACCTTGGCATCAAGAATACTAGTGCAGGCGAACTCAAGACGGTATCATGAGCTTTTTGGCTCAAACCAGGGTGGCGGTGCTGTGGGTTTAGGAAAGGGGCTTGGGACGACCGCTACTGCGAATGTCCATAGCTCCCCCCACGGTACTCCATTACATGGCCCTGGAATTTTTTAATTTGGGGGGATGAGACTGCGCCAGGGGACCAAGGTATGGCCCGGTTGCCCAGTATCATTCCCATTGGGTGCCAGGGGGGATCCCTTGCTTAGGGTTGGCTCTGGCATGGTTGGATTGGGGGACAGTTTTCATGCTGGCCCGCGCCCCCTCTATCTTGAGGGGGCAGGTGAGTCTCGCCTTGTGAAGCGTAATTGGTTTTGGGGGGAACACGGCCCCCAGTTTACAGACGAGGCCACAGGTGCCTGGTGGGTGGACAACCATGACTCCTTTTTAAGATTTGAGATGCATATTGTAAATAATTATGGAAATTTAAGGATGAAAAGAAATACTGTACATATGATGATGTTTTTTATGTCGTGTTTATATGGTTGTGAATAAATACGGCCTGAGAATTGTTATATTCTCTATCGCAGGAAGGTTTCAGTCTGATTTGTTTACTGTGAACATAAAGTATGTTGCTCTAAGCAGTGGATCATAGAGGGAAAACCAGTGTGAACTGTTTTTTGTTTGTGGGTATCGATGCGGTTCCCCACCTGTGGGGTGACAGTCTGTTTGGTTGAGGATTTTTGCTTTGTGACTGTTAGGCAGTAGACCAATAAGCAGTTCACATAGGGTGGGAGGGAACTAGAAAAACACCTAAGCAGGGTTTAACTGGGTGGTGTGAAGATGAAGGGTTGGGGGTCACTGGGTGGTGTTAGAGCAGGTGAAACAAAAAGGCAACAGTAGGGGTAGGTTGGACGTATGGTGGTTGGAAGGATGCTTCAGGGGAGTGGATGTTGGTCATTTGATTGGGAGAGATTGTCAGTGTTGGGGGGAGGGATAAAGATGGGAGGGGTTAGTTAATATGTATTTGTGAGGCAGAGTTACAATTATCATTGTAAGATTTGGAACCTCACTTCACACCTGTCCTACTAAAGCGGCCTTTTGCTTTCAATCTGTTGTTTTTCCATACCGTTTTGCTCGATAATGCCTGGTTGGTAGCAGCTGATAGTGCTAATGTTTAGAAAAACTGTAGAGTAGTTTGTGATACGGGGTGGCGCAGGCAGCATACGTTAAATAGAGGCACACAGGTGACAATCAATTGGGAGATTACTACTGGTTGTAAAATAATGGAGATTAAATAATCTTACTACTAGATGGTGTACAGGAAAACAATAAGCAAGAAGAATGGTGTAGGCCCCAATACGTATAAAATGTTTGCTTTGCTTGAGAGTTGACTCATTTCATAAAGGCCCTTCGTTCTTCTAAGATCGTTAAACTGAGCACCACTGTGTTAAGACAATAACACCGCCGAGGGCCGTAATGTAGTTAGTGCTGTGGGGGGTGTAGTGTTCACCGTCTGCCGGACGAGCCCAACAATACTCTCCCGGACAGGGGCATTCAGGGTCACACCCCTCACCATGACAGGCTAACGGTGAGGGCAGTGTGACGTAGAGATAGGAAATAAAAGAGGGAAGAATGGCGGGAATGGAAACAGAATGCGTACGCTGAGACAGAGAGAATTAGCAAAAATAAAGTAAAAGGTTTAAAATCAGATCTGTCGCCGCCCCTTCATTAGAGCTGATCGCTGACTCTACAATGGCAACAAGGGGGCTCCTCTTTCCGCTCCGTCACCCAGAGTGAGCTTGTGCCTGCACCACACCACACACCTGGCCCCAGGGATGCCGAAGGCCGCCGTAGCGCCAGAGCCACTCCCCCACCCTGGGCCACAGAAGTGAGGAATAACAGCTCATACACGCAGCTCCTTCACGTGCTAGGCCTCAGCGCTCACAGCCACGTGCCCACAGCTGCTCCAGCAACAACCTACCCACCGCCGTGCCAGCTGCATCCTTCAAGGTACCGAGGCCTCTCTGCTTCTCTGTGGATATGATCCCCACACCCTGGGGAAATACCAACTCTCAGCCCTCCTGCATCTCTGGACTGCTCCTGCACACTGCCCTCAGGAATTGGCTCGCTGTCCGGGCTGTGGGTCTTCTCATAAAGGTAACCTCCAAGCAAAGGGACTGGTCACCACACCGCTTGCCAGTCACAGAAGGCCCAGCCACCGCAAGCGGCATGTCACCTCCGAGTGACCATCAGCCTGGAAGCGTCCACCTCAATATGGCCAGCATCCCTGCACTAAAACCATTTACGGTTTACGGGGAACACCCTCCACACAGGCCACACGTTGGAAGACATGGGTAGAGCACTTCAAGACCTATTTCAAGACCCTTGAGGTGAAGGATGTGAGGAAACATCCACTTCTACTTCATCTGGGAGGGACTAACAGCCACAAGATATCCAAGTTGGTGGCAGAAGCAACCCCACACACATACGACACACTGAAGAATGCGATCACCGCGCACATCCAGTACTACGCGAACCCAGACTACGAGTGGTTCCTGCTGCGACAAGCGTACCAGAGGGCCGATGAACCAGTAGATGTCTTCTACGCACGCCTGAGAGATTTGGCCAGCACCTGCACCCTGCAGGATGAAGAGGACAAGATGAGAGCTCAATTCATCCATAAGTGCGCGTCGTCAAAGCTCCGCTGTAAGGAAATGCCTCCTTGGCATGGTTACCCCCTGACTTTTTGCCTTTGCTGATGCTATGTTTTGAATTGAAAGTGTGCTGAGGCCTGCTAACCAGGCCCCAGCACCAGTGTTCTTTCCCTAACCTGTACTTTTGTTTTCACAATTGGCACACCCTGGCATCCAGGTAAGTCCCTTGTAACTGGTACCCCTGGTACCAAGGGCCCTGATGCCAGGGAAGGTCTCTAAGGGCTGCAGCATATCTTATGCCACCCTGGGGACCACTCACTCAGCACAGACACACTGCTTGCCAGCTTGTGTGTGCTGGTGAGGACAAAACGAGTAAGTCGACATGGCACTCCCCTCAGGGTGCCATGCCAACCTCACACTGCCTATGCAGTATAGATAAGTCATCCCTCTAGCAGGCCTTACAGCCCTAAGGCAGGGTGCACTATACCATGGGTGAGGGTACCAGTGCATGAGCACTGTGCCCCTACAGTGTCTAAGCCAAACCTTAGACATTGTAATTGCAGGGTAGCCATAAGAGTATATGGTCTGGGAGTCTGTCAAACACGAACTCCACAGCACCATAATGGCTACATTGAAAACTGGGAAGTTTGGTATCAAACTTCTCAGCACAATAAATGCACACTGATGCCAGTGTACATTTTATTGTAAAATACACCCCAGAGGGCACCTTAGAGGTGCCCCCTGAAACCTTAACCAACTACCTGTGTAGGCTGACTGGTTTTAGCAGCCTGCCACACTCGAGACATGTTGCTGGCCACATGGGGAGAGTGCCTTTGTCACTCTGTGGCTAGTAACAAATCCTGCACTGGGTGGAGATGCTATCACCTCCCCCTTGCAGGAGCTGTAACACCTGGCGGTGAGCCTCAAAGGCTCACCCCCTTTGTTCCAGCACCACAGGGCATTCCAGCTAGTGGAGTTGCCCGCCCCCTCCGGCGACGGCCCCACTTTTGGCGGCAAGGCCGGAGGAGATAATGAGAAAAACAAGAAGGAGTCACTGACCAGTCAGGACAGCCCCTAAGGCAACCTGAGCTGAAGTGACTCTGACTTTTAGGAATCCTCCATCTTGCAGATGGAGGATCCCCCCAATAGGGATAGGAATATGACCCCCTCCCCTTGGGAGGAGGCACAAAGAGGGTGTAGCCACCCTCAGGGCTAGTAGCCATTGGCTACTGCCCTCCCTGACCTAAACACACCCCTAAATTCTGTATTTAGGGGCTCCCCTGAACCTAGGAACTCAGATTCCTGCAACTTAAGAAGAAGAGGACTGCTGAGCTGAAAAACCCTGCAAAGAAGACGGAGACACCAACTGCTTTGGCCCCAGCCCTACCGGCCTGTCTCCCCCCTTCGGAAGAAAACTGCTCCAGCGACGCTTTCCCCAGGACCAGCAACCTCTGAATCCTCAGAGGACTGCCCTGCTCTAAAAAGACCAAGAAACTCCCGAGAACAGCGGCCCTGTTCAACAAAGACTGCAACTTTGTTTCCAGAGGAGCATCTTTAAAGACCCCTGCAATTCAGGCCAGAAGCGTGAGACTTGCAACACTGCACCCGGCGACCCCGACTCGACTGGTGGAGAAACAACGCTACAGGGAGGATCCCCCGGCGACTCCAAGACTGTGAGTAACCAAAGTTGTCCCCCCTGAGCCCACACAGCGACGCCTGCAGAGGGAATCCTGAGGCTCCCCCTGACCGCGACTGTCTGAATCCAAAATCCCGACGCCTGGAAAAGACCCTGCACCCGCAGCCCCCAGGACCTGAAGGATCGGAACTCCAGTGCAGGAGTAACCCCCAGGAGGCCCTCTCCCTTGCCCAGTTGGTGGCTACCCCGAGGAGCCCCCCCTTGCCTGCCTGCATCGCTGAAGAGACCCCTTGGTCTCCCATTGAAGCCTATTGAAAACCCGACGCGTGTTTGCACACTGCACCCGGCCGCCCCCGTGCTGCTCAGGGTGTACTTTCTGTGCTGACTTGTGTCCCCCCCGGTGCCCTACAAAACCCCCCTGGTCTGCCCTCCGAAGACGCGGGTACTTACCTGCTGGCAGACGGGAATCGGGGCACCCCCTTCTCCATTGAAGCCTATGTGTTTTGGGCACCACTTTGAACTCTGCACCTGACCGGCCCTGAGCTGCTGGTGTGGTAACTTTGGGGTTGCTCTGAACCCCCAATGGTGGGCTACCTTGGACCCCAATTTGAACCCCGTAGGTGGTTTACTTACCTGCAAGAACTAACAATAACTTACCTCCCCCAGGAACTGTTGAAAATTGCACTGTGTCCACATTTAAAATAGCTATATGTGTTTTATGTAAAAAGTATATATGCTATTGTGATTATTCAAAGTTCCTAAAGTACTTACCTGCAATACCTTTCAAATGAGATATTACATGTAGAATTTGAACCTGGGGTTCTTAAAATAAACTAAGAACATTTATTTTTCTATACAAAAACCTATTGGCCTGGAATTGTCTCTGAGTGTGTGTTCCTCATTTATTGCCTGTGTGTATATACACCAAATGCTTAACACTACTCCTTTGATAAGCCTACTGCTTGACCACACTACCACAAAATAGAGCATTAGAATTATCTATTTTTGCCACTATCTTACCTCTAAGGGGAACCCTTGGACTCTGTGCATACTATTCCTTACTTTGAAATAGTGCATACAGAGCCAACTTCCTACATCCGCGAACACATCTTACAAGAACCTAACATACACATGAGGGACATCATCACCCTAGCCCACTCTAAGAAACTGTCTAAGGTGCGGGCTGCACACATGGAGCAGCCACCAACTGCTCTGATGAAGTCGGAGCCCGTCAATGCAGTAGTTGCAGAAGCTACCAAAGCCAGGACCAGAAGCACACAGTCAAAACTGAAAGACAAAACCTGCAGATGGTGCGGGGGCACCCTGCCACACCCTGACGGCTGCCCAGCCAAAGGGAAGACTTGTAGTACATGTGGCAAGTTGAACCACATCTCTAAAGTCTGCTGCTCCTCAGCCAGAGTTGCTCCGCCCGTGCCTAAGAGAGCAGTCAAGGCAGTGGCAGCACTACCCACCACCACGTCGGAGAGCGATATGGACGACAACCCAGAGACAGTCCATGTGGTAATGGCTGTGGACCAGGGATCAGACAGAGGCCGACGACTGCTCACATGCCAAGTAGTAGTGGCAGGACATCTCCTTCCAGTGTTGATAAGACACCGGAGCCTCTATTAACCTCATGGCGACCGAAGCCTACCACGACCTACCGAAACCCTGCCACTCACACCCACAAAAGTATGGGTGTTCCTGAAGGCGTACACCCAAGCCCTACAAATGGCGGGTGTTTTTACAACAGACATTGCCCATGAAGGTGCTAAGCTTAAAGGCCAAATTCTACGTGTCACAGGAGGGGTCGGGATTCTTGCTCAGTTACCAAGCAGCCCAAGACCTAGGACTGGTGCATTTCGCTTTCAGCATTCCCGCCAGCAGCCTGAGAGACCTCACCAGAGAGTTTGAAGTGCTTTTCAGGGGCACTGGATGCCTCAAAGGACCTTCCTCAAGCTGCATATTCACGAATCCATGAGCCCAGTCGCCCGCAGAAACAGATGAGTGAATGGGATCTACAGCTCCCGGAACAGGCAGGGATCATCGAAAGAGTGTCAAGCCCAATCCCTGAGTATCCCAAATAGTCCTCGCGAAGAAGCCCAGGCAGCCCGATGCTGTCTGCATTTGTGTGGACATGTGACTACCCAATCAGGCCATCAAGTGGGAGAGACAGCTGACCCTGACAACAGATTACATCAATGGGGAGCTCTCAGGGTCAAAGTGGTTCTACAAGATGGACCTCTGATTGGGCTACCACCAGCTGGTGTTACACCCCGATTCCCGGCCCATCACTACCTTCTCCACCCACACAGGCCTCTGGAGGTACACCCACCAGAACTTCGGCATCTCCAGCGCATCTGAGGTGTTCCAGCACACCATCAAAGGGGTATAGCAAGGACTCCGGGAGTCCTGAACTTGAGTGACGACATATTGGTGCATGCCCCCATACTGGAAAGCCACACAGCACGCCTTTGAGCCGTGTTTGTGAGACTGCACGAACAAGGACTGACTCTGCACCACGAAAAGTGCAAGTTCCTGAAAAGAGTCATTTGTTTCTTCTGATACGGATTCTCAGAGCAAGGCATTGGTCCAGAACCTGCAAAAGTAAGAGACATCCAAGAAGCACCCACACCGACCTCTGTTTCCGGGGTTAGAAGCTTCCTAGTTATGGTCACATACTGCGGGCGCTTCATGAGGAACTTGTTGGACATAACTGGCCCACTGAGAAACCTGACCAAGACCGACCATCCCTTGGTGTGGAGCAGTGAGCAAGAATCTGCTTTCCAAGACACCAAGAACACGCCCTCAACTGACACCACCCTAGTGAACTTCAATCCCCAGCGTGAATCCCAGTTGGCCGTCGATGCCAGCCCCACTGGCCTGGGTGCAGTCCTTACCCAGAAGCAAGATTGCTGCGAGTGGGCTCCCATCGTGTTTGCCAGCAGGACTCTGACGCCTACAGAGCAACGCTATTCCCAGATTGAGTGGGAGGCTATCGCCATCCACTGGAGGTGTCGGCACTTCCACCTGTACCGTTATGCCAAGGCGTTCCCCATAGTATCGAACCACAAACCACTCCCTCCCCCTCTTCAAAGGGTTGTCATGTAAGCCCCCAACACGGATCGAAAAATGGATACTGCAGCTCCAAGAATTCGATTTCAACATGGAGTACCACCAGCCAGGCACCCATAACCCTGCAGACTTCCTATCTCGCCAAGCACGGCATGCCACCCCCCAAGAGGCCAAAGAAGCCACTGAAACAGAGGAATACGTCAGGCTGGTAGTGGTCCGGGCTCAGCCAATACCCACACCACTAGCTGAAGTGGTGGAAGCCGCTAATCAGGACTGTCTACAAATGGCCATGGAGGCGGCTAGATCTGGCAACTGGTGCCCACTGTAATATCCGGCAACGTTTCGAACAACCGAGGCCAAAGCAACCCTGCAGGTCCTGTTCCACGTCTGGCAGAAGCTTGCAATGAGTGAGGAAGGATGCCTGCTGCGAGGCCCCAGGCTGGTAATTCCCACCTGCCTGAGATCTCGGGCCGTCCTCCTGGCGCATGACGCCCACCAGGGCATTGTGAAGTCCAAAAACAGACTCCGAAGTAAAGTCTGGTTCCCCGGACTGGACCAACTAGTGGAGGATGTGGTGAAGGGGTGTATCCCTGTCAGGCAAGTGGTGCACCAGACCCTCCAGCGTCAGTCATCACCGAAGATGGCCCCACCGCTCCTTTGCAGAGGGTCCGTGCAGATTTCGGGAGCCTGCCCGATGGATCATACATGCTGATAATGGTGGACGACTACTCCCGGTACCCCAAGGTGGAAATCGTGCCGACAACCTCGGCAGCTGTAGTCATCCCAAAGGTCGAAAAGGTGATAGCCACCCACGGCCTCTTCTGTGAGGTCCACACAGACAACAGCCCCCCAGTCAGTAGCTGTGAATGGTTAAACTTTTTGATATCCCGTAACACCAAACACTGCCGGATCACTCCCCGTTGGCCCCAAGCGAGTGGGGAGGTGGAAAGATTTGTAAAGACACTGATGAAGACAATCCGCATTGCCACCACTGAATTGCAGAATACTGAGAGCGCCCTGTATACGCTTCTTCGTGAATACAGAGTTACGCCCCATGCATCCACTGGGGTTGCCCCAAGTCAGCGGTGCTTTGGAAGAGTGGTAACCAAGGCCATCCCACAACACCCTCCATGGGCCGCCCAGTCGATACTCCCGAACCGATCTATGGAATGGAGGTCCCGCAACAACAATTATGCATCGCAGAGGCAAGAAGCCCGTCAGCCCGAACCAGGTGGGGGACACAGTGCTTGTTAGAGACCGCCACCCAGGAGGGAAGTTTTGGCTGCTGTTCGAAGCTGAACCATGGACAGAGACTGCCGTCAAAGGGATCATGATCATGGCAAGGAGCGAGTTAGAAGGAACGTGTCCCAATTCAAGAGGTTTTCCCCCACTTTCCCTGTCGACTGTGGGGGAGATAGCCCTCTGAGCGAGGATTTTTAAAGCGCCTCGGAAGATTTTGCTCTTTCACAGGAGTCCTTGTCCCAGGGCCGGCACTCGCCGCGAGACAGCGTGACGCCAGGATGGCAGATGCCGTCAGAGTCCAGATCGTCAGCAGCCGGGGGGAGCACACGTCCTGCACGGAATGGGTTGATCGAGAGTGGCGGTTCCCTGCCGCTGCCTGGAAAGGCCGGAGCCCGTCGATATCATTTAAGCTCCAACCCGGCCCCATCTAGGAGGTATGCTGACTTTGTGAGCCAGATCTTTTGTTCTTTCACTGCAGTTTACTCTGCAGCCCCAGTTCCAGTGGTATTCCTTGCTTATTAGATATGGGTTTTTAGTTTTTTCTTTTGTTTGCCTTGTTTTAGGGAGGAATGTAGTGGTCGCTGTCTGCCGGCCGAGCCCAACAATATTCTCCCGGACAGGGGCATTCAGGGTCACAACCCTCACTATGACACGCTAATGGTGGGGGCTGTGTGACGTAGAGATAGGAGATAAAAGAAGGAAGAACGGCGGGAACGGAAACAGAACTGAGACAGAGATATGGCAAAAATAAAGTAACAGGTTTAAAATCAGCTCTGTCTCCGCATCTTCATTAGAGACGATCGCCGACTCTACACGGGGCACAACAGGTGTGTGCCGAGCACTACAGTATTACTGAAGGGGCCACTGTCGCTTTTTCGGTCCCTTCTGTAAAACTGACGGTGCAGGTGCACATGCAGCGCCAGCTCTACCTTCAGAGGCACGCAGGCATGGCTCCAAGCAAATGACGGAATCACTGACTCTGCGCCGGCGACATAATATACACGTGGGAGTAGACGCAAATATTCCCTTAGGAGCTGCACTGACAAGTGTGCTACAAAAGGTGTGACATTGTGAGTGCGACCCTGGGGGGGCAGCCCTCTAGAAGAGGGAAAGGGCTCCCAAATATCCCTCCCAAACAGGTCTCTAGCCCCGCTTCAACGCGCAGGCAGGTTGCCGTCTGCACTGTGAAACATGCAGCGGGTCTGTATGTCCCTGCATGCACTGCTCCCAGGCCAATCCGAGTTTGCAGCTTTCCAGGACGCAGCACATTCATGGTAACAGGGTGTACTCTGGCTGTTTGAGCCCGGGACGCCTATTTAAAGGTGTGCCTGGCACAAACAAGGACCGTGTGCCTTGTCAGACGTCAGTAATACGGACCCCAGGTGTCCAGATTACCAAAGAGACGCAAAACTCTGGCACATATTGGTCTCGTGCCTATATGACCTGACACCACTGTTAAGTGTGTTTACGCGCCGTTTCTAGTATGATTAAGTCGGAGGACCCCTGCGACTGCAGGGCCGCCTCCCAAAAGGAGCCCCTCCTCAGCGTGTGCAAGTTTCAGTAGCACGAAGCATGCGCACGGCACTGGGGTTGGCTTGCAAGGGCACGCGTCCCAAAGCAACTGAAGGAACTTCTCTTTGTCCTTTGCAGATACGACAACCCTATGTGAGAAAAACGTTAAGCAAACAGATATGGCCCTTTGTAATCCCTGTACCAGAAGCGCAAACTCGAAAACATCTGTTGAGCTCTTGGTATAACTTGTTAAGGGAGTACTCCTTATGTAGAGCACCGCGAAGTAGCAAAACCGTGATAGCTAGCACTATATAAAATTATTGATAGCTGACAGTATGCGAGTTTACAAATGGCAATTCAGCTAATTATCCACCATGGCCAGGGGATTTTTGCCATACCTTTGCCTGAATGTCTTTGTTCTGGCCTCCTCCAGTCTGCCACTCAGCACTTTCTTCCTTAGCCTTCCCCTCCATCTGCCACGCCATTTAGCTCTGTCCTCCAGCTTCTCTTCATCCCTCGGCCCGGTCACCGCTTCTTTCTCTGTTTCCCACGACCCCGTTCTTTTTCTCTTTCCATCAGTATTTTTCCTCCTCTATCTAGTTTCCAGAGTGCCCCACCTGTACTGAGCCCTCTTTCCAGAAATGCCTGGCGTTTTTTTCGCTCTCCTGCTTCATTCTTCCCTGCGTGAGTCGGCGGAGGGGGCAGGAACGAAGTAACTTAAGGGGGGTGGGGAAGGAGCACAACCTCAGGCAGGGCCAGGAAGTGGAGGTGTAAATCAGGGTCTGTCACCGACACCGAGGGGCCGCGGGATGCTGGTAACTCAATAGCCACATTCACAGCTGCAGCAGCAGATGGCTGCAGAAGTTCGGGGGCTGGAGGGGGTGCCCTGCCCACTCAAAGGAGCTACAGCCGCACAGAACATGGCGAGGACTCTACTTCAGCGCATACACGGCTTCATCATCCGTGACGCAGTCTAAGGTCACGGGGTGGAACTGACAGCCCTGTACCCACGTTAGCCCCATCCACTGTTAGGCGTCACTAGTCGGACCGGGAAATGGACAGGCCCAGGCCTCAGAAAGAAAAGTGGGCACCGTTCACCAATCGTGATCTGAAAGTCTTTTCAAGGCACACGGTTTTGATATTACGTATACAGCAAGCTTTCGCGTAAATCCGTGGCAAGTGGTGTGTTTTAAATTTACTAAGCCAGTGACAGTAGGCGAGTTGATGCAAACACATGAACCGCACCTTGTGGAATGTGGAAATGGCCGATTTAATTAGACAGATGTGTGTAGTACCTGTACATATCAAGACGCCTAGCAGCTATCTTTCCCTAATAGACACACACACACACACTCTGCCTTAAAACCCAACATCTCTGCCCCCGTTTCAACTGTTCTCATGACTCGGGAACACCTTTTAACCAAACGTTTTCTTAATCTGCCATAACGATTTCACAACTCCCCCGTGACCTCCATGCCCTCCATGCCCCCTTTCCTCCCTCAAGGTGATCAGCCTGACCAGTGACTAAAACAACTGCAAAAGTAAGTTATACCTACAATCCTACAGTTTGCCTCCTCGCACTGCACTTCCTTATCAGCTACAAGAATAAACAAGGACTTGCAAAGCCAATTGAACTCGCCTAAGTAAGAGCTATTGGCTTTGTCAATATGTTTACCCATGCCGTGCACCCACGAGACTGCTGGTCAGCATGGAGAAAAGTTAATGGGGTAAAGGAGAGTGGAGTGTCATAAAGTGGAGTGCTATGGAGTGGCATAAAGCCGTAAAGTGGTGAGGAGTGTTGTGGAGCGGCAAAGAGTGTAGTTGAGGAAGTAGTATCGTACAGTGGAAGGGTGTAGAGTGCCATTGAGCAGAGTGGCTTGGAGTAGAGAGTCATAGTAGAGTAGAGTCCTAGAGTGGAGTGGCACAGTGTCCTGGAGTGGCGTAGAGCAAAGTGTAGTAGTGTAGTAGGTGTTGCAAGTAGAGTGGAGTGGTGCAGAGTAGACTGGAGTGGTGTAGGGTATAGTGATGTAGCATGTAGTGTAGCAGAGTGCATTGGGATAGAGTGGCATGGAGTAGAGTGGTGTAGAGTACAGTTGCGTAGAGTTCATTGGCAGTGCTGTGTTGCAGAGTAGACTGTTGTAGACTGCATTGATGTATTGTAGAGTAGCAGAGAGTGCATTGTCGTAGAATAGTGTGAGAGCAGTGGCATAAAGTACAGCAGTGTGGAGTAGAACAGAGTGGCGTAGAGTGTAGTGACAGAGTACAATCGTGGAGAGGGCAATGGCGTAGAGTGCAGTGATGTGGAGTAGACTGGCGCAGAGTGCATTGGTTTTGAGTAAAGTGGTATAGGGTGCATTGGCACAGACTGCAGTGGTTAGATTAAAGTGCAGTGGCATAGAGGAGAGTGGTGCAGAGTGGCGCAGAGTGGTGCAGCATTGACTGCCGTGCCATAGAGGAGAGTGGAGTGCCACAGAACGGAGGGGTGTGCCATTGAGTGGGGTAGAGTACAGAGTGCATTAGAGTAGAGTGGCGTGGTACAGGGTAGAGTGCATTGGCATTGGATGCAGTTTTTCACAGCAGAGTGGAGTCGCAAAGAGTGGAGTGGTGCAGAGTGGAGTGGCACAGACTGGATTGGTGTAGAGGGCAGTGACATAGTGCAGAGATGCATAGTGGAGCAGAATGTGGTAGAGTGCATTGTCATTGAATAGAGGGGTGCAGAGTACAGTAGAGTGGTGTAGAGTGCAGTGATGAGTGGTGTAGAGGGAAGTAGTGTAGTGCAGAGTGGTACAGAGTGGAGCAGTGCATCACTGAGTGCAGTGGCATAGAGGAAAGAGAAGCGGCACAGAACGGAGGGGCGTGGAGTTGAGTGGGGTAGAGTTAATTGTTTCAGCGTGGAGTGGCATCGAGTGCATTAGAGTGGCGTTGTACAGAATAAAGTGCAGTGGCATAGGATGCAGTCTTGCAGAGCAGAGTGGAGTCGCAAAGAGTGAAGTGGTGTGGATTGGAGTGGCACAGCACAGACTGGATTGGTGTAGAGGGCAGTGACAGTGTAGAGGTGCATAGTGGAGCAGAATGTAGTAGAGTGCATTGGCATTGAATAGAGTTTTACAGAGTACAGAAGAGTACAGTGAAGTGGAGTAGAGTGGTGTAGACTAGATGTGCAGTAATGAGTGTTGTAGAGAGAAGTAGCGAAGTGCAGAGTGGTACAGAATAGAGTGCAGTGGTGTGGTGTAGATGAAGTAGGGTAAAGTGGAGTATGCATGGTGTGGTAGGGCACTGCCATTAGAGACAAAACATCTTCATTTAAAATGACCATTACATTTGCACGGATATACATTTTTACTGATAAAAGTTTACAGCGCACAAACAATAATGTGTGGAAACGTCATAACCTAGTGCACTGATTTGTTTTGATTGTATTAAAATATTTGGTTTGACCACAATTCAGAATTACATAAAATGTGCACAGTTTATTTACTGCCATTTACATTTTGTTGTGTGCTAGAAAAACAACACAAAATCGTATAAGCCTTCCTCCAGCATAACCCAATTGGCCAGGATGATTGTCACACAAATCATCTCACTTTGAAGTCGGAGAAAAAAAAAAAAGTAAACACCAAGCTCCCTAGAAGACCTTTGTCTTTGAATGCACAGCAAATGTGACACGATAAGAACAAGTTTTAAAGGCCTATTTAAAGAAGGTTAGCATTGAGAAGGATACATTAAGTAAGGTATGGGCCACAGAAGGGACAAACTCAAGCTGGACAGCGTACCCTATAAATCGTTGTAGCAGGTCAGAACTGGACCCCTTCCTCCCCCCGCCCGAGTATGTGTTGCATGTGCCTCCGAGTAAGTGGGTACATGGGAGATGGATGACCAAGTCAGGCCTCACCTCTGTGTTTATGAGGCCCCTAAGATTCTAGTGTGCTCCATTAGATAAATGGTAGTCAGAAGTCGCTGTATCCCCTTCTTGCTACAAGGCACCATGCACTGCTCTCTTAGCTTTGCCCTTCCCTTTGGATGCTTTGTGAAGCTAAGTGCATCTCAGGCTTTCACTGAGCATGCCAAGGAAGGAACTTTTGTGCTTGAGCAAAAGCTTTGAACCAGTTCTAGGAGGCCACAGTGTGACCCCGGAGAGAGTAACACCAAGGCAAAATCTTTTGCTGGACAGCTTAGGCCAGTGGCACACACCTCATGCAATGGACTGCGCTGATGCCCTATCCGGCATCCTGTGCTCTGAGCAGAGAGAGCCTAGGTAGAATATTCAACTTGCGAGAAGGCGGTTTCACCCTCAATGGTTGCCATGGTCGTCCCAAAAGGTTGGGAAAAACTTTGAATTTGATTAAACATTTGAAAATGCCAACTGTACTCACTAGAAGACAGCCCATATCACTTATCCTGTGTTCAGCTCTTGACTCACATAAGCTCTGCACAGCAGTGAAGAGACAAGACTGGACCAGAGACGGACTTTATGGCCGTCATCCTTTAAGGGGTAAGGGCCAAATACCTGGGCCCGTCGGGAAGATCAAAGAGGCTGCGATTTGTTCAATTAGAGGGAGACACTGGGTTGTACTTAGAACTCCCTTTGTACCCCTGAAGCTTGAGATCCTGTTTGCCCGTGCTGCTGTAACATGCTTTTAAGGGCTTAATGCAACCAAGATGAGAGACAATGCTTTAAGGCCCAGCTCAACCAGGCATGAACGCCACAACAAGCCTGCACTAAGTACTGCAGGCCCAATGCTGGTGTACGACACTGCAAGAGGCACATATGTGATGGCTCACCAAGACGTTTGACCTGGACTATGGGGCCCAAATATGGGGGAACCCTAAGGTTTCTGCACCAAATGTTCTTATTACTGGTGTTTGCAGGCCAGTCAGGCGGGAAGTCAGCTTAGGTCTATTGTCATTGGCTGCCCTTGGATCACCCATAAGTGAACCCATTACCTTACTAAATAACCTGCAACATACAATTCGCCAAATAAAACTGGTGTGGTATCATTTATTTGTGTGTGAATATTTCCTTTGCATCCATTTATCTACTATATTAAACAGGGACGTGCCCGGCTATAGGATATCTTCGCTATTGTTTCTGCATTTCCAGGGACAGGCAATATGAGTTAAAAGGACTGCCTAAGAGTTTGTGCGGATCCCATAGAACCGACTTAGCAATCTCCAATTGCCTTTTTAACAAAAGTCAAATATCTGCTCAAGAAGTGTTGCACTTGAAAAACAGTTCCAACTTTTTAGAACTCTGTAAAGAATAACAGGAATATATGATGGCGGTAGATTCTGTAGAGTAATTCAGTGTGTAAAACACATACATGCAGGATTGCCACTAGGCGTAAAAAAATCGGCACTATAACCAAATGTGCATTTGCACATGTAACTTTTTTCCTGTATAAAGATAGTTTTTTCCTCTCTGGTGGAGAAACCCCTTCGTCTACTCCATTTGTTAAATATAGCTGACTTTTTCCTCCTTACCCAGTGTGGAAAGGCACTTTGACAGGAGTAAATTTGTGTGCATTTCCATAGCTGAAAGCAACCTGCAAAATCATTGCAAAAGTATTTTGAATACCCACAGACAAAGTATTCTTCAATCATTTCATTTTGCATTGTGATTCCTCTTTAACAGTATTATTTTCGCACCCAGCTCCAAAGATGTGAATTCAGCAATATCGCCCAACTGGTGGATTTCCATATCCATAAGTACATTTTATAAATATAAAATTCCACCAATCCTGGACTGATGTGAAACTTAGCAGTGCAAAAATGGTTGTGAATTAGGCATTCTGTATGTTAGCAACCTTTGTTACAGATCTCCAAAATCAGATGTTTATGGGTAATGGGGCTGGGACTCAGGATTGTGTAATTATAAGTTCTGTAAAATACATGCATTCCATTTCTAGATTTATTTGAGAATAAGCAAGCCTACAGATCTTGCCCGTTGAGTCAATGCTCACTTTGCCTACATGGGAAGCAAGAAAACGGGTTAAGCGGAGCATGAGGTTTCAAGTGATTATCTGCTGGGTGGTAGTTAAGATATCTGAAGCTGGGTCACTAGCTACTGGCACCTGGATATTAACTAGCCCAATCTTACATGGTGTCAAATCTTGAATCTAGGTGTAACGTATTCAACCGGCATGTAGAAAGACACAATAGAACACAATTCAGACATGCTCTAAAGATGGCGACTGTGCATGTTCCATGAGAGGTAACCATCAAGACACGCCACATAAATTCATGCAACAGAACACACTGGATAAAACGTCTGAGATAAATGCAATTTATCTGAGATACACCATAATCTGAACTAGTGAAAACTACGCAAATGACACACCATGCATTTAACCACCCATTAATCTCCTAACGCCACATAAATATGGATAACTAGATGCTACACAAGATGAGAATTATGCTGTGTGGTAAACCGGGCACAACTCTCTCGCCAAAGTGAAAATAATCAACCAGACTCCTTGTGACAGTGAATTTGATCAACCAGGGGAAAACTTTCAATATCTGTGGTTATTGACACGTAAGACAAACCCAACTTCCTTCAGGTCAAGCACTCTAATCTCTCTAACTTTGTTATGCTTTCACACTTAAGGATTAGACCAAGAATTACTAGAGAACACCAAAATAATAACAATAAGTTTTGGGTGCCCCACATTCTATTGTTTATTATAACAAACTGCAACTTATCCTTGGTCAGAATTGATTCTGAATAAGCTTTACACTGTTTACTTTTCTTTAAGAAACTACTGTATGTACCAAAGAGATTCATACAATTTAACTCTCACCTTTATGACTCTCATCTCCTATGTACTAAGAAATTCAGTCCTTGAATCATTTGTGGTTTCACTGCAAGTCACACATTGTCAATCTTTTGCTTTTTTTTAATGTTCTACTCAGCACAATCTTTTAACTATGTTGGGTCTCAACACAAACCGCAAGAGAAACAATTTGACGAGCATATTACACTTGCTTGTCAGGTACATTTTCTTGGTGCAAATATAAATACCCTGCTCTAGTGACTTGATTATGGTTCTTACTCTAATAACAAAATTAGAACATTATATTGAGGTCACCCAGTTGATGATTATATCAACATTTTTTTTTTCTTTTTCTAACTGTTAAGCTGTATCGACCACAGGAGAAAGACAGAGATATATGGGCTAAAGTACCCCCGTTGTACATTACAAGGATATTGCAAGTCACCAAGGAGTTCCACAACCATATAAAGGAACGAAGGAAAAGGCAGAGTTCCTTTATAATGTAATGGAACTCTGAGATGATTTGCAATATCCTTATCTCGTATGATGGGGTACTTTAGTTCTTATGATACATGATCATTCGATCGCCTTTCCCACACACCACTCAAATCACTGGTGCATAGCTCTTTCATATAAAAAAGAGCAAGTCTGCAAAAGTGCTGAATTAAAAAATAGACTCTCTAGTGCAAACTTAAGTACATAAAAAAAATAGTGATTTGTTGCAAGTATTTTTTTTTTTTAAATGCACAGTAGCTCGGAACATGTAGAAACGTGGAGAAAAATTCTAATGTTTCTATATTTACCTAATGAGTGCAAACAAGAAATAATTATCATAAATATCTTGTTTCTGCTGGTTGCGGTACAGATAGAAAACCAGAGCAAAAAAAAAAAAAAAAAAAAACATGTTTCGTTTTATTTCTTTATAACCAGACCTGCCTTTCCCCTTGGCTGCTAGCTCTGTTAGCAGGCACTGTGACATCAAAAAGCAACTTTAGTATTAATATATTTTTTTTGTATTAGTCGACTGGGTGCGTCACAAGTAATTGATTAGAAGGAAATTAGAGGCTGTGTTTTTACAGGGATTACAGAATTCCAAGTATTATATACTGAATTAAAGCCCAAATACCCTATGGACCTGTGTAACTAGGCTAACTACAGAGGGATAACTCATCTGTCAACCGCAGGCAAAGTGTTTAATCCAGTCATTCTGAACAGAATGAAGGAACAAATCAGAGTTCAGTTGCGAGACCAGAAAGCTGGCTTCCGCAAAGACAGAACCTGCACATACCAGACTGCAAAACTGTGCATAACTTTTAAACAGTTTATGAAATAGAACTCCGCCCTCGATGTGAATTTCATTGACTATGAGAAGGCACTCAACAGCATGTTCATAGCAATCCTTTGGACTCTTGTCCACCACTACGGTGTGCCAGATAAACTTGTAAGAATCATCAGGTAGCCTTACAAATGAATGACCTGCAAGACAGACCATGGAGAACAACTCACTGAGGCCGTCCAAGCGAAAACTGGCATCTGCTATGGGTGTTTGCTCTCACCTTTTCTCTCCCTGCTGGCTGCAGACTGGATCATGAAGATATCCATAATAAGGAAAAGACATGGGACCCAATGGACACCTTGGATGCAGCTCGACGACCTGGACTTTGCAGACCGCCTTGCCCTACTCTCCCATACCCATCTGCAAAAGCAAGAGAAGACTGACAATGTGGCAGTGACATCAGCACAACCTGGCCTCAACATCTACAGGGAAAAAACTAGATCCTGGAGCCTAACATGGCCAGCACAACTGCTGTCACTCTTTCAGGCAGTGCTCTGGAAGAGGTTGAGGTAATCACCTAACTGGGCAACTGGGCTGTGTCATAGGCAATCAGGCCAGCATAGATGCTAACATCATGGCAAGAATTGGCAAAGCAAGGCAGCCTGCATTCAGCTAAAGAAGATCTGGAGCTTCAAGGGCTTAATGGTGCAAACTAAGATCAGGCTTTTTAACACCAATGTAAAATCAGTCCTTTGGCATGGAGCAGAACTTTGGAGGACAACAGTGACCACCATCAACAAAGTTCAGATCTTTATCTACAGCTGCCTGAGGAAAATCCTCCAAATCTGCTGGCCAAATGGCATCAGCTGCAATAACCTATAACAGCAGACTTTCCAACTCCCTGCTCATGAAGAAGTCATTAAAAGAAGCTGTGGTTAGATAGGTGACACCCTCTACAAGCCGATCAAACACCACAAGGAAAGCCCTGTCCTGGAACTCTCATGGGACAAGTCCAGGTTGATAGCCTATACTGCAGGAAGGGTATTAGACATAAGTAAATAAATATCCTACACAAAACCCTCTTAGATCTCAAAGACTGATTAGATGGAAATAGGACGGTTTGGAAGTTGACTAGTCTATGTATTTGAGGCCTGCACATGGACTCATCTTTCCTTTTGGGTCTCACATATTACTCATTCACTCAGCACACTTTCATTTCCTATGCTGCCTGGTCAGAATGAACAGACTCCTCCTGATGGCTCACATGGGAATCTGTAATCTAAGGGTTTATCTCTTCTGAATTCCTTCAAAAGTGAGAATGTCCGGTTTAACCACTTTGAGCCATGAAGCTGGAAGCGGGGTGGGGGAACCCCCTCAAATGTAACATGAGCAGAGTCCAGGGAGGGCCTTGCTAGCCTGGGATCTTGATGAAGATAAACTAAGTTTGCCACAAAAAACCTGGAAGTAATCAGCAGCCCTCCACTTGTTCCTTCCCTGTTCTCCTTCCAATGTGTCGGAATTGCAGTTATTGAAATCATTCTAAATGCTATTCCCAGGCCAATGCATGTCAAGTTCATGACACCAGCTCAGTGCAGCTTCAAACACATTCACTCAAATATAATCACAACCAGAAGAAATGCTACCCCTATAATTAACAAACAATACAACTACCTGAAAAAAAACAAGAGTCCACACAGAACACGGTGAAGACCTCTGCCAAATACAAATATACTCCCAACATGGCAATGCGTTCCAACTGCCTCTGGACTATGCACTAACATTGTAGAATATCCTTTACCTATCAGATTATTGAAAATCCTCACACCATGCAAGTCACGTCAACCTATACATGAACCAGAACAACGTAAACGGATCATCACAAGAACTTTCAGACTCCGGTTTGTGATGGGAATGTAGGAATGGTATTGCCAGGATACCAGACAACTGACTGCGTTATGAAACCAGACTGGACAGTAAAAATAGAAATAAGTGAAGAGTCTTCGTAAACACAACTTTGCCAAAAGCTGATCTCAATGTGTGTGTAGTCGAAGATCTGCACATTTAAACTTAAGAAATTTATAAAAATAATAACAAGGTTTAACTTGCCATATTCTTCACTTTTTACTTTAAAATACTTTACCATAGCTTGTGTGCTCTTCCAAAACCCATCACAGATAGAGGAAGCTGGAAAATGAGTGCACTTTCAAACACCGTCTGCAGCTCTTACACAGATTCAAGTGGAACTAATGTACAGCGAAGTGTGCGTAATGCATTTACAAATGTTTGTAAAAGACTACTAAATTAGGTCTGAGTGGGAGTTTAACAAATTTGCACTGGATTTTCGTGACCACTCCTCTGAGATATTACTGTTAATATACACCAGTGTAAAGCAGGCAAAAACTAAGTTAGGGTGGCTTATCATGAGTGCATTAAACTCTATTATCACTAACATACACTTGTACTTATGATTGAAGCCTGTATGCTGTTTTCTAGGGGTAAATATTACTCCTGTAAAAATTAAGTTTGAAGGGGGCCACAAATGTCTAAAAGTTCCATGGGAAAGTTTCTTTCTGCAGCCATCTTATCATTCTACTGTTGTTACTTTTACACACTTATAACAAGATTAGACTCTCGTAACCAGTTACCCTTGCGTGGTAGCGTACTGGCATTTACAGACAGCGCATTTTCTATTGCAATGGCCACTAAATTTGCACAGGCATACAGTTTTACTGATAAAACTAGATAGCACACAAGTTTGTGCGATTTTGTGAATATTTATCATTTATGCATCACCAAGCAAAGTGTTTCGATTTGTTTTGATCCTATTAAAACACCTGTTTCTGCACACTTCAGAATTACAACAACAAAAAATGCTCCATTTTTGCTTTCCTAACTGCTGGATGCATATAGTCAATTTACAGGCACTTGCAATTGTAACGTATTGCTAAGAAAAATCCTGCACTGTCACATATTTGGCTTAAAAACTCCTCTCACTTTGCAGTCAGAGAAACAAAAATCAACACCAAGACTTTGTTAAAAGAACAAAGCAGCCGGGACTTTCTGTTGGAATCAACGGAAAATGTAAGAAGTTAAAAATCACATAATTTAAAGGCTTCCGTATTTTTTGCTCTGACATTCCCGACCCACCAAAAATCAGCTCAGGACCCAAAGGGTCGCACCCCACAATTTGGGAAACACTGCTGTAGAGAAAGCTAAGTCCCAATTCACACAAGTGACCCTCAGCAGGAACTGGCCTTCGGGAAAACACTGAAAACATGGCTCTTCCTCAAGAAGAAGGCATGTGATCAGGCCCATGTCAGCCGGCAGATGAATAAGAACGTACAATGCAAGTCTCTGAGGAGTTCAAAGACCACACAGAGCTGCGAGGCCAAAAGCTCATATTTATTAAGGGCGTGGAGCCAATGTTGATGTAATATAAAGTGGGCAGCTACATCGCTACCTGCAGGCCAAAAGTATAACTGCACCTTGCAGAACCTGGATAAGAGCTTCTGCCATTATTTTCTGAATGCAGATGCGTCCTCCCGTAAAAATGAGCGTGCACTACGGAATTTTATGGCAAGACCGGAGGCTCCTATTATGCGTTTCTTTTCTTACTTTAATTCAATAGCAGCAGTCAAGAAACATACTACAATTCCCAGAAGGCTAACAACAACAGCCAATGGGAAAGAAAAAGTAGTCATAACAGTATACACCAATCACATGCATAGTAAGGTATTATGACATCACTTGACTGCGACCAGCCCTCTTTTCTTGCTGCTCGCAGTCAAGATAAGTACCCTTTTATCTTTCTCCTCATATTTGTCTGTGGTAATACGGTAAGATTATGGTTATTACGCTTTTTGGTTAATTTTCATTGCTTCCTTATTGCGTGTTCCTAACGCGTTGGTTCAACGTTATTAACTTGTTCCATAGACGGCAGGTTGCCGCATTATCCGGAGCGCTTCCCGGCTCGCGCACGGCAGTTTCGGCCGTTTTCTGCTCTGCGCGCAGCGCCCGTTGGCTGGGAACCCGGCTTTTCCTCAAGCGGCAGTTATTCTGCTCGCGCTTGAGGAGATACCGGGCGCTCGGCCAAGAACGGCTCCCCTGAGGCTTATATTCCATTTTAGACACGTGGTTTCTTCGCGTCTCAAAGAAATTAAGTGGCTTTTCCTTTACCATTATCGGCTGGAGGTTCGGGTTTTTTCATTCCTTCTGTTACCTCGTAGCCGTATTTTACCTGATTTTAACCCCTCTCAGCCCAGTTCCTTTGTCACTATGAATTCGGATAATTCCCCCTCACATGAAGTAGAGGATATTAGGCAGGAACTCTCTGCCTTCATCAAATCCTCTGTCCAACAGGCAGTTTCTTCTTCCATACAAAAAATTTCTAAGAACCTAGAACACTCATTTTCCGATATGATTTCTAGGACCATGTCGGCCCAGGCTGCGGGGGAATGCAGTCAGCGCCTTTCCCCTAGTAAAAATCCAAACAAATCAAAAAAATTGGCGCATAAGAGAAGTGAGGTTTCCTCACATGCGGCAGAGGACGCGGTTCCTCAAAAGGCTCCCCCCAAGGAGTATAAAAATGTGGACATTGGGAAACCTAATTTAAAACACAAATCTAAAACAAAGAATATTATTCCCCCTTTGATGATTTCATCCACCCCTGATACGGATGACGATGTGTCGGATCTGGACTCTGTTTCCAGTGTCTCGGATGACGCAGATGATAATACCTTTTCTCCCCCGCCTCCCAAAAAGTCCAAGTTGTCCTCTCTTCAAACCTCCACGCTTCTAGACCCTGAGGGTTTCCCGATGTTTGACCCTTCCAATATACTTCACCCCAACTCCACTGAGTGGGTTCCCGCAGACCATGTGGCTCAATATGTTTCTGCAAAAATCAATTGTCCCTTGGACAAACAAACCAGGGCGAAATTGAAATCTGAGTGCCCTCGTCCTTCCCTGTCCCGTAATTTATCCGCTACCCCTACTATTGACCAATCTCTTTTATCATATTTTACAAAAATAGGCAAGGATCCACGCAAAGGGGTGGATAAAGCATGGGCCTCTTGCCAAGATAAATTGCTGGATGTTATGGGACCACTAACCCGTATTTTTGACATAGTGGAAGCGGCCAGAATAGATGGTTCCTTCATTGATCCTGAAGAACTCTCCTTATGGGTGCAACGTACCTTTTGCCTTTTAGGGAATGCGAATTCCGCCCTTACACACGAAAGACGCAAGGGTCTTCTTTTAAAACTTGACTCTAAGTTAGTCAATTTGGCGACTGTCAAATCCAACTCTCAAACGGATGGTGCTTTGTTTGGAGAGTCCTTCATCAAAGAGCTAAGCAAGTATGTGACAACCTTTACTTCTTTGGACAAGGCGCAACAATCGATGAAAAGGGTATTTTCATAGCGTGTTTTTGAAAGGGCTGGCAGAGGAAGGAACCGCTTTGCCGGCCGTGCATACCATAACCAAGGTTCCAGAGGTTATCATAACGCATCCTACCAGGAATATAGACCACAGTTTTATCCACAAAGAAGCAGGGGTTTCCGCTCCAGAGGTTCCAGGATCTCCAGACGCTCTCCCCAACCAAGTAAGTCATGTTTCTTCTTCCATTCCGTTAGGAGGACGTCTCCGTTTTTTCCTTCCAAAGTGGTTACAAATCACGGCAGACCCGTGGATTCTCAACACTATTCAGGGTTATTCCATAGAACTTTACACAAGTCCTATTCAAACGCAGTTACCCCCTCTTCCTCGTTTCTCCTCAGACATGGTTTCTCTCATAACTGCGGAAGTGCAAGCGCTATTGCAAAAACAAGCCATTGTTCCTATTCTTCCCGATCCGACAGGTTTTACCAGCTCGATATTTCTGGTTCAAAAGAAAAACAAGAAGATGCGCCCGGTAATAAACCTAAAGTATTTCAACCATTTTGTAGTTTACCATCATTTCAAGATGGAAACTATTCTCCATCTCAGAGACACTCTTCTGCAACGGGATTGGATGGTTCGACTGGATCTTCAAGATGCGTATCTAGTGGTTCCAATCCATTCTCATTTCAGAAAGTTTCTCCAATTCCAGTGGTTAAGCCAGTTTTATCATTTTACCTCTCTACCCTTCGGTCTCTCATCAGCCCCCTGGTGCTTCACCAAGCTCATGAAACCTGTGGTAGCTTTTCTCAGGGCGCAGGGCATCAGACTCATCATTTATCTCGACGATATTCTAATAATGAGTCAGTCCTCTCAGTCCCTTCTCTCTCATCTATCCTTCACGCGTTCCCTGTTATCGGAACTAGGTTTCATCATAAACAGAGAAAAATCCATTCTAATTCCATCTCAGGTTATAGAATTCTTAGGATTTCAAATAGATTCAATTTCGGCCACCCTCAAACTCCCTTCAGCAAAGATCAAAACTATAAAATCGGAAATTCTACAGGTCCTCCGCAGTTCTCAGATTTCCCTAAGAACGTTAGCACGAATTGTGGGTCTACTCTCATCTTCAATTCAAGCTATTTTTCCAGGTCCTCTCCATTACAGGGCTCTTCAGAGATTGAAAATCCGTCATCTAAGGAAGGGTCTCTCATACGCAGATATCATTCCATTAGACACCGATTCTCACACAGAACTTCAATGGTGGATAGACCATTTAGATTCTTGGAACGGAAGGACTATCTTTGCATCAGCCCCCGATCTAGTATTAGAATCAGATGCAAGCCAATCAGGATGGGGGGCCCGATGTGGACCAATCTCAACTGGAGGCACATGGTCGTTAGAGGAGTCCAGAATGCATATCAATTGTTTAGAGATGCTTGCAGGCTCCTTTGCAGTCAGAAGCCTTGCAAAAAACAGAGTGCGATGCGCTATTCTCCTCAGGATGGACAACATTTCAGCCGTCCGCTATATCAATCGTCTCGGAGGCACGAAATCCAAACCTCTGACGGAATTAGCCAAGGGGTTTTGGGAATTCTGCCTTTTAAACCACATTTCGGTTCATGCAGAATATCTTCCGGGGTCTCTCAATTCAGTGGCGGATTGGCACTCTCGTCATCTGCGAGATTCAAGCGACTGGAAACTCCATATTTCAATTTTCCAACTCATTCAAAACAAATGGGGTCCCCTAGTAATAGACCTTTTTGCTTCACGCCTCAATTCCCAGCTTCCTCTATTCTACAGCTGGCGGCCAGATCCATTAGCTGTAGCATCAGATGCTTTCTTACAGGATTGGTCCCCTTCCCTCAATTATGCCTTTCCCCCTTTCCTCATGATCAGCAGAGTGCTGGCTCAGCTCAGGCGCCAACTAGCCACCATAGTTCTCATAACCCCCTTTTGGCAGTCTCAAACTTGGTTCCCAGCGCTTTTAGAATTATCAATAGACTTCCCGGTCCGGATTCCTTCCTTCCCGAACCTATTGCTCAATCCTCTAGGGTTTTCTCATCCTCTGATATTGGACAATCTGCTCACCCTCTCGGCATGGAAAGTCTCGGGCAATCCCAAATTATCCCAAGCATTTCAGCAGAAGCTTCCCGATATATCGCTCAGTCTTGGGCCCCAGGTACAAAAAAGGCTTATTCATCAGCCTGGTCTATTTGGAACAGCTGGTGTTTGGGAAAACAAATCGATCCCTTTTCAGCAGATTTGATTTTTATTCTCAATTTTCTAGCAAATGAAGCCAGTAAAGGTAAGGCCTTCCGTACTATCAACCTTTATAGATCAGCTATTTCGGCCAATCATTCACTGCTGAATGGAAAACCTGTAGGAGAACATCCTTTGATCTGCCGTTTACTAAAGGGAGTAAAGTTTTCTAATCCTCCTTTACCTAAATACAGTCGATTATGGGATGTTTCTATTGTTTTGAAATTTCTATTGTCTTGGCCTGATAATGTCATGCTTTCTCTAAAAATGTTATCGGCAAAGTTAACTATGCTATTGTGTCTTGTTTCTATTAAACGGCTGGCAGATGTTAGAGCTCTAGATATATCTAACCGTCAGTTTACTCCTTCTGGGGTCATGTTCACTGTGGTTCGTCGAACCAAAACCAATTTATCCTCAGTTTTTTATCCTTACTTTCCTGACTATCCCAATCTATGTGTAGGACAATGTTTGAAAGTGTATGAATCAAAGACTGCAGATTTAAGATCCTCTTCTCATTCCCAATTATTAATTTCATTCAGGAAACCTCACTTCCCCGTTTCGACCGCTACTCTGGCCCGGTGGGTTCGTTGGTTGATGTCTTTGGTGGGCATAGATACTTCTATGTTTGGGGCTCACTCTTCCAGAGGGGCAATGGCTTCTAAGGCGTTTTGGACAGGCTCCCGTTTAGAAGACATTCTTAAATCTGCAGACTGGTCTAATGACACAGTATTCAAAGTTTTTTATTGTAAAACTATTGAAAATGTTTCTCTGAATATAACTAATATGCTTTAAACTCGCATAATAGGAGCCTCCGGTCTTGCCATAAAATGTAGATTTTCCTAGTATTATGACGGAAAGTCTTAATTTTATTAAAGACACGGAGGCGAGTATTATCCCTCCTCTTTCATTAACCTTGTTTTCTTTCCCACCCTTTATTCTAGCACCATTGGCCATCACTCAATCTGCCGCTTAAGTCTCCTCCTTCGGCCTGGATTTCTTCTCTGCAAACTTCCATGGCTCCGTTCAAAGCCGGTCTTCCCACAGGACTAATCTTCCGGGATCCGCCTTGGTTACCTTGGATTTTGAACTTTTGTTCGGATGTTTTGTCGTTTATTATGGCAATTTTTATTCTGTTCTCTATAGTTCCATTGTTTACTGTTAATTGACTCTCTCGCAAGAAAAGAGGGCTGGTCGCAGTCAAGTGATGTCATAATACCTTACTATGCATGTGATTGGTGTATACTGTTATGACTACTTTTTCTTTCCCATTGGCTGTTGTTGTTAGCCTTCTGGGAATTGTAGTATGTTTCTTGACTGCTGCTATTGAATTAAAGTAAGAAAAGAAACGCATAATACTCGCCTCCGTGTCTTTATTAAAATTAAGACTTTCCGTCATAATACTAGGAAAATCTACATTACCCATCACCGGAGCCACAGGGACACTCCTGTCAGCAGACACTGCACCTCCAGAACCAGCCGCATCGAATCCCTAGGGCGCTGGGTGATAAAACGATGTACTAAACAGCCCCTGTCAAAACGAAAAAACATAGCAAGAAAGAAGCCTCTACCAGGGTCGGATAGTTGCTCACACCACTCCGTTTTGGACAACTCAGTAGAATTAATTTCGATGTTTATGTAAGCAGATGACTGATCGATGTAGACCTATATATAACCTATCGGTCGAAGATGGAATCCGGTAGAGGCCACAATGGAGTCTCATCTTTCTGAGGGAGGTCAGTGTAGAGAACCGAGGAAGTGGAGATGAGGGATAACGAGACCTGATATTTACAGCACCACCAATCCTTACCGCTGATCTGAACGTGGGAAATCAAATAAAGGACATGATCATCCTCATTATCCGAATGGGTAACTCTAAAAACTGCAAACGGGCACAAAGCGGTAAAGAAATCCTTAACACCAGAGCGGCGAACTCTTAGGCTGTGAAATACAGAGCCCTGGAACACCGAAGAGAAGCCGATGATTCAAAAACATGGGATAAAAGGGCCTCGGAAGAACTAACCGGCTCGTTACTCTGTGGGAATTTAGATTTGGCGCCAACGTGTGAACTGCCTGACAGAACGCTGCCAAAGGTTAGATGAACAGCGATATGAATGCGGCTAGCATAGATGTAAAGAAATTGTAAGTACTTGAACAAAAGGCCTTCGCCCCAAGCAGGGAACAGCAAAATAGCTCCACCGGGAGCAAACTATATTTTCATTACGTGGAATGTCCCGCCCGCATTTTCCACATTCCAAAACGCATTAGGCCTCAATTTCTAATTCCTTGAGTGCGCTCAATGGAATGTCAATTTTTTTTCTGGAAAATTAATGCTCAACTTGAAATTAGTTATTAAAACGTAAACAGCCAGAGGATAGAGCATAAAGTCTGAACCTAAAAAAGGATGAAACCGATTGGAACGTGATAAGATCACCGCATTTAAAGCTTCCCAACGAGACCACTGACCACCCTCGAGGGCAGCGCCAACTTCTGCCTTCTACACTCCAAAGCACTGCACACCCCAAAACTAACAAAGCACGGCATAATCCAACTTTGCATAAACATGATCACATACCCTGAATACACTGAACAGAATAGAACACAACCAGTATAGCTCAAACTCGGAATAGCAAACATCAACGCCCCCTGCCGCCTACTACACAAACGAACATAATACAACCCAGGAAAGAAATATACAACACTAGTCCTACATGACTGCACATCACAGACAGCCTGAATAAATAACCTGACATCATCGCAAACCCGAACAAATCAACATACAAAATGTGTTGACATCCCCACATTTACAACATAATCACACTGATAAACGTTCCAGCCATGCCAGAACAGGGAAACGCCCTCAACGCCGACTCCTAAACAACGAAGTCCCGGTTAATGAAATCGGAACGCTTTCCTTAACCACGACTTCGTTGTTTTGTGCCTTAACCACGCATATACCGAATAACGCACATGCGTGGTTAAGGCACAAACAAGGGAGTCGGCTGAGGAGGACGAGGCGGCGACTCAGGTAAGTGGGGCGGGAGTTGGGGTTTTAGATTTTGGGGCGGGAGTTGGGGTTTTAGATTTTGGGGCAGGGGTTGGGGAATCGGGGTATTTTGTGGTGAGTGGGTCGGGGGGGTCGGGGTTTAAGGTATAGGGCTGGGGGGGTCGGGGTATTTTCTGGTTTGGGGGTGGGGGGGTCAGGGTTTAAGGTTTACGGCCCGGGATCGGGGTATTTTCTGGTAAGTGGGTCGGGGGGGGTCAGGGTTTAAGGTTTAGGGTGGGGGGGGGTCGGGTATTTTCTGGTTTGAGGGTGGGGGTGGGGGATCGGGGTTTAAGGTTTAGAGCCGGGGGTGGGGGGGTCGGGGTATTTTCTGGTTTGGGGGCAGGGTGTCAGAGTTTAAGGTTTAGGGCCGGGGGGGGGGTCGGGGTATTTTCTGGGTTGGGGGGTGGGGGGGATGGGGGTTTAGGGCGGGTGGTGGGGGGTTGGGGTATTTTCTGGTTTGGTGCGGGGGTCAGGGTTTAAGGTTTAGGGCGGGGGGGGTCGGGGGTATTGTCTGGTTTGGGGGGTGGGGGGGATGGGGTATTTTCTGGTTTGGGGCGGGGGTCGGGGTTTAAGGTTTAGGGCCGGGGGTGGGTCGGGGTATTTTCTGGTTTGGGGCTGGGGGCGGGGGTGGGGGGGTCGGGGTTTAAGGTTTAGAGGTGGGGGGGTCGGAGTATTTTCTGGTCTGGGGGCAGGGTGTCAGGGTTTAAGGTTTAGGGCCGGGGGAGGGGGGGGTCGGGGGTATTGTCTGGTTTGGGGGGTGGGGGGGATGGGGTATTTTCTGGTTTGGGGCGGGGGTCGGGGTTTAAGGTTTAGGGCCGGGGGTGGGTCGGGGTATTTTCTGGTTTGGGGCTGGGGGCGGGGGGGTCGGGGTTTAAGGTTTAGGGCCGGGGGTGAGGGGGGGGGTGAGGGGTATTTTCTGGTTTGGGGGGCGGGATTTTAGGTTTAGGGCCAGGGGTGGGGGGGTCGGGGTATTTTCTGGTTTGGGGGGCGGGATTTTAGGTTTAGGGCAGGGGTGGGGGTTGGGGTATTTTCTGGTTTGGGAAGGGGGGTCGGGGTTTAAGGTTTAGGGCCGGGGGTGGGGGTATTTTCTGGTTTGGGGGTGGGGGTGGGGGGGGGGGGGGTCGGGGTTTAAGGTTTAGGGCCGGGGGTGGGGGTATTTTCTGGTTTGGGGGGGTCGGGGTTTAAGGTTTAGGGCCGCGAGGGTGGGCGGGGGGGTCGGGGTATTTTCTGGTTTGGGGACGGGGGTTGGGGGGTCGGGGTTTATGGTTTAGGGCCGGGGGTGGGGGGGGGTCGGGGTATTTTCTGGTTTGGGAGGTGGGGGGGGATGACGGGGTTTTATGTTTAGGGCGGGGTGGGGGTCGGGGTATTTTCTGGTTTGGGGGCGGGGGTCGGGGTTTAAGGTTTAGGGCCGGGGATGATGGGGGTCAGGGAGGGGGGGGGGGACGCTTGCAGGAACAATGGATGCCTATCACTAATGCCTTTACCAGGAATGCCTTTACAACGAAAAATCGTTGTTTAGGCATTCGTGGTAAAGGCATTAGTGGTAACGAGGTCGTTGATCCGACCTAGTTGTTCAGGCACTCGTTGTTCCGGCAGGCGTCGTTCCGACATACATTCGCCAGACCATAGTAGCGCCCTGCGAATACGCACAACACAGCTCACCACAACTTCACACACCACTATCACGGCAGAAACTCGTCCATTGTTACTGGCCATAACACGGCACATCCCTGCAGACTCCAAAGCATCACAACCCGGGTCAGTTTCGCTCAGATCTTGGGGACTGGGCAACCATGATAAAAAAGGTCGCTAAAAAGAGACAAGCTCTCCGCCTACATAATCTCACCCGTGTCTCTGCATCACCAGACCTATCTGACAACAAATTACCTACTGTTACAAACGGTACCAGCATGAACAACGCACTTGACCAACCTCGAGCAGCACAACCCAAAGACAAGAGAACCAACCAGAGAAGTAGACCCTGCTCTGCATGTAACCCGAAAAGAACAACAAGCTCCCAGCATGCATGAAACGAAAGATGACAACAGCATCCTTTGGAGTATGCACTATACCAGTGGTAGTGGCAATCTACATAATTATCAAATAAAATGTTCTGGGACATGCTGAGTGAGTGGATTTCAGAAGAGCTGCTTATGGAAGAGTGTTGCTGAGGCTGCTAGTACTTTCTACTTCAGACTGAAAGATAGTAAAATTAGAAAGGCGGCCCACCCTAAGTAGGGCCCCACTGCAGTTCCAGAAGTATACCATCACGGAGTGCAGACATTGGATATCTAATTATTGTTGTACCGGGGACGCAAGCTTCCTTTCGCGCTCAAAAAATGGAGGATGCGTGCTGCTCGCTGGTCGGCATATGTTTTTTTTAATTGGACAGTGATACACTAAATAACAAAAGCAGAGGTTGCAAGCCCCTAACGAGGCTGTCGCTGCAACTGCCCTGATGGACACTCTCGCTCTACTCAAGCCTGGCTGAGGTACAACCAGAGACTACAGTCCAAATGCAAAGGTTAGCTGGTCTTCTTTCAAGTGATCACTGATGCATCCTGATGTTAAACTCGTACTTCATGTGGTGAAACTATTGCCCGGACAGCACTGTTGTGTGTTGAAGTGAAAAAATAGTGAATACTGCCACGCACAGATTGTACGCCATTGTACATCTTAACTTGTCATTTCTTGCTGCATAACTCAAGTCAATCCAGCTGCATGCTTTGTCCTCCATTGGCATATGATTCCAGTGGCCACAAATACACCACATGACCACGTTCAAAGACTATGGGCAGGGCTACTGGAACTATGGGATTGTATGGCTGTGGCGTTCTTCGCACAATAATAGATTTGCTGTATTTGCCACATAGTCCAGCATCTGCTGCATAATCTGCAGATTTTAACAAAAACAGTTGTTTCTGCCTTGGACAGTTCAGAAGTCTAAAGAAAAAAACGCAGTGACACTTGTTGCTGCGCAGAGGGAGGCCCTTTGCAAAGGTTGAGTGGTCACCATTATTTTGCTTATTGCTATATTTGGGTGTTAAACTAGTAGTGATGAAGTGCGACGATTGCCCAGACAGTGTAAAAATGACAAAATAATGAAGTAATACTATCTTAAAATGTGCTGCATTATGCCACATTATTTGCATTTTCTTGCCGCACAATTTACTCAACCATGCCACATAATTTGGTCCTCCCCTGCTGCATAATTTCAGTGGCCCCGACTTCTGGTTCCAGCTTCTTGGCCCGCACCCAAGCATGGTAAGAAATTACATGAACTAAAACTTGAGGAGCACAAATCGCATATATAGCTCATTTATTGATCAGAGGTTTGCTGAAAGATCTCAAGAGCTTCTATGCATTTACGGAAGAGACTGTGTCTGCTCAACAGGTGACATTTTATCATCTACCTGCTATAACAGAAAGAAACAGACATTTTCAATTATGTGTCATAGTAATTTTCGACTCTCAAAGCTGGCGTAGTTTAGAAACGTCCATCATTGTTCGTATCCAAACTCTAAGTACGCTACCCAACCAAAGGATGCTTTTTGTAATTAGCCTATTAAAACTCTTCTTTGAAAAAGGTAAAAATGTGATGGAAAGTGGACTTTAGGCAGAAAGTCTTACAGATGTGGCAGGTTATACTTATTGCGCCAACTGAGGTGGCCATCTGGTCGTTCAATTTAAGCCCCTACATAGATTTTGCTATTCAGCTTTTGCCACCATGAGATGGACTTGGTCTCAATGGGTAAATGTACTAAATGTGGAACATCAGAACCTTGCTTTTTCTTTTCTATGACAAAGGGGGATCCTTTCTTTAAAAAAAAAAACTATGTTTGAGCTGCAAATGAAAAAACTGGATAGTACCTTGGTCGCACACCTAGTTTTGTGTCCCCCACAATGGTGTACTTGAGCTGGCTCATAACAGGAGGTATTTAAAATGCATTGTCACTGGGGACTGGGGCTTTGATGGCAGAGTGGGACATCACCAAGCAAAGGAAGCTCCTCCTACACCCTCACGAATCAGACGGTCTGTGAGCAGGAGTAATGTACTATTGTAACGTAAGGGGAGAGCATTGCTGCAATGAGTTTGGCTCTGTAATGCTAGATTGGAGTTGTATGACTTGGTGCACGTGCCACTTGATGCCAGATTGCCTAATGGAGGCGGTGAAAGCCCGAGCTTGCATGCATGGTTGGGTGGGGTGGATGGCAGCGGAGTGGCCTGTGGGGTAGCAGTGGTGCTGTGCTTGATGTTCTGACAGTGCTCTGATCTTTTCACTGTGACTGGATGCTATGTGTATGCAAGCGTGTGTCATAATGAAGAGAGAGGTGGTTAGAGAAGCATTTTTTTAAATAAACTGAAAACATACCCCACTGGTACTACCCTCTGTTAGGTACAATGTAGTGCTGTGTTGGCCTTGTCCAAGTTGGCTCGAGCTGGAGCAAGCAAGCCTGGTTCCTCTATTCGATTTGGTGCCAGGCAGGATTCCATGAATGCGTGTCCGATGTTTTGGAGGTAGAGCATGAATGTGTGATTGCACCTTCCGATATCTTGCCTAATCCCATTTGGCACAAGCTGGAGCATGCTTGTGCAGTTTTGTCTGAATGAACGTGGAATCATCCAGAACCAGTGCGCAGAATCATATATCAACACACCAGGTTACTGCGACTGAGGAGATGCAATATCTGTGCAAGAGAATCATGCAACAAGTTATAGCTGATAATTTCCGCACAACCCCAGGATTAATTTGGCACGGTGTGCAGGAGTGCACAAGAAAAAAATCAAGTGGGAAGTTCAATAGGGGAGGCCAGGTTTTTACTGCTTCCCATAATGCGTGTTTTGGCTTCATGAAGCACGACTTAACGCCAGAAGACTGGCTAGTTAGCTCGAGACAAAGGTCACCTAATGGACCAAGTGAATGAGTTATTCACACTCAATACTGTATCAGCACCGAAGCCGCCGAGCTGCAGCTAACCTAGACGTAGGACTACAGAGACGGTCTGTGACTGTCCTCGTTCACATTCCTGTGATGATCCAAAGCGCTGGGGGTGAATAGAGAAATCTGCGCTAATTAGCTAATGTTTGTGAACCCAGAGATGATAACTAGCACAGATGCTTTATAAAAAGCTTCCCCTCCTTGACTGAGCCAGTGGAGCGCTGTGGTTGCAGAGGGGGCCGATGCTGTTGAGCGCCAGATGTACGACGCAGAAGCTGAATTATTCTGCCTAGCTACTTGGGTCAGTTACTATTTGCAAGGCTAGTCGTTGTGAAGTCCAGACGGGAGAGTAGTCTGGCTGCTGCACTCTTGAGCCACTGGAGACGGCAGAGGTAAAACAGGCACCACTTAAAGATGCCATTGAAGAGTGGTAACAAACAATGCTTGCCTGCACTCACCGAGGTAATCCAACTAAAGGGAAAAAGGAATAGGCACCCCACAGGTCTAAGAGTGTGGAATGAGGACTGGACGGTCTTGTTAGCGTGAGGGACGAGTGAGAGCTAGCTGCCCAAGGAGAGTGTAGGCACCTCTAGTAAATGTGCAAATGAGTTCAGATTGCATTACACAGGGTTTAAAATTGCAAGCTTTCTTCCAATCTGACTGGCAACTGGGATGGGTCGGGGCACAGTGGTTGGAGTCTGTTGATTCTCCAGCTTTAGAATGATCCCGGTGTCGTTGGTGGGACGGTAATAAAAGAGGTTGAAGGTCTTGATAAGGTAATGGAGGGAAGCAACGTTGCTCCAGAATAGTTGGAGTACGATGTCGGTGCACTGAGCGGTGCCCTCTTCAATGCTGAGTTTGTAGAGCGAGTGGGATATGATCCGTAGTCTTCCTGTGAGGAAAAATCAGCCCCACTTCCCGGTGGTCCCAGAATCCCAAGGTCCTTGAGACTGTCCAGGAAGGTCGTATGATGGACTCTAGGTCACACTCTATTAGTAGGTTATGTGGATCTCTCATATAGTTTTTTTTTTCATTCAACGATGTAGTACTGCTGTAGTTGTCCCAAAAAGAACAAAACTATCTTCTTTAAAAAAAAACATCTGTCCAATGAACATGCAATCACTGAGATCTGCTGAAACATGGATCTGATTTCTGAGATTGACCATGTCCAGAGAACATGCAGCCTGCACATATAACTGACCAAAGGATACATACATTCAATATTAATTCTGTCCAAACATCTTCCTAATTTCTTCATTTAAAACTGCCCAGTGCCTACGTAGCTTCAGATAGCAACTCTATCCAAAGAAGAGGACGTTGGTGACATTAACTCTGAAAAATAAAAGTGTGGTTTGTAAGAAGACACACGTGTTTTCCCATTTGTACGTGCAGCTTCTGGAATCAAATCCGCACAATGAATATACAGTCAGTTCTTTTTTTAACAACCAATGAATATGCAGCTTGGCAGATTTCGTCTATCCAGTGAATATGAAATATCTGACACTTAATCCTACCAATGAATATACAATTTGAGGACTTTAGTTTGTGTCCCACTGAACACCGAGTTTCTCGGATGAGTTCTGTTTAGAGCTTTAGGTTTTTTCATTGTCAGGTGGAAAATTACATGTGGTTGATAAGGCATCCTTGAATGAGGCTCTCAGCATCCAAGACCCTGTATCCCCAATTTGACATCCATCCACAGGGGGCTTGAAGGCAGTGTTTTCAAGATGCACCATCCACCGGAAGGGTTGCTGGTGCCGCTACACAGCACCTACGTAAGATGATGCCTCCATGTAGCAGCTAGTTGTATGTAGCTTTGCTTTTCCAATCTCCCCTGCACATATGATGCCTTCCATGTAGCACCTTTGAGAAGGGGGATTGGAGCTCCTCTCCCCAACCCTGCACACAGTCATTACTATGCCAAGACGAATTTGGCTGCAAACATGACCTCTTCCACGTGTCGTCTCTCTGTAGTAGAGCGCGAGTGGTAGTATGGAGGACTTGGCAACCTACCAAGCTAATCCCCTATGCACCAATCAATGCATCATCTGTCTACAGGGAATTTGATGCCCCTGCAGAAATATATTCACCTAGTGCAACTTAAGGGGACAAACTCCCGTGCAGACAGTGATCCACACACGTAGGAATCCACGGTTCCAGGGACTATGGATAAAGTCACTTTTCAGTGGGCTTCTCATTTACTCTAACTAGGCCAGATTTGGACATTTCTGTGTTTGTTTTTTATTTATTTCTGTGTACACTAGGAACTGAATGTTTTGTCTACACCGTCCGTTAGTACTGGCCATGCCGATAATTCCCAGAGTCAAGCCTGGAAGAGACCCATTCTTCGCAGTGCCACGACCATCATCATCAGTCTTGAAGAAAGACCCTGAAACTCAAGGCTTTGCATTCAAGGAGTTCATAGACTGAGGCCTAGCCTCATTTGAGATTGTTTCAAGTCCTACCCTGTTAGCCGGTCATGTCTTCTCCATGAAGGGGCTTCAATAAGTGCAACACATACAGCTGGGCATTGCAAGAGGACTAGCTAGCTCAGGCCCCATTACAATATGAGTGAAGTCCATGGGTGTGCATGATGGAGTCTGCGAAGAAGTAACAGCCCATGTCTAGGATAGAAAAGGTCCACCGGAACATTGTTCTTGCTATTTAAAATATGTAAAGGACTAGTTTATGTGTTGTATTGGTGTTTATCAAGCACTTCCCTTGCCCCTTGTGAGGCCCAATACATGTTTAGATCTTAATTAAGACACTTCGCATGTTCGTAGGCACTATCAGTTCTTGTAGAGGGAGAAGTTGAGGACCAACACTTGCTCCCTCATTCCTATCCTATTCTCATCTCCTCTGCTCCACTCTCTTGCTTGCACCACTGCTTTGAACTAGCCTATGCAAGGTGTTAAGCACTATACAGGGCCTGACATGACACATTAAGACAAAGCGCTTAGGTCTGTATGATGGTTACGGTTTTTGGATGGTGATCCACGCGGGCAGTGCACTTTTCTTAATGAAGTGACCGAAAGGACAAATGCGTGCTTTATAAAACTGGCCCATAAATAAACCACTCATGTGTTGATAAAAACCAAGGATGCAGAGACTCTCCACCACATGCGTTACCCATCTGCAAGACGCTTATGCACATGCAAGGTAACTTTTTTTTTTTTTAAACAGGATAAGCAGATGGCAATGTCTCCTTGGTGTGTCTAAATATGGAGAGAGGATAGTATTTTTGTGGTCACTAGCCCATTCCAAACAAATCAAGGCCACTGCTGAATCCACTGCCTCTGAAGTCCAGTACACAAGTCACATCCTGGTGCACTTCTGTAGGATGGATCAAGGGAGCCCCTTTTTAGTTTTGGCTTGCAGGATGTATCTGTAATAGGTGTGGGCAATTAATTCTGCTCCGCCAGCGGAGTTCGCGGAATTTTGGCCACTCTGCATTACGCTAGCAATGTGGCGCTCCGGCCAAATTTTAACTGCCACATGTTTGTGTTTTTTTTCTCACGCACGGCTCACCAACTGTAAGTTGCCAAATGAGAATTGATGACCCATAGAGCGATTTTCAGGCGCTATGCGGGCACCCAGCAAGATTTTCTTACCACGGGCACTCCCGACTGTTCACATTGAGAAAGCTGCTGCTAGAGTAGAGAATCTACTTGAATGGCAGCAACACCCTCTGGCATGTCGCGTGGTGTTGTATGTGCTGATTTCAGGAACAGAACAAGCTCCCAGGGCTAAAAATCAGAGTGAGCAGCACAACGTATTGCTTTCCGCCCATTCCTGAAACTCCACAGAATCTTGTGGCGTTTTCATGTAAATTCTGCCCAACCTTAATTTGTCCCAGTTCTTTAAAATTCACATAGTGTAGGTTTTGGCTCCACCCAGTTGTGTAACTCCATCTTCCAAGAAGTGCCTCCATCAAAATGCATGAGGGACTATTTTACATCCAAAAAGTACACTAAAACATCACGCTATTTGTCATATTCAATACTTTATCTTCTAAGTGCATTCTATACTGAAGGCAATCCTTTTGTTTGCTATTTTTCCTATCGCTATTATCCCCTTTGTTGGCAAAGCTGATAGGGCAGGTGTTAAAGTGGTAAACTGTATTGAGCATGTAACACATATAAACAACATTTGTAAATGCCTTTGTAAATGTGCTTTGGCACATAAAACTTGGTTTTGACCATGCTTGATCTTCTTGCGGTCACAAACATAATGATGCTGCCGGTATGTACTCTCCTAATATCTAAGTAGGGTTTACTTTGGCACCTTGCTAATTCTTGTGTATCTGATTGCAGACTAGTGTAATATAATCAGAATAAAAATTGCGGTTTACCTGCACGGTTTTGTTAAATAATTAAAGGGTGGGTACAATGCGAAAGTTGAAACCCAGCCTATTTAGATATTAGATTGTACAGTGAACACTGAACACGCTCAGCACATGCTAAGAAATAACGTGTGTTAAAAACACTCCGAATAACAGATTGCATAAGAAGGTATATATGCAGCGTTAAAGACCCCACCACTGGGGCAGCTAAAATGCCTATGTTTCAAGCAACATTTCATGCCCAGTAATTAGGTGAGGGGTGCACGCACAGGTAATAATTGAAATAAAACAGACACCACAAAACCATTTTAAAATGGCCTCTAAGTGCAGTACAAAAGTCTCTAAGCGATGATGAGATACTGTTTTGTGGCCAGGGCAGCCTATTAGCAAAGAGGAGCAGCTGGAACCAGGTCTTGGGGTGATATTGAGCACCCCTGGTCCAATATGGGCAGTTTTGGAACCTCGAGAGATGAGCTGTTGAGGGCGGGAAGCATGCAGCCAACAAACTGGTTGTACACCTTGAAGGAAAAGACGCAACGGTGCTCGACCGAGAGCTCCGCTCAGACTGCAACATCACCGGCACAGAGATGGAGGGGGGGTTCACGCCACCTTTGGGGGAAAGGGTTTACAGCAATGCCTAGTGTCGCAGAGAACGCGTGTTTTGGCTTCCTGGAGCACGGCTTAACGCCAGAAGACTAGTTAGGTCGAGACAAAGGTCACCTAATGGACCAAGGTAATGAGTTATTCGCACTCAACGCTGTATCAGCACCGAAGCCGCCGAACTGCAGCTAACCTAGATTTAGGGCTGCGGAGGCGGGTTCAGCGGGGACACCGGAATGCCATTCTCAGTACAAGACGCCCAAAGAATGGAAGATACGCCATAAACGTGATATTGTAGGCCCACAGGGGGCTCTCAAAAGAGCGCTACAAAGAACTTTGTAACCCATAAGGTTCAGCTGGTCTCCTGACAACAGGAGGAATTGGCTTTCAAACGTGCTCTGTTTCTGGGGAGAAGCAGCTCAAGAAATGTACGTGCCCTCGGCCCCACTTTTAAAATATCAAGCACCAGATTTAAATGTAGTACGGAATTAAATTTGATTAGTGGCTCTGGCTTGGTTTTCAGGCTGAGCGTCAGTTACCAAATTTTAGCACAGCGCCAGATCACACTTAGGTTGATCCACCCTAGCTCGCTGTCGAGGATGAATAAACTCGCAGCAGTTCCCCTTAAACAACAACAACTGCCCGTGTTGCTGATGTGACGCACAATAGTTAACATCTATGGTGTGGGTTAGAATAAATTAGGCTTGACGTGGAAAATGTAAGAAACATCGTTGTAAAAACGTAGATTTAAAAAAAATATCTTGATATTTTCAAAAGTGTCAGACTACCCTAAATGAAACAAAAACGTCTGCGGGCCAGAAAACACCTCAGTTTAGAATGAAGCGGACAAAATAACAAGTGCAGAACGCAACCAGGGGACAAGTGTCATAAACCCACCAGAGGAACAACAACTATAGTCAGCTCAAAATGGCTGATTTATCATGAAAACACCACTAGTGTCAGTGGTATAGCCAGTACGTCATGAAGATTCGTCAAAGGAAAGACATTCTTACACCCCCCCCCCAACAAAAAAAACGCTGTTCGAGTTATAAAATACAATAATTAGGGTTGAGGCACCTTGGGCCTCTGGACCACGGTGCCACCGCACCAATGGTGTGTTAAAAATGACTTGTGCAGATAGACACAGCCCCACAGAGTCCTGCACACGGGCTCTGTGCGAGGGTGCACATCGGGTAACCGGCTGACACGCTGCCGTACACGGTGCAGCTATACCTGGGGCCTCGCTGTGCTCTTGCAGCAGTCAATGCAATGTCTGTCTCCGGCTCTTCTGCGCTCACCTGGTCTCCGCCAGCAGCCTCAGTCCTGGTCAGCGAGTCCCAGGCCCATTCCTTCTCCCGCTCACTGCACCTCTATCCTGCTCCCAGTGAGTGACTAGTTGTTTGCACACAGTAAGCAGCTGGCTGCAGTCACCCTGTATCCAGGACAGCAGCGGAGTCTCCCCGGAGCTCTGACTGCCCCAGCACGCCCCCGGCCCCGACAGGGCCTTTTAAAAGCCATCTGTCCACGGCCCCCAGCCCCGACCGCTCACGGATCTCAGCAGTGAGTCTGAAGGCTCGCCCATCAGAGAGGAGTCGGTTTAACAGCCACAATGCCAGCCCTGACCACCCTCAGGGCAGGGCCCCAGGCTCTGCATTCTGGGGGTCTTAAGGTTTTCAATGCTAAGGCGAGCAATCCATTTCAATGGGCACAGGACAACTGTGGTTCTGCCAAGGTGACAGAACTTCAGTCTCCTCCCTCCTCCCCCAAAATGGGCCAATGACTGAACAGAGGTCCAGGGAAGTGACCTCACGGAATGTAGGTGTGCCTAGATATCAAACGAAGTCCTGTACGAGCATTGACCACGCACATAGCTGTCGCCTTTGGGACCTATTGGTTTTGTCTATGGTTTTTAGTGGTGCACGACTTTAAGTTACACTCATCATCAAATGTTTCTTGCAGTCCTAGAGTTTTCCAACACCAATGAACACTACAACAAGACCTATGACACCCCAAGATCTCCTTTAGGGGGCTAAATCTACAGTTATTCTGCCTTGCTCCAAAGGCAAATTCAACTCAGCACCCATAAAAAGGAACTTTAGATTCACGCTTACTCAAATTGCCCACACAAAGTAAAGAAAGTAGTCCAAACAAGCTAGCAACTAAAGTCTTATCCAAGGAGAAGGAAAGACCAACATTCAATGCCATAACTTCTAAGCTACCACAAACACAGTGGTATGGGCCAGCTATCAACAACAGATTACTGAATTAGGGAAAACTAGAGTCTGTCTGCACAGAATTCAGAGTCAAAAGGAAGATCAGTGACCAAATTAAACAAGCCTATGCGAGAGATATTGGCTTTGGCAATGTGTTTTCGCTATGATGTAGGCCACTGTGGCTGCTGTTCAGCATGGCGAAAGGTTTGCAGCATGGGGTGAGGTGGGTTTGTGTAGATTAAAGGGAGGTAGCTTGGGGTAGAGTGGTATGGGGTGGACTGGAGTAGAGTGGGGAGATGTAGATTGGAGTAGAGTGGAGAGGAGTATATTGGGACAAAATTAAATGGAGTACTGTAGGGTAGACTGGGGTAGATTGCAGTGGAATAGACTGAAGTAGAGTGAGGCTGTGGCATAACAAAGCCCCCCGCAGATACTGGTGTGAAGTGGAGTGGGTTAGCTTGGGTTGGAGTAGAGTGCAGTAGACTGGTTTATAGTGTGGTGGAGTGGGGTAGATTGGGGAAGAGTGGAGTGGGATGGCTTGAATGGAATGTGGTAGCTTGGAGTGGAGTGGGGCAGATTAGGGTGGGGTGGAGGGGGGCATAATGGAGTGGTGTGGGGTAGACTGGGTGGATTAGAGTAGGGTAGACTGGAATTATAGTAGAGTAGATTGGAGTAGAGTGGAGTAGAGTGGGGTAGATTGGACTGGAGTGGAGTAGACCATTGTAGATTTGAGTGGGCTGGGGTAGACTGGAATGGAGTGGGGTAGAGTGGAGTGAGGTAGAGTGGGATGGGTAGACTGGAGAGGGATGGGGTAGATTGGAGTGAGCTATACTGGAGTTGAGTGGGGTATATTTGTTCAGAGTGGGGTAGATTGGGATAGATTACAGTGGAGTGGGGTAGAGTAGAGTGAGGTAGAGTGGGATGGGTAGATTGGAGTGGGGTGTAGTGGGATGCGGTAGACTGGAGTGGAGTGCATTGGGGTAGACTGTAATTAGAGCTGAGTGGAGTGGGGTAGATTAGGGTGGCGTGGGGTAGATTAAGGTGGAGTGGGGAAGGTTGGAATGGGGTAGATTACACTGGATTAAAGTAGGGTAGATTAGAATAGAGTGGGGTAGACTAGGAGAGACTAGAGTGGGATAGTTCATAGTATATTGGAATGGAGTGGGGTAGATTCTAGTGGGTAGATTGGGATGGGTGAGATAGATTGGAGCAGAGTAAAATGAGTGGATTAGATTTGGGTAGATTGGAATGGAGTGGGTTCATTGGGGGAGAGTGGAGTGGGGTAGACTGGGATAGATTGCAGTGGGATACATTGTGGTAGAGTGGATGAGTGGGGCAGATCTGGATAGACTGGAGTAGGACAGATTTGGGGTGGAGGGAGAAGGGTAGAGTGGAGTGGTGTTGGATAGATTGGAGTGAGTTTGAAATTGAGTGGGGTAGAGTGGAATAGATTTGCGTGGAGTGGGATAAATTAGAGTGGGGTGGAGTGGGTAGAATCAAGTGGGGTAGATTGGGTGCATTAGAGTGGGGGTAGACTGGGTGCATTAGAGTGGGGGTAGATTGGAATCTAGTGGGGTAGACTAGGGTAGGGTAGAGTGGAGTGGGGTAGATTGGAGTGGGATGGATTTTGGTACAGTGGAGTCGATTGGAGTGGGTAGATTTGCATGGGGTAGATTAGGGTAGATTGGGGTGGTGTGGGGTAGACTGGAATGGGCTAGTGACAGAGTGGAAGTGGTTCAATTGGTGCGGAGTGGGTTAGATTGAAGTGGGGTGGGGTAGATTTGAGTGGAGTGGGGTAGACTGGAGTGAAGAGGCCTAGAATGGAGTAGAGTAGGGGAGACTAGGGTAGAGTGGGGTGGGGTATGTTGCAGTGGAGTAGGGTAGAATGGGGGTAGAGTGCAGAGGGGAGTAGAGTAAGGTAGATTTGAGAGGACTGAGGTAGACTGGAGCGGAATGGGGCAGATTGTGATAAGACTGGAGTGGGATAAACTGAGACAGATTGGAGTGCGGTAGACTGGAGTTGAGTGATGTAGATCGGATTGAAGAGCAGTAGATTAGAGTTGGGTAGATTGGTGTGGTAGAATGGAGTGAGGTACACTGAGTTGGGGTGGATTGGGGTGGACTGAACCAGAGTGGGGTAAATCAGAGTGGGGTAAATTAGGGTGGAGTGTGGTAGAATGGTATGGGGTACAATGGAGTGAAGTGGAATGGGGTAGCTTGGGATGGAGTGAAATGTGGTAGATTAGCATTTAGTGTGGTGGAGTTGGGTAGACTGGGAAGAGTGGGGTGAGTGGGCAGATTAGGATTGAGTGAAGTAGATTGGACTGGAGTTGGGTAGATTGGAGTGGGGTAGATTGGATGTATTTACAGTGGGGTAGATTGGACTGAAGTGGGGTAGACTGTGATAGATTGCAGTCATATAGATTGGAGTTGGCTAGTTTGCAGTGGGGTAGTTTGAGGTAGATTGCAGTGGAGTGTGGCAGACTGGAGTGTAGTGGAGCATAAGGTGGTGGATTCAAGTGGGGTAGAGAGTGATTGGAGAAGAGTGTGACTGGAGTAGATTGGAGTAGAGTTGGACAGATTAAGTGGAGTGTTGTAGAGTGGGGAAGATAGGGTTGGACTGGAGTAGAGTTCAGTGGACTGTGGTAGGGTGGAGCCAGGTAGACTGAGTGGGGTAGACTAGAGTGGGACAGTTTGGAGTGGGGTAGATTAGGGTGGAGAGGGGTAGATTAAGGTTGGAGTGGGGTAGACTGGACTGCGATAGATAAGAGTGGATTAGAGTAGATTAGAATGGATTGGGATAAACTGGGATACATTGAAGTGGGATAGTTTGGAGTAGGGTGGTTCGTGGAAGAGTGGAGTGAGGCAGACTGGTGTGGGGTAGAATGGGGTAGACTGGGAAGGGGTTAGGTAGATTGGAGTGGGTTAGACTGGGGTAGAGTGAGGTAGATTAGAGCGTGGTAGATTAGGGCGAGGTGGAGGGAGGGGGGTAGCGTGGCATGGGGTAGACTGAGTGAAGTGGGGTGGATTAGAGTTGGGTACAGTGGAAGTGAGTGGGTAGATTGGGAGAGAGTGGAGCGGGTTAGACTCTAGTGGGAGAGACTGTGGTAGATTGGATGAGTGGGGTAGTGTGGAGCAGGGTTGATTGGTGTGGAGTGTGATAGGGTAGAGTGGAGTGTTGTTAGATTGAGTGGGGACTGGAACTGAGTGGGGTAGATTGAGAAAGATTGGAGTGGGGTAGACTGGGAAAGAATGGAGTGGGGTGGATCAGGATAGAGTGGAATGAGGTAGATTGGAGTGGAGTGGGGGAGAGTGGAATGAGGAAGATGTGGGTTGATTTCGGTGGCGTGGAGTGGGGTAGATTAGAGTGATGTGGGGTAGAGTGGAGTGGGATTGATTTGAGTGTGGTAGATTGGGTGGGTTGGAGTAGAGTAGATTGGAATGTAGTGGGGTAGATTGGAGTGGGATAGAGGGGGTAGATTTAAGTGGGATAGATTGGAATTAGGTAGATTGGAGTGGGGTAGAGTGGAGTGGGGTAGAGTGGAGTGGGGTAGAGTGGAGTGGCGTAGACTGGGGTGGGGTAGATTGGAGTGGGGTGGAGTAGACTGGAGCGTGGTAGACCGGAGTGGGGGGTTGATTAAAGTAGGGTAGATTGGGGTGGGGTAGATCGGAGTTCGATAGTGGGATGGAGTGGGGTGAGTGGATTTGATTGGATTAGATTGAATTGGAATATGGTAGACTGGAGTGGAAATGGTAGATTGGGCTACAGGAGTGGAGTGGGGTAAATTGGGGAGGAGTGCAATAGATTATGGAGGAGTGGGGTAGATTGGGGTAGAGTGGAAACTGGAGTGGAGTGAGGTACACTGGAGTGGAGGGAGGTAATTTGGAGTGGACTGGGCTGGAGTGGAGTAGGGTAGATTGTGACAGACTTGAGTGGGGTAGACTGAGCTAGATTGGAATGGGGTAGAGTTGAGTATATTTGAGGAGTGGGGTACAGTGGAGTATATTGGAGTGGAGGATGGAGTGGGGGCAAATTAGGATAGAATGGGGTAGACTAGACTGGGGTAGATTGGAGTGGAGAGGCCTAAATTGGACTGGGGAGGAGTGGAGTCGGGTAGATTATAGTGGAGTCGGGTAGATTAGGGTGGAGAGTGGTAGATTACGGTGGAGTGCCGTAGATGAGAGTGGATTAGATTAGAGTAGAATGGAGTGGAGTAGACTGGGATAGATTGGAGTGGGATACTTTGTGGAAGAGTGGAGTGGGGTAGAGTGGAGTTAAGTAAATTGGAGTGGAGTGTTCTGAATTGGGGTAGAGTTGAGTGGAGTGTGGTAGGTTGGGGTCAGGTAGATTGGAGTTGAGTGGGGTAGATTAAGGTGGAGTGGGGTAGACTGGAGAGCAGTAGATGAGAGTGCATTAGAGTAGAGTACATTAGAATGGAGTGGAGTAGACTGAGATAGATTGGAGTGGGGTAGTTTGTGGCAAATTGGAGTGGGTTAGAGTGGAGTGTGGTGAATGGGGTAGACTGGAGTGGGGTGGAGTAGACTGGATGGGGTAGACTGGAGTGGGTTAGACTGGTTTAGCGAGGTAGATTGGGGTGGAGTGGGGTAGATTGAGTGGAGTAGGGGTAGAGTGGAGTAGACTGGAGTGGAGTATATTAGGTGGATTAGAGCTGGGTAGATTGGAATGGAGCGGGTAGATCGGGGGAGTGGAGTGAGGCAGACTGGGTACATTGTAGTGGGATAGCTTGTGGTGGAGGGGATGAGTGGGGTAGATTTGGATAGAGTGGAGTAGAGTAGATTGGGGTGGAGTTGGATAGATTTAGTGGAGAATGGAACTGGGTAGGGTAGATTGGGAAAGAGTGTAGAGGAGTGGGGTAGATTGGAGTGGAGTTGATTTGGGTGGCATGGAATGGGGTAGATTAGAGTGGAGTGGGGCAGACTGCAGTGCAGTAGATTGGGTGGATTAGAATAGAGTAGATTGCAACATAGTGGGTTAATTGGTATAGGATAGAGAGGGTAGATTGGAGTTGGGTAGATTGAAGTGAGGTAGTTTGGAGTGTGGTTGAGTGGGGTGGATTGAGTGGGGTAGAGTGAGGTAGATTGGTGTAGCTTGGAGTGGGATAGATTGTGGTAAGTGTGGGGTAGATTGCAGTAGAGTAGACTGGGGTGGGGGTGGAGTGATGTGGAATTGGTTTGATTTGGATGGAGTAGGTCAGATTGAAGTGGAGAGTGGTAGATTGGAGTGGAGGGGTAGATTGGACTACAGTGGAGTGGAGTATGGTAGATTGGGGAGGAGTGGGGTAGAATGCAGAGGAGTGGGGTAGATTGGGGTAGAGTGGAATGGGGTAGATTGGCACAGGGAGTGGAATGAGGCAGATTGGAGTGGACTGAGGTAAACTGGAATGGTGCAGGGTAGATTGTGGAAAACATGAGTGGGGTAGAGTGGAGTAGGGTAAAATGGAATGGGATGGGATGGGATAGACTGAACTGTGGTAGATTGGGGTGGAGTGGGGTAGATTGGGGTGGAGTGGGGTAGACTGAAGTGGAGTTCGGTAGACTGGATTGGAGAGTGGTTAGTGGAATAGACTGGAATGGAGTGGGGTAGACAGGGGTGGAGTGGGTTGGTTTAGGATAGATTGGAGTGACGTAGATTGGAGTGGACTGAAGTGGAGTGGGGTATGTTGGGTTAGACTGGAGCGGAGTGGGGCATATTCGAGTGGAGTAGCCTGGGATAGAGTGGATTGGGGTGGGGTTCTTTGGGCTAGTTTGAGTGCAGTAGATTGTAGTAGAGACGGGTAGATTGGATTGGGGTCGATTGGAGTTAGAGTGGAGTGGGGCAGATTGCGGTAGAATGGAGTAGAGGGTGGTAGACTGAAGTGAGGTGGGGTAGACTGGAGTGGGGTGAATTGAGGGAAGGTGGAGTGGAATAAACTGGAGTGGGGCAGGGTAGACTGGAGTTGAGTGGGGTAGATTAGAGTGGGGTGGGTTCAGATGGACTGGGGTAGATTGGTTCAGATTGGAGTGGAGCAGGGTAGACTGAAGTGGAATGGGGTAGGTTCGGGTAAATTCAGTGGAGTAGACTGGAGTGGAGTAAACTGAAATGGAGCAGTGTAGCCTGGGTGGAGTAGAATGGAGTACACTGAAGTGAAGTTGAGTGGAGCAGACTGGGGTAGACTGGATTGGAGTGGGGTAAGTGGTGTGGAGGGGCGTAGAGTAGAGAGGCATGTTGTGTCGTGGAGTGAGTGGCATAGTGGAGTGATGTGTCATAGGGTGTCAATGCGGATGGGTGAAGAGTGGAGTGGCATGTAGTAGAGTGGCGTGGCATAGAATGGAAGGCACGGAGTGCAGTGCTGCAATGTGGAGTATGCATGGTGTGGTAGTGCACTGCCATTACAAACAACCCATTTTCAAGTGAAATAACCATGACATTGCAGAGATAGAGTTTTACTGTACACAAACGATAATGTGTGGAATTGTCATCACCTAATGAACTGATGTGTTTTGATCATATTCAAATACTTGTTTCCACAAAAAGTACTATATTTGTATTTCAGTAAGTCTGATATGTTCTGAAATATCAGAACAGTTCATTTTTGTTGTGTGCCAGAAAACAAAGAACATCCTACACCCTCTTCTGTCACATGGCTACTCAGCAGGATTGCCATGTATTTATCTCACTTTGAAGTCAGAGGAAAAAAGTAAACAACAAGCTCCCTAGAAGTCAGAGCTTGATATTTGGCTTGTCTTTTAATAACAGGAAATGAGACAAGATAAAAAACAGATTTAAAGACCTGTTTACAGAAAACGTGTACTCGGAAGGATACAGAAAATGAGGTATGCTTTTGAGAGGGGCGAACTCAAGCTTAGCAACCTAAAGCAAAAAAAGCAAGGAAATAGAATGCAAGCAAATATGAGTTACAAATCACAAAGCCAATAGAAAGCAATGGGTTTAATGCATCCCCAGCGAAGCTTTCCGAATCTCCACAATAAGTCATAAGTAAATGAGACATCTTCACTGTCTGGTCAGCTTTGCCCAAAAAAACTGGCATAAAATAGCTCCAGAAGTCACTGGCGACCAATTTAAGCAGGCATTCAAAAGAAATTGGTTTAAGTTGCCATTAGTGCATTAGGAGTCTTGCCTCAGTCTACCTAAAAAAATCTTTTACTATAAATTAGAAAACGCCCTTGAATTGGACTGGCATGACCTGCTGAACACCCCTCAGCCGTCGCTTACCATCAAAGTGTGCACAGAGATTCTCTCTGACTTGTCTTGTGTTCTTCTCTGGATGTTTACAGGACCAAATAAATTGAAGAGCTGCAGCAATTACGTTTACACTGAACCACTGAAAGAAAAAAGAAAAGAAAAAATGAATGGACCTCAAACAGCATCATTATGTTCCAATAAACAAATTACACCCTGGCTTATGTCATGGAGTGAAGGAACAAAGCCATGCTATGAGAAGAAATATGCTTGTCACTGCAGCTTTGGTTCCAAAAACTGAGAAGCATGATCTCAAATCAAGAACAAGTATTGGCAAAGCCAATAAGTCTTGGCTATGCAAGAGCTACAGCTTTGCCAATGTATTTTAACCATGTTGTACACCAGTGTGGCTGCTGTTCAGCTTGTTTAAAGGTTTGTGGTGTAGAGGAGAGTGGTGTGGAGTAGGGCGGTGTACAGTAGAGTGGCACTGAGAGGGGGCATTCTATGGAGTGCAGTGTTGCAGAGTGGAATAGGTTGTCACAGAGTGGAGTGTTGCAGAGTGGAGTGTCAGAGCAGAATGTTGTAGAGTGGAATGTAAAAGAGTAGAGTGGAGTGTTGTGGATTAGAATGGAGAGTTGTGGAGCAGAGTGGAGTGGCATAGCGTTGAGTAAAGTATAGTGACATGGAGCGGTATGGAGCAGCCTAGAGTGCAGTGGCATAGCATACAGTGGATTAAGTGTCAGAGTGGAGTGGTTCAGAGTAGATTGGTGTGGCGTACAGTGACAGAGTGGAGTGGTATTGAGCAAGATAGAGGTGGCCTAAAGTGTCGCAGAGTGGAGTGTCACAGAGCAGAGTGTGTGGCATGGAATGGCAGAGTACAGTGGAATAGAGTAGAGTTTTGTAGAGTGAAGTGGTGTGGAGTGGCACAGAGTGAAGTGATGTAGAGTGGAGTGGTGTAGACAGGAGTGGAGTAGAGTGGTGAAGTGTGTCTTGGAGTAGACTGTTAAGGCAGAGAGCGTCGTAGAGTGAAGTATGCATGGTGTAGTAGTACACTGCCTTTACAGACAACACATTTTCAGTTGAAATTATCATTACATTTGCACAGACATACAGTTTTACTGATAAAACTATACAGCGGACAAGGAATGTATGGAAATTGCATCACCACATGTATTTATTTTTTCAGATTATATTAAAATGTTTTTTACACCACACTTCAGAATTACAAAATAAAGTGTTTCATTTGTGGTTTCCTAATTCGGATATATTCAGGAATATTGACACCGTTCATTTACAGAGAATGAAATTGTGTTTTGTGCTAGAACAAAACAACATCCTACAGACTTTCCTCTCACATGGGTACTCAGCAGGATTGTCACAAAACCCTCTCACTTGGAGGTCAGAAACAGAAAGGTAAACACCAAGCTTCCTCAGAAGGCAGAGCCTTACATTTGAACTCAGTCATTGAATGCACAGTAAATCTGACAAGATTAGAACAAAGTTTAAAGGCTTGTTCAGAGAAAGTGAGCACTTGTGGAAGAATACAAGGAGCAATGGTGAACAGGCTATGCCCTGCTGTACAGCCTAAAACAAAGCCAGCAAATAGGAAGCAAGCAAGTGTGAGTTACAAACTATAAAGCCAATGGTAAGCAATGGGCGGAATGCATTCCCAGGGAAGCAGAAAGTCCCCAAGATGCCTTTGCAGACAGACAGCTGTGCTCTCTGGTGGCTTTGACCTACAAAGTGCTGGGTACAGTCTGTCTTTACCCTACCACACTACCCAACACATGGCATCTCAACAGCATGCCAGCATTAAACTAGTTCAGTGATAGCTTTACCTGCTTCGAAGAGCCCAATCATGCCAGCCATACATTTCAGGAGAATGAGAGGATTTCTTGAATGATTCGCTAATAGCCCATTTTCTTTACATACCAAAATTCTGTGAGGTGGCACTCAAAGCAATCTTACAGTCTTACATACCCAAACTGAAGTGGTATATGTTACCCCTAAAAACGCATCTTCCCCAAGACACAGGCATCTCTGCACACCACCACCAAGACCCCAAGGTAAAGACCAACCCGCATCAACTTAAACAATCACTCCGCAACCACATTCCAGCAATGTGATAACTTTGTGTGGAGTATTCACTTAATCCACACAGAGCTGTACTTGACTCAACTAGCTGCAAATAATGAAGATTGTTGGTGCAATGAAGGACTCCAGAATAACTCAGCACTGCTCTATGTATGAAGATGACACAGATGATCAGATTCCTATTTGTTAGATACATTTATAATGAGTGACTTCATTCACTCTTAGGCCATCCCTGATGCTCCTCCCCTTTCCTTAAGCCTGATGAAATATTGACATTGTTGTCCGTGTCGTATACAGATGACAAGTCAACGATGATCAGGGACTCTTGCTGTCTTTCGTCAAAGGGGAGGAGGGGCATTGTCTGCCGGTGCTGCTGCTGTGTCTTCAGCTGGTCTGAATCCAGACTGGTTGTGTTCAGGATGAGGTTCTGTTTAACATCTTCTTTGAATGTTATGACCAAGATTTTGTTTGGTAATTGAGTCCAATAACGCGCACAACAGAAAGATCTAGTAGCATTAATAAACAAAGCAGTCTACAGTGTACAGCCCGCAAATCCTCCAATTGAATGTGCTGACGCCTTCTGATAGAGAAGCCAGAACATTTCTGGATTTTGTTATCTGGTCCAAAAAGTGTCACCACACAGAACAAGCACTGTCTGCATTGGCAAATCCAACAGGTATGGCCTTGACAAGCCTCCAATGTTTTGTTTTTTACAAATATCTACAATACGAAAATGAACTTAATAAATCTGAAAAAACAAAAGATACCAGATAGTAGTTCCTCGATCAGACACTGCCATCTGCTTGCAGCTGGGTAATGTCTTCTGACCTTTAGGAACAATAAATCTGATAGTATTGCATTCGCCACCCATGTGATAAATACTAGCAATCACTCTGTAGCATTCCGAGTGAGGCTCGCCAGTCAGATGTAGCCTGTGTGAAGAAAAAGGGGCTAAAGAATGATTGATTGGAATGCTACTCCGAACGATTGGCAGTGGTTAGACTTATTGACAGCATTCCTCTCATCACATTTCATGTAGATGATGTAATACTCTAAGTGGCAAAGGTATGCCCAGACATGTGTCCCTTGCTCACAGAGCCACTGGTCCAAGCTACGCCCGACTGACCAGCCCGAGACAGGGAAGGCCTGGCAGTGGGGTCCGGACTGTTCCTATTGGAGTAGGGTAAAGACTAATTTGCATATGGCTGGGTCCAACCTGAGCTGAAATGATGAGCAAAAGAACGACGAGTTGGAATTCTACCCGAGCGATTACCAATAGTTTGACTTATTGCAAGCATTCCTCTCATCACCTTTTGGGCGTTTTATCTCCCTTCAACCATAGTTTAATGGCGATGGGAAAAATATTTCATCTAAGGGTAACCACACCCTTGTGTCACGGACATTAAGGCTCCATTTAGCCGGTTGCAGCAGGATTCTCACCTTTCTACCCTTTCAAGGATTCCAAACTAGCCTACACTTTCCTCTGCAAACTAGATTAGAGCAGCCCTGTATAACACGGCTTCCTAAAAGGGGCAATTTGAGCTGCTGGGAACCAGACAACAAGCAAACTCAATAGTGTGCCATTGGCAAGCTTACCACTTTTGAAATTTATATTTTTGTTGCAAACTTATGCAATATGCAAAATGAATCAACAATATTAAAACAAAAAAAAATAGCTGCGATGCATCCAAGGAACCTCACTCGTGGCACTGAAGTGCATTCTTTTTCGTGCTGTTCACATCACACGAGGCAAAATGCTATAACTTCTAACACAAGGCACCCACAGGATGAAGCAGGCTGAACCATTGCCACTGGAACTAAACTACACCTCAGGGAAGAAAGGCGGAAAGGGGCTGGGTCAAAACATTCCCAAACAGCTCTCTTATGCCTTAAGCTATGTCTGGAAACAAAGATCCAAGCCTTGAATGCCTGCCCACCAGACAGTCGATATGCCAAGGCTTTGTGTGGTTTTGTTGCCCTGGCAAGACACACAGGTCGGCTATACTGATCTCTTCTGTAGCTCTATTCTGGCTAAAATTCTATTTTCTGTGATCATGAGGTGTGTCTTATGAGGCTGTGCCGCGGCTCCTCTTTCATTACTGCCCCGGGAGATGATCTCAGTCAAAACAAAGATTTCCATCATTTGTTTTTGTTCCGTAATGAAGCAAACTACTTTCTACAATGAGGTGCCAATGCCGAGTTAGCGCAGATACTCCAAACTCTTGCATCTTAAAATGCAGATCATGAGGCATACATCTGACTCCAATGTGATTGTTAAACATCTTCGAGAGACTGACAAAGTTTATATACAATGACACATCCTTGAGATTACAGCAATGTTCTAAGCTCTGTTTGTAATCTGTAAAGTTAAGAAAATTGTGCAAAACCACAGCTGCTGTTTTGATTTTGTGAAAAAAACTGGTTGCCGATCAGAGGTATACTTTTCCACTTCATGTCAGAGTGGATCACCCACCCACCCCAAGACATTGAGATGCATTGGTTATCTCTTCTCAGGTTTCTGCAAGAGGACCTAGAATCGGGTGATGTAATTGCTTCCTTACTCACAGTATCCGTACGTCGTTTTATCTCATCCCTTCTCATGATTAATCATTGCCTATCCCTCCTCACACCATACAGAAGGCAGAAAGAAGAAACATGAAGGTCCTCAATTTGTAAGCAGTAATCTACAGACGGGTGCAAGCCTGGCCACTGCGGACTGAGCATCCATTAAATAAAGCGCTACAATGATCAACAAGCATTTGCAATGCAACGGGTCTCGCGTTTGCTCATGTTAGAGCTGATCGCGTTGTAAACTCCTAACCCGACTTTTCATCTATCGGCAAAAGTGCTTTTATGTACGTAACCCGAAAAAGTGAAATTAGCTGTGTAAAGCGCTCGACTTCTGCCAAGCGAAATCGCGCTAGGAAAATAAAGAAAAAGTAGTCCACAATCCGACAGAAAACAGCGAGCCTTGCATGTTTTCTGTACTTGGTCGCTGCGCTCGAGGAGGGCTAACCACCGGAAAAGGCATGACGTGTGCACACCTTCCACTAATGAAAGCAAGCAGATTTTACTAGGCAAGCCCACGAACCAATGAAACACACTGAAGTGACATCGACAGGGCTCCAAGCCCTTTTCTAGGAACTAAAGCGTCTCGCTGCGATACGCATGCGCGAGCTTATGCAACTCAGGCTCGACCCTAAAAAGGCCTCTTGTCGGAGGGAAAATCCCATTGGCTGGAACTTCTGTCTATGACCACCAGCAGTCTGGTCCTTATGTGGCTGAGGGTGACCCACCACATACATATGAAGGTCCACCGCTGACTACTAATGCCGCACCAGCATTCCATTGCGGGTGATGCCAACTACAGGGAGTGCAGAATTATTAGGCAAGTTGTATTTTTGAGGATTAATTGTATTATTGAACAACAACCATGTTCTCAATGAACCCAAAAAACTCATTAATATCAAAGCTGAATATTTTTGGAAGTAGTTTTTAGTTTGTTTTTAGTTTTAGCTATGTTAGGGGGATATCTGTGTGTGCAGGTGACTATTACTGTGCATAATTATTAGGCAACTTAACAAAAAAACAAATATATACCCATTTCAATTATTTATTATTACCAGTGAAACCAATATTACATCTCAACATTCACAAATATACATTTCTGACATTCAAAAACAAAACAAAAACAAATCAGTGACCAATATAGCCACCTTACTTTGTAAGGACACTCAAAAGCCTGCCATCCATGGATTCTGTCAGTGTTTTGATCTGTTCACCATCAACATTGCGTGCAGCAGCAACCACAGCCTCCCAGACACTGTTCAGAGAGGTGTACTGTTTTCCCTCCTTGTAAATCTCACATTTGATGATGGACCACAGGTTCTCAATGGGGTTCAGATCAGGTGAACAAGGAGGCCATGTCATTAGATTTCCTTCTTTTATACCCTTTCTTGCCAGCCACGCTGTGGAGTACTTGGACGCGTGTGATGGAGCATTGTTCTGCATGAAAATCATGTTTTTCTTGAAGGATGCAGACTTCTTCCTGTACCACTGCTTGAAGAAGGTGTCTTCCAGGAACTGGCAGTAGGACTGGGAGTTGAGCTTGACTCCATCCTCAACCCGAAAAGGCCCCACAAGCTCATCTTTGATGATACCAGTCCAAACCAGTACTCCACCTCCACCTTGCTGGCGTCTGAGTCGGACTGGAGCTCTCTGCCCTTTACCAATCCAGCCACGGGCCCATCCATCTGGCCCATCAAGACTCACTCTCATTTCATCAGTCCATAAAACCTTAGAAAAATCAGTCTTGAGATATTTCTTGGCCCAGTCTTGACGTTTCAGCTTGTGTGTCTTGTTCAGTGGTGGTCGTCTTTCAGCCTTTCTTACCTTGGCCATGTCTCTGAGTATTGCACACCTTGTGCTTTTGGGCACTCCAGTGATGTTGCAGCTCTGAAATATGGCCAAACTGGTGGCAAGTGGCATCGTGGCAGCTGCACGCTTGACTTTTCTCAGTTCATGGGCAGTTATTTTGCGCCTTGGTTTTTCCACACGCTTCTTGCGACCCTGTTGACTATTTTGAATGAAACGCTTGATTGTTCGATGATCACGCTTCAGAAGCTTTGCAATTTTAAGAGTGCTGCATCCCTCTGCAAGATATCTTACTATTTTTGACTTTTCTGAGCCTGTCAAGTCCTTCTTTTGACCCATTTTGCCAAAGGAAAGGAAGTTGCCTAATAATTATGCACACCTGATATAGGGTGTTGATGTCATTAGACCACACCCCTTCTCATTACAGAGATGCACATCACCTAATATGCTTAATTGGTAGTAGGCTTTCGAGCCTATACAGCTTGGAGTAAGACAACATGCATAAAGAGGATGATGTGGTCAAAATACTCATTTGCCTAATAATTCTGCACTCCCTGTATAGAGCAGTCTTTTTGTGGACTAATCTTGGAAGGTAGAATCGGGTAGCCGTGAGAATCCCTGGGCGGTTCAATACATCTCAACACGCTTCATTTACCCCATAGTGTGTCAGAAATGAGACCTGGGAGGACATTATTCTTTCCTGTTTCACCTAGTGGAGCTGATTTCTCCAGCCCACTGAAAATCGTGAAATTAGTAGAAAAATGGTCAAACTGTCTTTTTTCCAAAGAAAGCAACCCGAGACACAACTTGATGCACTACTTCTGCACGTGGGTATTACCACTAGTAGAAACACTTAACTCCCACATAAATAGGCCATAAATGCACTTTGCTTAGGACCTAGGGCCTCGCAGCATGTCTCTTTGCAAAACAAATATGTCATTTGCTCCTGGTTGTGTAGCAGTGATACAGCAGAGGAAGTGATGATCTGCAGCTCAGCATCATATGGTATCCCAGCCAATGCAACTGGGGCGAGAGAGGTCTTTAAACTTTGATCAGGAAAAAAGTTCTCGGTGACCTGTCACTATGTGGAAACAGACTATAGGACTCTAGAGACATGAGCCTTTGATGGGTTACAAAGCGGTGCAATGGAAAGATGAACTAACAGACTTTTTTCCCATAATAATTGGACTGCTCAATGATTACCTTGAAGTACACATTATGGGAAACAACCACTACTAAAAGGAAGAATCTGTCGTTAGTTTCACATTCTAATGCCTGCAAAGGAGCTGATGATCTGAAATACCACTTCCAAACTGTTTAAGGACTACGTTGAGTCCAATTATTCCATTCAATTAGGTCAAATGCCCCTTTCTGCAGATTAGCTGCAATTTTGCCAAAAAGTGCAAGTAACCAACTACCAAGCCACCAACAACAGATCTGCTAGCTATCTACCACGTATGTATCTCACAGGCAAAGAGCACGTGTACTGATCAAGAAGGTAAGTAAACTACCCTAGTACGTCCCCCACAGCTTCATCTTCTAAATCCACTAATCTGGTGCATTCACTTAACAGACGTTATATTCCTTACTCTCATGACATCACAATTCCACAAACCTATTCAGACCCAGGTCACTGTTGGTAACCTTGGAATCATCTGGAGGCTCATCCACAGATTACAGAATCTGCTGTGATGCCAAGGTAGTGGTGGAATACACAAAATATAAGTGCAAAACATATACATCTCCAAGAAAGAAGTGTCTCAAACTGAAGACTCACCACAGAACAATAATGTTTCCACTACAAGGTTTCGGCTTCCGCCTTCCTCAGGTAGTATAAGATGGTTTATGGTGTGCTTAGTGGCTGCACAGTTGACACTGCTGGATTTTAATATGGTTCTTTATCTAATTCATCTGTTTGAGTCACTTCTTTTTTGGGAATTCAACTTCTCTGTGACTCATTGTACCCTTTGAGATAGATATATGTACCACCAAGGGGAGATGTACTGATATTCTACAAATAAGGAATTATAAACTAACAGAGGTAGCATATGTTCCACATTTGGCCATTATGTGGCACCTTATTTTTGACAAATCACGGTGCACTAATGTAATATTGAATAGAATTTTACTTTACAAACAACAAGGAATAGATTGATGTTTACTGCTGAAATTTGGACTTTGTGTGCAATAGATGTAGGATTTATATTTCTGGTAATTTATACAAATGCACCAAGTTCACTTTATTACGCATTAGCACTTTAGAAGGAACTTAAAATATTAAGTTCCTCTTATAAATGTACAAGCACTCTACTGTGACTTATGTTCATAAATAATGACAGAAACATGGATGTACTTTATAAACTAGTAACACTAAGAAAGAAAAGAAATTCGCATTTTACTGTGACTTATACTTCATAGAAATGTATAAGTGAGTCCATTAATATCTTGTCATTTAAAACTGTTTGCCATTGATCAAGATCATACTGAAACTGTACTATACATATACAGGGCCATAGTTTGGTCAGTATGATTGGGGGTGGGAGGGGGGATGGAGCTTCAGGTTTCCGAACAATCACGCTGAGACATCTTGTCAAAGACATTATATGATGAGAAGCTGGACATGAACAGGGGCAGAGGAAAGTGAGTGTTTGGACTGATAGGGGTTAAAGTTAAAAAAACAATATTTTTCAAATTAGTCAACATTGTTAATGCTTTCAAAACATGGAGGAGAGAGATTGTGTTTTTCTTTTGGCAGAGTACATGTAAAAATCCAAGGTGAACATGTTGTTGCACATACTTGTAAACTGAATGGGCAAAATGGGGGCATGAACTGGACTGATTTTAAAAAGAGAGCATAAAGGCTCTAGCTGTTTTTAGTGGAAAGTGGTGATTAACTAGCGCGCAGTATCACTTTAGACTGTTTAGGGGCATGGACTCTATGGTCCAGTCAAAGGCGAAACGCCGAAAACGCGTCAGCCATCTATTCACATTTTTGCACTGTTGGAAATGCTATAAAGAACAAGCATTTGCAATGCAATAGGTCTTGTATTTGTGAGAGTTAGACCTATTGTGGTTATAAATGACAATGTATTTTACCTTTGTGTTTTGGTTTGGAGTATAATAGATGTATAAACAGACGCAGCTGAAGCACTGTCTAGAAGACTAAGAATGGGGAATTACCACTGAGAACAGAGACACAGCTGCAACACTGCCTAGAGGACTTAGAATGGGGGAGTTACTGACGGGAACAGAGAAGTAGCTGCAGCATGGTCTACATGACTAAGAATAAGGAATTACCACTGCGACCAGAGCAGTTAGCAGCACTGCCTAGAGGATTTAGGATGAGGAAATACCTACGGGACCAGAGAAGCAACTAGCAGCATTGGCTACAGAACTAAGAATGAGGAATTACCACTGGGACTAGAGAAACAGCTGCAGAACTGTATAGAGGATTTGGAATGAGGAATTACCACTGGGACCACAGGAGCAGCTGCAGCATTGTGTAGTGGACTTAAAATAAGGAATTACCACTGGGGCTAGAGAAGCAGCTTGTCTACAGGACTAAGAAGGAGGAGTTATCACAGGGACTAGAGAAGCAGCTAGCAGCTCTGTCTACAGGTTTTAGAATGAGGAGTTACCGACGAGACCAGAAAAGCAGCTTTCCGCATTGTCTAGAGGATACAAAATAATGAGGAATTACATACAGGACCAGAGAAGCATCTATCAGCATTTCCTACAGGACTAAGAATGAGGAATTACCTCTGGGACCAGAGAAGCAGCTGCAGCACTGTCTAGATGACTTAGAATGAGGAATTAGCACTTGGAACAGAGAGACAGCTGTAGCATTGTCTGCAGGACTAAGAATGAGTGATTACCACTGGGACCAGAGAAGCAGCTAGCACCACTGTCTAGAGGACTTAGAATGAGGAATTACCATTGGGACCAGAGAAGCAGCATTGCCTATAGGATTAAGAATGAGGAATTACCACTGGAACCACAGAAGCAGCTGCAGCACTGTTTAGAGGACTATAGAATGAGGAAAACAAAGTGGATGAGAGTGGGTCTGCTGTAGGGTACAAAATACGCACACCGAGGCAGTTATTTCTAAAACAGCAATGGAGGGAAAAGTAGCTTGGAAAACTTCAATTAAGTATATCCAAGGAGAGGCACAAGAACAAACAAAACCTGAAACCTTTGATGCAGCCTTTTCACTGGTGTGGTGTGAACGCATTGCTATGGATAATCAAAAGAACACTAAGGCTGCAACGCCCAGATGGGAGTAAGGGTCTTCACACGCTGTAACAGGAGGAAGCGTGAGCATAGTCTGATGGCCAACAAAAATGTTCTTAATGAAATTGCGTGGGAGGAAACTAAGCACATAAAGCAGGGACATTTAGAAAATTGCACCAGTAAAAAGGAAGGCAAGCACAACAAAGAACGAATGGCAATAGTGGGCATGGTTAAAGCCCATAGACTGAATACAGCATGGCTTGCACATAGCGCATGTGCGATGCCTAGGCTCGACATGAACTTAAAGAAACCCTACTTGGATTGTGGTGCTGCTTTCTTCCTTTGCCGCTATGTAAAAGATTTTGGGGAGTATATATGTATGTATATATATATATAGCTTTTTTTGCTTTGCTAATAACTTTGGTGCCATTTGACAAATCTTCACAAAATTTTCAAAAGTAGTACACAAGTGAGTTCAGCTGCATTTCACAGGCATGTCATCAATCTGAGGCTGAGAAAAAGGGGGGTCACAAAAAACGTTTTCCTCATGCAATTTCCCAAAGGGATTTTAGAGAGAACTACCACCTGAACCGCTAGACGAAATTACACCAAATTTGGCAGAAAGCTAGCTCTAGGTCCAGAAAGTGCCCTTTTTGTGATTTAGTGTAAATCTAGGGACGCGGATCTCCCATTGATCCTGTAGATTTAATGCTGAGAGCCGACTGGCTGCCAGCACTTCAACCAGGAAGTGTTGGAAGCCATCTTGGGACTCAGACTCAGCCGAGTCCCAAAAAATAAAGTGAAACAAAAAGAGAAGAGGGCAAGGTAGGAATACCCTGACCCCTTAGGGGTGGTGGTGGAGTCCCTCAGGGACACTCACCTGGGGCCAAAATCGTTTTTTTTTAAATTATTTTTTACTTTGGATCCTCAAATCCGTGGTAAAAAGATTTTTTTAAAAGCTTAAGCCAGTTCGGAATCTGATGTGTTTTTTATTGTTGTTCGAAATATCCCTCATGGAGTTGATCCGTTAGTTGGAAAAAGAGCATGCATTCTTTTTGACACTGTATTGCTAAGCGATGTGATTTACAAGTGTGATCCTGGGCAATTCTTCTCCATTCTCACTTATTTTCTCTTTGCTGCAGAACTTTCGTGGATCGAAACCAGCAAAATCCGGAATAAAGCATAGAATAAAACACTGAGGGCTGTGCAGAGTAAAGACCCCTGGACCGAGAAAAAATAGTAACTAAAACTTTTATTGTATATCACACCATTTATAGTGCAAGCACATAAACAAACCATATGTGCACAGTTCCACTGGTAGTTCGCTCCAGGCTACAGGATCTTCAGGTTCAAACAAAAGTTGTCTTGACAACTTTGCTGGCAGAAACTATTCCTGCTCCAGACGGTACATTGTGACAGCAAACGCTGGGTGTCTTAATGTAGCAACAGGGCACCGCTTTATTTTTAGCCGTATTTTTGGTGACACGCACGTGCAGATGACACCCCGCGTTGCCCACTTTGCTTCTTCTGTGCTGCAGTCCTCGGTCCTGTTGCTCTTTGTTGTGCATTCTCACATGCACATATTTGGTAGTATTTCACCAAGCCATATGCCCTAAGTATTTCACTATAATAATGCACATGCGATTAAAGTACACAGCAGTAAAAAAAAAAAAAATCATGTCACTAAACTAAAAGCTACTACGACTCAAGGTACATATACTTATATTGTCCGAGTACAGGAGGGAAGGGGAGGTCGGTTTCAGTGGGGTCTCGGACCTTTGAACTGATAGTATCATACGTAGGGTACAGTAACAGGTACATTAAACCACTGATGTGTCTGGCCATATAATCTGGCACTTGAAGGTCACAGGGTTTACTTGAATTGGAATCTCTTGTCTGAAGGTTACGCAAAAGACTCATAAAACACATGCCTAAACCCAATGAGCTATTTTATTAGCGCTGGAACTGGTCGATTGCACCCTACGCCCTGCAGCAGTTTCATTAAGACGCTAAACTACATTACTGGAACGGGATTATGTGACAGGCAGTTTGTTTGCATATTACACGTTAATCCACTCCTTTAAATTACAGGGCCTGGAACCAGGGACCTATGGATTACACACAGATCTCAGCAACAGGCACTTAACCCACTGAGCTGCCAACAAGTTCCATGCCAAATGTGGACTCTTGCCAGGTTCTTCACCTAGGTAAATAGTATTCCTCCGAGTGTCGCAGCTTTGAGGCGATGTGCTGCAGAGGGCAGGACAGAGGTAGGTGAGACCACCCTTATTCTCTCACACCTTCAATCACATGGTGCGTAGTAAAATGAAGCATTGCTTGTTGGCATAGGTTTACCACAGTGTGTACTGTAGGTGTTTGTTATGCTAGCTAGACAGTTCTGCCAAAATGTTTTTTTCAAGCTCCCTCCATGCAGTTTTCTTAATAATGTTACTGCAAATGTTACAGTGATATTCTCCCTGTTATCAAAGATATCATGAGTGTTGCAATACCTGGTGTAATTAGCAGTGAAGGACTGTAACCTTTGTTTTTTTAATGAATTTCTATGTTTTAAAAAAAAATGTATTTCCTAGCTATAAATTGCCTGTAACCTTTTTTTTCCATGTTTTTTTTTAAATATAAAGTAATTTTAATTAATTTACATTAATCCAACCAGTTGGCTGCAGGGCCTGGCTGCATGCACTCAACCCCCTATAACCACCCAACCATGCGCCATGCACACCCTTCAGCCGTGTGTGGCGGGGTTTGGCCGCAGGGCCTGCAGCCAACCCCCTATTGCCACCCAACTCAGTGCTGTGCACGGCCTTTGCCCATGTGTGGCAGGGGTTGGCCACAGGGCCAGGCCTGTCACCCAACCCCATTGCCCCATGCCTTCGGCATGCACAGTCTACCGCATGGCACACATGAAGTGCTTCTTTGTTTGGTGGAGATGTGATCATATTCCTGTTCATCAAGAACACGTTCCAAAATCGTCGGGAAAAGCATTTGGGGATCCTTTTAGTAAGCTGTCCATCTTCCTTGGAAAATGAAGGGGGGGGGGGGGAGATGTTCAATATACCTAATGTATATAGGGCAGGGCCAAAAGGGTTGGGCTTCTAGGCCTTTTTCCATACTTGTAGGTTTTTAAAGGAAGAATACAATCTCTGGTCTCAGCAGCAGATGATAAGAAAGAGCCCACTCGCCACAGTCGCTACATACACTCAAAAAAAGCTAGGATGCAAACACCTCCCTTCAAGGTTTACAAAAAACTTTGCACGATGGAAATGCAGAGAAAACACACTTGCTGTTCAGTGGCCATGCACGCGAAGCTAGGATGGTTAGCACTTTACAGAAGTGGAGCTTAATTAGGGCACCTGCTTTGTTTTTATCTGTATGTGCTTCATGTTGAGGTTTAATTTCTGGTAATTGAGCTTTGAGCCAGAATGAATACTGCCCTGGGTATTTATGTACCATAAATATGCAGGATGGGATACATTTTGTTTTTTGGGAACCACAAGGGAGCCTCAGGGCTACTGCGGTTCCACCCAGCCCACCCCGTGCAGGAGCTGGCATTGCTCCCACACGCAGGGAGCTGCTGAAAATGCAGCTCCGTGTGTGCAGGAGCAATACTGTCAACCTCTTTCCCTGCCTGCATGTCTGCGGGCAGGGAAAGGGATGAAAACAACGCTTCCAGCAGGGAGCTTTTTGACAGCTCCCGGTGAGGTGGTGGTCTCTGGGGCTGGGATGTCCACACGGACCCCCTCTTTAATAATCAATGTCGCCCCAAGGAGGTTGTGGTCCCCAGGTCCCAGGAAGGGTCTGTAGGGTCCCCCACTTAATTTATTATATAGCCTGGGGGGGAGGGGGGTCTGTGCCCCCGCATATTTATGAAATTTATCCCCAGGAGGTGGTGGTCCCCAGGGCTTTTTAGAGCCCTAGGAGGTGCACTCCCTGTGCCCTCTTCCTTATATTGTATAAGCGACCATGACTCTAGGTCCTGGCATAATGCTATTTACCTGTGGGTGTAGTGTTTTGTTACATTTGGCTTTTTCATTTGCTAAAACATGACAGGCATCAATGTACATGTTTATCAGTTAAATGTAGAAATATAAAATTTTACAACTCCATTTATTCGAAATATACAAAATAAATAGGGATAAATATACATAAGATTCCTAAAAATAAACATGAATGAATACAGACTGAAATGTTCAAAAGATAAGTACCATAAAACTGCGAGCCCTACTTAAAATACATGGATACCTCACCCTTCCAACTAACCGCTTATGTCCTTGGAGTCGACCTTTCATATAAAAGAGTTTTCATGTTTGAAGACATGAAGAATAAAAGAATCTGTGGTGCAAAATAAACACCTGAGAAAACCGTTATTAAATTGCTGCAAAACAGATATTAGAATCCAAACGTAAATCAGGTTGAAAAATGCTGTGGCTCAGAACATGTACAAACAAGCACAGATTATAGTCCCTGTAAAGATGTATGTGGTAAAGAGTAAACATGGGGCCACCTCATATACCTATGACTCTCCATTGAAGAAAAAAAAAAAAAAAAAAAGATCAGAGGAACCAAAAGCCATTGTGCCTTTCCTTGCTGAACTTCAGCTGTGCCCTGGCTTTTTCTTAGCTGCTGATTCTAGCAGCAGGCCTTATGACCTCAGAACTCAACTGTAATAAAGACCTGCAGTTGAGCAACTAAGTTATTACAGGTGACTAGAAGGGTCACCACTTCACCGTAATAAGGAAATTAGAAACAGGATCTTATACAAGGAGTGCAGGCTCTCATGCATAATATGAATTTTAATAACCATTACCTAGAAGTGCCATGGAATAGCCTTGGCTACAACTGGTGTCAGATTTAAACTCTGCAGTGGCCGGGTGTAGACACGCAGAACTGTATGAAACTACTGAACAAAAATAAAATAGTGCATTTGACAGATCGACAGCAAGCCTGCGTGGACCTAATTGTCTTGCCAGCGTAGTGGTGGGCAAGGCTCTTACATACAACTATTTGTAGAGGCAAGGGAGGATTTCATTTGCTGAGCAGAATCAAAACATTGTAGAAAAAATCGCGTCCTTTTTGTATAACTCATTTTATTAGGTCTGAAATCATGCGATTTGTAAACATTTGATCTGAAACCCAGAGCCATGTAAATTGTAACCTCAGCTCAGCCAGATCTACCATAATGATTTCTGGTGAAACTATGAAAACCTCAAATCGGTGAACCACGCAGCCCAACTCTGCAAAACTGAGGTTGGAGAGAAGAGGACCAGAGAGGACCACTGACTATTTTATAAAATAACACATTAAAAATGCTTCACCTAATCTTCACACTGCTGTTAATTTCAAAAACACCTGGGGTTAATTATTACACATTATAATATATTTTATATAAATGGCATGTAACACAGCTCCTTATACTTGTATATGTAGCAGTGTCTTTAAAACTCTATATGGTAGTATAAACTCTATCTCACAAGAAAAATGAGGATGCCAGAGGTTAGGGTGTCAAAAGTGGACTAATATCGAAGATGAGCAAGAAGAGGAACCCCGCTTAACAGCTCGAGCACCCGACTATAAGTCTCTGCTCCTGGCCTAAGCCCATCAGAACACCAATGCAGCTGAAGGCCAAAATATGGGGAAAATAGATGGCGGGCTCCTCTGATCATAGACCGTGTAGGGTACCGTGTTTTATCATAAGTATACATCCAAGTAATAAGACACACTGGAGCACACAGCATATCTACATGTGCAGCAGAGAAATCCAGCTGCTGCCAACAACTTCCCAGTCTCTCTTTCATCCCACAGCTCAAACTATGAAGTGCCACAGGGAAATCAAAGGGCTTGGAAGCCTGCCAGCTGCCTTTGGGGGGAGGGTAATCAAGGGCTGAGTGGTGTGTGTATATCTCTGTGTGTGGCCAGGGGTTTCCCATACAGTATCTGCCAGGCTGTGTGGGCATGTGCCCGTGTCCTGTCTAAGTGGACATTTGTCGTTGTGCCTGTTTGGGTGAAGGTGATGGCGTACGTCTGTCGTTGTTGGCATATACCTATCTTTGTGTGCGCACGGGCCACTGATGCATGCTCGTCTGTGTCTATGTGATCCTGGCAGAGGAAAACCCATGTCTGTGTAAATGTCTGTTTACCTATCTGTGCAGTCTAGGGTACCCTTTGGACTTGCAAATTACTTCTGTGTTAGGGCATACATTATCCTTAAAGAGAAACCAAATTATGACTTTCTCTTTATTGGATGCATCACTGTAGCTCACAAAAGGTAGAAACATCATACAAAATCCACTGAACAAACATGAATATCATGAAACCGAAGTCTATTAAGTCATCAGAAGGTTGTGTGAAATCAGAGTCATTCAAAGAGACTGCACCAGCACTGAGCACCTCTAGTTTCTGAGGAAAGAGCAGTTCATATCTTAGAGTACAACTAAACCGCACTAGGACAATCAGCACTGAGTGCAACTGTTACCTGGATCTTGGAGAACCTACGGACTTCAGTGAAAATGTGCCCACGAGCCGTTCTCTAAAGAGTTAAGAACTAAATCCCGAGCAGTTTTAGAAAACTGGGAAGCTGGATATTGGCTTCAAGGATCCATTGGTTGCCCTTGTGGAGGTGAAGGTCATCCCGTTACTGAACCAGCTTTAACAGAGTGAACCACCTCACTGAGCTAACTGATGTCCTTTCAGCAGTTAAAATGGAGGCCTTCCATAGAAGTGATCACGTTGTCCAGTTGTGTGGTGAGAAGACTGCAGACTAGTTATCCAAAGGATGGTGCAGCGGGAAGTGTGCAACTCACTGGGCATCCAGTTAGAACTTGGTTTGCCCAAGGGTGCCCTGGATGCCTGGCCAAGACACAGGAGTTGGGGCTTGCCAGCATGGCTGCTGAGGTAAGGTGGACAAGGTCCTGGATAGAGTACCTGTATCCCGCTACTGGAGCAGCACCCGCACACTGTGCTGTTCATAACTGTTTACACGGGAGGAACGGCAGATCCATGCATACTCGAAGACCAGGTGGAAAACTGGTCATCTGTAACAACCTAGGGCAAAGTTAAGAAGTGACTGGATTTGTGAATAATGGAGGCATAGCTTGAAAACCATAGAGTATGAGGAGTCTGTGATGAATGGAGGGAGTGATTGAGTGAGGTACAGTGCCACGCATTATTAGTACACATTAAAAATTGTAATAACTTTCAGTCAATAAGTAAGGTTTATTCATGGGCTCTAAGCACTGCACGTAAAGGATGTAGACTCTACTACACGCTCCTGCCTGAGCAAGTGTAGGTATTGCATTTTTTTTGTTAACCTTCTAAGAGTAGTGAGTAAGATAAACCCAAATTTTCAAACATGCATTCGAAAACTCAGGAGCAAATATGCCAACCGCTGAGTACACAACAGAAGGATAAATAAGGAAGACAGATTTTACATCCATGGAAAGCTAAAAAGCCAATACTACACCAGAGGAGCTGGCGTCAATGCAACAAAAATTCAATCTGGATCACTGATCACCATAAATCACCTGTACATAGTGGGCTTTGCCAAAACGCAAAAGGCCTGGTTGTAACACAGTTTCTCCACTAATTTTTCACCAAAAATAACTAGTGAAAGAGCAGAACAGATCCCACACCTCAGAGACGCCAAAAGTCACGAGTCTTCCTAGCCTATTTAGTTTTTTTTATTTGTGACTGACAAATCAGTGAGCTGGCCTGGGATTGTACCCCCACTAGGATATATAATAAATACTAAAGTGTCTGGGAGAAAAACTTCCCATTTCAGAACAATTAGGATAGGCACAGTAACCGCAGATAAGAACCCTAACAGGAACATTGTCCGAAATATTCAAAGCTTGAAAATAAAAGGTGCGTAAAGGTGCTGGGCGGGAAAATAGAAAAACATTTGTTTCCAAAATCCCACTATCCATATAATGGAGCTCTAGGTAAAATATCGCCCGTGTAAAGCTGGCGACCGAAAAGGGTGCCCTAGTGCTTTGAAGAGCTGCTATCCACAGAATACTTAGATGACATTACCTCTGCACCCCAAACAATGTCTACTCCACTACAATAAGGGCCAGTCGAATTCTGAAAGTCTTATTTTCTGCATAATAATGGATTTACCGCACAATTCACCAAATGTAGAATACTTTGCTGTGCTCAAAACAACAAGAAATAAAAATCGCTCAAACTGAACAAAAGTTTTCAAAAAAGCACAGTGGTGTTGCTCTGCAGTGGCGGATCCCTCCCAATGTTTTACCACTGTTTATTTTCTGTTTTCTCTACGAAGGTTAGATTAGTACTACTGAGGTGACAAGTGTGCTCACAGTATTACTGAGTGCTAAAATGACAAAACAGAGAAATAGTACCGCCACAGAGTGTGCCATATCACACCACAGAATTTGCCATTTCTTGCCACACAATTTAGTCTATTTTGGTGCAAAGTCTGACCCTACGTTGCAGTGTAACACCAGTGTCACTGAAGTCACGGCTAAGATGGGAGAGGTCCCTCATAAATGTAAATGCTTAGTGGCTTTGGAATTTAGCACATTACAAATCTTCAGAGCATCACAGCTCCCTCATATCCAATAACAACACTTCAGAGAAGTGTTAGAAAACCACTAAAGTATGGCACGTGTACTGAAGAATTCCAGTACGTCGTGGAAACAAATTACTAACTGCTTTTTGGCGGGTTTCATTTTTACACTCCAGATTCTGCTTTTATGCTTCAGGCCTGCAACTACACTACCTCTTTCAAGTGAAGGCGGAATACAAGGTAAAGGTAAAATCCTAGCGAATTCTACACCATTGTATCAGAAGTGTTGTTAAACACATTTTTTAGTTGTTTGAGGGGGGGCGAATACATTTAGATCAGAGGCGTTTCATGTGGAAGTAACAGCGGGAGGCACCTAATGAAAGACAAGTTAATGAAATCATGCTCAGAAATGAGGAACAGTGTCAGTCCGACACCTTCACAAACCACAGTATTCGCATTTTACCAACAGCTGGTAGCATACAATAACTCATTATAGAAAAGCGCTTTGAAGCATCCGTTTTGCAATTTCCAGATGCTGTAAATAACAGTTGAGACTATTGCCCCATACATAACAGTTATGACCATCTACGGTGAAGCTCATGATTTTATCATTAGAATGAAATATCTCCGATCTCCTCACACAAAAAAACACCATATCTCTTTCCACACTTTTTTGTGGGACTTCATTACGCGGGAAGGCCCATCTGATTCGAGGGTGGAAATGTAATACCATCTTGAGAATGTGTCAGGAAGATACACTTCCAGCACTGTGTTTTTAGAGCCTGGTTTACAGGTCCTGACCAGAGCTAAGGGAGATTCACTTAAAAAAACTCCGCTGGAGGGCTGCCAGCCGCCAAGTCTTTAGGGAAACAGAACCTTTTCTTGATTTTTCAATTATGCCAGAGTCGAAAAAGTGGAAGATCGTTTTTCATTTCGGCCACTAGGGAATACTGGAAAGTCATCCGGCAATAAACGAACTGCAGTGTGTGTCCTTACTGGGAAGGCTCGCTATCCCACTAATTTGCTGCTGTCATGGTTTTTTAATTGAACAATCCAAATGTTTAGTTCCATCTATTAGACGCTGAAACATCAGATCCTGCTCACTGGCACTAACAGCATTAAGTTTTAACTCAAGGGAGACGCGACTGGCCGCGGTTTTATACATTTTTGCAATGCAGTTTTGGCGAAGCTAGCAAAAGCGGGCATTACAAAGCAGGCCCCGGACATGGTTGGCAGAGACCCAGGAACCGACTGGGGCTCCACCTGCCTCTCGCTCATAACTACACGTTTCCATCAGCTCCTTCAGCCTCGATCAGATCGAATCTGGTTTCCTTTCTTTTTTAAATGCACCGGGGTTTTTTATACAGTCGTATACTTGAACCATTCCATATGTATGTTTTGTAACCGTTTTTTATGAACCATGCAATAAAAACTGATTGATTGGTTTTCACTCATTTCACTTTTTGCAACTGGGAACATTAGTTAGCTGGTACGTCTAACAAAATGCTGGTGGTTACTGCATGATGAAAACAAACATTGGCAAAATCAATAGCTCTCGTCTTTGGGACCTACTGGCTTCGCTCATGTCTTTTGACGAACATGAGCCAGATGCTGCAAGGGCACGGGCAAAAGGGGGCATAAAAAAAGCTAAAAAAATGTGTGTTGTGACGTCATTACTCGTGCATTTCTACAAAATGATGCAGACATTTTTCTTTTATTCACCGATCAGAGTTGGATTGCTGAAAACAATTTAGAAAATACGTCAAAAACCGCAAGAGAGGCAGCAATTCGCTGTCCAGTCTCCCCCCCCCCCCCCAAAAAAAAAACATTAACTTGGGGGAGAGATTTTGGGGTGGGGAAACAGCGGGTAGCAGGTGTGGTTGTTGAAAAGCTGCACATGATGGAGTGCAACATGGGGTGGGGAGAGAAGCACAAAAGCGTGAAAGCACCCCGGAGGGCATCAGAGGCATTGGGAGAAACACACGAGAGCTGGCAACACGAGGGAGACAGCAACACAGAGGGTGGGGAGGGGAGAGAAGAATCCCTCTAGGGAGAGAGCCTGAAAACACACACTCTATCGAGGAGTACTTAAGCAACAAGAAAAAAAGCAGTCCCTTAAACGTGAGCAGTGGAAGGATATAAACTGTCCAATCAGAGAGATGGTAAACAGACCTTGTTACAGGGAAGGGGCAAACACAAGACGGACCAGCTGCGGCAAGGAAAGCCGTCAAATAAGAGGCAAATCAGAGTGACAAAGCCAATCTATGACAAGCAGTGGGCGGCCTCTAAGCTCTTGGTAAACTCACCACGGGTACTTTGTAACCGGACAGCTAATGTGATCTCCTATGCTCAACATTAACATGCTATGGCACCTAGTAACAGACCTATAGTGCAATCTTTATTCCCCAATTTCCCTTGGTGAATGTTTAATCCGGAGATAAAATTGTCCACAAACCAATGATCTACCGTGGGCTGAGTTCTGGATCACTAGAATGAATACTATGGTAATCCTGCTGACAGAAGAAGGGAAGCAAGTTTAGCACAGTTTCCTCAATGCAAACAATAGACTGTAGTGACCCTATGTCTGCATGGCTAGCATCGCGAGGCACTGATAATAAAGAAATAGAAGAACAGGGTCCATCAATCTATTCTCATTCTTAAACAGGGAATTAGTATACTGGATGATGTAGAGGTGGTGGGTCCTCATTAAAAGCAACTTAATACCATGCTGACAAGACAAATATGATATCAGTGATCCCAGAAGATGTTACCCCAACCAATACAGTGGACGTCCGAAGGAAAATGGTAGTGATTGTCAGCTATGTGGGCACCAACCAGGCTTTGAGGAAAGGAGAGTACACAGCACAAACAGCAGAGTTGTTGGCTAAGTTCCTTCATGGGCAGCTTTGACAGAAACCTGGCACTTTCAACCAATTTCCTGTTTGACCTTTCATGTAGTGAGCTACACACATGAGCCTTCTCAGCATTGGTGTCAATAGCAGCCTGTTTCATATCTTGATGTGTGACTGCTAAGCAGTAAAAGGTAAAAAAAAAAGGCAAAAAAGCACCTTCATTGAAGATTTCCTTTCTGGGTGGTAAGTTGTTTGGCATCAACTGGAAACTACTGTAAAAAAGATTGTTGTTGTGTTGTCTTGGGAAAGATTGTTCTAGCATTCAGAAGAAAACTTCAAAAATATGACTGATATAGTCTACACAATTATCAGATCCAAGGATCTCTACAGTCATTGAGGTCAACAAGAACAATGCTAGAAACATACAACTAAGCACCAGCCCATATTTTGTTTGCTGGCAGTCATTAGCCTGGAGATCATGGAGACCTGGGGCTCAGTATCTTGTCAGGCTGTCAGGATTTTTCCAGGTAGTCTGGTGTTGAACTCAGTACTTCCTCCTGGAGGACTGTGTTCATTGACATGTACACAGTTCAAGAGTGGCTGCTTTCAGTTGTGAAGAGGCCATCCTCACCAATTCCGGTTCAACCGCACGGAGATTATAGCTCTCTGAACCAATTTTTGCGAGTGAGCTCTGCATCTTCATTTACAAATGACGTGGGGAAGACTACCATGCCAAGCGACGCTCACAGCTGGTCAGGCAGGGACATGCCCTCATCTTGGCCATAGGCTCAAAGGGAAGCTTCTTGAAGAGATTGACAAGTCAGCTATATAAGCAGCGTTGCAGGCGTTTATGGAGCATTGTCAACCACATTCCAATGGGTCAAATTAAAACAAGCATTTGCAATGCAACGGGTCTCGCGTTTGCTCATGTTAGAGCTGACAGCGTTGTAAACTCCTAACCCGACTTTTCACCTATCGGCAAAAGTGCATTTATGCACGTAACCCGAAAAAGTGCAATTAACTGTGTAAAGCACTCGGCTTCTGCCAAGCGAAATCGCGCTAGTAAAATAAAGAAAAAGTAGTCCACGAGCCAACAGAAAACAGCGAGCCTCTCATGTTTTCTGTACTTGGTCGATGCGCTCGAGGAGGGCTAGCCACCGGAAAAGGCATGACGTATGCATGCCTTTGACTAATGAAAGCAAGCACGTTTTTGCTGCCAGAGGAGGAGGCGGCCACCGATCCAAGGGCAGGAGCCCTTTAAAAACAAGTTCGCGCTCGCGCTACCGCGGGCGGCGCCCGGGAGAAGCCCGGGCCAAGGGCGAGCCCGTCCTGCGCCCGTCAGCGCCTGACAGAGGCTGGGCCACCCCCCCTGACATCCTTTTTCCGGCTCCTACTGATATTGGTTCCTTCAGGGCTGTAAAGAGACGTTTGGACTCAGACTTGTAGCCGGTTTCAGCTCTGTGGTCAGAGCAGAAGCCCTAAATAACTCTCTTGTACCCCTGCTTTGTGCCCACCAGAGCAGGAGAAGGCTGGTTTGGGCACACTTTGTTGTCATTTGTTTTAGAAATCGTATATACCCTGTCTGTGACTAGCTAAGAGTGCTTAACATAGTTAACCCTTTATACATAATGGGGAAAAGAAAGCAAAACCAAATAGGGAATGGTATGAATACCACAACCCAGAGAAGCACTAATACAATTACCTTACAGATGCCATGGGAAAAATAAACGAAGAAATCATTAATGCTGAAGCACGTTTAGTGGCAACAAAAAATGTTCTACATGAGGCCATCACTGAAGTGACCTTTGAGGCTGTAGGCTTAACTTCTGAATTAAAAGCCCCAGAAGGAAAATTTACTGGGCCAGATTCTAGATTCTCTCCAGGCCCCTTACTTCCTACAGATATAATAGAGGAAACTGACTCACTAAACAGTACAGACGACCAAATCCTTTCACCACCCAAGAAAAAAAGTAGTCAGATTACCAAATCCAAGTCCATGCTAGTACACTCACAGCTTCCTAAGAGTAACCAAAAAATTACACAAATCCATGCGGGTCATGCAGTAGTACTATCATCAGATAACGATGGTCCCCTACAAAAACGTGTGGAAACCCTTTTTAAGAAGCTGCATGGCAAGTTAGATCATATAGAGACAAAAATATTGTCAGAATTTAAGGAGATAAAAGAACGCATAACCAAGATAGAAGTAAGTGTTAACTCAATGACTAAACCGAAAACTCTACCTCTTGGCAGTGATCTTATATCAAACGAGAATCAAGAGGCTGCAGTCTTAAGGAATAGAGCAAAGATAGGGTCTGCAGATTCCAACAAAAGGAGTATGAAATGCCGGCATCCCATACAGGAAGAGATCCCTCAGCACAAGGCACCTATGATTAATCAAATGGAGCCTATGGATAGAAATCACAGACGCCAGTCCCTGACTAGGAACAGACCCGTGAAAGAGGTGTTACAACTACCACCAGATGCTACCCCATATACAATCAATCATTCTTAAAAATGTTACCAAACTTGGACCATATATTGTCGAGACCTGGCCAGATATACGTAATAAGGTAATACACTGGATGTCAGGGAATATATGTACACCAGATATACTATTTCGTGAGATCTTATATGCAAGGAGAGTTGACTGGGTGGGAAATTTGGAGGAAGAAGAGGGAGATTGTATCGTGGTCAACTTTCGTAATCCTCGTTTTGTGGGCCAACTGCTAGCAGATTTGGATACAAGACATCGAAATTGTAAAAACCTGAGGAGGGAGATTATGGCTGTTCCCCTAGGATACTTTTACAGAATGATGAACACCATAGGCATAATAAACACAGGGGTGGCAGGGAATACATCCAGTATCTTGGACAGGCATAATAAATTAGAGTATTCCAACCGTTTTGCCCCCCTGAGTAACATGGAGGATCTAGATTGACTGCAGGAGAATTGAGTAGGAAAACGACTTCGCTGCACAATAAAACACAACCTACCACTATAGTGCCCATATCAAAATCTCCAAGTGGTAATGGCGACACTGAGTCAGATGGGAGACCTCTAGTAGGAGACCTAATTACACTCATGTCATGGAATATAGCTGGAGTAAAAACGAAAATGGCTGAGAAGGAATGGCAGACTATAATAAGTTCATCACATATAATCTGCCTACAAGAGACATGGCACACGGGATCCTTCTCAATGGAAGGTTATGCCACATTCTCCTCACCAGCCTCGGCCTCAGCCAGGGGAAGGGCAAAGGGGGGTCTAGCAATTTTTATTTCAACATTGGTACCCTACTCATTGGTGAAATCCTCCCTCGATTCCCCCTACTACCAGTTTTTATACTTTCGGATAGATGGGATCTTAGGAATTGTACTAATAAACTATTACAACAACAAATTTGATGGTACTAATAGACTAGTGGCATCGACTCTCCACGATGACTTACAGGCCTTTGTAAACGATATAACTTTAAGTTACATAATAATATGGGCTGGAGATTTTAATATCTGGATATGTAAGAATACTATAGGGGAGACATGTGGATTCATCGACGATGGGGGGGGAAGTACCCAATTGCACTTTTTACATAATAACTATGGAACTGTATTGAATGAAATACTATTTAGATATGACCTAGAGCTGATGGAGCAAGATGGGCACAAAGGAGAGAAGCTTCCATCGTTTGTAGGAAGAGGATATTTCTCATTAATTGATCACATACTAATGTCAAAGAGCCATATGGATACGGTCGTTTCATTGAAGATTGAGCCCACTATTTATAGTGATCATTACCCCCTGATACTGACTATGAGATTAGCTAAACCCTTTAATATAGGTGAACGATTAGCAATGGATATAGGAATAAGAAGTGAAAATGGATTTGCGATGAAATGGACTGGGATAAATGAAACAGATGTGATGAATAAAGTTGTGACACAACACCGTCAAGAAATTATCATATGTACAGAATACAATCAAAATCCACATACGATCCTAGGATCCTTTAACCAACTTAGAATCGCCATTGCAGGAAGTTTAGTGAGAGCATCGTGGGAAAAAAAGAGCGGGAAAGTGGGGTGGTTTGATCACAATTGCTCATCAGCCAGCCAGGAACTAAAACAAGCCCTGCAGGCCCGACCAAGAAATAGAGAAGTAATTATTAAGCGTTTTAACTACAAACATGCATTAGAAACCAGGAAGGCACAATTGAGAGCTAGGGCATGGGCTAATCTTGAGCAAGCAACGACACTAAGAGATAGTACTTTATTTTGGAAAACAATCAACCAACCTTTCCTAAAAAATAGTGATGTACCCGAAATAACAGTACATGTTCCTTTATTGGAATGGCTTTCTCATTTTGGTTCAATTTTTAACCCAGAGAACCTGACTATTCACCCGCCAAATAATGGGATAATTGAGATCAATCCACCCTTCTTGAAACCAGTTAGTCTAGAGGAAGTGAAATTTGCCATGGGAAGATGCCCGAAAGGGAAGGCGCCGGGCCCTGACGGGGTGCCAGTAGATGCTTATTATACACACGTTGAGTTATGGTGCCCTATCCTGACCCAAGTCTTTCTGAGTGTGACAAAGGGATATATTTTAACATCATGGAGTGAAAGTATAATTGTCCCTATTTTTTAAATGGGGCATAGAGGCGACCCCAAATGTTATCGGCCAATTTCACTTTTGGATACCTGTGTCAAATTGCTGGGAAGAGTACTTGTAGAAAGATTAGAAACATGGGCAACTAACAATCATATACTTACAGAGGCTCAATTGGGATTTAGGCCTGGGGTTGGTACCCTGGAACAATGTATAAACCTTAATTTAATAATAAGCAAATATACAATGGCAAAGAAGGGTCATGTATTCCCTCTGTTTTGCTGATCTTAGTAGTGCCTTTGATTTGGTGAATCATGCTAAGTTGTGGAAAGTTTTAACAGATATGGGTGCGCCCTCAGATATAATAAGCTTCTTGGCACAACTGTACAACCATCTAACAGCACGGGTGAGATATGGAAGAAATGGAGAATGTACGCCAGGTTTTAGGATAGGGAGAGGAATACGCCAAGGTTGTGTTTTGGCGCCGCTCCTATTTTCTCTTTATATAAATGGTGTAGATGCCCACCTAAAAAATATAAAAATTGACAGCCCTAAAATAGGAGAATGTTCTATCCCAATCCTTTTATACGCAGATGATGCAGTTTTGCTGTCACGAACTGCAAATGGGTTGCAGCAACTAATGGAGGGCTTCATGGAATTTATGGAGGAAAGAGATATGATGTTGAATATGAGTAAAACAGTGGTAATGACTTGTGGACAGGGAAAGGCCAGGAAGAAAACTTATTTTATTAAGGGCCAAAAATGTGAAGAGGTGAATGGATTTACATACCTGGGTATACAATTTTCTAATATGGGTCACTGGAAACAACACCTAGACATTACCAAAATGAAGTATATTAGGACAACTGAGGCAGTCTTTAGATTCTCCCAAAAAATTGGTAATAAACCCCTAAGGGAAATTCTGCAAATCTACAAAAGTAAATCAATCAGCAGCATCACATATGGTTCTGCCCTTTGGGGTTTGATGCCCGAGATCCATTCATTACAAGTGCTAGAGAATAAAATTTTTAACAGATTACTTGCAGTCCCAAATACCACTTCCACATACATGGTACACAAGGAACTGGGCAGCCCCTATGTGGTGGATCTAATATATATAAATGCGTTGTCGGCTTGGCATGGTATTTGGTCAAAAGAAGGGACGCATCTTACCCGAAAGATTATTAAAGATGGTCTTACATTAGAACATCGGGATAGAATCCCATGGTTCATGCACTTAAAAGATCTGTTGAGAGGTATAAATCTAACACCAAATTTAGACAACCCAGGCATAGTTCTCCAATTTAGTAAGAAAGAACTGAAAAATCATTTAATAGCTTGGAGGGCTAGTGATAGAGAAAATAGAGAATGCATGAAATCAACGGTAGCACTTTATATGACTGTTTTTCTTTTATGGAGTAAAATCCGAATAAAGATTGTTTTGAATTGAATTGAAAGCAAGCAGATTTTAATAGGCAAGCCCACCAACCAATGAAAAACACTGACATGACGTCGACAGGCCTCCAAGCCCTTTTGTTATACCTAAAGCGTCTTGCTGCGATACGCATGCACGAGCACATTTAACGCAGGCTCGACCCTAAAAAGGCTCTAAAGCATTGCTTATCCTCAGTAAGTGTGAATCTGGTTCAAGTCTGAGTGAGAATAATTGCCAGTGAAGTGGCGTCACGTGGACCTGAGGACATTGTGGCTTTGTACAAACCAATTTCTTCTTCCAGGATCAGTAGGCCAGTTAAGGAGGCATCTCTTAGGTTATTGAAATCCAGAAAAGCCTTGAATGAGAGCAACGACAAGGAGATACTGATTCAATTCTTCTATGTTACCATTATTACATCCATGATAACATGGATGTAATGACTTACACTGCTCATATCACTGTTCACATCTGCCATGTTCGGCTTTTCAACTGTACAGGAAGTCATCAGGGTAGATTGCACAATATGTACACCAAAAACTTAAGAGAGAAACCCCCAAAACCAAAAAAGGGACGGGGTTAATTTATATTATATAAAAACAAAGTTTCCTTTATGGATATTTTAGTATCAAACCCCAAAATTATTGCTGGCACACCACTACTATTTATCAATTATAATATAGTGGTTATGTTCTAGCTGTGTTAAAACCTTTCATACAATAAAAAACACACCTGTTTCAACCCTTTTCTTATTTATAATAATATTTCCATTTATTGTTATACTCATATGTTAGTTAAAAAAGGCATACATTTATTCAAATCAATCCTTAAGTACTGTTGAGTCTTTCTTCATTAATTTTGTACATCAAACTTTTGTTTATAAAACCTATTGCACAATATTATTATACATTAAAAATTTCAGTCAGTTACAAACACTCATACAATGATATTTGTATAAAAGTATCCTTATTTGATTTTGTACATAAAAACCTTTGTTAATAACACCTATCAGACAATATATGCAATAAGAATTGCTCATATACAATTGTTTATAAAAAATTGTTGACAGTGTTTCTGTGGTCTTTCCAATGGTTCACCCCACCTTCTCCACGACAAAAAATACTTAATGGACAACAAATCACTAAAAAGAAAGATATATATTTTTTTGGTATTACAACCCATATTATTAAATACTAAGGTTTAACAATGACTAAAGCATCTTCCCAAATCATCTCATCTTCCATAAACTTAAGAGAACCTGTTTATTTCACATACAAAATCCATTTTAATTTAATACACCAAATCCCTGAATATTTTTATGGTGATTGAATAAATTACCGTAATTCCATATAAGTGCCAGCATGCTTCTGTAATAAAATTCTCTTAAATATATCACAACACTTACTTATTTATTGTAATGTAATGTAATTCGAGATTTATAAAGCGTGTTCCTACTCAAAGAGCATCGAAGTGCTGGGAAGAAAGCACGTAGTAAAAAATAAACAGAGGATAAGAAAAATAACAGAAATAATGAAGATAGAAAAACATCCAATAGAAGAAACAGAAACAAACTAAATCAAAGACCCTGATCTAGATGTACCAAAAAAAATTAACGAGGAATGAGCCAAGTTTTCACAATTTTCCTAAATTTCATATAACCTGATTCTTGCCTAATATTCTGTGGGAGAGCGTTCCATCCTCTGGCTGCAGCTACTGTAAAAGCTTTGTCTCCCCATTTGGCTTTATGTGTGCGAGGGACCTGAATCAAGTGAGCTTGGGAAGACCTCAAGCTTCTTTTAGGTACATGCAGGAGGAGTCTGGAAGTCAGGTACCGTGGTCCTATTCCATGAACTGCCTTAAAAGTAAGACAGAGCGACTTAAACTGGATATGCTGCGCCACTGGTAACCAATGTAATTTCCTATTGTGTTATGATGATATCTGATTTTCAATGTATTTACTGCCATCCATTTTTTATTTATTTACTTCTGCCAAGGTAACAAATCAATTTTATCATTATTTATAATTTTTGTTTCAATACCTCAAGCCCTTCTATGCCTACGGAGATTCATAAGCTCCCTACCTACAAAATTTTAAATCTCTGATTTTCTTCTGCCAGTGGGGAAACACTTTCTAATTAAGATATTCCAAACCGTTTACCGGTTGCACCACCTGCAATTTTTCTCTCCCTTGGTGGTTTATTCACGCCTTGTGTTTCCTCTGTGTTCTGTGTCTCACATGAGATCTACAAAACAGAAACAGGAGAAAGGTTTTAACACGGCTAGAAAATAACCACTATATTATAATTGATAAATAGTAGTGGTGTGCCAGCAATAATGTTTGGATTGGATACTAAAATATCCATAAAGGGAACTTTGTGTTTGTGCACTCTGTGTACCCCTCTAAAGGAAGGAAATGAAGGGCGTAATATTCGAGGGCAAAGTGGCAGTTGTGCGCCTGTCTTGGGAGCTCGACTATCCCAATCCAGTAATAACTGTAACGGTGTTGAACTATCAGTATGGACCACTTCCACCTGGTACTAAAGACAGGGTATGGATGCAATCATGCCGCCCTATGAAAAGCACATACTGGATTCTCTTTAGGGTTTGGCTTAGGGTTAATTTTCGGGGCAGAAATAGTTTAGAGGTACATTAATAACATCTTCCCTTTGTTTGGGTTTGAAAGAAAAATTTTAGTTTTAGGAATTTGGAGACCCGTGGCTAAATGTGGGCGTTGTTGCCAGGTAAACTGGTCTTTTCCACTATTCTGGATACTGTCCACCCTGCTTTCACGAACAATTGAGGATTTTCAGAGTGGCAGGTAAAACAATGCGTCAAAGGCATTTAAGAAAGGCATTTCATGGACCCTTTGCCACTGTTTGGTGGCACCATGAGGCACCAATCTATGCCTGCTGTTTTACTTTGCCTTTTAAAAGTACTGGCCCTAACTCCAGGGGGTAAGGTGTGCCCTCCAAGCACTCTCAGTGTTTTCTATGATCTCATTAAATATGTTTCAATGAAAGAAGAGCAAATAAATTCTCATTGGCCCGCAAAACTCTCTCATTCATCAAAAAATGTCAGAAGATGACAACAAAGTTCACACTGTTTCCTGCTCAGATAATTAGTAATTTTCAAAAATGCTAACACACTAGAAAAAGTAGGCTCTGTAACTACCAACTTTAGTGTCACACTGCACAAAAGTTTGTTGTTTAGCTCAGTGGTTCCCAACCCCTGGTGGTCCACGAAGCCTCTTCAGGGGGGCTGCGACTGCTTAGAAAATTAAACATTATTACCTGATTAGGTCCCCAGCTTTCAGCAATGACCTAATGGGGGGTCCCTGGACTGCAAAAATGATTAGGTGGGGGTCCCCGGGTTCCAGTAACCATTAAATGGGGGTCCACAGAAGTCAGAAGGTTGGGAACCACTGGCTAGCTCATTCCAGCAATCGCAATGGGTGTTAAATTGGACAAAATAAGTTTGTCCTCCTTTACCTTATAAACTTTGCTGCTCCCCCATCTCAAGCAAAGTAACCAAGGACCAAAACACAGTTAGCTGGATATTTTTTTTGGGTCAAGCACACAAGCACTCTAGCCTGCTGTAATGTCTCTGTGGGCTTTTAACAGCGCACACACATCAGTTTGGTTGGCTTGTGGGCTTGTCTTTTAAAATTAGCTTGATTTCCTTAGTGGAAGGCATGAATAGGTCATGTCTTTTACGGTGTTTATCCCTCCTCAAGCGCACAGCCCAACTACTAAAAACATACGAGGCTCTGCGTTTTCAGCATGGTTTCTGGACTACTTTTTATTTTTATTTCCTACACAGCCCACTCTTGCTGCACATGTACCGATACGTTCGACTGCGAGCGAACTTCTGTTTAATTTTGTATGCTCCTTCACGCTCATGGCGTGGCGCTTTAAATCGGCTCACTTATGTAAAATTATGTTACTTTTCATTTTTATTTTATGTGGCAATAAAAGTCCAGTTAGGACTTTAGAACGTTAATAGCTCTAAGTTTAGCAAATGCGAGACCCACTGCATTGTAAATGCTTGTTTCTTCTTATTAGGTCTGGCTTGACAGCGCAGCCCAGTCAGCGCATGCTATTGAATCTTTGGCATATCATTCCGTTTCCTAGGGAGTGCTTCCTTTGCAATGCATGTGGGACTCAGATTTCAAAAGTACTAAGATCATACACAACACATTCATTTTTTTAATCTCCTACATGCAAAAAGTCCAGAGCTGATGGACGCTCTCTCTATTTTTGGGTCCCAAAACTCTGGACTCGCTTACCAGTCTTCATCAAAGGTGCCACTTCAGGGAACTCATTCAAGAGTCTCCTTAAGACCCACTCTTTAGAGGGATCTAATGTTGATGGAACCCATTCTCGCCTTTCCTCCTCTATGTCTTACTTCTTCACCTAGCTCCGAGACGCTCCTTTTTGGAGCAACTGTTTTGTGCTATTCAAGTTTATTTAATTCATTCATTCATGCATGCACATTGAAAGTATTCCTTTTTTGCTTACTTTAAAATATATATATAAATAAAACAGTCAAAATGCATGCCAGACCTACTGGCTTTAACTATGCTTGGTTATTAGTAGTAAATGTTTTGATATGGTTTGTTAAATAGTGTGAGCACTTTTACCTTCTTCTGGGAAAAAGATTTTGAGCATGTTTGTCCATCGAAAATGGGTGGAAACGAATTTAAAAAATATGAAATTCAATTTGTCATTCCATCTGTGATCTTTGTCTTGCCCCTTGCGACCCCAGGGAAGTCCTTTGCTATCCCTGATCTAAGAGGTTGCAAAATTAATCATGCAAATGCTTTGAAATTTCAACAACTTCAACAATGTCGGTTATCATGATGTTATCAGAGTGTAGGTCATGTGACTACTGCCCCCAGAAGATCTGGGGTAATTGGTCAGATCAGTGGTTCCCAACCTTTTGAGTTCTCTGGACCCCCACTTTATCAATTATTATTGGAATCTGGGGGACTCCCACTGAGTGTTTACTGAAAGCTAGGGACCTAATCTGTCAATATTTTATAATTTTCTCAGCAGTCACAGACCCCATAAAGAGGCTTTGCGGACCCGGGGGTTCCCGTCCACAGGCTGGGAACCACTGGGTCATATGATGTCACTACCTATGATGTCATTAAGGTCAAATGGTTTGTGAGGTCACTTCTGAAATCCCCAGCATTTTATTGTCTATGGTTAAAACACACAAGCTGTTTTTATAGAAAGTAACATTACTAAGGCAACACCGCCATCCCTCGACTGCGATCTCGAGGCCCTTCCTGTTTGAAATTTTGTTCAAATCCTTGTCAGCCATGTGTATTTTCGAGATTTATTTTTCCCCCCTCTGGTTCAACAACAAGCTTATGAGAAACACACATTTCTCATTGTCTAGGTTGGAAGAATTTATGTGGTAATGGTTTCATGATGTCTGCGGAAACATTTGCGAACAGACTCGGGTGACACATGGGCTTCAATGTGGCTGGGGTGAACGTTCCTTTTGTTCCTCAGCTGGGGACTGTTTCCATGGCTGTATTTACACGTGTTTCAAGTAATCCGCAACGGTGGCGGTTTCTCCAGGACCTTACTGGAATGTGTTCGCGGATTCTGTCACTCAACGCGAAGGCCGTTCTAAGATTTTAATAGTCGGTATCCCTTTTCGGATGGGGGCGTAGGTTGGTCAGGTAGATGGGAGGGGGGTGAGCTTCAGATTTCCCAACTATCACAGTGGCATAGCTTTTTAACATACATTATCTGAGAAGCAGGACAATGGGGGAGGGGGGGTGTGGGGGTGTTAAGGGGCCATAGAAATGGGGAGCAGTGCGGAGTGTTGATGGTACTTAAAATACTTTGCAAACCAACCAACATTTTTAAAGAACTTTGAAACAGAGAGGAGAGTGTGTGTGTGTGTGTATGTGTGTTAGTCTGAATGTGCATGTAAAAGTCCTAGGGGAAATCCGAGACACCTCACTATACCCGACGGAAAGCACTCCTTCCCATCTATTTCTTACATGATGCATTTATTAGGGGTGTAACACCCCAAACACCCCCAAAAGCTACGCCCTTGTCCTCAACAGAGATTTCGTGCATGTTTACAGGGATCAGGTGATACGTAAATCTGACTGTTTGCATTAACGAATTTAGCAGCTTTATTTTTCACGTTTGTCTGTATTACAAAAAGATACATTAAATCACGCCGGAAACCTCAGAACCAGGCTGTGAAGATAACTGAACTCCACAATGCTCAGGGATCCTACTAAAGACGACGCAGCACAAAGCAAATCTGTTAACATAAAATAACAGAGAAATAAACAACACTGCAAAAAAGCACTATATAAAGGCAGAGAAAAAGAAAAGGATGTAGCAAGGTGGCCTCTCACAGTATGGACATTGCCACTGTAATAGCACGGAAGCGCGCAAGTAAATTCTATGGTCACGATAACATAGCGCTTTAAGTGGGATGAAACGTTGGGATGTCTCTGAAAGGTGCATGACATGTGTAGATAAGGGTGTGGCTTAAACATGTTAAATACATTTCTGTGAATCTCATAGTGTGCGACCCAACAGGTAGCTCTCCGAGCTTTTTGTTACTGTAGGCAGAGATATAACACAACTGACATATACCTAAAGCCAGACAGGACTATTGGCTTTGTCAATGACGTTTACAGGATTGAGACAAATAAGAAAAAAAGAACGATTTGCCTGTAAACAATTAAGACTGAAAATGTTTAAATTCTGAAATTGTGAGACTGTGACTTAAACATTGCTGTGGGGTGTAAGAACGGACAGTGCTCTTAAGAGCGGCTCATTCTTGTCCTCTTCTCTATATAATAGACATGTACAACCTTCTCGCCACATCTCCTCCATATGCCTATCTGATACCCCATTAGCTCCCTCTTTGCACTCTCTCCTGAATGCACTTCCTCCCATCTCCTTCAACACTACAACGCACCTACTCGAGTACAATCACTCAATTTTCTTTTACTTTCGCGTTGGCATCTGTGGACCTCCTTCACACACATTTGCGCAGAATCACAACTGCAACAAGTGGCCATTGCTCTGTGGGCTCTGCAGGGATGCCAAAGATTGGCTGACCTTGTATTCTGAACACTTTTTTGGACAAATGGGCACTGTGAGAAACTGGCACTGCTGTCAGGCTCAACCGCAGAGCTCCCAGTAGCGGCCAGTTATAAATACCTGGAGATGACTCACTTCAAAGTGTGCACTGTACAAGAGTAATATGCAGCACAAAAAAGACAAAAACACAGCATCTTCAATATAGCAAACACTCTTTTGAAATTAAAGATTAATTAAATCATGTGAAATATAATCAGGAACTAAACTGTCGACATGGATTACCCTTATATTTTTTGCATGTTCAGAAATCGATCAGTGTTTTTGCCAGTAAAGTTAAGGATATGAATATTGGGCCCAATAGGGATCCACTTCAATCTCCATGTTTAATTACTACTGTGTATTAAACAAGGAGGAACAGACCTACTTAAAGCTATGGAATAATATTTAGTGAATGATAGATGGTGGTCTTCCACTTGAAGGAGATAAAATTGTCAATGGCAGCCGTTTAGATTTTTATATAATGAAAACGTTTTCTCAAGATTCAAAAAGGCATAAACACACACTACGGAACCATCACGGTTCAAGGGGAGCCATCCCTTGCACATGCAAGACCAGTGCTGCACAGAAATTAGAGGTAAAAGCTTCCTTCGCACACACAGAGCAGGTACCACATGGGGATCAGCAGTGCAAACCTCTTTCCTTCTACCTCATTTGGAGGCGCTCCACAATGCTGAAGGCGGAGCGGTTGCAGGTGCTGTGTAGGAGTCACCGCAAGTTTTGGCTGCAGGTGTGCGCCATACAGCTCTGCGTCCAGTGCTGTTCGCTGTATTAAAGGCAGGATAAGAATACAGGATGATCATTCCACCTTGATTGCTGCCACAACCAAGGTGGAACTGTTTATCAAGTCTAAAATAGGTGAAACCTCCAGCTACTTCCTGCCATTAAGTCCATTTCTAAGTCACGCAAGTAGCCTTCTGCTGGTGGCCTCTACACCACAACAAAAAGGCAGCCTGCTAGTTTAAAGAAACAATGTTCCCCAAATGTGTCAACTCAACACATTTGTAAGTGTATCTTCTGCTGCCTTTGAGTAGAGTTGATTGCTAGTTCGGCAAAGGTGCTGTCACTTCTCGGCTGATGCGGTTGTTGGCTGAAGGCATGGCTAGAGACTTTGACCATTGAGTGTGGCAGCCATAGAAGTCAGGGGGTTGTGAGTTCCTTCACTTTAATGACGACAGACAAGAGATGCCATATCTATTTACAGCTGGTCAACCTAGAAGACTAAACAACTACATATAGAAGTAAGTGTCTTTATGGTATCTAACTTCTCCGATCCCACTTCTTACCATTTGGAGCCCATTTACGTGGCCAAAGTCGGTTCCCAAGGATTCGTTCTCCTCTCGCAGGAAAACATTGGTCCTCTCCTGATACCTTTCTTGCTACCTGATTTAAGACGCTCTGACTTACTGTACTAGTGGTTGCGATGTTCTCTTGCCGAAGGAGCTCAGGCACCATGCTTAATTTGTACAGGAATTACCGACTAATAACTCAATTAATTCTACGCGTTCATAGTCAACTTTTTGTTCATCTCTACAAGCACTGCCACAGAACTCTTTACCCCACTACAGACATCCTTCTTACTCCACAATGTGAACTGTCACAGTCCACTGCTACGTAAACCTTTCTTACATTTTGTGTCACCTCAACCAGGATTTGCTATAACTAGGTTACCTTGTCTTCAATGTTTTGTGGGTTGAGCTTCCAAAATGTATAAACCATAAGAAAAGAAAAGAAAAGTAACCATTCTTTATCTCAGCCTCTTTGCACACATTGGGGGATCTGTGAGCTCCTGTAGAGGTGAAGTGGCTCCAAGACACCCTAAATTAGTCCTACTTTTAAATCATCAGCACCTGACTGCTGGGACCCCATATTTAAAAGTATAAACACATATGTAAACCGTTACCTGCTAAACTACTAATACCAGAATGCCACTGGCTAAAAAGCCAGGCCAACCTGAGGATGTCACTGGTGACGTGGGGGTTACTTGACCATTGTGGGTTTCTATACATTTCTGAAAGCCATAGTATAATAGTAGCAATTTCCAAAAGACAAAGTAAATAGCATACGGGAGTGCAGCGCGGAGTGGGACCTGAGGTGTTATAATTCATACCTTGCATCGAATGCCATCAAGTAAAACATCAGTGTAATCCTTCATTCATTTGAGTCATCACTGTTGCTCTACCCCTTGAAGGGATGAATAAAGAGTATTTCTCATCTATGCCTCGTGCATTTTATTCCCAGGGTCAGTGCAGGGCACAGACAGTCACAACCCCTCACCTACCACCAAATGATGCAGGACAAGGAAGCCCGTGACATTTAGGGCCTTCTTTAGAGTCCGTCACCCAGACACTCTTATCAAAAAGTGGGGGATGTCCCGTCCACTGCATCAGACGGGCCATATAATACACTAGTAATTCGGGCATGGGATACCCGCCATATTTGTAGTGGAGTGTACTGTCCGACAAACTTTGAAGAAGGCCCTTAGTCTTTACGCACCAATTCTCACAATTCAGTCACTGATTAAGCACTTTAAGAGGAACGCTATCTATTTAATATAAAGATGTGGCTTTTACCAGCCACAAACGTTAGTGTGTCCACGTCTGGGCCTGTTCTCTCTGCAGCAGCTCCTGAATGCAGGATGAGGGAGGAGGGCTTGCCCTACAGATCAACATTTAATAACGTTTAGAAAGAGGCCAAGCAAGCGGTGAGGATGTCATTACGGACACAAGAACAGAGTACATTTTGAAAGGCCAGGGTGCCACTCCCTGCAGTAAATTCCTAGAGATATTTCTCCAGAGCCTGAGGCTCGGATGGGTTTGTGTGACTGGAAGCAAAATTTCTATACCACACCTCTGTGTCTTTGTACACAATACACTTGTAGGAGGCTGGACTGGCATGTAGTGAGTACCTAGGGGTACTTGCACCTTGCACCAGGCCCAGTTATCCCTTATTAGTGTATAGGGTGTCTAGCAGCATAGGCTGATAGATAATGGTAGCTTAGCAGAGCAGCTTAGGCTGAACTAGGAGACGAGTGAAGCTCCTACAGTACCACTAGTGTCATATGCACAATATCATAAGAAAACACAATACACAGATATACAAAAAATAAAGGTACTTTATTTTTATGACAATATGCCAAAAGTATCTCAGTGAGTACCCTCAGTATGAGGATAGCAAATATACACAAGATATATGTACACAATACCAAAATATGCAGTAATAGTATTAGAAAACAGTGCAAAGAATGTATAGTTACAATAGGATGCAATGGAGACACATAGGGATAGGGGCAACACAAACCATATACTCCAAAAGTGGAATGCGAACCAAGAATAGACCCCCAACCTATGTGACCTTGTAGAGGGTCGCTGGGACTATTAGAAAATAGTAAGGGTTAGAAAAATAGCCCACCCAAAGACCCTGAAAAGTGAGTGCAAAGTGCACTAAAGTTCCCCAGAGGACATAGACGTCGTGATAGGGGAATTCTGCAGGAGAGACACAAACCAACAATGCAACAAGGATGGATTTCCAGTCGAGGGTACCTGTGGAACAAGAGGACCAAGTCCAGAAGTCACAAGCAAGTCGGAGATGGGCAGGTGCCCAGGAAATGCCAGCTGTGGGTGCAAAGATGCTGCTACTGGACAGTAGAAGCTTAGGTTTCTGCAAGAACGACAAGGGCTAGAGACTTCCCCTTTGGAGGACGGATCCCGCACGCCGTGGAGAGTCGTGCAGGAGTGTTTTCCCGCCGAAAGACCGCCAATAAGCCTTGCTAGCTGCAAATCGTGCGGTTAGTGTTTTTGGATGCTGCTGTGGCCCAGGAGGGACCAGGATGTCGCCAATTGCGTCAGGGGACAGAGGGGGCGTCGAGCAAGACAAGGAGCACTCTCAGCAGCAGGCAGCATCCGCAGAAGTGCCAGAAACAGGCACTACGAGGATGCGTGAAACGGTGCTCACCGAAGTCGCACAAAGGAGTCCCACGTCGCCGGAGAACAACTTAGGAGGTCGTGCAATGCAGGTTAGAGTGCCGTGGACCCAGGCTGGACTGTGCACAAAGGATTTCCGCTGGAAGTGCACGGAGGCCGGAGTAGCTGCAAAAGTCGCGGTTCCCAGCAATGCAGTCTGGCGTGGGGAGGCAAGGACTTACCTCCACCAAACGTTGACTGAAGAGTCACTGGACTGTGGGAGTCACTTGGACAGAGTTGCTGGATTCAAGGGACCTCGCTTGTCGTGCTGAGAGGAGACCCAGGGTACCGGTGATGCAGTTCTTTGGTGCCTGCGGTTGCAGGGGGACGATTCCGTCGACCCACGGGAGATTTCTTCGGAGCTTCTAGTGCAGAGAGGAGGCAGACTACCCCCACAGCATGCACCACCAGGAAAACAGTCGAGAAGGCGGCAGGATCAGCGTTACAGAGTTGCAGTAGTCGTCTTCGCTACTATGTTGCAGTTTTGCAGGCTTCCAGCGCGGTCAGCAGTCGATTCCTTGGCAGAAGGTGAAGAGAGAGATGCAGAGGAACTCGGATGAGCTCTTGCATTCGTTATCTAAGGAATCCCAAGAGACAGAGACCCTAAATAGCCAGAAAAGAGGGTTTGGCTACCTAGGAGAGAGGATAGGCTAGCAACACCTGAAGGAGCCTATCAGAAGGAGTCTCGGACGTCACCTGATGGCACTGGCCACTCAGAGCAGTCCAGTGTGCCAGCAGCACCTCTGTTTCCAAGATGGCAGAGGTCTGGAGCACACTGGAGGAGCTCTGGGCACCTCCCAGGGGAGGTACAGGTCAGGGGAGTGGTCACTCCCCTTCCCTTTGTCCAGTTTCGTGCCAGAGCAGGGCTAAGGGGTCCCTGAACCGGTGTAGACTGGCTTATGCAGAAATGGGCACCATGTGTGCCCATGAAAGCATTTCCAGAGGCTGGGGGAGGCTACTCCTCCCCTGCCTTCACATCAGAGGAAGTCCTTTGTTCTGCCATCCTGGGCCAGGCCTGGCTGGACCCCAGGAGGGCAGATGCCTGTCTGAGGGGTTGGCAGCAGCTGCAGTGAAACCCCGGGAAAGGCAGTTAGGCAGTACCAGGGTCTGTGCTACAGACCACTGGGATCATGGGATTGTGCCAACTATGCCAGGATGGCATAGAGGGGGCAATTCCATGATCATAGACATGTTACATGGCCATATTCGGAGTTACCATTGTGAAGCTACATATAGGTAGTGACCTATATGTAGTGCACGCGTGTAATGGTGTCCCCGCACTCACAAAGTCCGGGGAATTGGCCCTGAACAATGTGGGGGCACCTTGGCTAGTGCCAGGGTGCCCACACACTAAGTAACTTAGCACCCAACCTTTACCAGGTAAAGGTTAGACATATAGGTGACTTATAAGTTACTTAAGTGCAGTGTAAAATGGCTGTGAAATAACGTGGACGTTATTTCAGTCAGGCTGCAGTGGCAGGCCTGTGTAAGAATTGTCAGAGCTCCCTATGGGTGGCAAAAGAAATGCTGCAGCCCATAGGGATCTCCTGGAACCCCAATACCCTGGGTACCTCAGTACCATATACTAGGGAATTATAAGGGTGTTCCAGTAAGCCAATGTAACTTGGTAAAATTGGTCACTAGCCTGTTAGTGACAATTTGAAAGAAATGAGAGAGCATAACCACTGAGGTTCTGATTAGCAGAGCCTCAGTGAGACAGTTAGTCATAACACAGGTAACACCTTCAGGCACACTTATGAGCACTGGGGCCCTGACTAGCAGGGTCCCAGTGACACATACAACTAAAACAACATATATACAGTGAAAAATGGGGGTAACATGCCAGGCAAGATGGTACTTTCCTACACAACCCCCCCCCAAACGAAGGACGATAAGACTAGCCATGACCTGATGAGTCTTCATTGTCTAAGTGGAAATATCTGGAGAGTCCATCTGCATTGGAGTGGCTACTCCCAGGTCTATATTCCACTGTATAGTCCATTCCCTGTAGGGATATGGACCACCTCAACAATTTAGGATTTTCACCTTTCATTTGTTTTAGCCAAAGTAGAGGTTTGTGGTCTGTCTGAACAATGAAGTGAGTGCCAAACAGGTATGGCCTCAACTTCTTCAGTGCCCAGACCACAGCAAAGGCCTCCCTCTCAATGGCAGACCAACGCTTTTCTCTAGGGGTCAACCTCCTACTAATAAAAGCAACAGGTTGATCCTGGCCCTCAGAATTAAGTTGTGATAGGACTGCCCCTACTCCCAATTCAGATGCATCAGTTTGGACATAGAATTTTTTAGAGTAACAAGGGCTTTTCAGGACAGGTGCAGAGCACATGGCCTGCTTCAGCTCCTCAAAAGCTTTCTGACAGCTATCTGTCCACAATACCTTTTTAGGCATCTTTTTGGATGTGAGGTCATTAAGAGGGGCTGCAATGGAGCCATAGTTCTTAATGAACCTCCTGTAATACCCAGTGAGGCCTAGGAAGGCTCTCACCTGAGTCTGAGTAGTAGGGAGAACCCAATCTATAATAGTTTGGATTTTCCCCTGAAGTGGTGCAATCTGTTCCCCACCAACAAGGTGTCCCAGATAAACCACCTTCCCCTGCCCTATCTGGCACTTTGAAGCCTTGATAGTGAGGCCTGCCTTTTGCAGGGCCTCTAAAACTTTCCATAGGTGGACCAGGTGATCATCCCAACTGGAGCTAAAGACAGCTATATCATCCAAATATGCTGCACTAAAAGCTTCCAGCCCTTGCAGGACTGTGTTCACCAACCTCTGAAAAGTGGCAGGTGCATTTTTCAATCCAAAAGGCATTGCTGTGAATTGGTAATGGCCTCCAATGGTTGAAAATGCAGTTTTAGGTTTAGCATCTTCTGATAATTTGATCTGCCAATACCCTGCAGTCAAATCAAAAGTGCTTAGATACTTGGCAGATGCCAGTGTATCTATGAGCTCATCTGCCCTGGGTATAGGGTGAGCATCAGTTTTGGTTACCTGGTTGAGACCTCTATAATCTACACAAAACCGCATTTCCTTCTTTCCATCCTTGGAATGAGGTTTTGGTACAAGTACCACAGGAGAGGCCCATGGACTTTCAGAGTGCTCAACCACTCCCAGTTCTAGCGTTTTCTGCACCTCTTGGTTTATGCAGTCTCTGACATGGTCAGGCTGCCTATAGATCTTACTTTTGACAGGCAAGCTGTCTCCAGTATCTATAGTGTGCTCACACCAAGAAGTGGTACCTGGCACAGTAGAGAAGAGTTCAGAAAACTGACCCAGGAGATTTATGCAATGGTCTTTCTGCTCAGCAGTGAGACAATCAGCCAAAACTACACCTTCCACTAGAGCATCTTGTTCTGTGGAAGAGAAGAGATCAGGTAGAGGATCACTGTCTTCTTCCTGTCCCTCATCAGTTGCCATGAGCAGGGTGAGATCAGCCCTGTCATAGTAGGGTTTCAGGCGATTGACATGGAGCACCCTAAGGGGACTCCTGGCAGTGCCTAAGTCAACTAAGTAGTTGACTTCACCCTTCTTTTCAACAATTATGTGGGGTCCACTCCATTTATCTTGGGGTGCTCTTGGGGACACAGGCTCCAAGACCCACACTTTCTGCCCTGGTTGGTACTGAACCAAAACAGCCTTCTGATCATGCCATTGCTTCTGGAGCTCTTGGCTGGCCTGAAGGTTTTTACTGGCCTTTTTCATATACTCAGCCATCCTTGATCTGAGGCCAAGTACATAATCCACAATATCTTGTTTTGGAGCTTTTAAAGGTTGTTCCCAACCCTCCTTGACAAGTGTTAGTGGATCCCTAACAGGGTGTCCAAAGAGGAGTTCAAAGGGGCTGAAGCCCACTCCTTTCTGGGGTATCTCCCTGTAGGCAAAAAGGAGGCATGGTAAAAGGATATCCCATCTCCTGCGGAGTTTTTCAGGGAGTCCCATAATCATGCCTTTGAGAGTTTTATTAAATCTCTCCACCAGTCCATTTGTTTGTGGATGATAGGGTGTAGTGAACTTGTAAGTCACACCACACTCCTTCCACATGGCCTTTAAGTATGCAGACATGAAATTGCTTCCTCTGTCTGATACTACTTCCTTTGGGAAGCCCACCCTAGAAAATATTCCCAGGAGGGCCTTTGCCACTGCAGGTGCTGTAGTGGTCCTTAAAGGAATTGCTTCAGGATATCTTGTGGCATGGTCCACTACCACCAAGATAAACCTATTGCCTGAAGCAGTAGGAGGGTCAAGGAGGCCAACTATGTCAACCCCTACCCTTTCAAAGGGAACCCCAACCACAGGCAGTGGAATAAGGGGTGCCTTTGGGGTGCCACCTGTCTTGCCACTGGCTTGACAGGTTTCACAGGACTTACAAAACTCTTTTGTGTCCTCAGACATTCTAGGCCAATGAAACAAGGGAACAAGCCTGTCCCAAGTTTTCATTTGTCCCAGATGTCCAGCTAGGGGAATGTCGTGGGCTAGAGTTAGGAGGAACTTTCTGTACTCCTGAGGAATCACTAACCTCCTGGCAGTTCCAGGTTTAGGATCCCTTGCTTCAGTGTACAAGAGGTTGTCCTCCCAGTAAACTCTGTGAGAGTCACTGACATCCCCATTAGCCTGTTTGGCAGCTTGCTGTCTTAGACCCTCTAGTGTGGGACAGGTATGCTGTGCCACACTCAGCTCCTCCCTGGCAGGCCCCCCTTCACCCAAAAGCTCAGAAGTGTCTGCTTCCAGCTCCTCTGGTGTAGGTTCTGCACAGAGTGGAAATTCTTCTTCCTCAGAAGTAGAATCCACTGTAGAGGGAGGGATAGTAGGAAGTGCTTTACTTCTATTAGCCCTAGCTTTAGGGAGCGCTTGGTCCATTGTTCCAGGATCCACGTTTCCCTGTCCTTTTTGCTTTTTGGCCTGAGCCCTTGTTAAAGCAAACATATGCCCTGGGATGCCCAGCATTGCTGCATGGGCCTCCAACTCCACATCTGACCAAGCTGATGTCTCCAAGTCATTCCCTAATAGACAGTCTACAGGTAAATCTGAAGCTACCACAACTTTCTTTGGACCAGTAACCCCCCCCAGTTGAGATTTACAACAGCCATGGGGTGGCTAAGTGTGTTGTTGTGAACATCGGTTACTTGGTACTGGTGACCAAGTAGGTGTTGTTCAGGGTGGACCAGTTTCTCTATGACCATAGTCACACTGGCTCCAGTGTCCCTGTAGGCCTGAACCTCAACACCATTTATTAGGGGTAGTTGCTTGTACTTATCCATGTTAAGGGGACAAGCAACCAAGGTGGCTAAATCAATAGCCCCCTCAGAGACTAACACAGCCTCTGTGGTCTCCCTAATCAGACGAACCCCAACTAAGTTACCAAAAGTGAGCCCAGCTACTCCCTTGGATTGGCTATTAGTAGGTTTGCTCCCACCACCACTGCTATTAGTAGGGACACTAGGTGTAGCAGTAGGGGTTGTAGTGGTAGGAGGCTTGGTGCTTTTCTTTGGACAACTGGGATCTGTTGTCCAATGGCCTTTTATTTTACATAAATAGCACCATGGTTTATTTTCTTTGTTTTGATTAGAAGAGGATTTGGGCCCACCACCCCCAAGAGAGTGTTTTTTTGGGCCTGATGAAGACTCATTTTTAGATTTGCCCCCACCCTTGTCAGAAGACTTACCATCCTTCTTCTTGTTGCCATCTTTGTCACCCCCTGTATGAACTTTTCTGTTCACCCTTGTTCTGACCCATTTGTCTGCCTTCTTTCCCAATTCTTGGGGAGAGGTCAGATCAGAGTCCACCAAGTACTGGTGCAACAAATCAGACACACAATTATTAAGAATATGCTCTCTCAGGATCAAGTTATACAGGATGTCATAATCAGTAACCTTACTGCCATGTAACCACCCCTCCAAGGCCTTCACTGAATGGTCAATGAAATCAACCCAGTCTTGTGAAGACTCCTTTTTGGTCTCTCTGAACTTTATCCTGTATTGTTCAGTGGTTAAGCCATAACCATCCAGGAGTGCATTCTTAAGAACTGTAAAATTATTGGCATCACTTTCTTTCACAGTAAGGAGCCTATCCCTACCCTTTCCACTAAATGATAGCCATAGGATAGCAGCCCACTGCCTTTGAGGGACATCCTGTACAACACAGGCCCTCTCAAGTGCAACAAACCACTTGTTAATGTCATCCCCCTCCTTATAAGGGGGAACTATCTTGTGCAGATTCCTAGAATCATGCTCTTTTGCAGGATGACTATTGGGAATACTGCTGCTGCCACCATGGGTTTCTAAACCCAGTTTCTGTCTCTCCTTCTCTACTTCTAAGGACTGTCTATCCAAATCCAGCTGTTGCTTCTTGAGCTTCAGTTTGGTTTGTTCCACTCTCAATCTATTGAGCTCCCTTTCTAACAATCTGTCATCAGGGTGGGTGGGAGGGACATGTTTTGCAACAGAAGTATGGTGAGAATGGACAGAAGGAGACCTGTCCCTTACAGAAGGCACCCTAACAGCTTGGTTAACAGAAACATCACTTCTACTGTGGTGAGAATGAATGCTCTTGCTATGATGTGAGACAACACTATCTGTATGGTGTGATTCTACATCAGTACCAACTATGCTAGACTGTCTAGTAATGGGCAGGCTCTGAAGTTTCTTTCCTGAATCTTTTCCTAGGGGTGTCCCTGGATCAGATTGGGAACCATTAGCTACTTTTTCAACAGATGGGGCCCTTCTGGCCTTATCTTGTTCTCTAAGCATGTTAAGCAATAATTCCAAGGAAGGATTCTTCCCTACACTCAAACCTCTTTCTACACAGAGACTCCTTGCTCCTTTCCAGCTAAGGTGGTCATATGCAAGTTTGGACAGATCAACATTTTGGCCTGTGCCAGACATTTTAGAAAGAGTTTAAGTGACAGAAAAAGTGATTAAAAAGTTTTTAGAGCTTTTAGAAAGACAGAAAAAAAACTTTTAAAACTTTTTTAGAACTTATAGAAAGTTTAGAAGAACTTTTCAGCACTTTAGAAAAGAGTGAAAAGAGGAAATGCAAAACTTTTTAGTTATGTGTACATACACTGAACTTGTTTTGTATATTTTTCTCTTATGAAAATTACAATGACAAGAGTGGTAAGTAGTCTCAAAGCACTTATCCCACCGCTGCACAACCAAAGTAGGAGGTTGGACTGGCTTGTAGTGAGTACCTAGGGGTACTTGCACCAGGCCCAGTTATCCCTTATTAGTGTATAGGGTGTCTAGCAGCATAGGCTGATAGATAATGGTAGCTTAGCAGAGCAGCTTAGGCTGAACTAGGAGACGAGTGAAGCTCCTACAGTACCACTAGTGTCATATGCACAATATCATAAGAAAACACAATACACAGATATACTAAAAATAAAGGTACTTTATTTTTATGACAATATGCCAAAAGTATCTCAGTGAGTACCCTCAGTATGAGGATAGCAAATATACACAAGATATATGTACACAATACCAAAATATGCAGTAATAGTAGAAAACAGTGCAAACAATGTATAGTTACAATAGGATGCAATGGAGACACATAGGGATAGGGGCAACACAAACCATATACTCCAAAAGTGGAATGCGAACCACAAATGGACCCCAAACCTATGTGACCTTGTAGAGTGTCGCTGGGACTATTAGAAAATAGTAAGGGTTAGAAAAATAGCCCACCCCAAGACCCTGAAAAGTGAGTGCAAAGTGCACTAAAGTTCCCCAGAGGACATAGAAGTCGTGATAGGGGAATTCTGCAGGAAAGACACAAACCAACAACGATGGCTTTCCAGTCGAGGGTACCTGTGGAACAAGGGGACCAAGTCCAAAAGTCACAAGCAAGTCGGAGATGGGCAGGTGCTCAGGAAATGCCAGCTGTGGGTGCAAAGATGCTGCTACTGGACAGTAGAAGCGTAGGTTTCTGCAAGAACGACAAGGGCTAGAGACTTCCCCTTTGGAGGACGGATCCCGCACGCCGTGGAGAGTCGTGCAGGAGTGTTTTCCCGCTGAAAGACCGCCAACAAGCCTTGCTAGCTGCAAATCGTGCGGTTAGTGTTTTTGGATGCTGCTGTGGCCCAGGAGGGACCAGGATGTCGCCAATTGCGTCAGGGGACAGAGGGGGCGTCGAGCAAGACAAGGAGCCCTCTCAGCAGCAGGCAGCACCCGCAGAAGTGCCAGAAACAGGCACTACGAGGATGCGTGAAACGGTGCTCACCCGAAGTCGCACAAAGGAGTCCCACGTCGCCGGAGAACAACTTAGGAGGTCGTGCAATGCAGGTTAGAGTGCCGTGGACCCAGGCTGGACTGTGCACAAAGGATTTCCGCCGGAAGTGCACGGAGGCCGGAGTAGCTGCAAAAGTCGCGGTTCCCAGCAATGCAGTCTGGCGTGGGAAGGCAAGGACTTACCTCCACCAAACTTGGACAGAAGAGTCACTGGACTGTGGGAGTCACTTGGACAGAGTTGCTGGATTCAAGGGACCTCGCTCGTCATGCGGAGAGGAGACCCAGGGTACCAGTGATGCAGTTCTTTGGTGCCTGCGGTTGCAGGGGGACGATTCCGTCGACCCACGGGAGATTTCTTCGGAGCTTCTAGTGCAGAGAGGAGGCAGACTACCCCCACAGCATGCACCACCAGGAAAACAGTCGAGAAGGCGGCAGGAGCAGCATTACAGAGTTGCAGTAGTCGTCTTCGCTACTATGTTGCAGTTTTGCAGGCTTCCAGCGCGGTCAGCAGTCGATTCCTTGGCAGAAGGTGAAGAGAGAGATGCAGAGGAACTCGGATGAGCTCTTGCATTCGTTATCTAAGGAATCCCAAGAGACAGAGACCCTAAATAGCCAGAAAAGAGGGTTTGGCTACCTAGGAGAGAGGATAGGCTAGCAACACCTGAAGGAGCCTATCAGAAGGAGTCTCTGACATCACCTGATGGCACTGGCCACTCAGAGCAGTCCAGTGTGCCAGCAGCACCTCTGTTTCCAAGATGGCAGAGGTCTGGAGCACACTGGAGGAGCTCTGGGCACCTCCCAGGGGAGGTACAGGTCAGGGGAGTGGTCACTCCCCTTCCCTTTGTCCAGTTTCGTGCCAGAGCAGGGCTAAGGGGTCCCTGAACCGGTGTAGACTGGCTTATGCAGAAATGGGAACTATGTGTGCCCATGAAAGCATTTCCAGAGGCTGGGGGAGGCTACTCCTCCCCTGCCTTCACACCATTTTCCAAAGGGAGAGGGTGTAACACCCTCTCTCAGAGGAAGTCTTTTGTTCTGCCATCCTGGGCCAGGCCTGGCTGGACCCCAGGAGGGCAGATGCCTGTCTGAGGGGTTGGCAGCAGCTGCAGTGAAACCCCGGGAAAGGCAGTTTGGCAGTACCAGGGTCTGTGCTACAGACCACTGGGATCATGGGATTGTGCCAACTATGCCAGGATGGCATAGAGGGGGCAATTCCATGATCATAGACATGTTACATGGCCATATTCGGAGTTACCATTGTGAAGCTACATATAGGTAGTGACCTATATGTAGTGCACGCGTGTATGGTGTCCCCGCACTCACAAAGTCCGGGGAATTGGCCCTGAACAATGTGGGGGCACCTTGGCTAGTGCCAGGGTGCCCACCACTAAGTAACTTAGCACCCAACCTTTACCAGGTAAAGGTTAGACATATAGGTGACTTATAAGTTACTTAAGTGCAGTGTAAAATGGCTGTGAAATAACGTGGACGTTATTTCACTCAGGCTGCAGTGGCAGGCCTGTGTAAGAATTGTCAGAGCTCCCTATGGGTGGCAAAAGAAATGCTGCAGCCCATAGGGATCTCCTGGAACCCCAATACCCTGGGTACCTCAGTACCATATACTAGGGAATTATAAGGGTGTTCCAGTAAGCCAATGTAAATTAGTAAAATTGGTCACTAGCCTGTTAGTGACAATTTGAAAGAAATGAGAGAGCATAACCACTGAGGTTCTGATTAGCAGAGCCTCAGTGAGACAGTTAGTCATAACACAGGTAACACCTTCAGGCACACTTATGAGCACTGGGGCCCTGACTAGCAGGGTCCCAGTGACACATACAACTAAAACAACATATATACAGTGAAAAATGGGGGTAACATGCCAGGCAAGATGGTACTTTCCTACAACACTGCATCACTGCCCCACATTTCTGTAAGAGTAACACAACTCTGCTTGAATCTCTTTGTGTTTGACTCTGCAAGAACAATCCCAGCTCTAGGATTTCCAACACTGTCATCAGGGCTGACGGACATATGACACTGAAACACCGCTCCAGCCTGACAATTTTTCAGGGTCAAGGCTGAAAAGCAACCACAATATTCAGAAAGCCTGGACAAAAGAAGGGAGAGAGACTAGTGCTGTTCCAATGACAGCTATGAACAAGAACTGGCAAAGGCAATAGGCCTGACGTTGGCTGCCAGCCTTTTGGTTTTGGCATTACTTGTTTATTTTGTCATTTTTCTTCGAAAACTTGATTCTTGAGGAAGCTGCTTGGCCCGCCTCAATCTAAACAAGCACTGGCAAAGCCAACAGGTCTCACCTTTGGGACCGATTGGCTTTGCAAGGGGTCTTAAGCGATGCAGTAGAACATTCTAAATGCAGTGCAGCTTGGCTAAAGAATACTAAAATGCTGATGACTCTTTCAGCCTTGTCTTTTTGTAGGCCTGCTCACCACGCATGCTATAAAATTACACTTGTATTTTTTTTCTTTTTAATTACCGATCTGAGTTGGATGGGTGAAAAAAAAGAAAAACAAAGCATTGACGTGTTCTTTTTTTCTAATAGGTGGAGGAAAGCAATTCGGGGTGGAACCAATAGGAAAGAGCAGGTGGGGGAGAGAGAAAAGCAAACGGGTGAGAGACAGAGCAATGTGGAGCACGTAGAGGAAGAAAAATAAAAAAGCAAATAGGTGAGAGCAACAATTTAAGATGTATTTATAACACCTTATACTAAAGTGGTGGGGGGGCTGTTGAGGCTCTCTCAAAAGACCTCTAAGTCTATTTTCTTCTGTCTACATTTGCCCCTTCCTCATTTGGTCCCGATGGCACAGCAGTGAAAATAATTGAGGTACATACAGAAAATCCACAATCTTCTACCTCACTTTCTTCAATGAAGACTTAGGAGCATGGTGTTAGATGAAACAATCAGAGGTCCAGGCATTCTCCTCCGATGTCAAGGCAGTCTCTTCAAGCAATAGTTAACTCTCTTTCCCTATGCGTAGACTAGACGGAGATGTGTGTTCCTATTCCCTCAAAGATGCTAGTGATGATTTGGATTCCTTGATTTCAGTTTCTTCGCCATCTTCAATCTGGGCCTCACAAGATTGTGTAAAAGGTATTAGGCTTCCCTGGTGACTATTATTCTGGGGAGAGGGTGGTGATATGTTCATTAAGAGGACCTTCAACCAGTGACTTCTTGTTGGTCTTCTAAACAGCATTTATCTCCAGATGATGAGCAACCAAGCACAAATGGAGAATGGTGCCGACAGTGCCACCGATCTGCAATTTTGAATGTTTATGCTGTGTCAGCAAGTCACAGCCTATCTTGAAGTTTAATGGTATAGCTTTATCTTCTAGCAAAGGGTAATTTGGATCTTCCCCAGTCTCTGGCATTGATCCGCTCCTGACAAATTTCACTAGTCAAACAGCCTTCATGACTGAGAGCATTGCAATCTCAGACAGCAGAGGGTGCCCTAAAAAGAGCCTACTCTGGTTTGAGCGTGTTTAGGAGGAGGAGAGATGTATGCAATGCATACTTCACAATCACTAATTATTTCCAATTTTTACCTACAAATATTCAGAAAGGGGAGGGTTGATCTCAATTACTAGCTCACATGGAAGTCGAGTGAAATTCCTAACAGATATTCCTTTGGCAACTTAAGAACTTGTGCCATCTTGTCATAGGGTGTTGTGGCAGCAAGATGGCATCTTTATTTGAAGGGATGGAAAGTGGAAACATCACAGAAAAGTGTTAATCTTCGGAAGCCCTTTTTGTTAGCAAGCTCCTTATCCAAAAATATTTGGAAAACCAAAAACACACTCCACCTTTTCTTTATTAGTCAAGACATTTTGAAAAAAAGATTAAGGGCCAGATGTAGCTAAGGGTTTTACCCATTTTGTGTCTATGGGAAAATGTATTCGTACATATGGCCCTAAATCCTTCTAAAAAACATTTCACAGAAGATCAGAGATGAAAGAAGGTGTCTCAGAACAGGCCTGGGGGGTTAATCCTTTTTCAAGAGCAAGTGTGACAAACAATTTCAAACCAATAGGTTCTGTAAATTATTTCAAGAGAATATGCTGCGGATCTTTGCTCCATCCCTCCAGATTCCCATCTCATTTGGACTCCCTTGCACAGAGATCTTCTGAAGAGAACAGCTTTGCAGCACAGTATCTCTGCTCTGGTGTTACTAAAAGGTTCTTTCCTTTTTCCACCTCAGGAAAAAGATCTTCCATGTTGTTCACTTGTCTTTCTAGTACAAAAGTCACCAAGGGAGTACAGAATGTTAACAGACCTCCGGTTGCTAAGCAAGTTTATAGTAACAATACATTTCAAGATGAATTGCCTTCAACATGAAATCCATTTGATATCATAGGGAGATTTGTTGTGGAATATAGACCCCTAAGATGCATATTTTCACACTTATCAGAGATGTCTTATGTTTGCTGTATGAGTTTTTCACTGACAGGTCAGGGCAAGGAGGCTCTACGCGTGTTCAAGGAGGTTCTGGCCCTTGGGATCACTCTTCTTCACAACAGGTCTCTGAAGTGTAAATATTGCCTTAGCTTCACTGTAACTGCTGCAAAATGTTTTTGCTCATTGCTAACCAATGCTTTTAAGTTGTGTCTCTCCTGAAGGGTAAAGCCTCACTTTCGTGCCTGGCACCTTAGATAAGACATTTTTGAATAGCTTGGTTGGCAATTCAAATATACACCCCTTTAATCTGTTTGAAGGTTGATTTTAGATCCTGTGCCTGTGTAATGCCTTTGTTTCGGTCTCAACTCATGACCTCCATTGGAACCCTTGGTATAAAAACCTAAGAAATTGTGTGTTATTGCTCTTTTGGATAGCTTTATGCTCATTTGGGTGCTAGGCATCTACTTGTTGCTCGATTCAGTGATTCACAGATTATTTTTTCTTTTGATAATATACATTTGCAGACTTTGAATTGGCATTGAGCAGATTCTCTTTAACAGACCCACACAAGTTCATTCTTATGTGGATGATCTCCCAATTTCGTCTTCTTCACATGCCCAGTATTTAAAGGGCTTGAAGAATTGATGCAAACTCTTCTGGGGAGGGGTGTCCTCATCAATTATCCCAATTCTTCTCTCCAAGATATGTAGAGCCTGGAATACTTTGGTGGTTGGACCAGAACAGATATAGGCAAAGTCTCTCTCTCTCTCAGAGTCAAGGAGACACAAGGAATTGCATTGCCTACGCCAGTAGCACTCGAAGGGCTACACCCAGGGAGCGGCTTTGAATCCAGGGAGATTTGCACAGTAGAAAGCCTAAAGGGATATTTCTACTCCAGTTGAGCAATGTACGTATAATAAATACCTTATTTTCCAACTTGATTGTAGGCAGCAGCTCATTGGTAATTTCATACGGTCGGGTATACCTGGGACAACTTATCAATCATATCCTGCCACACTGGTTCCCTTTTCAGATGATTATAAGGTGATAATCCAGTTTCAGATCACCTTCACGGATGTCTCATTCCATCAGCACTGAAGACAGGAATTAATTCTCCTTTCCAGATGCAATGATTTTAACAGCAGATGTCAGCAGTTCTGGTTTGGGGCAACACTGGGACTAGACTTGGTTCACGGTCACTCGTCTTGGCAGGAAGCAGGAGGCTGTTTAGCTAGTTCATGAACACTCTGCAATCAATCTAAGGGGCAAATAAGTAGTTGCAAGAACAGGAAATATGCTGACGAATGCCTATCTGAACCACTAGTTCAAAGATGTTGACTCATAACTTTCCAGATATGTTCATGGGCAAAGAAAAATTATGCTGTAATTCAGAGTGGTCCACATTTAAGGGAAACGCCAAGTTCAAACAGAAAGTCTTAGTTAGGTGTTGTCTTCCTCAAAGGAAAACACCTCCAAGTACCACGTTTTTTTCCAGCAGATGTGCCAGCATTTCGGAATTCTAAAAGTGGACCTTCCTACAAATTGTCACAGTTACTTTTTTTCTTAGTTTTCTTCCGAGGTTTCCAGATCTGCTAGCTCTGGGTAGGCAACTTTATTATGTGTTTGGCTGGAAGCTCTACTATATACCTTTCCATCGATTATCCTCACTCCTCAGGTGTTAGCAAAGATTCAGAGGAACAAAGGAGAGAGAATTTTGATTCTGCTAGCACTGACCATGTAGACCCTGGGCTCCTATGTTACGTCTCATGTCACTAGAGAAGGACTGGATAAGTCCCATGTATCTAATTTCAATAAATTATCATTTTCTTACATTTACACACCTTATTCTCAGTCTACTGGCACCTCGGTTTGTTGGTATGGAAATTGAGAGGTCGGGGCTTTTGAACATAGGCATGTCATTATCCATTTCTCTCTCTAGCAAGGGTTCCATAAGGGCATGTGTTAGAAGGCAATATAGTCATCAATGGTGTTTGTTTGACTGATTGTGTAAGCACAATCATTTTTCACCTGTTGATTGTCCTCCTGAAATAAATTTGCAATATGTACTGAGGTTTTTTATCTAGAAATTTGTTGGTGGCTACCTTGTGGCTAAGTCTACACTGAACATCTTATTTTATGCAGGAGATCTTATTTTTCATTTAGGGTATTTGATTTTTCACAATGAAGTGTGAAGGAATTATACCTCCCCTGGGATCTTCATGTGATTTCGGTTCTTTGCAGAAATTGCCTTAAGAGTCTGAGAGCTATAGGACGGGAAAATAAGGACATTAGTTTCTTTGCCTCTACCGCTAAAATGTTCTTAGATCTGACCTTAATTTTATCACCAAGGTTAACTCCATATTCCTTAGGGAAGAGATTGTGGTGTTATCTTTCCTTGGCACTTATGTGGTTTCTGGAAAATACTCAGAATTAAATCTTTTGGATGTGGTTAGAGCACTTGAGGTGCATTTACACAGCTCACCGAGTAAAGACAGTTTATTTGTGGATTTAGGCACTGCAAAGAGGATTCTAGTCTTTCAGAGCTTCTTTGGGTAGTTGGATTAAATCTGTGATCACATGAGCCTACCAGAATGCAGGTAACACATTTTCAGACACAGTTCAACCTCTACTAGAGGGATGACAACCTCAGGGGCTGGTATTTTCCTGATTAATGTCTGCAAAGCAGTTGGTTAGTTACCTGGGCTAGTTCCTCTGCATTCATTTCTCATTATAAGCTGAACTGGGATCAGGAGAATGAATTATTTTTTGAGTCAAGGATTTTGGCAAATGCAGTGATGACAAAATACTTGTAGAAAAGTTTTATATTCATCTTGTTTATTTGTTTTTTCCAGAAGTGAACCTAGTAAATTGGTTTACATGAGCAGTACTTCTCTTTCTTGATGTGGTATGTTATCCTGGTATTTTTAGGTTGTGATGAAAACACACTGCTTGGGTATATCCTCATTTTAGTCAAGAATGGGTCAAGGAAAGAGGTAAGGAGGTAACATGGTGGTTCCTTCCACATCCCATTTGTCACTGTGCTGCAGAGAGCACAGACTGGAAGTCCAAGGAGGTCATTGCAGGATCGTGGTTTCCCAAATGCAATATCCAGAACTGATGCACTAACTCGCAAAAGAGGTAGTGCATCCTGAATAGACAGCATGATTTCTTCAAGAAGGGACACACAGCTCACCTCTACCCCTTTGGGCTGGTGCAAAATGAAATAATGCCATGACCCATGGTGTGCAACTGGGAAATGGCCGCAGGTGACTGGCACAAGGGATCGCAGGCATCTGAATGCTTTCACAGGAGGCTGCAGGCATCTGCGCTGTATATTCTCCCAGCAGTTCCCAGACGTTTGTGGCCACCAGTGGATGTGGACCTTCCTGGATTCAGCCACTGCTACATGCAGGCCCAGGGGAGATGCATCTCTGTGGTGGATCCCAGACCCAAAGAACGCCTGACCAGAGTGTGGCCAACCAAACAATGACAACAGTTCCCCCAACCAGTCTAAAGTGACTGCTCTATCTCAATACTGCTTCAGTATGCTTCCACCTACCTGAATGGTTGTGAGCGCCCGGGTGAGAAGTTCTGACTCTACTGGGCAATTACTACACAAAAATCATTTAAACTTGTAAAACTATCCAAAGAGGAGTCATTCACTTCACTGAAGATAATAACGTTTTGAGAGAAAATGCTAAATATACAAACTGGCATTGCAAACAATAATAAGCACCGCTGTAACTATTATCGACGGTTTCAAAAACAGTGAAACCTCAAACTGTCTGACATCTTAATGGAAAGGAGCGCTCCACTGTCATTATCTGGGAAGGGCGCGGAATTTAATGAAAGACATTCCAAGAAGGAAACTTAATTAACAACAGCTAATCATATGGAGGCAACATGAGGCGACATTTAAATATCAGGGCGGCCTGAGGCAAACTGGCACGTGCGCTCTTAAAATGAAGACGCAAAACTGTGACGCATCCGTTGACCTCTAATCACCTGTAAAACGTTTTACCCTAAGGGCGCTAAAACACGATTACACGTAAAAAGTATTACAATTGAAAACTTGGCATAGTTTAATTTTAGGGAGTTTCATTTCCAATGATTTACGAACCAGCGGCCATGTTTGTTTTAACTTTGGAGTGGATGCGTTTTTGTAGGTGTTATAACAGTTTGTATGTGTGGGGTGCTTGTTGTCAGTATATATATATATATATATTTATTTATTTTTTCCTTTTCATTGGACTCTTGTTTGGTAGATTAGCTTTATGGAAAACATCGACACCTGAGCGTCATGCAATATAAAGAAAGGAAGAAAATGGGGCCAGGCATGAGAACCGGGACAGATAATCAGCGAGTGCAGTACAAGACGGTAATACGGAATAAGAAGACATCTGAACTAGTGCTTGGCACTCGCAGAATTAAGGAAGCAATATTTTACATTTGAATCCTAACAGGTGGAATCCTTTTCTTATCTGTGTAACCATCTGTAATCAGTAAATTGAGTCCAATGGCTGTGACAAGTTTGAAGTTATATGAAGGTTAAAAAGGAGAAAGAAAAGGGGCGTCTCACAGGGCATGAAGGTAAACAAAGAATGATGCTTCCTCCTTAAGACCAAAACAGCTTTGCCACTCAGTGAGTATGGACGCACTTCATTTTGACTCCCATTGCCTTCACTCCCGGGATATTCAATGGCATCGCCAGCACCTAATGAGAATTACAAGAAAATTCCTTCTGGTGGAATGTTTCCACATAAGGGTTTAAAGAAATCCCAGGGCATACTACGAAACATATAGATGGGCTATTGACTTTTCACCAAAACACTGAAGTTAGGTGGGCCTATGTGCACACCACCTATCTGAAGGGTCACAACTTCTTGATTGGCATCTCCAGGCTATCCTGTAAGCTGCCTACCATCTGCCAACTGAGTGTCACCCCATCTATTAAAAGCTGGGTTACCCCAGAGACAGGGGGGACTGTGGCTCCAGCTAATATCCAGGCATGTGGGCTACCTAATGAAATTGTCCTATCCTAGACTGCACTGCTGGAGCACTCAATAAAACTGAGCTGTAGATGTTCTGCTGGAGATCCCAAAGCACTTGGTTGCATGCTGTAAAGTCTCTGGGGGTGTCCAAGTACCTTAAACCACCCAGAAGGTTGCTAAGTCTATGTGGTTGCATACTGGAATTTTACACATATGCAGGTATGAACGGCCCCAGAGAGTGTAAGGAGCTCAGGAGACTAAAAAGCTACTGAGAAATAGTTTCACCACTTAAAAGACCTGGAACGCTCTATCTGGATGATGGTGTTGTGTCAATTTCTATCTGCCTTCTTTCTCAAAGGTACACTATGTGGGAGCATGCACAGAACATATTGGTAGAGCTATCCTTTGATGGGGCCCATGAGGGGGAGACTTCTGCTACACCTTTGCAGTTGAGGCTTCCTAATGTGTGGCAGCTGAGAAAATCTCTAGGTGGCATACAGGATTGATCATGGAAGGTGGAGTTGGAATAGACCATGGTAGATTTACACAAGCAGAGGTCCACCTTATTAATGATCCGGTCATCTGGCAGGCAGAGTCATGAATATACCATTCATCAGGACACAATCATGACCTGATTACGCCTGGACATGAGGTTTTCGACTGCTGCTCTCTATATCCAAACATGGACCAATTCCAACGGTTAAAGCTAATCCTTCAGCCACCGGTTCACATATTAAATAACGCTATGTTCCCACTTTTAGACAAAATCGGAAAGTCTCCAAGGGCCATAAATGAGAATCTGAATGCATTTATGAGCATACCCTAGATCACTGATGCAGTACAAGGTCTCTCAGATATTTTGCAACAGCAGTGTGAACTTGGTGTAAACCCGGCTACCGCATGCACTTTCACCCCACGCCTCTCTATGGATACAGACATATCTCCCACGCCTCTCTATGGACACAGACATGGCTCCCACGCCTCTCTATGGACACAGACATGGCTCCCACGCCTCTCTATGGATACAGACATGGCTCCCACCCCTCTCTATGGATACAGACATGGCTCCCACGCGCCTCTATGGACACCGACATGGCTCCCACCCGTCTCTATGGATACCGACATGGCTCCCACGCCTCTCTATGGATACCGACATGGCTCCCACGCCTCTCTATGGATACAGACATGGCTCCCACGCCTCTCTATGGATACAGACATGGCTCCCACGCCTCTCTATGGATACAGACATGGCTCCCACGCCTCTCTATGGATACAGACATGGCTCCCACGCCTCTCTATGGATACAGACATGGCTCCCACGCCTCTCTATGGATACAGACATGGCTCCCACGCCTCTCTATGGACACAGACATGGCTCCCACGCAGAGCCTCTCTATGGACACAGACATGGCTCCCACGCAGAGCCTCTCTATGGACACAGACATGGCTCTCACATTCAAATATGAATTTGCAGCAGATCCTTGTCATAAGACATCTGTATACTCCATGGCACTTAAGTACTTCCCAGGCATGTCACTTTATTAGGACTCCATGAAGTGCGGCATGGAAGCAAGTGAATCATATTTAAATATGGGGCTGCAGGCCCCGTTTCATATCAGTGCCTGCTAACACCATGTATGTCATACTAAGATTAACTCAGCCAACAGGTTGCTCAGAATGATCGCAATAACTACTGTTTGACTGCATTGCACGAATAGCGAGAGTGTGAAGCAGGGAAGCAGAGCAGGCAGAAAGCGCCAGCTTGTTCGTGTGCTTATGCTGACAGATATTAGGGAGACAGAAGCCAAAAGTCTTATTGCCAACATGCTGTCTGGCACGTTCCTAGCACTTCTTAAGCAATGTTGGCTCAGACCCATGATTATGGGGCGGATGATTAACAGCAGCTAACTCCCTCTACAGACTACTCTTAATGCTCTGAGCTGGGGTCAACGAGGCTTAAGGTACACTATGATGGTTTCTATTAATGAATGATTGAGTGAATGAATGAATATGGTATTTATAGAGTGCAATGTCACTCAAACAAGAGCTTCCTGGCGCTCGCTCAAACACCAACTGCACCTGTAAAACAGTGCAGCACGGGAACAACTAGAAGAGCGTAAGAAGGCGGTAAAGTGAATAGAAGCAGGTCTAACCCACCTATATTAACGAATGGCACGGTGTATCTGGTGCAAGAAAGAGCCAAGTCTTCAGACGCTTCTTGAAACTGGCTTTGTTATCAATGAAAATAAGTGACCTCGAAGATGAGCCTACATATTGTATCCTACGTTACAGGCCCTCGGCTGACCACTTAGTAAAGCCCTCCAAAGCGGACTGAAAGTCCGCATGCACGGGGTGAAGTATACACATGCATTCCTTGGGAAACCACTATGTGAAGCATCAGGCATGAGGCTGGGAGCGTTGTCAGTCCACGGCCGTGCGTGGACCTACCCGTGCACAGGACGGCAGGGGAGGATGCCAAACTGCACGCAAACGGAGCACAAGGGGACACAGACACCACACAAGCATGTGCTATGGTTACAGGGATGAGGAGGGCCATCTGCATCACAGAGCACAGAGTAACACAGGCCCTGCATACAGAGACAGAGGGAGAGACAAGACCCAAAGAGCTTACATGGTACAGACACATATGGAGGGATGGAACTGACTCACAAAGAGCTTACAAACATATAGTGAGAAGGAACTGACTCACAGCTATGATAGCACTAGAGCGCTTCCATGCAAAGAGGTGAGAAGGAGCTCTCTGCCCCCACTGAGCTTTATATTCAAAAGGATGGTAGTGACAGTCAGGAGAGATGGTGATCACTGCACTGTATAATCCAAGTATGGGCTATCTATGTGAACAGACAAGCAATAGTGCTCTCAGCAGAGATTACACTGACTGGGTTGGACAGGCAGATGGTAGGACAGCAGCGTCATTTCACCAAAAGGTGCCATCTCATTGTCTGGGACCTAGATGACATCAAAGAAACTGAAACTGGATTAAAAAAATCCAAACTTTCACATAAGTAGACACAAGACTATTTTAGTGCCCAGTGTTTCCTCCATGTTCTGATCGGTGTGCATGGGTGCTACCGTCACAGGCCGAAGGTCTGCTCAGTCAGGGTACTTATCCCATCGTACGCAAGAGATCTGTTCAATAGGCCTGGGTGCTGCTCTCATACACCTGCCGGCACTATCAGGCTGCAGTCATCTAAGCAGAACAGCTTGAACTTGCACAATGTACCTTTCTAAAACCATCTTGTGCTAATGGTTTACTGAATGTGTCAGGTTGGTGCTGCTCAATGTACTCAGGCATGTCAGCAGTATCAGGGAGCCACCTGACGTGCCTTGGTGCCGACATACTTGGTGCAATGTCGCTGGGTACTTTGCTCCACCCCGCCCTTCAGGCCCATCATCTGTCAGGGTTACAGTCTTGGTGTCAAGAGGCCTGGTGGGCTTGGGGAGCTGGGGACCCATGGAGCTTCAGTGAAGCATCCTTACCTAGAGGAAGAGACCACTGACCTTCCCCCCCCACCGTATCCTCCAGCCTCCCACCATGGGAGTGGCATGAAACCACTCACGAGTACCTGGCATGAGAGCATAGGGAATCTGTTTCTTTCTTTTGCATCATAATCATTCCTCTGCAACTGTCCCCATCACTGCACTGAGTGTCATGAACAGTTCCTAGGATTTCTCCTTGTCTAGCCTCCAGCCTCGAACGGACTGCAGATGGCCCTTAGAAGGCACCTTGGACATGAGCGTCAGCAAGGGCAGACCAGCCTTTTGAGGCCTCCTGCTTACCGACCAGGCTTCATCTACCTGACAAGCATCCCATCCTCTGACAACCCCAATGCAGCTTTCAGAGACTGAAAGAAAGATTCAGTGATCATGAGCTCCAAGTGCTGCCGGGTAGTAAACATTTTTAAATGAGCAGAGGTGACCTTCTTTAAACAAGGGGAAAGCAGTGAGCAAAGGAAAAAGCGGCCCCAGAGTAGAACATTGCTGTTGTATTCTGTGTGCAAACAAGCCAACAATCAAGAGGGAATGAGAGCAATTTCTCAGGCCCTTCGTGCACTCTCCGAGCAACAAACGAAAAATCAGAGTATGGCGTTTCACAAAGAAATGGGAAGTATTGTGGGTGGATCATATTGGCCATCATTCCCAATGGGCTCCAGAGTATGGATTGTCTTCAATCAAGGACATTCCAAAAATGCTACACAGAGTGGGCCTTCATACAGGCCCAGACATATTTTGTTTCAGAATCCTTTCTACATGACTCGTAGTTTTTCGGTCAGTTCATTATTCGGCTCAAAAAGACCATAAAAGCCAAGTACACACTGACTAACTCTTAGTTATAAAGTTGTAATAGACAGTTAATTATGTCCAACTCTTACATTTTTTTTTTTACAGCAAGACAGAATGCATGGGAGTCCACATGACTACTGTTACTTTTTTATTTTCACCTCAGATGGAAGTACTGTAAATAAACAAGTGATGCATGGTAAAACGCTGTCAAATTGTTCAATCATTTACAAAGTTCTTGTAGTTGGGGAAAAAAAAACATAAAGCTTGTTGACTTTAAATGACATTTAGTGACATCTTAATGAGGATTCCGATACAGACACATGAGATTGGCAATTAGCTACTATCGCAAACTAAGACTTGTTCGAGGAAGAACATTCTTACAAGATATCCAAGTGTTTTTTATAATACCAGTATGAGATAAGATGCTTTACTTGATCAGAGTCTGTAAGAACTCCAATAAGATCAACCCGAGCACGTGTTTTTATAGTCGGCGTTGGTTTTTCAAAAGAGAACCAACCATATGCAAAACAATCAGGACATGCCCAAAATGGCAGCCCAGCCCCAAATAACAGACTTCAACTGAAGATATATTCATGCATTGGACTTAGATGATTTCTTGCCAACAAAACATGGTGGTTTTTGTCATGCAGCCTAAGCAAGATCATTTATCTGCAGCAATGAATTATTTTAATAGGCAGATGATCTTTTAGACGTGTTTCTTCATCTTTACAATTTATTAACTCGGAAGTAAATAGAAAATATTTTAGAATTTTACAGAAGAACGTGGATTGTGTCGATACAAGTTTGAATGAATGAAACATGTCATGTTGTAGCTAAGGCTTATTAATGGAGAGAAGATTGCGGTTACTCGAAATGTCTACAGAAAATAAGGTACAAACGTCAAACAACACTGCTAAATTGTGTTATAATAGCTGTAATCCACAAATGCTTAGCGGTGCTGATATTTCTAATTATCATCTACGAAACTGTCAGATAACGATGCCAACAAGCCTGAAGCAGTAAACCGCAGTGTTCATGTAAACGTACGATTCACTGTTACATTGTAAACGGATTTTTATTGACTCTCAGTAACATTGAACTGAACTCGGAGGCCATATCCTCTGTTTTCACTCTGGAACCGATTAAGAGTTGAGGGTCTCTGCCGAAGCGTGAAAAACCCAGCTGGGCTTGCTTGAGTTCCTGTTTTAAGGGGTACGGATGCTCTTTTTCAGGAGTGAACAAGATCGACTTGCAAACGATCGGATCCCAGCCACCATGGCGCTTAAGAGCTAAAAACAATGCAATAGAATGCGGGACACCTATTAGTGGTTTCGACTGATCCATTTCAATCTACCACGTTTTTGCTCTCTATGTGTAACCCACGGCCTTAGCTCTATCAGTGATAGGGGCTGAAAAATCATAGGGCTTTCGTTTGTAACCCCCGATTAAAACTGCTCGCGGAGATAAAAGTAACAAGTCACGCAGGGAGACGTCTGTTCTACTCCAACAGGGCATTACCGTGGTCGAGGGCCTCCTTGGACTGACTAGCTCAAGAGAGGCAACGGCAGTCAAGAGGGCGAGTGTCTCCTAGGTGCACGCCCCTAGTGGGGGCCGCATCTCCTAGCAACGGAGGCAATTTGGGGGGAATCGCTGCATGACAATGGTCGTTTCCAGGAGAGAAGTGACCCGAAATATGGTCCTCAGAGCGGGCCTAGCTGAAGCTCCTGACACATTTTCCTATGGGCCGTCAGGTCCAACTAAACACTCGGAAGGGCTGAGCACCTGGGCCCGATGTCAACACCACACCCTGGAATCTAGCAAGAGAACTCCAAGCAGGACGGCAATCAGGGCACTCTGAAAAGGCCACCAAATGTCCGGATGGAGAGCAGCTTGGAGCGCTTATAGCAAAGACCGTTCTGGGCGCCAGCCCCTGCTTGGGTACTCCGCTTTCTGGACGGAAATAGCATTCTAGCTTAGGGACTCTTCACAAACCAATCCTCTGCAGTCACTCAGTGAAAGAGTGGGAGAGTTTCCCCTTTCACTGTCCACTCACGACATCATCCTCCTGGCCTGCTGCAAGCATATCTTCCAGTTTAGGGAAGCCACAACGCAGAAGTTCGTCTCTCCGGGATGGGGGGGGAGAGAGATGTTAGGAGTCAAACTAATTAGAGACTGCCTGTCTAGAGAGTATATGTGGTGTGGTTCCTGACTGCGGCTGGGCGGGACTTATTTCTCCTAAAAGGCTCCCTCGCGCATTATTCCTTGAAAGAAAGTTCAAAGTCTGCACCCCGAGCGTAGGCCAAATTAAAGGCGTTTGGCACACCGAGTTACTGTACATGGACTCGCCTGGGGGAGGGGTAATTAGGCATTGAGTTCCTGGACTACAGATAAACTCCAGGGGTAGGCACAGTTGGAGTGTACGGAACAGCTTTGCACATGGGGCCCACTGTGCTACATACACAGACAGCGAAGCCAAATTACCCAGCCCGCTTTCACACTAGTTTCTTTACCAGAAAACTGGCCCATATTTGACACACGAAGTCGAGGAGGCAGGCATGCAGAGATTACAGTAAATCGTTGCACTATTCATTAAGCAGCAGGGTGAGGGAAGCCCCTTCACACATCTTACAAAACACAGGCCATGAATGGAGATGAAGTGAAATTAAACGAAATATACCTTTATTGCATAATGAATAAAAATCATTCCAATCATCAATGTACATAAAAGCGTTAATGTTTAAAATAAAAAATCCCAAAACGACCTACTGGGGTTTCTAATTCACAGAGTTAAAACACTGATACCAAGATAAGTTATTGGAAACCCACTTAAACAGGCATTTGCAATGCAACGGGTCTCGCATTTCTCCAAGTTAGAGCTATTAGCAGTTGTAAACTCCCAACCAGATTTTCTTGCCTCATTAAATGGAAAAAAAAAAAAAAAAAAAAAAAAAAAAAAAAAAAAAAAAGAAGAGCGTGCTTGCGCTGCTACAGTTCACTTGTAGTGAAACCTGTCGGCAAAAGTGCAATTATCTACGTAACCGGCAAAAGTGAAATTAACTATGGAACAAGGTCGATGTCATGCAAAGCGCTCAACATCTGCCAAGCGTGACTGCGCTGCGAAAAAAGAAAAAGTAGTCCACAAATCGGACGGAAAACAGTGAGCCTCGTATGTTTTCAGTACTTGGTCGCTGCGCTAGAGGAGGGCTAACCTCCCAAAAAGGCATGACATATGCATGCCTTCCACTAATGAAAGCAAGCAGATTTAAAAAGGCAAGCCCACAAACCAATGAAAGACACTGACGTGACATGGATGGGGCTCCGAGCCCTTTTCTAACTACTACAGCGTCTCTCAAGCGCATGCTAGCGCAGGCTGGACCCTAAAACAGTTGTGTGTTTCATCACGGGGGTGATAACATGAACTCTCCCCTCCAACTCCATGGTGTCCTTAAGGTTCTGCATCTATGCTGAGCGTAAAAGTAGCACTAAAAGTTGTTTAGTCATGCGTTGATTAGCTCTAACAGCTTTCACAGCTATCGGTGCATGCTTTAAATGTGTTCCGCTTTTAATATGAATTTTGAAACGCATGCTGTGTGCTGTGGTGTCAGCCCTTTGAGACAAAGTAGGGTAGCTTGTCGGCACAATCTATTGCCACTAGAGAAGAACATGTTTTTGAGGCACAGTTTCCGCCAGGGTAACAGTGCAGGACATATGCATAGAAGGTGTAAGAAGTCTTCCTGATGGTAGGCACATAGCCTGCATTTCCTGTTGTGTGAGGGTTTGAGCCATTTTGGAACTGCGTCCAGTGAGGGGAGTAGACCAAACCTGGTGTGTGGCACCTTTGTCTTTAGAGATTTATTTAGTATTTCTCCTAGGTATGGCTGTGCTGTTGGCACCTTGTACGTGTTGATCATCATCCACGATTCGGATTGTAGCCTGAACTTGTCTTTGTTCTTGCTCCACAACAGCTGCTTGATTTGCTTATTAGTTGCTTAAATAATTTATGCGGTAAGGTCTTTTGTCACAGCTCTTCTGCCTGTAGTTGCTTGATTGCCAAGGCAATTTTGTCAGACCATGAATTTGAGTCATCTGGCCTGTTCAGGCCCGTTTCCTCCCAGATAAGTGCTTTTAGTGTATTTTTGGGCGCCTGTCTTTGTAGCGAGGAATATTTGAGGACAGCTCCTTTCTGTACCAGGGCCTCGTCTTGTAGCCAAAATTCAAATCTGACTGTGCTGATGAAGAACTATGTGGCAGGCGGAAAATAAAGTGGAAACATTTACTCTGGGCAATATTCAACAAATCATTAAACTTGCCAGGATAGATTTCCAGACCATATGTCAGGGAGGGCAGAAACTTTGCCTTGATCACCGTGAGGAGTGGGCTCCACGTTGGACTTTGGAGATTTGTAGATAGATTGTGGACAGCTGCAAGCTGCAATGCCACTCTGGCTTTCAAGGTGTTTAGATGCAAGTGGTGAGACTACCACTCCTGCAACCAGACCCCCAGATATTTATAGCTACTACTTTTGACCACTAACTGGTTTCCACAGAGCCACTGCCTTTTCTAAATTACACGCTTGCCGAAGATGACTGCCTTGGTTTTTACCAGGTTTAACAGCAGGATGTTGGTCTTGCAACACTGATCTAGGGTATTTAGCAATTTTTGGAGTCCTGTGCCTGAAAGATTTAGCAGGACGATGTTGTCTGGGTATAGTAGCGCTGTTAGGAGTTGGTGGCCTATTTGGGGGTATGGTAGCTGGAAGAGTTCAAATGTGTGCACAGATCTATCAGATATAAATTGAATAACATTGGGGCTAGTACGTAGCCTTGCTCAACACCTCTTTCTATCGGGATTTTAGCAGACACTCTTCCATTGCTGCCAACTTTTACCCTAGCCCAGTTGTCCGAATATAACAGGTTTGGTGGAATGTTGAGATCTGCTAACTTCTTCCACAGTCTATGATGTTCCACAGAGTCGAAAGTTGTAGGTAGGTCCACAAGGCCATTTTCTTTTTTGTATATTTTTCTGCCAAAATTGCTACTGCTATCAGATTGTCAGAGGTGCTCCACGAAGGACTAAAGCCAGTTTGGTTCATAAGAATAAGATTTACTTCGGTTGGTCCCCAGTCTTTCAATTCCGCTAACAGGCAGTCTGTGAATATTTTTGCATCAGTGTGGAGAAGAGCGATCAAACGAAGTGAGGTGGAGCGATAGGAGCACCGTGGCTGATTGATCTTAGATTGGAGTGACTGCTCCTACAGGCACAGGGGTGAGAGTGAACTCCCTACCCGCAGAGCTGACAGTACCACAACACCCTGGTCTCTCCCATGGAGGGGAAATCCCTCGGACAGCGCGCTGTGCCCGGGAGGGTCAGCAGTTTCTTCATACCGATCACTGACAGAAACCCGCGGCCCACTTCTTGTCGGCGCCAACAGGCACCAAACTCGGGGAGCAACAGGTGCCTCTTAAGCAGAGGCCACATGTGCTGAGACTCCTGCGGTACAGTTTGTGCCAAGGCGCTCACGCTCAAACTGCAGTTTCAGACTCTGGGCAGTCTCCCCCACACTCCACATAATACACCTCCCGTTTTGCAGGGCTTTCATATGTGCCCCCGGTACCGGATCTATCTCAAGCGAAGTCACCTGTGCCAACCACAGCGCACACAGAAACCCCGGTGCAACACTCGCATCCCCCAGCCCGCTAGTGAACCCTCACCTCGCCCGCATGCAACACCCCGTTCACCCCCCCGGGGGGGGGGTCGTCCTCTGGCCTGCAGTCCCCTGCGGGATCGGCCTCAGCAAGGAAACTTACTTCTGAGTCCCTGCTTCGAGCTCCCCCGGCTGCCGTGTATTCCGGTCTCACACACAATGTGGACGTCCAGCTGTCTGGTGACACTTGGGGTGGGAGAGAGGGGGGGAGACTGTAGGGGGGCCTCCATAACTCCTCCTCTCCCATCCCCTTTCCTTCCTCGGGGACCCCGCTCAGCTGCTGCCGCTCATGAGGAAAGTTGTGTCTGGAGAGGCCTGGAACAAGGCCAGACACCCCCTCCCTTTACTACAGGAAAACAATACTCGCCTTTCAGTCATAAAAACCTTTATTTCGTTGAATGTGGACACAGGAGGCCCACGCCCTCCTGTACAGAGCGCACATTGGACGACCCACAGCCCCCTCCGCACATAAGACGGGCGGGCCGGGGCGGCCCGTCACTACCGCATTCCCGAGGTTACCATGGCCGAAGGAAATCCAGGACCCGCCCTCCCCTCCAAAGACCCTCCCTCACGCTAACCACAGCATACCAGTATCCGCCAGGGGGAGGCAGGGGAGAGGACTGCCTTAAAGAAACAAAAGCCATGGCCCCTCTCTCAAGCCGTGACCCGGGTGTTCAAAGTTTTCCTGCAGCTCCTCGCTGCCTCCTCAGTGCAATCAGACACCCTGACAGACACCAAACCAGCAGACCTCATGCAATCCTATGCCTGTGCCCTACAGCAGGGCCCAGTTTTACACGTCCATGGGCACGTTTATGCGGTGAGGTTGTATATCAGTGAACCCCTGCAACCCGTCCGCTCAAGTTTATTATTAACGACGACCAATCAGCGTCACCACTGCTTGTGGCATCACTGTACAGGGAAAATCTTACTGACATTACTCTCTGCCCCGGAGATGCAAAGCAAAGGTAGCGTCCTGCCAGACCACTCAGAACAGACCTACCCCCCAGCACCACCTCAATAAATCACAGAGACTTAGTGCAATTTATGTGTAATCCTAGAGTTAACAATACGGCCTTGTTCCCGCCACTGTAAAACGTTAATATGAATACGTACACACACAGAATCGAAGTGACCCTGCCCCCTTGAGTTTCATGCCAATGCTCCTGCCCGCACAAGGTCTGTCAGGGCTCCAAAGTCACATATGCGGGGCCCTAGTCAAGTACCACATTCTTCAGAGCATCTACTCTGGCCTGACAACTCCTGCGGTGTCCACAACATCCACAGTACCAGGGCAGAATCAGGCACAGCGGTGAGCTCGCTTGAGGCTGTGCAAGCAACTACCCTGATGGGTAACCCGTGGGACACTGCTTTCATAAGCTGAGGGAAAGGGTTCAAGCGGGCAATCGGTATTTTACTAAACGGCACATTCGTCTTTACGAGTTCTCATTAGTCTCATGGATTGCACTTCAGGCCATGTGTGAACCTGTTTGCAGCGACACAGCACGGCGCGGAGACTGCTGGCGGCTCTTCACGGTCAAACCATCAGTGTCTTTGTTAGCGGGCGAAGAATTGCAGGCAGCACCTCCGCTTGTCCCAACTTACGGACGGGTACAAGCAGGCCTTGGAGAAGCAGCCCAGCAGGCATTGATCACCCGTTTTCAGACACTGAGGCATCCGGGCTGTCGGAGGTCTGGTTGTTGCAGGTTGCCCAGCATGGCCAGGGAGCAGCAGAACAAGTCCCTCCTGGCACGCTGCAAGGGTGCCTGACAGCACTGCTGCACAGGACTATCAATGCTTCATTCAGTTCTTCACATGAACATCGCAGTGAGACCAGGTGACCCCCTACAGTTGGGGTCAGCAGTGGTTACACGCACAGTGGAAGTTGGCTCTTCTCGGTGTCCCACATGCCAGGAATACAGGGGGGCTGCTCCTCCTGCAGGTCCGGGCACTCTCTTTTTCCCTCTGTGAGCAGGCAGGTTTCTAGGCACTACACAGAACCACAGCTTCTCCAGCAAGTTGTGTAGACTTCAGGTGATGTCCCCCTCACCCACTGGAGACCAGCTTCCTCGCAGACACCAGGCTTCGATCACAGAAACTTTTCGAGTACTCAGCGAAGCATGCCCTCCTTTGGTAAAGAAGAATTTGCAACTCAAACCACTTGGGATGTTTTGAGTGTCACATTTAGAACGATTATCCAGAGAGGGGGTGTTGATCCGTTGCCTGAAGGCCAGGAACTGATTTGGGGTGGTTCATTTTCAAACTTCATTTTCTGGCTGCAGTGTGCTGGCACAAACTTTGTGCAAGGTAGCAACTGTTACAGCAGGTGGTGATGGTGCTGGCCCCCGGCAGAAATATTGAAAAATTAGACATAATTGAGTGTGAAGATTCAGCACCTGGCTGTAATCAGCCTCTCTGTAGCATCTATGGGTAAAGACAAAAGAGCTACCCCTACCTAGTCACTTCCTTCCCATTAACAGAATCTGATGATTCTGCCCCACTTCACGTCCATCAACCAAATGGCAATGTTCAAAAGGAATAATAGGCAATCCTCTGCTAAAGAGCCCTCACTGAAATTCAAGTGATATGTAGCCCTGTCTCTATTCCCCCAAAACTTAGTTTCTGAGAGCCTTCCCATCAGCTGCAGGAATGCACGAAATACACTTCTGCCGGTTGGGAAAGCTGTATTCCATCTTGAGGTACGTTATACAAGGGGCCATCCACAGTGGATCCTGGAACCCAATGGTCCCATCACACACACACACACACACACACACACACACACACACACACACACACACACACACACACACACACACACACACACACACACACACACACACACACACACACACACACACACACACACACACACACACACACACACACACACCCACACACACCTAAGGGCTGGGTGTTGCATCTAAGTAGACGTGACAACAGTAGGCCTCACTCCTCCTGAACTAAGAAAAAAAGATCTGTTTGGCAATATAAATCACAAAAACTGGTACGCTGCCGTAACCACTTCATCACAACCACCCAGGGCCTGGACAGCTGTCCTATGCAAATAAAGGCGGCATAATTTGTACGTCCCTCCAGGACAGTTTCACGTCTGCATGTAAATCATGGATAGATAAGCGAACACATTACAATTAATTGATGCTTTCTTTGGAAGAATAGGAGACAGGTACCACTGCAAGCTCCCTACATTGCCAAGTACCTCCTCTTTAGGGTTTGACTTGCATGATGTATTTGACGAGAACCATCATATAACGGGTTAAATGCACGGAGATGAAAGTCACACTAAATAAACCTTGTGACTATTCCCAGGGTCATTTTGCTTTGTAGTCATTGCACCTTGAATTCTGAGACTCAGTAAGCTTTGATTTCTCTTTGACCTTCTCCAAGAAATGTATCATTGCGTCAAATTCATTTTCACTACTAAGGAATAAACCTGAACTAATCTGAAAATGACGATTGGTAAAGCTGCCTTTTTGACAGTTTATTCCATCGTTTCCCTGTCTCTACTGAGAAGCTGCTTTCCCCTAATTGTGTTTTGTGCTCTGTAGGATTTATCAGCAGTTCTACTGGATCTAATTTGGGTGGTCACCACGTCGCATGGTCCTAGTGTAAGCAAATGCTTTCTTGAAAGAAAGGTTCAGCAATGCACATCCTTTGGAAGATGAGGTAGACAGCGTGTCATATGGTTGAGCCTTGTACACTCAACGCCTTGCTGCCATTTGCGGCATCAGACATTTTGTTGTTAGATGGTCTAAGATTCAGTAATTCCAAGGGTACTTGTCAGAGCACTGAGGATCCAGGTTCTGCAGGTAGCTCAGAGCCATGATTCCAGGGTACTCTGTGCACGGTACACAGGACATTGATCCGGATCCAAGATGCAGAAAGATGTCAGTAGAGGGTTTTCAAAACATAGTCCTGATGTGCTTATTTTTTCAACTTAACTGCTTCCTCGGTATCTGATTTTACACTTTCGACAGTCTATCCATTTTTGGAGACCCGTGTATACTATGGCAGTGGTTCCCAACCTTTTGATTTCTGTGGACCCCCACTTTAACATTAATGGATCCCAGGGACCCCCACTGAATTATCATTGGAATCCGGGGACCCCCACCTGAGTCATTACTGGAAGCGGGGGACCTAATTTGTCAATATTTGTTAATATTTTTTAATTTTCTAAGCTCTCACAGACCCCTGAGAAGGCTTCGCGGACCCCCAAGGGTCCCCGGACCACAGGTTGGGAACCACTGTACTATGGCACTGTACTACAAAGATCTGTATCCCATCAGAATTGTGCTTTTATAATTCTATATATAAAGCTCCAGCTCTCAGCATGCATAAGATAGATCACAGTCACTGTATGTTTTCCTTAGTTTGATACTATTGTCCAAACTCTCCCACTCACAAGAATGGATTATAATGACTCACTATGGGGAGAACTAGAGTTGAGAGAAGGGCAAAATCATCGTTGAAGCCTAGTGACAGTGTGGCGGGGTAAAAATAATGCATATGTGGTTAACTATTCAAAATATGTTGTATTTAAAAGGTATGAACTGTAACAGTAGGTAAAAATCAAACTGTAGGGATTTGATAGTAACAACCAATAGGGTTACGCCATGCAGGCTGCGTCACTTTCAGAGTATATCTCTTGCCCACTAATTGCCAGATTTAGGAACTGTTCTCATTAACCTTTCCCATATCTACATGAATTCTTTCCGATCAATCCATCAAGAAGACAATGGCAAGGTCCACAAGCATCCCCTCACCCACACACTATTCCGTGGCACTAGTTTTCCTAGATGCTGCATCAGGTTTGTGCTGGATGCTGCACTTGTGCTCCTTGTGCTTGAAACCAAACTTGTGACATCCAAGCCACACCATTCCAACTTGCTGCAATTAGACATGTGCCCTCAAACAAGGCAACCGAGATACAAGGCCACAACAGTGCTAGACAAGCACCCTATCAGAAATCTGCCTTTTCTGAGTGGTCACCCAGGGTTTTTTCACCTTTTGCTGGACTCTATCTTTACTGGCTTTAGAACTCTGTGCTCTTTATTCCTGCAAACCAGAAATAAAGTGCCTCCGTTTCCTCTTTTAACAAGGTGAAATTGCCATAATCCTGCTGATACATTTATTTTGACCGGAGAGGAGCTTTTAAGGATTGGACCTGCCCCTTCTTGTACCCAGGACAAAGAAGTGGACTCCAACGTTCATAAGGTGACTACATAATCAGCCTACAAGGATACAAGTGGCTTTTCCTTTAAGTACTCAGCTGACCAGTGGCAACTGGAACAAGACCCGACCGTGCTGTTGGCCTCTGCCTAACACACTAAGACTGTCTCAGTGCCTCCCCTGATGTTCTCAGGCTTTATAAATCTACTCCTGTGGTGAACTGGGGCTTATAAGACTGAGCCAGAAAGTAAAATATTTGACGTAAACAAACTTGGTTGGTATATCCAACTTGCACTCCATTGTGGTCAGCCTCAAACTGCACCTAGGTCTCAGTCTACTGTGACACCTATCATTGGTTCCTTATGCTTTTTGGAATTATTTCTACTTAAAACTTTAAGAAATCATCATCTGGTGCTCCTTAGTGGATTTTTGTCGTAGTTTATTAAATGTAACTATTTTTCTAATTCAATTTGGGATTTTTATTATTTTGCATTTCGAGTTATTAGTGTTCGGTACTGCATAAATACTTCACACATTTCCTTAAGTTAAGGCTGCCTGCTCTGTGCCGTAGCTATCGGGGGCTGAGCTCAGGTTATGTTAATGACTGAGTGGTCAACCTGACAGAGGATGTGATTATTTCTTGAGGTGAGTAGTCATTCACCCCAAATAATAATCTAATTTCCTATACACTCCATAAATAACTGACAATAATATTCTGTGTGTGGTGGAAGCATGCAATTCTTCTATCAACTCTGTACCCTTTTTGGAGTATAAACATCAGTATCATATAAAAGCAAGACTATTGGCTTTGTCAATAATCCTTTGTCTTTCCATCACTCATTTTCTACCTTTCGTTCATCAGCTTGTAGGGACTTTGCTTCCTCTTTACCTGTTTGTACCTGTTGCATTAATAGTGCCTTTCGCTTCTCACTTTTTAAGCACCAAATTTTTAGGTTGAGCATGTATGCGCTTTGACCTGTTATAAGTATTGTGGGATTTTAACCGTGCCTACCTCACGACCATCACTTTAACTCGTCGAGGGCTTGGTTTTCAAAACTTACTCAATGTCATTGGTAATTGCTTTACGTTTGTCCTGCCTTAAGGCTGTTTTTGTCACGCCTTGCAGACTGCCACTGTTAAATGGATCATTGCATGATTGCAGATATACTTCAGAGTGGGAGAACAATTTATTTTGTCTCTCCCCTTTGTGCTGCATGGTGGCCATGGTGTTCACAGCGTGAACAGGCACAACAGCCTGAACTCGATTGGCGGCATTAGAGCGCTGATCGTATTGTTCAGTTCCCTAATCAGAGTCATTTCTTGTATCTGTCCCCTTGAAACACTTGAAATTGGTGAATGCTTTACTAAAACAGAAATCCTCAAAGAAAAAGCAGCTTTCCCGGCGCAGCAGGAGAGCCGATCCTACATTATTCACTGCACTCGGGAAACTCGTCCCATAATGCTTTACAAGCATTCTTTCGCAAAACATTTTTGCTTAATAACTCAGCCTCTGGTGGCCCTTGGACAATGGGACTACCACCAAAATGTTCATAACAACATGCCCTGTCTACATCATCTTTGGGTCCCCACACTAATATAGTGGGGACCCCAAAATAACCCTTCCCACCATTACGTGTCTGTTTAACCTTTCTCATGGCTGGAACCTTTGTTTTACAGCTGAGAGTAGTTTGTGTTTTAAGGGTATTTTTTGAAATATCATTGCTACAGGCCTGTTAGCCCTGAATATGTGTAATGTAGTATGCCCTCTAGGTGCTAAATATATGGTTGCACTGCATTACTTTCTGACATTTTTTGTGTGGTTATGCCCTAACTATACAGCTACATGACCATGTTTCTTACAAATGCTATTTTCATTGTGAGGTCCTCTAGGGGCTGTTCTAAGCATTACAGTCATTTCAGCATATTAAAATATTATTTGCATGGAAACTTGCCCCATAATGCTTTGCAGGGCATTACTTTTACAAAACATTTTTGCTCATAACTCAGCCTGTGATGGTCCTAGGACAATGAGTCAAATAATCGACCATGATGTGCTCTTTCTGTCTACACCTTCTCGGGGTCCCCACACTATTTTAGTGGGGACTACAAAATAATAACCCCTACCACCATCCATTATCTTTTTAAGCTTTCTCATGGTTGGATCTTTCGTTTTGCAGTTGGGAGAAGTTAAGTTTTATGGTTCTTGTTTGTAATATCATTGTAATAGTTCTGCCAGGGTTGAAAATGTGTAATATACTGGTACGAAAACTTGCCCTATAATGCTTTGCAGGGCATGACTTACAAAACATTTTTGCTCATAACTCAGCCTGTGGTGGTCCTTGGACTATGGGACCACTGCCAAAATGTTCATAATAACTTGCTCAGTCTACATCATATCTGGGTCCCCACAGTAGGTTAGAGGGGGCCACAAAATATTAACCCCTCCCACCATTCACTATCTTTTAAGCTTTCTCCTGGCTACAGCTTTTGTTTTACAGCTGGGAGAAGTTTTGTTTTAAAGGCCTTGTGTGTAATATCATTGCAGTAGGCCTGTTAGTCCTAAAATGTCCTCTGGGGGCTAAGTATATGGTTACACAGCCTTACTTTCCCTGTATTTATTCATGGAGTTATCCCCTCTTGGGGATTACAATATGGTTACATGACCATGTTTCTTACAAATTATACTTTTGTTATGGTGCCCGCTAGGGGCTGTTTTGAGCATTACAGTCTAACGCCAAAAGTGTATTTTCTAAAAAGGTTTATATGATAATAGTATATGTTTTAATAATCTCTCTTTATTACAATTATGACCATAATTCAGACCAATTTAACTTCCTTATTACACTATGTCTGTTGGGACACTCTTGATATGTTTGGGTGACCTTTCTAGTTTATTTCTCTCTGTACTCCTCCATGGCTTTCTTGTCTCTTTTTTTAAGGGAATTGTACTAGCCAGCGAGCAACTCCGATGGTGGGGTGGTGAAAGTGGTATTCTATTGGAATTAGCATGGTAGATTTAAATTAGGATGCTAAATGGCAACATTTTCATTTTTTGCTGCAGATAGAGGAAGAAGGTAAATGGAAGTGCTTTAGTTATATGCAGGGCCGCAGGAATTATATGGCAGGAAAAGCCGAAATTATGAGACAGGGTTGACCAATTTATGTGGCAAGAAAAGTCCAGTTATGATTTTACAATCCCAAGAGCTCTAACTCAAGCAAAGGCGGGACCTATTGCATTGCAAATGCTTGCCATTTTAGGTTTAGTACTATATGAAAGTGCTTAACCAACATGCATGTGTTTTCAACTGTCTCCCATGTGTACTGCTCTTCCACCTCTACCAGGCTCTGCTTTGCTCTCGCTCATGTGCGTATCCCCAGGCCCTCTGTTGTGCTCACTCTCATGTGCTTCTCCCCGTGTTGCTTTCTCGCTTGTGTGCTCCTCTCAACAGCTCTACACTCCTTTCTGTATCCCACGTGCTCCTATTTCCCCACATGCTCCATGTTCTTCTGTCTAGCCTGTGTTGCTGCCCCTGCCCTCCATATTGCTTTCCCCATCCGCATCCTCTGCCCTTCGTGTTCCTTCAAAGCCCCTGAACTCCATTCCTCCATTTTGCTTCTGCCTTCCCAAGTTGTTTCGCCCCGTATTGTTTCCCCTTTGAGCGTCTCTAGAATAATTGTAAAAAAATATTTTGCGCTAAGTCTTAACATTTTTTTTTTATTTACCGGTCCAACTCGATTCAGTATATAAAACTGAAAGAAAGCACCCACATCATTTTGTAGGTGTGCACCTGTGTCGGCAAAATGAACAGGTGGGCGTGTCATAGCGCTTGATTTTTTTTACTCTTTAACCATGCTGCACACAATCTGGGGTGTTGTGCATCATCTATAAAAACCATTAGTAAAGTCACTAGATCCCAAAGGTGAGACCTATTAGCTTTGCCACTGCTTCTTGCCTTTGGCGGCAACCTATGTACTCACGAGGAAGGAGCACCGCAAGTGATAGCAAAGGGAGAGGTTTCTGTGACCAGAATGAACTTATTTTGAAACCTGTTGATTAAGGATAGTTATATTTCATTATAGATGATTATTCTGAAGGGCTGGTTACACGCCAGAAAACACTAAATTACATTTTTTTCTTCAAACCGTAACATGCTCCGATTACTGCTGCGGACTCTAGTGTTTAATGGCACCGTCGCCATTTGTTTTAATTCCAGTAATCCTTGAAGTAAACCATAAATACAATGTGTTAAATGCTGCTGGGTCTCAAGAAGTGTTGCTGGCAAGAAGCACATTAAAATGCACCACGTACCAGATTTCCCCACAAGTCATGGAGGGCGCCCCAACCCAAGATTAAATGTAACCAACAGATGTTTTATCACTGTTACTTGTCCAAACTCTTTTAAAGTCGTTTACATTTAAGATCCCAAAAACCTCAAAAGTGAACTCCTTATCGAGTATGTTTCCTAAACCTAGCTCTTCCTAGTGACTGCCACAGCGTGCTTTCAAAGCAACATTTGCCTTAGATGCTCGAAAACACTTTGGGAGAGGACTAGGGTGGTCCCAGGAGTGGGTTTTTACCCGGGCCTCGGGAACTGTTCTAACAAGCCAGCTGCGGAGAGGGGGAGTCAGCAGGGATGGAAATACCACCACCACATTCATCAACCATCCACCACGGCACCGCAGGTATCCGGTGACACCGCTGCGACAGATGACAATCCCCGCACAGAATGGAGGCAAGACTCAAAGGAAGTGGAATAGCAGAAAGAACCAGAAAATAACTTGCCTTCCCGGGAAAAGTAAATATAGCTGTGCCTGCAGGTATAATGTGCACATCAGTTTGGGCGCTATTTTTAAAACAACAACACATAACAGCGCTGTTCTATTCCTGAGAAACGCCAGTAATGATGCCGTGCAACTCTGGTGATCATTCTAAATTAGTAAAGGGACTGGTTTTTGCATTATTCTGTATTTTTCAAAGTAACTTAAATGATGTAGTTTGGCACCTCTGGGATATGTTTCATGTTCTACTCTGTAACCACCATACTCTTGCCCCCCCGCCGAGGATTTTGTACATAGATGGCAACGGAGCAAAATGTCCAGTTAAAATATGTTTCCATTTTGTTTCATAGCGCTTCACAAAAATGTTTTAGCCATCGCCAGCTTTAAATGTGAGGCTAGCATGATTATTTGTTATTAGGACAATAAAGATCTATGGAAAGAAAAAAGCGTGAGGCGAGCATAGATTTTAAAAATTAAATTAAAAACATCAACAATGGACCCTGGGTGGGAGCAGGAACGCCAGGCATAGCAAGTATGTGGCGAGCGAGAGGCATCTTAACGGTTCACATAAACACACATCGGTCCCTTCAATGCTGCTAGAAGTCCTATGATAGAACTTCGAGGAGCACAGAAGGGGGAGACATTCCTGAGTGACAACAGAGAAATCAGTCCCCGCAGCCAGATGTCCCATGGGACCTCCAGCTGCTGGGTGCAAGATGGGGAGATACAAGACAACAGAGGCCTAGTTTATAATTCTTACATTCCCAGTTCTATATTGCTTCTTGAGGTCCTCTTGACTTGATAACCGACCAAACAAATGTCACCATAACTAGAAAAAATGTTATCTGTTCTGCATTTTTAATCTGCATGCGCGTCAAACGGGAAAATGCACATTGAAAACTAGACTCCATAATAGTGGTATATGCAATGATTTCGTATACAAATTTGCAGTCTTATTTGCTGAGTTTTGTAAATTTCATAGATTACAGAAATTACGTTAAGTATGCAAAATACATAAATATGATATAATTCGGCGAGATATGGGTTTTGAAACGACTACTGAATTCACAATATAATAATGAACCAATCCCCTAGAACACACCATCATAGCTATTTATGGTTCTCAATTGTACCATGGCACTGTCTAAATTCACATCGCATGCTCTTCAGACATGTCCTCTAACCAAAACTCTGCCTGCAAAAATATCTGGAAATTGCTATGGTTAGTGGGTACTGAGGACAGGTACTCCACTGCTAGTGGTCTTTGGGAAAGACCTCCAGGTGACCCAGTGGGCACTGGACGACTGGAAAGGTCTTCACCGATACTCAGTACAGCTGCTTGCAGTACATAATGGGCACCAATTGTCTTATCAATGACCTGACAATATTCCTAAAGATAATTAACTATTACTTTCTTAGACACGTCAACTCTGAACATATGTAATCAGGGTCTAAAACAGCTCCTAACACAATATCTAGAGCTTTGGCTGCTCTTCCTTGCATCTGCTTGGCCCCGCCATCCTGCTTCTTGGTGGTCCTGGAGCTGGGATTGCGCCTAAGGGTAATGTTAAGTTACTTTTTGTCTCCTGCTCACAGTCACTGTCCCCGGCCCATGTTTCTTCCTATTACCCATCCACCATGTCTTGTGACTGCAGTCTCTCTCCTCGTGGCTCCCGTAGTCTCTCTTGCCTATTGCCTCCATCGCCTCATGTGGTCCCTGGTCTTCTCCGTCAAAGGTCCCACAGCCATAGCTGCCCTGACCCTGATGGCCTAGCCCATCCAATCAATTACACTGCAGCGCCTCCCAGTCCTCTTACACCCTATAGCCCTCTGTCTCCTCAGGCCCTGCTGCACAACTACAAATCAGCTGTGGTGGGAGGTAGGGTGAACAAAACAAATAAATAACTGGGGAAAAAAAAAAAAAAAACCCTGACCTCATCCGTGTCGCCGCTCTTCAGATCTCTGCTGTTCCGCAGGCTCCCAGCCTGCCCTGCAGCCAATCCTTACGCTGCTCTCATACTGCTGGTAGCATGAGAGCAGCATCAGGATTGGCCTGAGCACCCTGGCTTTGCGCTCCCAGGCAGACTGAGAGCCTGGGCCTGCAGTCTCCAACCCAGCAACACAGTGCCTGGTTAGAGAGAGCTCAGTGCATGTGTGTGTTTGGCCGTCCCGAGGTGGCCGGCTAAACACACATGCTCACTCTCTCCATCCGTCATCCCCCATGGCCATGCTCCTTTAAAAATAAAACGATACTAAACATTGTTTATTATCGTTTTACTTTTAAAGGTTTTGCAGCTGCTGGTACTGGCAAGGGGGGCAACGCTCCCGTGCCGTAGCGGAGGAGCCGGTGCTGCTACAAATTATTCCTTTGTCCCATGTTCTCAATACTCTTCTAAACGTATGCCCTGGTTTTGCTGCCTTCTGGAGCCCCCACTAACCAAGTCTCTGCTTGTGCCCAACCCCAGATACTGCTGGTACTCCACTTCCCCCAGGGTATGGAGGATCCCCACTCTCTGACTCCCAGTTTTTTTTTGGCAGCTTTATATAGTGCGAGCTTAACCGGAAGGTATTGGATCGCTTTACATGGGCACCAGTTACATTACACAAGGTCACATTCATTTTTTAGGCACATGGGGAAAATTACAGGATGAACACTTGGCAGGGAGGGAAATTCTGGACAGTTTTTTCAAATTCAGGACAAACGGTCAAAATTCAGAACAAACGATCAATTTTACGAACACATCAAAGTAGGTCAAGCAATAATATAAAAGTAAGTGAATAGGTGACACAAGTAAAAGTCAAAATAGATTTAATTGCTTTCACTTGAGCAATACTGTGCAAACATTCACTTTTAACTGGACTAATATAAAGATTAAAAGAACTAGCAAACATGCACACTAAGCATAATTTGCCAGCTGACATAAGGGGCTGTTGTAACACAAAACTGCCCCTTTACCATGAATGATAGTTCTTGAAGCAGTGCTATGTTGATGAAAGTGGACTTCCAGCTCATAGGCAGTAGTATTGCTACTATGAGAGGCAGCCAGGGAGTCATGTTGGGTAAGCCTTTACATAAAATTTGAGGGTGATAGTGCATGTGTGTGTCTATTTCTTTGCGATTGTTTCTTACAAAACCAGCGTAGGATGTCATATAATCTCCCCTCATTGCTATTTGCTCTACCTCTGCAAACATCACCCTAGACTAAGTCTTGGGTGGTAGCTTCAAGGTTTTGTTCAAGCACTAGCAAAGCCAGCAGGTTTGACATTGATACGTAAGTGCTGATAAAAGCAATAAACAACCTGCTGCAATTCAAAACAGGATTACTTTCTGTAGCAGTGCATTGATGAGCTAAAGAATGAATGTTCAATGACAGTGTATATATTCGAGTTGTAAAATAGTCCCTCATGCATTCCAAAGGAAGCAGCTGGATACACAGTCAATAAAAAGGAGCGACTAAATTACCCACTGCCTCATGTACCTCAACCAAAGGCATAAGGCACCAGCCCACTTAGCACAAGGCACTATTATGGAACAGTCCACAGCCACCTTCATCACATTCAACTACCACCTTAAGCACAGTGCACCACCACCCTCAGAACAGTGCACCAAACCTTCTGGCAAAGTTCACCACTACCACACTGTGTAGTGTACCCCGCAATGTCATAGGGCACCATCACACACTGCACAATTCACTACTACAACCAAAGAGTGCACCATCGCCCTCAGCACAGAGAACTTCAACCTTCGGTACACTACACCATCACTATCAGAACTGTGAACCACTATCTGTGGCGCTGTGCACCACACATCCAAGCCACTGTAAACCATATGACATTGCAAACACTTCCTTCTACACTGCCTAGTTAGCCCCAGCTTTGATGCACGGTTCGGGTAATACATTTGAAAAGCACTATTGCGCCATCCTTCCGTATATCCATCCATACACCCACCAAATTCATCCACTGACACGTATTCATTCATCCATCCATCCATTCATTCATGCACCAAACAAGATCCATCAGCCACTTACCAAGATCCATCCTTCCACCCTGATCTATCCATCATCCAAGCAGCACCCATCCATCCATCAATTCTTACATCTATCCAACTTTGCACCCACCAAGAGCCATACTGATAGTCATTCATCCATCCACCCACCCAAGCTCCTATCCCGTCCACCCATCCATAAATCCATCCATCCGTCCATTTATCCACACAGGCACCCATGTCCATTCATCTCTCTAGCCATCTATTCATCAAGATCCATACATCCAATGATCCACTCATCCTTCTGACAAATGCAACCACCTATTCAGCCATCCTCCTATTTAAAACTTCTCAATTCATGCCCATTCTCCATCCATGAATCCATCCACCTACTCAACCTCCTACCTCTCTGTTTATCCATCCATTGATCAATCTGTACACCCACCTACTTTAAACAGTCATAGCTGAAACATCATGAAGCTCAAGTTAAATAAAAGCCTGCTACATAAGTACAAATCGTAGTGCCATGTGAGAGGAAAAAATAAAATAAATAGCAAAACCAGAGTAATAAAAGCCAGAAACAAAAGCAGTACAAGCAACAGCCTAGGGGGTTTAAAATGTCCCACAACACTCATGCATTCCAAAGGAAGCAGCTGGATACACAGTCAATAAAAAGGAGCGACTAAATTACCCACTGCCTCATGTACCTCAACCAAAGGCATAAGGCACCAGCCCACTTAGCACAAGGCACTATTATGGAACAGTCCACAGCCACCTTCATCACATTCAACTACCACCTTAAGCACAGTGCACCACCACCCTCAGAACAGTGCACCAAACCTTCTGGCAAAGTTCACCACTACCACACTGTGTAGTGTACCCCGCAATGTCATAGGGCACCATCACACACTGCACAATTCACTACTACAACCAAAGAGTGCACCATCGCCCTCAGCACAGAGAACTTCAACCTTCGGTACACTACACCATCACTATCAGAACTGTGAACCACTATCTGTGGCGCTGTGCACCACACATCCAAGCCACTGTAAACCATATGACATTGCAAACACTTCCTTCTACACTGCCTAGTTAGCCCCAGCTTTGATGCACGGTTCGGGTAATACATTTGAAAAGCACTATTGCGCCATCCTTCCGTATATCCATCCATACACCCACCAAATTCATCCACTGACACGTATTCATTCATCCATCCATCCATTCATTCATGCACCAAACAAGATCCATCAGCCACTTACCAAGATCCATCCTTCCACCCTGATCTATCCATCATCCAAGCAGCACCCATCCATCCATCAATTCTTACATCTATCCAACTTTGCACCCACCAAGAGCCATACTGATAGTCATTCATCCATCCACCCACCCAAGCACCTATCCCGTCCACCCATCCATAAATCCATCCATCCGTCCATTTATCCACACAGGCACCCATGTCCATTCATCTCTCTAGCCATCTATTCATCAAGATCCATACATCCAATGATCCACTCATCCTTCTGACAAATGCAACCACCTATTCAGCCATCCTCCTATTTAAAACTTCTCAATTCATGCCCATTCTCCATCCATGAATCCATCCACCTACTCAACCTCCTACCTCTCTGTTTATCCATCCATTGATCAATCTGTACACCCACCTACTTTAAACAGTCATAGCTGAAACATCATGAAGCTCAAGTTAAATAAAAGCCTGCTACATAAGTACAAATCGTAGTGCCATGTGAGAGGAAAAAATAAAATAAATAGCAAAACCAGAGTAATAAAAGCCAGAAACAAAAGCAGTACAAGCAACAGCCTAGGGGGTTTAAAATGTCCCACAACACTCATGCATTCCAAAGGAAGCAGCTGGATACACAGTCAATAAAAAGGAGCGACTAAATTACCCACTGCCTCATGTACCTCAACCAAAGGCATAAGGCACCAGCCCACTTAGCACAAGGCACTATTATGGAACAGTCCACAGCCACCTTCATCACATTCAACTACCACCTTAAGCACAGTGCACCACCACCCTCAGAACAGTGCACCAAACCTTCTGGCAAAGTTCACCACTACCACACTGTGTAGTGTACCCCGCAATGTCATAGGGCACCATCACACACTGCACAATTCACTACTACAACCAAAGAGTGCACCATCGCCCTCAGCACAGAGAACTTCAACCTTCGGTACACTACACCATCACTATCAGAACTGTGAACCACTATCTGTGGCGCTGTGCACCACACATCCAAGCCACTGTAAACCATATGACATTGCAAACACTTCCTTCTACACTGCCTAGTTAGCCCCAGCTTTGATGCACGGTTCGGGTAATACATTTGAAAAGCACTATTGCGCCATCCTTCCGTATATCCATCCATACACCCACCAAATTCATCCACTGACACGTATTCATTCATCCATCCATCCATTCATTCACCAAACAAGATCCATCAGCCACTTACCAAGATCCATCCTTCCACCCTGATCTATCCATCATCCAAGCAGCACCCATCCATCCATCAATTCTTACATCTATCCAACTTTGCACCCACCAAGAGCCATACTGATAGTCATTCATCCATCCACCCACCCAAGCACCTATCCCGTCCACCCATCCATAAATCCATCCATCCGTCCATTTATCCACACAGGCACCCATGTCCATTCATCTCTCTAGCCATCTATTCATCAAGATCCATACATCCAATGATCCACTCATCCTTCTGACAAATGCAACCACCTATTCAGCCATCCTCCTATTTAAAACTTCTCAATTCATGCCCATTCTCCATCCATGAATCCATCCACCTACTCAACCTCCTACCTCTCTGTTTATCCATCCATTGATCAATCTGTACACCCACCTACTTTAAACAGTCATAGCTGAAACATCATGAAGCTCAAGTTAAATAAAAGCCTGCTACATAAGTACAAATCGTAGTGCCATGTGAGAGGAAAAAATAAAATAAATAGCAAAACCAGAGTAATAAAAGCCAGAAACAAAAGCAGTACAAGCAACAGCCTAGGGGGTTTAAAATGTCCCACAACACTATCGTGTCCTTTCAAAAATATGCCTGTTCCATTCAGTATTCAATAACCTTTGAGGCTGCACTGAAAAACAGTTCTGATACCCGTATCATTTAGCGTTCCAGCAGAACAGTATGCCAGAAGGCTGTAAAAAATAAACAGTGTTGAAATTACGGACAAATTATGTCCCTAAAAGATCAATAGAGGACATCAGGTTGAAAGTGCGGAGAGTCCGTGTAATCTACGAATAGGTGGTCACCCGAGGAGATTACGTGATTGGCCCAGATTTACAGGATGTGGAACCGACTCCGGACTGGAGCACAATCCTGGTTCCCCAGTCGGCATCTCCGGCCATAACAAAACATCCTCTCAGGTTCTGAGTGTGCCCCCGTACCCAAGCTTCGGCGGTGCCCCCGCCCCCCTCCCCCCCTTCCCCAGGCGGTCTGCTGTCAGACTGAGCCTATGCCACCACGTCGCCCTGGCTCTGCCACCCTGGTGCGTCTCACCTTGGAATTTGCTGCCCCGGCCCGGCTTCCCGTCTCCTCCAGGCGCCCCTTTCCTTCTACCTCCCCAACCCCACGGGCACTGCTGCCTCCTTTCCAAGAACTCTGCAGCTCTCTCTCCCACCGTCATCCACATCTATACCCCGTCCGCCCGCCCCTAGGTTCCGCTGCCCGGTTCATACCCCGTCTCCACGGCCCCCGAGCCCTGGTGCCCCGAGGCTGCGTTCTGCAGCGTGCGGAGTTCAGCAGCCTAACGTCGCCTCAGATGCTCCCAAACTTTCACAGAACAACTTAGAGAAACGCCAGTTCCAGCTATCCCAAACCTGCCCTCACAAGCAAAGAAAGCCATCCTGGGCAGGAAGTCAGGCCTCCTCTTCCTGTCCAGGACTTACCTGCGAGGGGATCCCCGAGGGTGACCGGGAGCAAACAGCGAGCTCGTGGGGCTGCGGGGAGCGCCGAGGGGAGCTCCACCCAGAGGCAGAGCACAGGACTTCCCACTCGGAGGGGTGGGCCGAGGGGTGTGGCGGCCCAACAGCATATCCCATTCACAGACCGTGCTCGCCACAACGGGACGGGGTAAACATGCGTCCCGAGGAGTTGTAACAAAATAACCACTGCACGTGCACAGACCTCAATCGACTCGCCCAACGCTGATCTCAGGTGGCTCTTCGGATATCAACGACGAACGGCTCCTCCACTCCATTTCTCCTCGCATTCCGGTGCCCGTGGTCCTATATTTGTAGTGGGGAAAGTGAAACCACACAAACTAATGGAAAGTAAAATATAGACTAGCAAAACCGATAGGTGTGTTTTTTGCACAGTGCATAAAAACAGAGGCACAAAAAAAAATGGAATTACGACCGTGGCGGAAACCGCCGACATAGACAGCCACTTTAACACTCCGACCCCTACGCCAGTAGAAATAAACACAGCAGCGGTAGCCGGCAACAGACAGGCGGAGGACAATGTACCGCTCACATTATTACAAACCACCAATCCACCATCTTTTCCCGGGCAGATTCACCGCAAACAAAAACACGGCAGAAACAGGACTTGGAAGGGAAAACACTCACCTCTACACATCCCATCATGGAACCGGAACTTCAGATTCTTCCAGCCCTTATCTACCTGCTCCTCTACCAGGAGCACGAACGCCGGCGGCGAAGACCTCGGTGAGTACTGCACCTACGACACAGGGGAGGGGGGAGGGAAAAAACAGTGACACTAATATGCAACACGCAAAACCCCCTCCCCCACCCACACCCACAACAACACACACATTAATACATCATGATACATCACAGTTACACCCCGCAACCACCCCTGGAAGAATGCAAGGACAAAAGAAAATGAGTCGAATGATTGTAATATATACGAAGACAGTAATCAAAAATATATACATATATTAAGATATTCACACTATAAACAAATATATACACCAAGAATACAAGTCCAAGGTATTCCACTATCATAGTCCGTGGACCACTGGGCCCAAAAGGCATGGGTGAGGCCCACACTCAATACCCAAACAAGACGGAGAGAACACTGCTGGGGCATCAGATAGAAATAAAAGAGGCATCTCAGGGGAAATGGAAGGGGGGGCACCTCAGCCGGATGAGTGCACAACGCCAGATCCACGAGGGGGCTCCATGCCCATTGATGTATCCTGGGGAGTGCAAAGCCACAGTCTCTCAAGTCTCTCCAGTGGGTGGTTTGCCCACTGCTTTATCCTGGGGAGTGCAAAGCCACAGTCTCTCAAGTCTCTCCAGTGGGTGGTTTGCCCACTGCTACATCCTGGGGAGTGCAAAGCCACAGTCTCTCAAGTCTCTACAGTGGGTGGGTTGCCCACTGTTCAATCCTGGGGAGTGCAAAGCCACAGTCTCTCAAGTGTCTCAAGTGGGTGGTTTGCCCACTGCTACATCCTGGGGAGTACAAAGCCACAGTCTCTCAAGTGGATAACATTCTCCACTGGTTTCTGGAGGGGGCTTTGTGCCCAGAGTGCTTCATCCTGCCCAGGACAGAGGTAGTGGATGCATCTCTCCAATGGTTCTGGAGGGGGCTTTGTGCCCAGAGTGCTTCATCCTGCCAAGGACAGAGGTAGTGGATGCCTTTCTCCACTGGTTCTGGAGGGGGCTTTGTGCCCAGAGTGCTTCATCCTGCCAAGGACAGAGGTAGTGGATGTAATACTCCACTGGTTCTGGAGGTTGCTTTGTGCCCAGAGTGCTTCATCCTGCCAAGGACAGAGATAGTGGATGTCTTTCTCCACTGGTTCTGGATGGGGCTTTGTGCCCAGAGTGCTTCATCCTGCCAAGGACTGAGGTAGTGGATGCGATAGTCCACTAGTTCTGGAGGGGGCTTTGTGCCCAGAGTGCTTCATCCTGCCAAGGACAGAGGTAGTAGTTGTGATACTTCACTGGTTCTGGAGGGGGCTTTGTGCCCAGAGTGCTTCATCCTGCCCGTGGCGGTCTCAGTAGCGCCAGAATCATTGGCGCTCACTGCCCTGCGGTGCTGCTGGCGGCAGTGTCTTGGGCAGCGGTGCTGCTGGAGGCGGTGTCTTGGGCAGCGGGGCTGCTGGCGGTGGTGTACTTGGCAGCGGGGATGGTGGCGGCGGTATCCTGGGCAGCGGTGCTGCTAGCGGCGGTGTCTTGGGCAGCGGGGATGGTGGCGTCAGTGTCCTGGGCAGCGGGGATGGTGGCAGTCTTGTCCGCCGTGCAGATCTTCCCAGACTTGCCGGGTTTACTGTGCCCCTTCCCCACCTTGGATGGTGGCACAGCTGTCTCCACACCCCCAACTGTACCCCTGGGAGCGGCTTTGGTGGCTGATTTCTTTCCCCTGTCCCGCCGGGCACTGGCCAACTTTTTATGCTTTACAGGTGGGGGACTGTCCGTGCTCTGGCTCCTTGCCACACTGGCTGCCCTGCTGCCTGGTGCACTCCAGAAGCCGGTTACTACTGGTACCACTGGTCCTGCAGATGTTGTGGCTGAGGTGCTGGGTTGGGACCTGGAGAGTCTGGCCCTAAGAGACTGAAGGGGAGGGGGAGATGAGCGAAAGAGGTCATGGTTGGACAGGAAAAGTTTCTTAGGAACACTGGGACGGGTAGATGGAGGGGGTTAGGGAGTGGAGGAAGAGGTAGTGGTTGTAGGAGGTATTCGTTTGGTGACTTTGGGTGAAGGTCCATGGACTGGAGGCTGTCGTGAGGTGGATGGCTGCTGGGTGGGTGTGTGGCTGTGTCTGTGTACCTTGGGAGGTGGCCTCACAGACACACTGGGAGAGGACCCAGGGGATGTGTGAATGGTAGTGGGGCTGGTGACTGCACGTGAGCGGGGTGTGGTGGTGGGTGTGCTGGACGTAGTGGCTGAGGATGTAGTGCATGCAGGTGTGAGTGGAGACGAGACAGGGAGGGAGGAGGGAGACGAGGAGGAGGCGGACACAGTGGAGGCAGTGGATGTTGTTGTGTCTGCATGTGTGTGATGCTTGAGTGAGTGCCTGTGGGATGTGTGGTGCTTATGTTTGCCAGAGCTTCCCTTGTGTGTTGAGGTGTGTGCATGCTGGTCTGATGGTGTGCTTGGGATAGGCTGAGGTACAGGGGTTTGGGTCTGGGTGGAGGAAGTTGGAGGGGGGAGGCTAGAGACAGGGACAATGGCTGCCATCAGTGCTGAGGCCAGAGTCTGAAATCTCACTGATGGGCTGCCTAACCAGAATGAATGCCCTCCAGGTATGCATTGGTTTGTTGCAACTGCCTCTCTACACCCTGGATGGCATTCAAAATGGTAGACTGCCCAACAGTGAGGGACCTGAGGAGGTCAATGGCCTCCTCACTGAGGGCAGCAGGGCTGACAGGGGCAGGGGCTGAGGTGCCTGGGGCGAAGGAGATGCCCACCCTCCTGGATGAACGGGCACCGCCAAACGCTGAGGGGCTGCTGGAAGGGCGGTGCTGGTAGGGGGGGGTGGCGGCTGTACCTGTAGATGCGGGGGGCACAGATGGGCCCGCCACCGCAAGGGAGCTCCCATCAGAGGAGGAGTCCGTATCGCTGGTGTCAGCTCCTGTCCCCGCCGTGGAGCTCCCCTCGCCCTCCGTCCCACTAGTAAATTCCGACTCTGTAGTGTCGTCCTCCAGGGCCATGTGGGATGCAGCTCCCTCCTGCTCTAGTACCACTGCTCCTCCCCCTGATGATGCTAATTGACACAAGAACAGGGAGACCACAAAAAAGGGGGGAAGAAAGAAGAAAGACATGTTGAGTGCATGCAATACCGCTACCGTTGGCAGACAATACAGACACAGAAGCCCCCTGCACTTGGAGTTCCCTATTCAATCCCAGGGACCTGGGTTACGAGGCTATGCCAGATTGCTGCACACATGGATGTCACAGAAGCCTGACTAGGTGTAGTTGGCACTGTACACAGGTGGGGTGCCACAGAGCCTGCCTTAAGAAGGGTCCTTGCCTGCTAAACTCGCCCCGGCCTAGGGGAACCCACAGCCCACCTCCCCCACCCAGACACCTACAATGCGCGCTGAATCAGCAGAATGAGAGTGTACTCACCCCCTTGTGGCTGCTGTGATGCCCTCAAGCGCCCATCCAACTCCAGATACGCCACAGCCAGTATCCTGAACATCAGGGGGGTCATGGTACAACGGGCACCCCTCCCATGTTGGGAGGCCATCCCCAGCTGGGCCTCCGCTGTCTTCTTGCTCCAGCGGCGAATGTCCTCCCATCTTTTCCGGCAGTGGGTGCTCTGTCTGTGGTAGGCCCCCAGGGTCCTCACTTCCTTGGCGATGACACGCCAAATGTCCTTCTTCTGGTGGGCGCTGACCTACAGGAATAGTACAGGAGAAAAAGATAAGTTATTACCATCCGCACGGTCACAGTAATTGGCCCGCATCCCTACCCTTGGCATGGCGCACGTGCACTCACCGTCGTTTCATGCACGCCTCATTCTCCCCCCCCCCCCCATCTTTCATCCACACCACTCCACACAGGCATTGCCCATACAGCATGCTCACAGTGTACTTACCTGTTTGTCTGGAGGACCGTAGAGTAGCGTGTACTGGGGGAGGACCCCATCCACGAGTTTCTCCAACTCCTCCGTGCTGAAGGCAGGGGCCCTTTCCCCAGACACACGAGCCATTGTCTCTTCCAGACTGAGGTCACAGCAGCACTTGCAGTGTAGGTCCTCTCCTGTCGAAGATCAGGTATCAAGTGATTGAACAGAGAGAAAATGGCGGTCACGTCCGCAGCGGTGCGTACCGTCACCGCCGGCGTACATCGTCATTGGCTCCTGGGACCCAAAGGGTCCAATGTTAACCAATGCAGGATTGTGCCACGGTCTTTGACCGCCTACTGCGACGGTGTATAACGCCAGCGCAGTTACCTCTTATCCCATTGTCCCACTTTACAGGTCAAGCAGCTGCCATTTCATGGGCCCACATGCCATTATTTTGGACTGCGTCACACATATCTAGGCCTTGCCTAAACACTCATACAGGCATATGTCAATTTGCTAATATTTCTGAGTATGCTGTGTTTACGTCCCTCAGAGTTGGTTGACTCTCTGCTCGCTGTTCTCCTCCATAGGCACCGTCCGCTGGGGCATGTGAGGAGATGGCGGCATCCTCCAGTGTACAGACCACTGGTGGACCTGTCGACAATGGAGGAGCGACATGTGATCACCTACAGACTTGATCGTGCCAGAATCCAGGAACTATGTGCCCAGTTGGAGCCAGACCTGATGTCAGCTATCCGCCATCCCACAGCAATCCCCCCTCAAGTGCAGGAGCTGTCAGTACTCCATTTCCTAGCAAGTAGGTCATTTCAAACATCAGTGGCCATAGCTTCAGGGATGTCCCAGCCTGTTTTCCAACGTGTTGTCCAGAGTGTTGTCTGCCCTGCTGAAACACATGCGGAGCTACATCGTTTTCCCTCAGGTGGAGGATTTGATTACAGTGAAAGGTGATTTCTATGCCCTGGGACATATCCCCAACATCATAGGTGCCATTGATGGGACACATGTGGCCTTGGTTCCCCCCGCAGGAGTGAACAAGTTTACAGAAACCGGAAGAGTTACCATTCAATGAATGTGCAGATGGTGTGTTTGGCCGACGAGTACATCTCCCATGTGAACACCAAGTTTCCTGGCTCAGTGCATGACGCTTACATTCTGCGGAACAGCAGCATCCCTTATGTGATGGGGCAACTCCAGAGGCACCGTGTGTGGCTATTAGGTGAGGACATGGACCCTATACAGTGTGGATAGTTGTCTGGGTTTGTCCCTAAGGGTTAATGTGTGTCTAACAGTTGTCCCTCGACATTTGCAGGTGACTCTGGCTACCCCAACCTGTCATGACTACTGACCCCTGTGAGGAATCCCAGGACAAGGGCAGAGGAACGCTACAATGAGGCCCATGGGCGAACTAGGAAGGTTATAGAGAGGACCTTCAGCCTCCTGAATGCCAGGTTCCAGTGCTTCCATATGACAGGTGGTTCCCTATTCTACTCACTAAAGAAGGTATGCCAGATCATCGTGGCCTGCATTATGCTTCACAACTTGGCTTTGCGACGACAGGTGCCTTTTCTGCAGGAGGATGGTCCAGATGGACGTGTTGTGGCAGCTGTGGAGCCTGCGGACAGTGAAGACGAGGAAGCTGAAGAAGAGGACATAGACAACAGGAATACTGTGATCCTACAATACTTCCAGTGAGACACAGGTAAGAAGACAACACAGCCTGCTACATTTGATTTAATTCTTCTACCTCTCATCTGTCTGTCATTTTCACGCAGTGTATGGTCACTGAGTTGTCACTTTCCCTTACGATTTCTCAGATGTGGGTCCCACTGTTTGACACCTGCTTTGTTTACGCATGGACTAGTGCTGTGTGACATAGGTATGTTGACAATACATTTGAAATAGCATTTTGCCACTGTAATTGCAAATACACATTTTTGAAAGCACAGACTGACTCCAGATTGTTTTTTGATTTAAGGGTGTTTAAGTGCTCAATAGTGGAGGGGGTTGTAAAATGGTCAGGGCTGATGGTAGAGGAATGTCCATGGCAGAGTCCAGTCTATTGGTCTCACAGGTGCATTGTCCAATTGGGCATAGGAAGTGGAGCTGGGGCAGTTTAAATATGGACAGGGTGACAAAGTGGGACAGAAGGATGACAATCAGGGTGGTCTCATTTCTTGGCGGGGGTCTTGGCATTGGTCTCTGTCTTTGTCCTGGATCTCAGGGACCGTTTGCGGGGTGGTTCTCCATCTGCAGGGGGTAGGGTGCTGGTGTGGTGGTGCCTCCTGCCCACTAGCGCCGGCGGAGGTGGTGGGCAGTTCATCGTCCAGGCTAGTGTCAGGGGCCCCTTGTTGTGCCACAGTGTCCCTCCTGGTGTTCACAAGTTCCTTCAGCACCCCTACAATGGTGCCCAGGGTGGAATTGATAGATTTGAGTTCCTCCCTGAAGCCCAAATACTGTTCCTCCTGCAGCCGCTGGGTCTCCTGAAACATGGCCAGTACCATTGCCATCGTCTCCTGGGAATGGTGGTAGGCTCCCATGATGTTGAAGTGGGCCTCGTGGAGAGTGGGTTCCCTGGGCCTGTCCTCCCTCTGTCGCACAGCAACCCTCCCAGTTCCCCTGTGTTCCTGGGCCTCTGTCCCCTGAACCGTGTGCCCACGGTGCCCCCCAGGTCCCTGGTGTTGTTGGGGTGGGGGTTAGCCTGGGTTCCCTGTAGTGGTGGACACACTGCTGATTGACGTGTCCTGGGGATAGAGGTATGGGCCCTCTGGGTGGGTGCTGTGCTGGTGTTTCCAGAGGGGGGAAGCTCTGTAGTGGCCTGTGCCAATGTGAGGGGAACCGACTGTCCTGAGGTCCCAGATGGGCCGGGCTGGTCATCTTGATCCAGTTGGACAGAGCTGCTGTCATCACTGTGGGCCTCTTCTGTGGGTGGAGTGAACATGTCTGGACCCTCCTGTCCGGTGACGGTGGGTAGTGGTCCTGCAGGGGTGTAAAGGCATGATTATTGCATCTGTGTGTGCCATGGTGTGCAATGGGTGGGTGACCGTGTACCCCAGTGCTTGCATTCCTGTGTAGGACCTTGTGTGATTATGGTTTAGGGGGGTGTATGGGTATGTGTAGTGGCCATGCATTGGTGATGAGTGTCCATGCTTTGGTGTTACATGCAGGGCTTGGGGTTGGGATGTGTGGTTTGTGATATTGGGACATCTGTGAGGAGTTGGAGTGATGGGGGTGAGGGCGAGGGTGGGGGTATGTGATGGCATGAAGGTAGGGGGGGTGAAAGTAGTGAAGAGTGACTTACCAGAGTCCATTCCTCCAGCTACTCCTGCAAGGCCCTCAGGATGCAGTATAGCCAAGACCTGCTCCTCCCATGTTGTTAGTTGTGGGGGAGGATGTGGGGGTCCGCCGCCAGTCCTCTGAACCGCAATGTGGTGTCTTGCGACCACGGAATGCACCTTCCCCCGTAGGTCGTTCCACCTCTTCCTGATATCATCCCTAGTTCTTGGGTGCTGTCCCACTGCGTTGACCCTGTCCACGATTCTTCGCCATAGCTCCATCTTCCTAGCTATGGTGGTGTGCTGCACTTGTGATCCGAATAGCTGTGGCTCTACCCGGATGATTTCCTCCACCATGACCCTGAGCTCCTCCTCAGAGAACCTGGGGTATCTTTGCGGTGCCATGGGGTGGTTTGGGTGATGTGTGGGGTGGTGTGTGTTGTGATGTGTGGGGTGATATTTAGAGGTGTGTTGTGTGAAGTGCGTGGATGTTGTGTGAGTGATGGTGTTGAGTGCCTGTGGATGCTAGTTTGTAGATGGTGGTGTCTCTCTCTGGCCCTCAGTTGCAATTGTTGACGTAAGGGTTTGTGGGTGATGTGGGTGTGTGTTTTATATTGTGTTGGATGTGTGGGAGTGGTGTGTGTATGTGTATCAGGTGTGTGTATTTTAAATTGTCCAATGTGGTTGTGTTTTGTAAATGTGTGTGTATTTTGAGCGCAGCGGTGTGTACCGCCAATGGAATATGACGGTTGAAAGACTGCCGCGTGGATTCGTGGGTAGTGATAGTGTGGGCGTATTCCTGTTGGCGTGACGGTGGAGGTTTGTAATCGCCAATTTATCACTGATCTTTGCTGTGGCGGACTTGTGTGGGTGTCTGGATTTTGGCGGATTCCGAGCTGTGGGTCATAATGATGGTGGTGGAATTCCGCGGCCCCGGCGGTGTGTTGGCAGGCTTCTGCACGGCAGTAAGCAGCTTTTACCGCCAATGTTGTAATGACCCCCATAGTATTTTGGCATACATGCAGAGGCAGAGCATGCACACTGCCAGCAAACACCAACCACTCTTGCAGGCAGACTTAGAGCACGATTGCCTCAGTTGATTGGTGAAATGAGAGTTTATGACCAACTAAGGACACTTTTAAATCCCAAATAGCTAAGATGGCATTATGGCCCTCATTACAACCCTGGCGGTAAATGCCGCCTACTGCCGTGCTGACAGCCGCCAACATACCCTGACCGCGGCGGTAATCCGCCACAAGTATTATGTCCCACACATAGAAATCCGCCAATATACAGACACCCACACAAGTCCGCCAGACCAAAGGTGAGTGATAAACTGGCGATAGCAAAACCCACACCGTTACGCAAAAGGAATATGCCCACGTTATCATGACCCACGAATCACTGCAGCAGTCTTTCAATGGCGGTAAACCATTGGCGGTACTTACCGCCGCACTCAAAATACACACACACTTACAGAACCACACCACATTGGACAATATAAACGACACACACCTGACACACATACACACACCACACCCATTCCAATATAAAACACACACCCACATCACCCACAACCCCTTACACCGAAAAAAAAGATAGCAAGCAGAGAGAGACAAGCAAGGAGCACCCACTCAATCAGAGGCACAGAACACCATCACCCATACACCATTAACGCACAGCATATACCACAACACATCACCCCACACATCACCGCACACATCACCGCACACATCCTCACACATATCACTCGCACCACATCCATGGCACCCCAAAGACACCCCAGGTTTTCTGAGGAGGAGCTAAGGGTAATGGTGGAGGAAATCATCCGGGTAGAGCCACAACTATTCGGATCACAGGTGCAGCAGACGTCCATTGCAAGGAAGTTGGAGCTATGGCGGAGAATAGTGGACAGGGTCAACGCTGTGGGACAGCACCCAAGAACAAGGGATGACATCAGGAAGAGGTGGAACTACCTACGGGGGAAGGTGCGTTCCGTGGTAGCAAAACACCAGATTGCTGTACAGAGGACTGGCGGCGGACCCCCACCTCCTCCCCCACAACTAACAACATGGGAGAAGCAAGTCTTGGCGATCATGCAACCTGAGGGCCTCACAGGAGTAGCAGGAGGACTGGACTCTGGTAAGTCAAATCTTTACTACTTCATCCCCCCACCCTACCTGCATGCCATCACAAACTCCTACCCCTACCCTCACCCCATCACTCCAACACCTCACATATACCCCACTATCACAACCCACCCATCCCAATACCAAGCCCTGCATGCCACTCCAATGCTTGGACCCCCATCACAGACCTGCATCAACACCCATCACCCCAGCATGCGCAGTAGAAAAACTCACCCAGCCCACAAAATCACCACTCACACAAGGGCAAGCCGACAGGGAAATCACAATCATAGATGGAAACACACCCATGCGCAATATGGCCCATGCAGATACATTAAAAATGCATTTGCATCCCAACAGGACCCCTACTCAACGTCACCAGAGAGGAGGTGCCAGCTACATCCAGTCCCCCCCTGAAGAGGCCCACAGTGACGACAGCAGCTCTGCACGCCTGGATCAGGATGACCAACCTGGCCCATCATGGGCCTCTGGACAGTCGGTTCCCCTGCCACAGTCTCAACCCACCACTGAGCCTCCCCCCTCAGGAAATACCAGCACCGCTCCCACCCAGCGGGCCATTGTCACTGTCCCCAGGACACGTCAGTCAGCAGTGTGTCCACCACTACAGGGACCACAGGCAAATCAAATCAAATCAAATCATTAACATTTATAAAGCGCGCTACTCACCCGTGCGGGTCTCAAGGCGCTAGGGGAAAGAGGGGGTTACTGCTGCTCGAAAAGCCAGGTCTTTAGGAGTCTCCGGAAAGCGGAGTGGTCCTGGGTGGTCCTGAGGCTGGTGGGGAGGGAGTTCCAGGTCCTGGCCGCCAGGAAGGAGAAAGATCTCCCACCCGCCGTGGAGCGGCGGATGCGAGGGACGGAAGCGAGTGCGAGGCCAGAGGAACGGAGGAGGCGGGTGGGGACGTAGAAGCTGAGGCGTCGGTTGAGGTATTCCGGTCCCTTGTCGTGGAGGGCTTTGTGTGCGTGGGTGAGAAGTCGAAAGGTGATCCTTTTGCTGACTGGGAGCCAATGCAGGTGTCTCAGGTGTGCGGAGATGTGGCTGTTGCGGGGTACGTCGAGGATGAGGCGGGCCGAGGCGTTTTGAATGCGTTACAACCCCACAAACACAGGACGATCAGGGACCTGGGGTCAGTGGCAGTGGGCACACGGTTCAGGGGACAGAGGCACAGGACAACAGGGAAGTTGGGAGGACTGCTGTGCGACAGGGGGAGGACAGGCCCAGGGAACCCACTCTCCACTAGGCACTCTCAAACATCCTGGGAGCATACCACCATTCCCAGGAGACCATGGGCCAGATACTGGCCACGTTGCAGGAGACCCAGCGGCTGCAGGAGCGACAGTACCTGGGGATCAGGGATGACCTAACAAAAAAATATATACACTATCCTGGTTACCATTGCAGGGGGGCTGGCTGACATGGGCAAGACCATGAGGGAGGCAGTGGCACAACCAAGGGCACCTGACACTAGCCAAACTGAGGAACAGCTTTCCACCTCCACCGGCGCTAGTGGACAGGAGGCCCTGCCACAGGACCAACAGGCCACCAGCACCCCACCCCCTGCAGAAGGAGAACCACCCAGCAAACGGTCCTTGCGATCCAGTCAGAAGACAGAGAACATTGCCAAGACCTCTGCCATGAAATAGGACTCTCCTGATTGTCACCCTTTTGTCCCACTCTGTTACCCTGTCCACCTTGAACTGCCATTGCTCCCCTTCTTATGCCCCCTTGGACAATGCACCTGTGATACCAAGAGACTGGACTCTACCCTGGACGTTCCTCCACCTTCACCACAGCCCCTTGCACGTACACCTATACTTATTAACACCTAAATAAACACCCTTGAAACAAATACCAATCTGGAATCAGTCTAATGATTCACAAATGTATTAGTACAACATTATCAAAGCATTGCAATGTATATGTACAGTGAAATATGCTACAGGATGACCTTTGGTGGGCAGCAGTACATATAGCAGGAGCCAGAATGGGGCACAGAGATCAGAAAATGGAGAATCCAAAGGTAACAGTCAGTGGCCATAGACATAGGGTAAGAGGCTGCCTTTTACAATGTTCAACAGACTACTGAAATGTTAAGTGGAGTTACAGTGTCTTACCTGTGTGTCACTGGAAGTACTGCTGTATTATATTTGTTATGTTGTCAACATCATCTTCCTCTGCCTCCTCTTCCTCACTGTCCACAGGCTCCACTGCTGCCACAAGACCATCTCCAGGCACATCCTCCTGCAGAAAAGGCACCTGGCGTCTCAAGCCCAGGTTGTGCAACATGCAGCATGCAACGATGATCTGGCACACCTTCTTGGGTGAGTAGTACAGGGATCCACCTGTCAGATGTAGGCACCGGAACCTGGCCTTCAGGAGGCCGAAGGTCCTTTCTATAATCCTCCTTGTACGCCCATGTGCCTCATTGCAACGTTCCTCTGCCCTTGTCCTGGCATTCCTCACTGGGGTCAGTAGCCATGAGAGGTTGGGGTAACCAGAGTCACCTGTAAATATAGGGTGACAACTGTTAGACACACTTTAACCCTTAGGGGAAATTCCATACCCAGACATCAACATATACTGGGTGGGGACCTTTGGATTACCCATAAGCCACACCCAGTGCCTCTGGCGTTGGCCCATCACACATGGATGCTGCTATTCCTCAAGATAAAGGCGTCATGCACAGAGCCAGGATATTTGGCATTCACATGGGAGATGTACTGGTCGGCCAAACACACCATCTGCACATTCATCGAGTGATAGCTTTTCTATTCCTGTAAACCTGTTCATTTCTCCGGGGTGGGGGGGGGAGCAATGCTACATGTTTACCATCAATGGCACCAATGATGTTGGGGATATGTCCCAGGGCATAAAAGTCAGCCTTCACTGTGGCCAAATCCTCCACCTTGGGGATATGTCCCAGGGAATAAAAGTCAGCCTTCACTGTGGCCAAATCGTTCACCTGGGGGAACACGATGTAGCTACGGATGTGTTTCAGCAGGGCAGACAACACTCTGGTCAACACGTTGGAGAACATTGGCTGAGACATCCCTGATGCCATGGCCACTGTTGTTTGGAAGGAACCACTTGCCAGGAAATGGAGCACTGACAGGACTTGCACTAGAAGGGGGATTCCTGTGGGCTGGCGGATAGCTGACATCAGGTCTGGCTCCAATTGGGCACACAGTTCTTGGATTGTGGCACGGTCAAGTCTGTGTGTGATGATAATGTGTCTGTCCTTCATTGTCGCAAGGTCCACCAGGGGTCTGTACACCGGAGGATGCCACCATCTAATATTCTGCCTCAGCGGTTGAAGCCTATGGAAGAGAACGGTGAGCAGAGGGTTATATTCCACATCTTTTACACTAATGTTGAATAATTTACTTTACAGAAGCAGTATGTGAACTCGAGAGTCATTTGATGTGCCAATGTCTGCTGTGACGCAGTTAGGTGCCATGCCCTGTGCACCCCTGAAATGGCGGCTGCCTGACCTGTGAGGAGGGACAAGTGGAAATGAGGTAATTGCGCTGGCGTTGTGCGCCATCGCAGTAGGCGGTCGATGACCGCCACGCAACTTCGCATTGGTTATTATTGGGCCCTATGGGTTCCAGGAGCCAATGGCGATGTACGCCGGCGGTGACCTTACGCATCGCCACGGATGTGTCCGCCATTTTCTAACTATTCACTCACTTGCTACCTGACCTTCAACAGGAGAGGGCCTACACTGCAAGTGCAGCTGCGACCTGTGTCTGGAAGGGACAATGGCTCATGTGTCTGGGCAAAGGGCCTCTGTATTCTCTGCAGAGGAGTTGGAGAAACTGGTGGATGGGGTCCTACCCCAGTACACATCACTCTGCGGTCCTCCAGACAAACAGGTGAGTATACTGTGAGCATGATGTGTGGGCCATGAATGTATGGAGTGCTGTGCATGTAAGCCACATGTTGGGGGGTGCTGAGGCGTCCTGGCCAGAATGCAGAATGTAAGGTGGTCAGTGTATGTGCGTCAGGGCATGGGTGGGAACTGGTGGGCAATGAGTATGACGGTCCGGACGGGTGACTAATTTCCTTTTCTGCTGTCTTTTCCCTCCAGGTCAGCGCCCACCAGAAAAAGGGTATTTGGCGTGCCATCGCTAAGGAGGTGCGGACCCTGGGGGTCTTTCACAGGCGGAGCACTCACTGCCGCAAGAGATGGGAGGACCTGCGACGCTGGTTAAAGAAGACGGCGGAGGCCCAGCTGGGGCTGGCCTCCCAACGTGGAAGGGGTGCCCATCACACCAAGACCCCCTAATGTTCTGCATCCTGGCAGTGGCATATCCGGAGTTGGATGGGCGATTGAGGGCATCACAGCAGCCACAAGGGGTGAGTACAGAGTCAGAATCATGACTGCGCACATTAACGTGGTACCTGGGTGGTGGATGTGGGCTGTGGGTGCCCCTAGGCCAGGGCGAACATGGCAGGGTAGGTCCCTTGTTGGGCAGGCTCTGGAGCACTCCTACCCCAATAGTGTAAGTGGCCATCTACTACTGGGCAGGGTCCTGTGGGTTTCTGGTGTGCAGATGCTGCCGTTAGGCATTGTACCCCATGGGCTGGTGACTGTCTTAGTAAATGGTTGGGCATGTCCTAGTGCATAGGGCTGCTCCCTGTGTGTAGAGTATGCCAACGGCGGTGGTGTTGTTGGAATTGACCAAGTGTATCCTCTGTCTCCCCCCCTTTTTGTTTTGTCACCCTGTCCTTGTGTGCATTAGCATCATCTGGTGGAGGAGGAGAGGCACCAGCGACGGAGGGAGCTGCATCCCACATGGGCCTGGAGGCCTAATCCACCGAGGGTGAAGGCACCAGTGGGACGGAGGTCGAGGGGAGCACCACGACGGGGACAGGAGGGGAGACCACAGACAGCGACTCCTCCTCCGATGGCAGCTCCCTGCCGGTGGCAGACACCTCTGTGCCCACCCCAACAACAGGTACAGCCGCCACCCTCCCTACCAGCACCGCCCTCCCAGCAGCCCCTCAGCATGCTTCCCGTGCCGGCTCACCCAAGAGGATGGGCATCTCCTTCACCCCAGGCACCTCAGCCCTGCCCCCCTCAGTGAGGGGGCTATTGACCTCCTGAGATCCCTCACTGTTGGGCAGTCAACCATTCTGAATGCCATCCAGGGTGTCGAGAGGCATTTGCAACAAACAAATGCATACCTGGCGGGCATTCACTCTGGCGTGGCAGCCCAACAGAGAGCATTTCAGGCCCTGGCCTCAGCACTGATGGTAGCCATTGTCCCTGTGTCTAGCCTCCCCCTCCAACTTCCTCTACCCAGTCCCAATCCCCTCAACCTCAGCCTATCCCAAGCACACCTTCAGACCAGCATTCACCCAAATCAACACACAAAAGTGGCTCAGGCAAACATAAGCACCACACTTCATCTTACAGGCACTCACACAAGCACCATGCAAACACACCAACATCCACTGCGTCCACTGTGTCCCCCTCCTCCTCATCGTCCAACTCCCTCCCAGTATCGTCTCCACTCACACCTGCATGCACTACATCCTCATCCACTACCTCCATCACCAGCACGCCCATCACAACACACCCCTCACTGGCAGTCACCACCCCCACAACCATGCACACGTCCCCTGTGTCCTCTCCCAGTGTGTCTGTGACCCCCTCCTCTACAAGTACACAAACGCAAACACCCACCCACCCAACAGGCATTCACGTCACAACAGCATCCAGCCCATGCACCTTCACCCTAACTCAGCAGACAACTCATACAACCACTCCCTCTTACTCTTACTCCACTCCCAAACCCTCTCCATCTTCCCATCATAGTGTGTCTAAAAAACCTTTCCTGGCAAATGTTGACCTCTTACCTACCCCTACCCCCACCGTCCTTCCCCTCGGCCAGGGTGTCCATATCCCAGGACAGCACCTCAGCCACCAAGTCGGCATCCGCTGTGGTACCTGCAACTCCCAGACGATCAAAGGGGGCACCCATCAGGCCAGGCAGTGTACCACCGACCCCTGCACAGGACCAACCCATTCCGCCACCTGCCAAGGTGAAGAAGGGGCCAGCATGCAGCACGGCCAAGGAGCACGACCCTCCCAGCAAGGCATCCTCCAAAACTCCAGCTGCCAGTGCCAAGGTCCCAGCAGCATCTGTCAAGGTGAGGAAGGGGCAGAAAAGCCAAGGCAAGGCACTTCAGGCCTCGGAGGCTCCAGGTGAGGGCCTGCTGCCCACCATCAGAACCGACAACCCTGCCACCTGTACCACAGCAAGCACCACCACAAGCGCCGCCGCAATTACCGCCACCAGCACCGCCATCTGCCCTGCCGCTGCCACACAACTGTCAGCAGCAGCATCCCCAGTGGGCAGCTGTCCAAGGCTGCAGGAGACGGCCCTGGAGCCTCCCACCACCACTGGAAGCACCCCCACCAACACCGGCACTACCACCAGTTTGCAGCATTAGTTGCCGCAGGATAGAGTTTGGCCCTGCCTCCATGCTACCTGTTCCCTGCAAAACTCGTGCTGCGGACACCTAGGTGAGGGAATGTGAACTGCCACGCCCCAAGTGCAGCATCACTGGGCACAAAGCCCCCTCAACGGGTTGCAATGGGAACCTAGATGTCTAAGCTACCTGGGAGTAAAAATATATCACAATATGCCTGACATCTTTGAGGGAAATCTAGAGCTGGCAGTGAGAAAACCTAAGACTCACATGGAGTTCTGGAAAACGCTCCTTCTAACGGTGCATGGGCGGATAGCGCTGCTTAAGATGATAGTGCCCCCCCGTTCATCTACCTCTTTGGAACACTCCCTCTCTGGATCCCATGGCCCTTCTTTGTGGTGCTCAACACCACACTGGGGTCCTTCATATGGGGGTTACAGTCTACACTGGGTGGACTTTACTACCCTGACGCGGCCGTCCAAGGAAGGAGGACTGGCAATGCCTGACTTTTAGTCATATTACTTAGCCGCTCAACTCCAATGGTACACTCAGTGGTTAGCAGGTAGCCTGGCAGTGAGAGGGGACATGACGCCCACCGTTCCTTTCCTTGCCCATACTTACTAAAACGATACTGAGAATCGAACGAAGTATGCAGCCTCGCACGAAGTAATTTGTAGTCATCCAAAAATGCTGGGCTATAGTACTGTGAAGGTCACATACTAAGACTCTGTACTCCCCAGACCTTCCAATCCAAGTGCTAAAAGAATTACCACATGAAGAAGAGTGGCGCGGAATCCAGGAGTGGCCTGCAGCGGGCATCACCATAGTGGGACAACTATTCGGGGATGCATCCCTACTTACATTTGTCGGACTCAGGCAGAATATAGAGCTCCCCCTGGGTCACTTCCTATTACACAGATCAATAATGGCAGCTATCCACCGACACTGGAAACATGTGGGGCAAGAACCCGCAACAGAGCAGTGTTGCAACTACATCGCCACTTCTGCTGGGACATACAAAGCTGTCACATGCCTGTATAGAGCAATCCAAACTGATTCCATGGGGCACTTGGACAAGTTAAAAGCTCACTGGGAGGAAGATCTGGGGATTCCTATCACAGAACGGGCATGGGAGATGATCTTAGAGTGCATACCCAAACTATCTAGGAATGCTCGGTTTAAATTGATAGGGTTCTATATCCTACATAGGGCCTACCTTACCCCCAAGAAAATGAATAAGTATTTTGGGGTCACTAATGCTGCATGTGCAAAGTGTGGGGCAGTGAACACCAACTTTCTTCACTTGTTTTGGACATGCCCATCGCTCACACCATACTGGGAAGGGGTCACCACAACACTGAGAAGGGCGATAGAGAGGACGGTCCCAGTAACACCTGCCCACTGCCTACTCCGCTGGTTCCCACACACAAGCAACAATAAAAAAAACAACTACATTTCAAGATTTAGCCCTACTACTGGCGAAACGAGAACTTACTCATCGCTGGAAGGACCCACAACTGAGAGTATGGAACCAAGAAATGGAAAAATGGGCACACTGTGAGGGTTCACTGTTGATATGAAAGGCTCGCAGGGACATTGGTAAAATTGACAATGCCAGAGCATGGGTGGGATTAGTAGATTGTCTAAGTGATACAGGCCAGGGTTCCCACAATAGCACACCCACACATACACACTAGTGAATTCCTGTCCTACCCTCCTCCACCCAGGGGCTGCGAGTTGAAGAAATAACAACTTCCCCCACAAGGAGCACAATAGACTATACTGTGTAAACCCGACTCAAACGACTCTTAGTTGACCAGAATGTCGATAATTGGACGAGTACTAGGGGCGAACTGACTACTAGCCCTATGGGAGTGTCCATCCATGATAATAAATATGCTTTAAAAAGAAAATCCAAAAGCTATATCACTTTGTATGTCTAGCCTGTCCTTTCCCCAGTAGGTCTGGGTATGATTAATAGCTTTATTTTCTACCTCTGCATAGAAAAAGGTTAGAGACCTACTTCAAAGTTATTCCCTGCTTAGTTTTTAAAGTCAGACCTAATTGCGACTTTAGATTTTGAATGACTTAAGCAGAAAAAAAAAATTTTTAAGTACAATTTAGTCTACCAAAGCCTGAACTGACCTTAAACCAGTTCCAGCCTCCCATTGCATACCCATCCTTGGCTGGTAGAGTGCACACCTCTGACTCAGAAGACAATGGCTTGCCTCTGAGCTCAGGAAAGGCCAATGAGTGTTACCTGCAGACCGCTTAGTAGGGTTCAACTATCTGGGAGTGGACATGGACAGTTGGTAGGACAAAGGGAAGCATTAGCACTACCTCTTTTGACTTGGAGATGGAAGAGATGGGTTCTCCTATTCATTCCTGGGACCCTTCTAGGCAGTTAGACTCTAGCCACAGTAGGAAGGAAAACCAGTTTTGACCCAGTCAGGTATGCAAGTGGACAAGAAGCTGAAGTAAGTCTGGTGGCAGGTGTATTCCACCATCTTGAAGGAGGGGAATTTTACAGTAAGGCAATGAATATGTGCTGCAAAAGTAGGTGAAAGGACTATAAGAAAATTGCTAGGATCGGTTGGTAAAATTCTTCAGTCAATGGCTATTGCACAGGATAAATCTAGCACCTCTACCACCACCTCCTCAGAACATATCTGGACTCAGGGAAATTCATTCTTCAGAAGAAGGCCCTGCTGGAAGAAAAATACTGAATTGTGACTTTTGTGTCCTGATGGAAGAAGAGGACTCACAAAAGGACCCCTGAATTCTGCTAGCACCAGGAACTGGAACTGCTCTCCCAGGGTCAAGAGGTTGGCCTTCTGTTAACCTGCTTTAGGCTCACAAAAAGCATAAGGCCTCCTGACTCTAAGAGGGTCCAGCTGACTAAAGAGGGCTTGACTCTGCAGGAGACCTGGCTGAAGACAGACCTGGTGCCCCGAAGCCTGACTGAGGAGCTGGGGGCTGTAGAACTGACCGGAAGAGCTTTCCTGGCACTTGGAGACTAAGGCCCGCATTTACATCTTGGCTGTTGGGCCGTTGTTGCACCAGGACGATGGAGTACATACCTCTGCTACCCTGGTGAATTTCACAACTGCTTAATTTAGAAATGACTACCAAGCTGGCAGTAATTTATAAAGTATTGGTAGGAAACCACCATCACATCAGTTCCTAGCAATGCGTTCACTGTTTGGTGCAGGGCTATGTCAGTATGACGCAACCCTTCCCCAAACAGTATTATTTTTTTAACTGCCCTGAGCGGTATTTTATTTTTTTAACCATGGGAGTCACCTCCCCCGGCAGGGGAGGGGGGTATTATTTGGTTTTGACTGTCCCTCACCGCCAGGGTTTGCCTGGTGGTGATGGACAGTAAAAAAATGGCTATGTGTCCGCCTATCCTGATTGGGCGGGCACACATATAGTAATTCTCCGACAGTCCAAACTCCATCGGGACACTGGATACGTTTGAGTATGATTGTGATGGAGTAGTCATTGCCATAGCAAAAGTGAAGGTCCGTCTAAATTGACATTGGGTCAGCAGACCTTCACATTGGCGGCATGTATAGTCAGTCACTGCTTAGCTGGAGTATACATACCACCAACATATAAATGAGGTTCTAAGTCTGAAGGTAAAACCTTTGACTGGGACAAAATTGCTTGATGTACTTCATCTCCAATCTGTTGCTGCTAGCCTAAAGCTAGCTGTTCTTTTTCCATAATGCTTTACTTTTTCTAGGCACTTTTGCCTTAAAACTTTCAAACCCATATCTCTAGTTCCTCTTAACCTATTCTGATGATTTTGGTGTCTTATTGCTCATTATGTTTATTTTTATTCTCATAAATTGGTTTGGGAGTTTTATTTTGTTGTGTTCTATTATTTAAAATTGTTGGTACTGCTTAAACTTAATACACGTTTCTTTGGTAATTTCCTGCTGCATGTGCTATGGTTGAGCAGAGATTCTCTCAGAACTGTGTTTTGGCCTAATAAAAGTGGGTTTATAGTGGTGTTAGGTATGGCCCCCACCCAAATTAGTAACCCGATTTCAGAATAATCACTGCATACTTTTGCCACACAGCATTCTCAGTAGCATTTTTGTATAATACCAAAAGCCACAACATAATTAAACACAGGGTTCAGACTACTTATTATTTATTTGCAATATGAAGAATAACCAGCACAAATATTTTATTGTGAACCTTAAAATGGAAGACTATTGTAATGTAAAACATGTTGCAGACATTGGTTGTTGGATTATGCAAACATTACAATTTAAAACAAATGCAGATTTCATTGAATTCCCATTATTAAAAACATTCTGAGAACGCTGAGATCATACATATGTTCCTATAAGGAACACACTCAGGGATTAAATAGAGTTAGAAAAACGCACCCCTATTCAGACCTTAACTTTCCAGTATTGGGACAGCCACAAGCCTCTCATAATGCTCATATACTCTGACACACCATAGACATCACCAGTGGCATATGACAAGAGTTCATACAATGATCCTCTGTGTACAGCTTTAGCACAAACTGATATCTGAGAACTGAGCCATGGACCAGTGTTGACTTGCAACATGCACCGCTATAACTGCACACAACCATTCAAAGGGCTCTAAAAAGTACCTTGTACCTCCTCCTGCCATACATGACTATCTCATTAATGAGACTGACACAGGACATGGCTCTGACAGTGCATTACTCTACTGGCCTGGCACCATACAGTGACATTCCTCAACTTAGGCATACACAGAGATTTCACACTGCCTCTCATTTTGACATCCACCATGCACTGACTTCCCAATTGTGAGTGTTAGACTTGACATCCTTGGCCTGGTCTCCCCTAACTTTTCCCCTCTGTTTCCCAGGTTGTTGATGTGTGCTGGACTCTGTTTTTGCTGTTCTTGTTACTCTGGGCACTTTACCACTGCTATCTGGTGCTAAAGTGCAGGTGCTCCTATACAAAATGTGAATGTAATTGGTTTATCCATGATTGGCATATTTGATTTACTGGTAAGTCCCTAGTACAGTGCGCCAGAGGTGCCCAGGGCCTGTAAATCAAATGCTACTAGTGGGCCTGCAGCACTGGTTGTGCCACCCACATTAGTAGTTCTGTAATCATGTCTCAGACTTGCCACTGCAATGTCCTTGTGTGCAGTTTTAAACTGCCAATTTGACTCGGCAAGTGTACCCACTTGCCAGGCCTAAACCTTCCCTTTTCTTACATGTAAGACACCCCTAAGGTAGGCCCTAGGTAGCCCCGTAGGCAGGGTGCAGTGTATGTTTAAGATAGGACATATACTAATGTGTTTTATATGTCTTAACAGTGAAGTACTGCCAAATTCGGTTTTCACTGTTGCAAGGCCTATCCCTCTCATAGGTTAACATGGGGGCTACCTTTAAATATGATTAAAATGTAGATTCCCTTTGGGAGCGGATAGACATGTGGAGTTTGGGGTCTCTGAGCTCACAATTTAAAAATACATCTTTTAGTAAAGTTGATTTTAAGATTGTGTGTTTGAAAATGCCACTTTTAGAAAGTGAGCATTTTCTTGCTTATACCATTCTGTGACTCTGCCTGTTTGTGGATTTCCTGTCTGGGTCAGTTTGACAGTTGGGCTGTTTGCACCTGTCTCTAGACAGTGACACAAAAGGAACTGGGGTGTAGCCTGCATATCCTGTTGAGCCATCTGTGCTAGGAGGGAGGGAAGGAGTGGTCACTCACACCTGAAAGGGTTGTGCCTGCTCTCATACAATGCAGTCTACAACCTCCAGGTGTGTGTCTGCGGCCTGGCCTGGGCAAGGCAGGATTTCACAATCAAGAGAGACTTTCCTTTTAAGTAAACCTACTTCAAAAAGCAAAAGGGTATAAGAATGGCACCCAAAACCACAGACTTTAGATCACTTCTGGAAATCAAGAGGAACCTCTGCCTGGAGAAGATCTGAGGAAGAAGAGCTGCCCTGCCTTTGACTATGCTTTGTGGAGCTATCCTGTAGTTGCTGCTTCTGCCTGGTGAAAGGGGACAAAGACTGGACTTTGTTGTGCATTCCTGCTTGTGAAGAAATCTCTATGGACTTGTCCTGAGCTTGCCTCCTGTTGTTGAAGTCTTAGGGCCATTAAACATTTCCCCTGCCAGCACCTGGACTCTCTGCTTGACAGGTGAAGCTGGCAGACCAAACCTGAAAATCCACGCACAGACTGCCGTGCGGGAAAATTTCCGATGCAACCTCTGAGAGTGGCTGAAGAAACGATGCGCCGCCGGCTCTGCGGCTGAAATCGATGCAGCGCTTGGGAGATCAACACATGCGGCTGGAGAAACAACGAGCTGCATCCCCGATGGAGGCTGGTATCGGCACAAACAACACAGCTCGGTTTTGCTATCAATATGCGGCAGGATTTTCGACGCAAACCTTGCTGGGCGTGGAAAAACGACGCAATGACTGCCTGGACCCGAGTGCTGCCCGAATCTGCGGGGAGGAAAAACAACACACTCTGGTCCGACCGGAGAAGGAGAAACGACGCACGAGCTCACTTGCGGGTGAGAAATTGATGCACCACTTACCTTTTTCGACGCACACTCGCCCGTGCGTGTTATTTTAACGCGACCCAGGTACTTTTCAATGCTAACAGTGTTTTAACTGTTTACCAAAGGATTTAAGACTCTTTATGCTTTTTAATTAATAACTTGACTTGTGTATGGCGGATTTTTGTCATTTTGGTCTTGTTTTGTTTAGATAAATATTTTCTATTTTCCTAAAACTGTTTTGTGTCCTTTTGTATTGTTTTTATTAAGTTACTGTGTGTGTTGGTACAAATACTTTACATCTATCACTCTGAAGTTAACCCTGCCTCCTCGGTTCAAGCTACCAAGGGGATGAGCGGGGGTTAGCTGAGGGTGATTCTCTTTTACCCTGACTAGAGTGAGGGTCCTTGCTTGGACAGGGGGTAACCTGACTGCCAACCAAAGACCCCATTTCTAACAGTGAGCATTTGCAGAGATCTGATAATACACATGTATTGTGGTCTGCAGATTCCACTGACATCCTAGTAGTGATAACAGAAGTTCAGCTGGTAGTACATGGACACGTGATGTAGTGAACTCTGCAACGTGCAGGTTCCATATTACATTGCAGTTCTGTAGCTCAAAAGGTTGAAATTCTATCACAGAGATCTGTGTATAACCTGCAGCTAAGAGGATCCTACAGACATTAGACAGCATGACGGTTAATGCACCTGTTGTAGAGATGCGCATTCAACTTCCGGGTTACATTCCCAGTAGGAATGTTTGTCAGGTAAATGCAGCTTAAGAACATATCTGTTAGTAATATGCTTTCCAGAGCTAGTTAGATTAACCGGGAGGGGGGGATGAGGAGGGGTGAGGAGAGGTTGTTGGGAGGTTATGAACATGCTACATTGATTATTGTGGACCCTGACAGTAGCAACTTCCGATAGCAATCAACTGAAGGGGGTCATTAGGTCACTAGTCACTGAAGATATATGTTTGGAAGCCCCAGATTCTATTTGAGCTTTTGGATGTGATACCAGTAGATGCAGTTTCTTGAATTGAGGAACAGGAGCCTCTGGGCGTGGAATCAGCTCCTCTCATAAAATACTCGGCAGAATGATGCACTCCCTGCCTCCACTCTAAAAATACAAGGAATGTTGCTGTGTATTTTTTGTTGTGCTGTCTCTAGCTCTCCTTACCCCAAAAACCCTGAAGAGACAGGGAAGACAATGCATATTTATTAGTGATAGTGTACAACCTCCAGGTTACCGCCCTCACAATTAGTTGAGTTTGACATTGTGTGTGTTGACTTACATCTATCTGGTCACAAATTAAAATAACTGGAACCAAGTTCTCTTTGGATGGACTACAAGCTACAACCTTCCAAAGAAAGTCATCCAGGAAATAGCTTTTCGTTGCGACTAATCTCTTTCTCGCTCATTCCCTTCTGATATCAGAGAAACATATGAAACACAGTCGCCAACCCAAACTAACCTGCCCAGGGAAGCACATTAGACGGGTTGCCTCACCCTCACAGCCTTCCTGCCCATAAATACACCAGTGCATGCATTGCCAGGTACACAGGCCAACACACATGAATGTAGCCCTATACAGCAGGCTGCACACTGCAGTGTGCTTCATGGATGGAGGCGCAGTCTTATGCGCCTCAGGGGAGAGAGAACGTGATGATGTGCACCAGCACAGCACAGGATGATGTGCGGCAGAACAGCACAGGATGATGTGCCCCAGAACGGCACAGGCTGATGTGCAGCAGAACGGCACAGGCTGATGTGCAGCAGAACGGCACAGGCTGATGTGCAGCAGAACGCCACAGGCTGATGTGCAGCAGGACGGCACAGGCTGATGTGCAGCAGAACGGCACATGCTGATGTGCAGCAGGACGGTACAGGCTGATGTGCAGCAGAACGTCACAGGCTGATATGCAGCAGGACGGCACAGGCTGATTTGCAGCAGAACGGCACAGGGTGATATGCAGCAGAACGGCACAGGGATATATGCAGCAGAACGGCACAGGCTGATTTGCAGCATGACGGCACAGGCTGATGTGCAGCAGAACGGCACAGGCTGATGTGCAGCAGGCACACGGAGAGGTTCACCAGGGAAGCACAGGTGGGCGGAGACGCACAGGCTGATGTGCACCAGAGTTACACAACATGTGGTGTACTGGGGAGGCATATGGCACTGCGCAGCAGGCAGGGGAGCACGAGGTGTCCATGATGCACGGCACAGGGCAGCACACATAATGGACTCACACGATGCTGTTAAGAAAAGCCTAAGGGAGTGAACAATGATTGGCGCGGGTTGAAGTGCAGTGGGGCTTTAATGAGTGGTAGGAGACTGTCATAGACAGAATGTCGCTCGCGATAAACATTGTGCCTTTATATTGTTTAAAAATATTGTCCCATTGGAAATAATAATAGAACATTCATACCCAATTTGGTAGCCATATTTTTGTGAAGGATATTTAGGACAGAACATTTTTGTACGATAATCGGACACACAACCGAGCCTTCGTGTTATCTCATATCAGGTCTGAGGAGTTGACCCAGTTCTGTTTTCGCTTTGCCCCCTGGTATCTGTAGTATTGTCTGAATAGGGAAGCAGGACTACAGGCCACGGAATGCCAAGAAACGGACTACTGACAAAGGCAGGCACAGTTGGCTTTTGCACTGAGGAAAGATTCCAGTAACACGAAGCAAAGGCACCGGGCGCTGAGCAGCACTGGGGGCCCCCACAGCACACTCCCCGTACCCTGGAGCATATGTCAGGGCCCACATTGGATGATCTGAAACTGGTGGACAACATGACGAGGTCAGAGGGACAACAACACGGACATTAAGGTGTGCAGTCAGATATAAAACCACTAGAAAATGGAAGTTGCGATACAACTTTACAGGGAACTTATCACTGGTAAGATCTCATCCGCAATACCGAGTGCAGGTCTGAAGGGCTCAACTGGAACACCGTGTCTAGATCTCAGGCCTCACTTGGATTCTCGCTACGACATTCACACGCCCCCTTTGGCATTGTGTGTGTCAATGTGGGTTCGGTATGGGGAGCTGTGGGTCCATTTCTGGAGGTCTCGTCTGTGTCAAGTGCATGAAGCTCTACCTGCATGCTTCCCATATTCCCAGTGTCTCACTTGGGCTTCTGCACCAAGTGCCCGGCTATCTCTGGCATACAGTGCTCCAATCCAGAGGCACCTTTGCTGTAGTGTACTTGGGTTTGGAGTCCACCTCTGGCCGGTTTTGTCCAGGTCTGGAGCCCGCTTCTAGCAATTTATACATAGAAATAGATTTTATTAACACTTTCAGTTAACAGGCATCTTTCACACACTTAATATGTTGGATAAAAAAAGCCATTTGTAGGTCCCACGTCTCTCACGGTGTGTCTCTTTCTGAGGGGGTAGACTTGATGGTGCATGGTGAAAGGACGGTGAATCAGCCAGCAACTAATTGTGAATGGATGTGGCTCATGGATGGTGACTAAATGGTAAAACTTGAATGAATAGTGAATAGTGAACGGGTGGGCGCCAGTAGATGGTGGATGGATGGATGGATGTAGATACTGAATGGGTGGGTGGCTTGTACTTGGATGGGCGGGGAACATGGGCAGGTGGATAAATGATGTGATAGAAGAAGAAACGGGGGGGGGGGGGGTGAGTGTGTGTGCGTGTTTGATCACTGATGACATACAAGTCAGGGATACATGACCGAAGAAACATGAGCCGGGGAGAGGGAAAGTGTGAAGCATGGGCTGTCAGTAACCAACCGCGACGTGCAGCTGAGTGGCAGCAGCATGGCCAACTGGAAGAAACAGTCTCACAACAGAACGTTGCACACGGGGACACAACATTGGAAGCTCTCTTTCACAGGAGGGCAGCACGTGGTAAATGGTGCGATTATCTTCATCGCTTCAGTACATTTTGCTCTTCGTTGAAAAATCACTGTAGGCACAGGTTCACAGAGTGAATATGCCAAAATATGCCCAGATAAACTACTAACTATGACATGGGGAACTTAGGAACATCTTGGATGACAAAGAATGAATTTTGAGCTTGTCCTTGTGATCTGTGTGAAAGCCTATTTTGAGGACAGGAACCATTTTGCATGGAGATGCTGTATTTAAAATGAATACGTGGGTAGATGGCAGGGAGCGCTCTAGTTTCTTCTCATGCACTTTCAACCACTCCACCTAGACACGACCATCCTCTCCCGGTGCTTTCTAAGTGTGATCTAAAGCCAGTCTCTGATCTCCAGGGGCTGAGGACCATTCTTGCGATCCCCCTCTCACCGGGGCATTGGCCGCACGGGTGACACCGGTCATGTAATGTTGCCTGATTGCACTAGACTGTAATCATGCTTCCTGGTTGAGCACAGCCTGTGTCCAGGGTCTGCACCAAACAGGCTACCAGATGGCAATTGCTTGTGGCCTGCAGTGTTCCAGCCTAGCATGAAGTAGACAGAATGTTTGTGTAAGGCTTTTTAAACCATGTCAGAGCTGTTGATTGTCTCTAAGGGGGTATTGTCTTCTCATCCACCCACCCATCACCCCATTTATAGAGATTTAGATTTTGTATTCTGTATTTATCTTTCTGGAGGTGAGGTCCCCACAATTAGGTACATTCGTCCAGAGGAGGCCTCGTTGAGGAATGCTTCCAACCCGTCCTGTCCTGAAAGCAGATCACATGCCTGCAGACTACCATAGGTTTTTCCCTGTGTCCCAGGTGGCCAGTCCAGCCCTGCACCGCTTCCAGTGCCCTCCAATACTCTTCTAACTCTTTCAATCATTTATAACTGCAGTATTTTTAAAGCTAGTTCAGTATGATAGCCCATGACGCCTCTCACCTATGTAACACGTGCACGACCCTTCACCTGCCATTGACATGGCTGCAGTTTTTAAACGCCAAAGGGCATATCACCAGAATGAAGAGTGCTGCACCATTGCAGCGTAAGACCTACGAACAGAGGACAGGCGCGAAAGTGGTAAGAAAGACAAAATAATAGGCAATGGTAAAAAAAAAAGATATTTGAAACAGTGAAATTGCCCCCGCAAGTACGAAAAGAGAGCTTTGAAATAAACAAAGATATTTACGAAAAGGAAACAGACGGAAAATGTTACATGGAAATTATTTGTGCATGTTGTATGGGTCAGAATTTTTTTTTCCATGAGACACTCGACCACGGAGTAAAAATGTTAAACATCTCTGGTTTGCCACACTTCCGTGTGCATTATGCAGCTCGGTTTGCAAAGCCAAGGCCAGAAAACCCTCAGGCTACTGAGTACGTAAGATAGCACCAGACTCTGAAGCTGATCACATCAGAGGGGAAACATTATTTACAACGCAGTCATTACCATGCCATTTACCACGCATCCATTACCATGCAACGCCTTTACCATGCAATGCCTTTACCACGCATCCATTACCTTGCAATGTCTTTACCACGCATCCATTACCATGCAATGCCTTTACCACGCATCATTACCATGCAATGCCTTTACCACGCATCCATTACCATGCAATGCCTTTACCACGCATTTACCACGCATCCATTACCATGCAATGTCTTTACCATGCATCCATTACCATGCTATGCCTTTACCACACATCCATTACCATGCAATGTCTTTACCAGGCATCCATTACCATGCTATGACTTTACCACGCATCCATTACCATGCAATGTCTTTACCACGCTATGCCTTTATCATGCATCCATTACCATGCAATGCCTTTACCACGCTATGCCTTTATCATATAATGCCTTTACCACGCATCCATTACCATGCAATGCCTTTACCACGGTATGCCTTTATCATACAATGCCTTTACCACCCATCCATTACCATGCAATGGCTTTACCACGCTATGCCTTTATCATGCATCCATTACCATGCAATGCCTTTACCACGCTATGCCTTTATCATACAATGCTTTTACCGCGCATCCATTACATAGAATGCCTTTACCACTCTATGCCTTTATCATGCTTCCATTGCCATGCAATGCCTTTACCATGCTATGCCTTTAACATACAATGCCTTTACTGCGCATCCATTACCATGCAATGCCTTTACCACGCTATGCCTTTTCATGCATCCATTACCATACAATGCCTTTACCACGCTATGCCTTTACCACACATCCATTACCATGCAATGCCTTTACCATACATTTCTTTTACCATGCACGTCTACCACACATATGCCTTTACCATGCATATATATATATATATATATATGATATATCCTTGCAAAGCAGTCAAGTTGGTAGCCGTGCACTGAGACTAACAGTGCATTTAATCGAAACAAAGAAATGCTGCCACACTTGATATCTCCTTGATGAACATATTTATTAAAGCATAAATTGGCAAACACCAACGTGTTTCGCCCCCAAGCGAGTCTTGTTCACGGTTAATGAGTTCTTCCTTTATGTCAATTTATATATAATCCCGTCCAGCCCATTAGAAGGCATTCTGGGACTCATAGTTGTGACTGTTAAAACCAGGTGCTCACATATTAATAACACAAACCGAGTAGCTGATTTAATTTCCCTAAGACCTCTATTATATTGGATAAGGATTTGGACCACCCCTGAATTGGATTTATACAAAGCTTCATTGCTTGACCTGCTAAAGAGACCAATTGCAGCTATTATTCCTTGGATTAAACATGTGTCCAATTGGTTTTGTATCTTGGGGTTGGGAGATTATTCGGAGAATCCACCAAAATTAGTGAAATCCCATAACACTGCTTTAAAATCAGCTTACTGGTTCCATGTATGGAACAATTATATTTGTTGTAAATCTCATGGTCGATTAACTAAATTTTTATTGATTTTAAGTGGTATCCGCAGTATGAACCTTATTTAGATATTATACCAAATTTACAGGGAAAAGCTTTTTATGCTAGATTCCGTTTTGGGTCCTTACCATTGATGTCTTTAACTTGCAGCTGGGGGCCAATCACTACTTCAGATATATGTCCGGCTTGTGGTGGTGCCCCGGAAACAGTTGAACATTTTATGTTTTTTTGCCCTGCATATTTTATTCCGCGGTCAAAATGGATTTGAAAAACCTGTCGGGAAATGGGGCTGAAAAATTTCAATCTAGCAATAAGGGTTTTAAAAAGCCATAGTTCAAATTAATTAATTTTAGCAGTCAGCAAGTTTTTAGTGGCAGCATGGCATATACGTGATCGCCATTTTAATCAAGGACCCATGAACCGTGCCCAAGCAGGATTTTAGATGAGTAGTTTGATATCATATGTATGTATTTATTTATGTGTCTTTTTATCAAATTATTTCATTATTGTACAGGTTATAAAATGAGATGATATTTTTCTTTTAATGTATGTGATGCTTTGATAGTTAATTGACCGAATAAAGCTTGATTTGATTTGATTTGAGAGGAAATAACACAAAACCATATCTTATATAACAGCGAAAGGGCAAGGCATGCTGTAATTCAAGACAGGGCATATCATGGTTTTCATGATACAAAGAAACGTATTGCATTGCATAATAAAAAATTATAGATCACGTTGTGTTGTTGTCAAACATAATCAGCACCGTTTGTAAAACAACACAAAAAGTGTTCCCAATTGTCCTAGGAAACATTGGTGCCCAATTGTAACTTAGGTCATGTGTTTGGCATGTACATGGCATGCATATAAACCTAAAGTGATGGCTATGTGCCCATATGTGGAAAGTCCAAGATGACATAGGAAGGGCTTTCCAAAGACTTATTTCCTGGCTAAGTGCTTGATCATGGTATTTTGATGCCCGAATTGCACACTGAGTGTAACTGTATTCCCTATGTGATGACTACACTTATCTTCGTACTATAAAGCAAATGCTACAAAATAGCAGGCTGAGTGCCTAGTTGTCAGTAGAAAGGGAGTTTGGACACGTATTACTAGGGCGTAAGTGTCCGTGCCAATCCCAGTTATATAAAAAAGTCCTTCGGTGAAGGTATGTTGTGTACCTATTTGCACAGTCTTCTGCCTATTTAGCTACAGTGGGACACAGAAAATTGAAATAATTGCTATCTATGTCATGGTGCTATGTCATTGCTGTCTGTCATGTGTATTGGTGCAACATGCCTATATTACATGATCAAAAACAATGGAATGCACATTACAATTAGAACAAAAGTCTCCCCACTACCAAACATGTACAAAGACCTTCAACTTATATTAATCTCCAATCTAGAACAAGGCAGTCTATGAACCCCGAGACTCTTTGCTCAGAGATGTACATGCAGTTCCTCACTCGTATTCAGCCCAAAAGGCATCTTAGTTTGTAATCTAATTATGTATCTGTTCTCCAAACTGAGGAGTGTCAAGGTTCTGTTGCCTCCTATCTCAGCACATCCACCACCTCATAGTATCTCATGGTTCGCCAATCATTGTCATGTGACAGGGCATAGTGTTTGGCAACCGCATAACTCGTCTCGATTTTAGACAGCACGAATACGTTCTAATATCCTTTTCTTGAGAGGGAATATCATGCTTCTCACATACTGTATATATATATATACATATTGCCTAGTGTCTCTCGACACTAGGTAGTAATAGGACCTAGTGCCTATATTAAAATCTTTTGACACTTGCCTATATCTTTGGCTCCGCTTAACAAATCTTCATGAAACTTTTGAAAAAATTAGCCAGCCACATCTGCTGCTGTTTGGAAAGTTTTGGGGTGATCCATGGGGGAGAAGGGGCGAGAAAAAGGGGGGGTTCCAAAACACGTTTTCCCCATTAATTTTTCCAAAGGAATTTTGAACAGCAATAGCCCCGAAACAAATGAACGGAGTTACACCAAATTTGGCAGGAAGGCAGGTCCTGGTCCAGAAAGGAAATCCTTTTTTGTTTTGGTGTGAATACATTCAGTAGTTTTTGAGAAATTAAGGAGAAAACAGATTTGTAAATGCGTTGATCGCAGGGTCTGCTTGCAGGCCAGGTCTTGTGGGCAACCTCCACTGTGCACGAAAGAAGGCCCTGCATGGTGCACAGTTGAGTGCTTATAGGGGGTTGGACTCGGGGTCTGGCAGTGGTTGTATTAACGTATAGTAATGAAAATTACTATACATTAAAAAAACATAGACATTCCCTGAAAAAAACCAAAGGTTACAGGAACATTATAGTTAGGAAATAGAAGGAAAAAAAAGTAGAAATTCCCTTAAAAAAACAAGTTTACAGGGATGTTATAGTTAGGCTCACATTTTAAACGTACGAAACCATAGAAATTCACCTGTTATACCTAGAGTTACCTCAAGGCACAAGTTATAGTTATTTGAGGTAACTCTAACTATAACTAGTACATTTCTATGGTTTATTATGTTTAAAATGTGAGCTGAACTATAATGCGCCTTTATTATTTGTTTTTTTTAGTATATATATATATATATATATATATATATATATATATATATATATATATATATATATATATATATATATATATATATGTATGTATAACACAAACCAAGGCCCTTTCAGGGTTAGAGTGACGCATAAATTATGCAAAAACAAAGGAGAACTCTGAGAAGTTCCCAATTTTAGGTGGAGAGCCGCTCTAGTAAGGAGAACCCAGCAACACCAGCGACACTCTAGATTTGCTCACCTCAAATGTCTGCTTATATAGCAAAGTTTTTAAGCATAGGATCAGCACAGTGCTATCCTCGCCGAGGTAGATAGTGACAAAGTTTTTTGGCATTTGTACAGCAAAATCTTTAAGCATAGGATTGACACAGTGTCATCCTCGCCAAGCTGTAAAATGACAAAAGCCAGTTACCACTCCAGGCACAGTATTACAGCTTTGGACTGGTCAAATACCATCCAAGCCAACCTGGAATGAGTAAAGCAACCCCTGACACATGTTTCGCTCTCATTAGAGCTCTTCAGAGGGGTTTAGCTTTGTCCAGAAACAAGGGAGCACCCAGTATAAGTCAAACCAAGGCCCTTTCAGGGTTAGAGTGATGCATAAATTATGCAAAAACAAAGGAGAACTCTGGGAAGTTCCCAATTTTAGGTTGACATCCGCTCTAGTAAGGAGCACCCTGCAACACCAGCGACACTCTAGATTTGCTCACCTCAAATGTCTGCTTATCTAGCAAAGTTTTTAAGCATAGGATCCGCACAGTGCTATCCTCGCCGAGCTAGATAGTGACAAAGGGGGTCATTACAACATTGGTGGTAAAAGCCGCTTACCGCCGTGCAGAAGACCGGCAACACACCGCAGCGGCCGTGGAATTCTGCCACAGCTATTATGACCCGCATCTCGAAATCAGACGAAATTCAGACACCAACACAAGTCCGCCACACCAAAGGTCAGTGATAAACTGGCGAAAACAAAACCTCCACCGTCACGGCAACAGAAATACGCCCACGCTATCACGACCCAAGAATCCAAACGGCGGTCTTTCAACCGCGGTATTCCATTGTCGGTACACACCGCCGCGCTCAAAATACACACACTTCTACAAAACACCTCCACATTGGACAATTCCAAATACACACACCTGATACACATACACACACCACTCCCACACTCAATACAATATAAAACACACACCCACACCACCCACAAACCCCTACAACCAAAAATTCAGAAAGAAGGCCAGAGAGAGACACCACCATCCACAAACTAGCAGCCACAGGCACTCAACACCATCACCCACACAACTTCCATGCACAAAACACGACACACCACTACATATCACCACACTTATCACCACACACACCACCCCACACATCACCCACACCACCCCATGGCACGGCAAAGACACCCCAGGTTCTCGGAGGAGGAGCTCATGGTCATGGTGGAGGAAATCGTCCGGGTAGAGCCACAGCTATTCGGAGCACAGGTGCAGCACACCTCCATAGCTAGGAAGATGGAGCTATGGCGAAGAATAGTCAACAGGGTCAACACAGTGGGACAGCACCCAAGAAATAGGGACGACATCAGGAAGAGGTGGAACGACCTACGGGGGAAGGTGCGTTCCGTGGTCTCAAGATACCACCTGGCGGTACAGCGGACTGGCGGCGGCCCCCCACCTCCTCCCCCACAACTAAAAACATTTGAGGAGCAGGTCTTGGCGATTCTGCATCCTGAGGGCCTCGCAGGAGTCGGTGGAGGAATGGACTCTGGTAAGTCAAACCTTTAACTATCATATCCCCCACCCTACTTGCATGCTATCACAGACCCCAGCCCTCGCCCCCTCCCCTATCACTCCAACTCCTCACAAATGTACTAATAACACAAACCATACATCCCAACACTAAGCCCTGCATGACACAACAAAGCATGGACACCCATCACTAAAGCATGCCCACTGCACATACCCATAACACCCCCCTCAACCATCATCACACAGGCCCCCACACAGGAATGCTAGCACTGGAGTACACAGTCACCCACCCATTGCACACCATGACACACACAGATGCAATAATCATGCTTTTACACCCCTGCAGGACCACTACCCAACGTCACCAGACAGGAGGGTCCAGACATCTCCACCCCACCCACAGAAGAGGCCCACAGTGATGACAGCAGCTCTGTCCAACTGGATCCAGATGACCAGCCCGGACCATCGTGGGCCTCGGGACAGTCGGTTCCCCTCACACAGGCACAGCCCACCACAGAGCTTCCACCCTCTGGTAACACCAGCACAGCACCCACCCAGCGAGCCCATACCTCCGTCCCCAGGACACATCAATCAGCTGTGTGTCCACCACTACAGGAAACCCAGGATAACCCACCGTCCCAACAACAACAGGGACCTGGGGGCAGTGGCAGTGGGCACATGGTCCAGGGGACGGAGGCACAGGAACACAGGGGAAATGGGAGGGCTGCCGTGCGACAGGGGGCGGACAGGCCAAGGGAACCCACTCTCCACGAGGCCCTCTCCTCCATCATGGGAGCATACCACCACTCCCAGGAGACGATGGCAACGGTCCTGGCCAAGTTTCAGGAGACCCAGCGCATGCAGGAGGAACAGTATTTGGGGTTCAGGGAGGAACTCAGAACCATCAGCTCCGCCCTGGGCACCATCGTAGGGGTGCTAAAGGAAATACTTAACACCAGGAGAGACACTGTGGCACTACAAGGGGCCTCTGACACTAGCATCGATGATGAACTGCCCACCACCTCTGCCGGCGCAAGTGGACAGGAGGCACCGCCACAGGACCACCACACCAGCACCCCCCCCCCTGCAGACGGAGAACCACCCCGCAAGCGGTCCCTGAGATCCAGGAACAAGACAGAGCACGATGCCAAGACCCCCGCCAAGAAATGAGACCACCCTGATTGTCAAACCACTGTCCCACTTTGTCACCCTGTCTATATTGGAACTGCCCCAGCTCCACTTCCTATGCCCATATGGACAATGCACCTGTGAGACTAATAGACTGGACTCTGCCATGGAAATTCCTCCACCATCACCCCTCACCATTTTACAACCCCCTCCAATATTGAGCACTTCAATAAACACCCTTGAAGCACAAACCAATCTGGAGTCAGTCTGTGATTTCGAAATTGTGTATTAGCAATGACAGTGACAAAATGTTTTTCAAATGTAATGTCAACATACCTATGTCACACATCTCAAGTCCATGAGGAATCTAAGCAGATGACACACGTTGGAAACCACACCTGTGAAACCGTAAGGGAAATTTACAACTCAGTGACCATATACTGGTTGAAATCGACAGACAGGATAGAGGTAGAAGTGTTAAAGTACTTGTAGTAGGCAGGAATGTTTTCTCACCTGTGTGTCACTGGAAATATTGCTGGATGACTGAGTCCCTGTTGTCAATGTCTTCTTCCTCTGCTTCCTCCTCATCACTGTCCACAGGCTCCACAGCTGCCACAACACCGCCATCTGGACCATCCTCCTGCAGAAAAGACACCTGTCGTCGCAAAGCCAAGTTGTGAAGCATACAGCAGCCCACGATGATCTGGCACACCTTCTTTGGTGAGTAGAATAGGGAACCACCTGTCATATGGAGGCACCTGAACCTGGCCTTCAGGAGGCCGAAGGTGCGTTCGATCACCCTCCTAGTCCACCCATGGGCCTCACTGTAGCGTTCCTCTGCCCTGGTCCTGGGATTCCTCACTGGGGTCAGTAGCCATGACAAGTTGGGGTAACCAGAGTCCCCTAATAGCCACACCCGGTGCCTCTGGAGTTGACCCATCACATAAGGGATGCTGCTATTCCGCAGGATGTAGGCGTCATGCACCGAGCCAGGGAACATAGCAATTACCTGGGAGATGTACTGGTCTGCCAAACATACCATCTGTACATTCATGGAATGATAACTCTTCCGGTTCCTGTACACCTGTTCACTCCTGTGGGGGGGGACCAGAGCTACATGGGTCCCATCAATGGCACCTATGATGTTGGGGATATGTCCAAGGGCATAGAAGTCACCTTTCACTGTAGGCAAGTCCTCCACCTGAGGGAAAACGATATAGCTTTGCATGTGTTTCAGAAGGGCAGACAACACTCTGGACAACACGTTGGAAACATAGGCTGGGACATCCCTGATCCCATGGCCACTGTTGTTTGAAATGACCCACTTGCAAGGAAATGGAGCACTGATAGCAACTGCACTTGAGGGGGGATTCCTGTGGGATGGCGGATTGCTGACATCAGGTCAGGCTCCAACTGGGTACACAGCTCCTGGATTGCGGCACGGTCAAACCTGTGGGTGATTATCAAACTTCTTTCCTCCATTGTCGACAGGTCCACCAACGGTCGGTACACCGGAGGATTCCGCCATCTCCTCACATGTCCCAGCGGACGGTGCCTATGAAGGACAACAGCGACCACAGAGTTAAACAACTCAGAGGTATGTACCCAAAGTCTACACAGAACACCATTCATACACAAAATGTGGCCTGTATTTGTGTTGTGAGACAAGGCCTAGGTATGTGTGACGCAGTTGATAATTAGGCCATGTGGGCCCCTGAAATGGCGGCTGCCTGACCTCTGAACTGGGACAATGGGATGTGAGGTAACTGCGCTGGCGTTGTACACCGTCGCGGTAGGCGGTCGAAGACCGCGGCGCAATGCTGCATTGGTTAACATTGGACCCTATGGGTCCCAGGAGCCAATGACGATGTATGCCGGCGGTGATGGTACGCACCACCGCGGACGTGACCACCGCGGACGTGACCGCCATTTTCTATCTGTTCAATCACTCGAAACCTGATCTTCGACAGGAGAGGACCTACACTGCAAGTGCTGCTGTGACCTCGGTCTGAAAGAGACAATGGCTTGTGCGTGCGTCTGGGGAAAGGGCCCCTGCCTTCACTGCAGAGGAGTTGGAGAAGCTCGTCGACGGGGTCCTCCCCCAGTACACGCTACTCTACGGTCCTCCAGACCAACAGTTAAGTACACAGGGAGCATGTTGTATGGGCTATGCCTGTGTGGAGAAGGCTGGTTGTAAGAAGGAAGGGGGCACAGTTCTGCGTGCATGAAAGACGGTGGGGGCATGTGCCACATGGCAAAGGTAGGGATGTGGGCCACTCACTTTGACGGTGCAGTTGGTAATGACTTCTCTTCTTCCCCTGTACATGTCATGTAGGTCCGTGCCCACCAGAAGAAGGATATTTGGCATGCCATCGCCAAGGACGTCCGGACCCTGGTGGTCCACCACAGACGGAGCACCTACTGCCGGAAAAGGTGGGAGGACATTCGCCGCTGGAGCAAGAAGACGGCGGAGGCTCAGCTGGCAGATGGCCTCCCAATGTGGGAGGGGTGCCCGTCGAACCATGACCCCCCTGATGTTCCGGATCCTGGCGGTGGCCTACCCTGAGTTGGATGGGCGCTTGAGGGCATCACAGCAGACACAAGGGGGTGAGTACACTATCATTCAGCGGACTTTGCGTGCAGCGAAGGTGTCTGGGTGGGGGAGGAGGGCTGTGGGTTTCCCTAGGCCAGGGCGAGTTCCGTAGGCTAGTCCCCTCCGTAATGCAGGCCATGTGGCACTCCACCCCACCTCTGTAGAGTGCCAAGTACAGGTATTCATGCCCCTGTGTCATCTATGTGTGCAGATGTCGTCCATAGCCATGTAGGCCATTTCCCAGGAATTGCATCTGTAGAGCCCAACAGCGCGACGTAGTGCAGGGGGCTGCTGTGTCTGTATTGTCCACCAACTGTAGCGGTAGGCCATGCACTCAACCTGTCTTTCTTCTGTCGTCCCCCCCCTTTTTGTGGTCTCCCTGTTCTTGTGTGCATTAGCATCATCAGGCGGAGGTACAGTGGCACCGGAGCACGAGGGAGCTGCATTCCACATGGCCATGGAGGACCACACCACGGACTCAGAATACACCAGTGGGACGGAGGGCGAGGGGAGTACCACGGCGGTCACAGGATCTGCAACCAGCGACACTGACTCATCCTCCGATGGGAGCTCCCTTGTGGTGGCGGCAACATCTGTGCCCCCCACTTCTACAGGTACAGCCGCCACCCCCCCCTACCAGCACCGCCCTCCCAGCTGCCCCTCAGCCTTCGCCCCGTGCCCACTCACCCAGGAGGGTGGGCATCACCTTCGCCCCAGGCACCTCAGCCCCTGCCCCTGTCACCTCTACTGCCCTCAGTGAGGAGGCCATTGACTTCCTCAGGTCACTCACTGTTGGGCAGTATACCATTCTGAATGCCATCCAGGGTGTAGAAAGGGAGTTGCAACACACAAATGCATTCCTGGAGGGCTTTCATTCTGGTCAGGCTGCCCTTCATCGAACCCTGCAAACTCTGGCCTCAGCACTGATGGCAGCCATTGACCCTGTGCCTAGCCTCCCCCCTCCAACTTCCTCCACCCAGACCCAATCCCCTGTACCTATGCCTATCCCAAGCACACCATCAGGCCAGCCTGCACACACCTCACCACACAAGGGAAGCTCAGGCAAACATAAGCACCACACATCCCACAGGCACTCACGCAAGCATCACACACATACAGACACACCAACATCCACTGCCTCCACTGTGTCCCCCTCCTCGTCGTCTCCCTCTTCCCTCCCAGTCTCGTCTACACTCACACCTGCATGCACTGCCACTACAGCCCCTACGTCCCGCACCAGCACACCCACCACCACACCCGCTCACGTGCAGTCACCACCCCCACTACCATTTCCACGTCCCCTGTGTCCTCTCCCAGTGTGTCTGTGACGCCCCCTCCGAAGATACACAAACGCAGGCACACACCCACCCAACAGCCATCCACCTCACAACAGCCTCCAGCCCATGCTCCTGCACCCAAATCCACAAAAGTTACACCTCCTACAACCACCACCTCTTCTTCCACTCCCAAACCCCCTCCAGCTACCCATCCCAGTGTCTCCCAAAAACTTTTCCTGTCCACCCTTAACCTATTTCCCCCCGTCCAACTCATAGGTCCCGTACTAACACCTCAGCCAAAAAATCTCCGGGACCAGTGGTGCCTGTTGTTACAGGTATGTGGAGTGCACCGGACACCAGGCCAGCCAGTATGGCATGGAGCCACAGCACAGCCAGTCTCCCCCTGTGAAGCACCAGAAGTTGGACAGTGCCCGGCGGGAGAGGGGGAAGACTCCAGCCAGCAATGCCGCTCACAGGGGTCCCGGGGGGAGTGTCGACACAGCTGTGCCTCCTCCCAAGGTGGGGAAAGAGCAGAAGAAATCTCCAAAGTCTGGGAGGAGCAGCACAGCGGAGAAGACCGCCATCATCCCCGCTGCCCAGGAGGCCTCCGCCAGCCCCATCGTCACTGCCCAGGAGCCCACCGCCAGCCCCAGAGTCACTGGCCAGGAGGCCACCGCCAGCCTCATCGTCACTGCCCAGGAGGCCACCGCCAGAGTCACTGCCCAGGAGGCCACCGCCAGCCACAGCCCAGCTGACCAGGAGGGCCCCGCAAGCCACAGCCCAGCTAACCCATGAAGGACCGCCAGCCACAGCCCTGCTGGGCAATGAAGGACCGCCTTGGCAAGGACCGCTGAACAGGGCAAAGCCTGCCATGGAAAGCACCGCTGAACAGGTCTGACACTGGCAACTCAAGCACCGCTGAACAGGCCAAGGACCGCTGAACAGGGCAAAGACCGCCATGGAAAGCACCGCTGAACAGGTCTGACACTGGCAACTCAAGCACCGCTGAACAGGCCAAGGACCGCTGAACAGGGCAAAGACCGCCATGGAAAGCACCGCTGAACAGGTCTGACACTGGCAACTCAAGCACCGCTGAACAGGCCAAAAACCGCTGAACGGGGCAAAGACCGCCATGGAAAGCACAGCTAGCCCATTTGCGGCAGGGGCAGTGACGCAACTGGGACCGTCACGGGGTGTGTGATGCACTCTGGGCACCAGTCCCCCTCCAGAACCAGTGGAGAACAGCATCCACTCCGTCTGTCCTGCACAGGATGAAGCACTCTGGGCACCAGTCCCCCTCCAGAACCAGTGGAGAACAGCATCCACTCCGTCTGTCCGGCACAGGATGAAGCACTATGGGCACCAGTCCCCCTCCAGAACCAGTGGAGACCTGCATCCACTTGAGAGACTGTGGCTTTGCACTCCCCAGGATTGAACAGTGGGCAACCCACCCACTGTAGAGACTTGAGAGACTGTGGCTTTGCACTCCCCAGGATTGCACAGTGGGTAAGCCACCCACTGTAGAGACTTGAGAGACTGTGGCTTTGCACTCCTCAGGATGGTACAGTGGGCAACCCACCCACTGTAGAGACTTGAGAGACTGTGGCTTTGCACTCCCAGGATTGAACAGTGGGCAATCCACCCACTGTAGAGACTTGAGAGACTGTGGCTTTGCACTCCCCAGGATACATCAATGGGCATGGAGCCCCCTCGTGGATCTGGCGTGGTGCACTCATCCAGCTGAGGTGTCCCCCCTTCCCTTCCCCCTGAGGTGCCTGTTGTATTTCAATCTGATGCCCCTGCAGTGTTCTCTCCGTTTGGATCGGATATCTTGTGTGGGCCTCGCCCATGCATTTTGGGCCCAGTGGTCCACGGACTATGAATGTTGCAATACCTGCACTACTAATCATGGTGTATATTTTGTTTATTGTGTATATATATATGTATATATTTGCTTACTGTATTTTGATATATTACAATGGTTCCACTCATTTCCTTTTGTCTTTGCATTCTTCCGGGGGGGTTGGGGAGTGTTACTGTAATGTATAGATATGCATTGGTGTGTGTGTTGTAGTGGGTGAGGGTCGGGGTGGGAGTTGGGATGTTGGTTGTGTGTGTCCCTGTGTTTTTGCCGCCCCCCTCCCCTATGTCGTAGGTGCAGTACTCACTGTGGTCTTCGCCGCCGGCGTTGATGATCCTCGTAGAGGAGCAGGAAGACTAGCGCTAGCAGAATATGGAGTTCCGGCTCCATGGTGCCCTCCTTCCTCGTGGAGTGTTTAGAGGTGGGTGTTTTCCCTTTGAAATGGCTGTTTCCGCCATGTTTTTATCCGCGGTGAATCCGCCCCGGAAAAGGTGGCGGATTGCTAGGTTGTGATACTGTGGGCGGTACATTGTCTTCCGCCTGTCTTTTGGCGGTGGCCGCCGTGCTGTTTGTTTATACCGCTGTGGCGGTCGGAGTGTTAAAGTGGCTGTCTTTGTTGGCAGTTTCCGCCACGGTCATAATTCCAATGTTATTACCGCCGGTCTGTTGGTGGTCTTACCGCCGCTTTAACACTGTCTGCCAGGTTTTTAATGACCACCAAAGTCTTTTGCAATTTGTACAGCAAAATCTTTAAGCATCGGATTGACACAATGTCATCCTCGCCAAGCTGTAAAATGACAAAAGTCATATACCACTCCAGGCACAGTATTACAGCTTTGGACTGGTCAAATACCGTCCAAGCCAACCTGGGATGATTAAAGCAACCCCTGACACATGTTTCGCTCTCATTAGAGCTCTTCAGAGGGGTTTAGCTTTGTCCAGACTCAAGGGAGCACACAGTATAAGTCAAACCAAGGCCCTTTCAGGGTTAGAGTGATGCATAAATTATGCAAAAACAAAGGAGAACTCTGGGAAGTTCCCAATTTTAGGTGGACAGCCGCTCTAGTAAGGAGCACCCTGCAACACCAGCAACACTCTAGATTTGCTCACCTCAAATGTCTGCTTATCTAGCAAAGTTTTTAAGCATAGGATCAGCACAGTGCTATCCTCGCCGAGCTAGATAGTGACAAAGGGGGTCATGTTAGATAGTGACAAAGTCTTTTGGCATTTGTACAGCAAAATCTTTAAGCATATGTATATCTATCTATCTATCTATCTATCTATCTATCTATCTATCTATCTATCTATCTATCTATCTATCTATCTCTCTCTATATATATATATATATACATATATATATATATATATATATATATATATACACACAAATGCATCCTTGTTGTTCCTCCGACTACTTGCGCATATCGGGGTCAGTGCCGGGCAATGGATGCAGGATCTGTTCAAAATTGGCAAGAAAACCAAGCTTCTATTGAGCAAGGAAGAATCCGCACACCGGGAATTGCTGTCCGTGAATTTTATTGAAGACACTGACGGGTTTCAACCACTAGGTCTTTGCCAAAGCCGTAACATCAGAACACAATGCCCAACTTCTTTTTGCAGTATCACAAAAACATACATAAAAATAGTGAAAAGACTAACATGAGCGTATGCATATTAAAATCACCAAACATATCGGTCAACCAAGTATTAGATGTACAAGGTAAAGAAATATGGGGAAACATCACTTACAACGTGGCAAATGCAATGCAATGCATTTACCACAACGCCTTTACCACGCATATACCTGTACCACACATACCTTCACAACAAATTGTATCACACACTTCCGCTATTTGCCTGGCGCTGTAGAGATTCCTGGCTCTTGGCACCTGTACTTAATGTGAAAAATAAAAATGCAGGTGCCCACTTCCCCTGCTGGCAGCCCCCACTTCAGTCACTGGCACTACTCACAGCCTGCCTGGAGAATGCCAGAGCTAGAATCCACGAGGAAGCAAGCCAGTTTCCTAGAAGGAATGGGGTGGGGTTAGGTGGGGGGTTATCACCCTACAAAACGTGTCCCTTGGAGCTTTCCTTTTGCAAAGGTTTTGTAATCTCTTCACACACTTTCCCATAGATGGGAAAAGCGCCACCCCAATATGGGTGAGCGCGGCCCCTTAGGAATTGGGGCTGCCATGGCCCGAACCCTTCGCACTAGTTGTGCGTCGGGCTGGCCAGGAACTTTCGCCCTCACACCTCGCGAGGTGTGGGGGCAGATGTAAGTTAGGGGAGAAGAACGTAGGGGCAGCGTCCGCCGATCTGGTTCCAGCTGCCGCGCTCCAAATGGGGGGCTACTTAAGCACCCCCCCCCAGAAAGGCTCGGCCTTGTTGTTGGCGCGGCGGCGGGGGATCGTACGGTACGGTGTTGTCTTCATTCGGCATCGGACGGAGAGGATTTGTTTCGGAGGCACCTTGGACCTCACACAGAGCGGCGTGTTGTTTCGACGGACTTGGCTCGGCACCAGGCGTAGAGAGGATTTGTTCCGGCGGCCCCTCTGCAGAGCTTCGAGGGCTGCGGCTACAAGGGAACAGAGTCCCCGTCACCTTTCCTGGTGGGCTATTCAGGTTTTGGGGACCCGCTCAGGAGGCCTGTGCTGCAGGCTTGGCCACACACGCGTAGACGGCTGCATTCACATTACAGTTCGGATTGTTTTACAATCCCGATCCGCTCCCCCCATTCCTAGCAGCATCTTTAAGCGCTTTAAAGGGCATTAACCCCCACTACTAGTTGCGCGCTTCGCAATTAAAGCAAATTGTCTTCGTAGCACTTTGTGCTGGGCTGTGATTACTCAAAGGCAGCGTAACCGACCTTGGGGACGACAGAAGGGGTTGCGATAAATAGGGTTTAAAGTGGAGTAATTGCTTTACTTAGTAATCAGTCAGAGCCGGTTCTGTTGAATAAATATTAAGCGCCTTTCTCCCCTGGTGCGCTAGTGGTGTTTTGGTTGGGCCTTCCTGACCTAGCTGGGTGGCCCCTTGTTTGGTCACACGTTGGCCTGGCCTGGGACAGGAAAGTCCATCATACAGGGTAAGTGGGGTCATTGCGGGGTTGAATTTACTGTAGTATAGCATACGTTACAAGGTTTGTAGATTGATAAGTAATTGTGATCCATTTGCAAAGTTCATAGCATGCTATTGGTATTGGTTATTTAAAAACTGTCACAGTGCTCTCAGTGCTTCCTACAGCTTTAGTGGGCATTGTTACTTATTTTAAAGTCTCTAATTTTACAGCAGGGTAATTAAGTTGGGGCATTTTAAGCTTGTGCTGTTTATTGTGTTTTGTCGTGTTACATTAAGTACGAGGGTGAGTCATAGCTTCCAACCGCGATAGGGCAGGTAAGAGGAAGGGAGGGACCCCGAATTGTCTCAGCTATTAAAGCTGGTTTTGGCAAAGCTGGGCAATGGGGATTCAGACCGCGGGGACTCAGCATGGGAGAGTGAGGACAATGGTGCTGGAACTAGCCGCCTGCGGCGGTCAATGCCGGCGGCCCCACGCGCGGCATTTCCCCCAGTGAAGCATAGAAATAAAAAGCAGGTTTCAAACGCGCAGCAACCACCTGCTTCCATGGCAGCAATCACCCTCCCTGAGCAGTTCCCTATTCCAGACATTCCATTAGCATCCGTGACCGCTACTTCTGAGGCTCACCCGGGGGAGAAAGTACAGTATCTGCACCGGAGCTAGGAGAGGCAACTAGGTTAGCAGACATTCGAAAGTCATTGGCAACTTTGGCGGTGCCATCTGCAGTGTCAGTAGTCCAGTCAGCACCCCAGTCTCAGGCTGCAGCTCCAGTCATACCTCCTCCAGTTGTGCAAGCGCAGGCCAGCTCTACTCTACAGGTAACCACGCAGGATCCGACCAAGCAAGCGATGCTGGCGGTGTCTCATTTATTAGCTAATATTAATACCTCAGCGACTCCCTCCACCTACAACTCCTTGGACCTCAAATGATGCTCTGCAGAACTCAGTGGCAGAGCTTAAACACCAGGTGGAGGCGATGGCGGCGGCACAAAGTGTTCCTCCATTGCCTGTGGCAGCAGTGGGCCCGGGTGTCACCCCGGCACCGGGCACTCTGCCTCCTGCTACTTCATCAGAGATAAGTAAGGTTGCTGAAATAAGCAACAATCCATCTAAGGGTAGTACATCAGCGGAAGGGGCGGGGCTAGACACACTATTGTCAAGACCAGGTAAGCTCACTGCTCATGTTGGTTCAGAGGTTAAAGAAAAGATTTGGAAGGGAGAATTTATGGACATTTTTACTCTTATCAGAGCAAAAAGAAGGGAGGTGGAAACCAAAGACAAAGAGGTGAGGTCATCGTCATCTAGTGACAAAAAACCCAAAGTGGAAGAAAGTATAACTAATTGGTTGTTTGGGTTCAATGTCTTTATGTCTGTCATGCTTGAAAAGAAACCTGAGTTGGGTATATCCATGATTTGTTATGCAAATAAGATATTAAGACTTCAGGTGGCCAAAGGTGGAAGACCCAGCAATTGGTTGGGACCAGACTGAGGTGAACGTTTGGTTAGAGTGTGTGAATAGCAAATTACCCGGGAAACAGCCCTTTCGTTCACAATATCCCAGCGATAAAAAAGGGTTGTGCTGGGCTTTTAATAGAAAAATATGCTCACGCCCCCCAGGGTCGTGCAAATTCAGACACACCTGCTCCTTCTGCAGACACCCCTCTCACCCAGAGTTTAAGTGCATTAAAAAATCCAGGGAGAAAGTCAAAGAGGGGAGTAAGCCCGGTAATTAAATCAACTTTGCCATCACCTATAAAGATTGACGCATTACCCCCATGGTTGCAGGATTATCCGGTTAAAGAATCAGCAGAATTGCTAGTTAAGGGCTTCTCGTTTGGTTTTAGGATCCCTGCCATCAGCGTACCCCCTATTGAACATTGCAAGAATTTAGTAACTGCATTAAGGAACCCGGGAGTGGTGGCTAGAAAGATAGAGAAGGAACAGGCCCTGGGTAGGTTGGCAGGCCCTTTTCCTTCCCCTCCTACAATGGATTTTGTTTGTTCTCCTTTGGGAGTACTCCCCAAAAAGGAGCCAGGCCAGTTCAGGTAATTCGTAATCTGTCAGCTCCACGAGGATCATCTGTGAATGAGGCTATCGACCCTCAACTATGCTCAGTTCGCTATGCGACTTTTGACCAGGCTCTGATGAAGTTGAGGGCTTTGGGCCATGGAGCTCTTTTAGCAAAGACGGACATTGAATCAGCTTTCCGGCTTCTTGCAGTTCACCCTGATGACTACCATTTACTAGGGTTCCAATTTAAGGGGGCTTACTTCTATGATAAATGCATGCCTATGGGTTGTAGTGTGTCCTGCAGTTATTTTGAACAGTTTAGCACCTTGCTGCAGTGGATCTTTACCAGACGCACCAGACACAAAAAAGTGATACATTATTTGGATGATTTTTTGGTACTGGGCCCTCTGGGGTCGGCGAGGTGTTTGTGGGCTCTCCAGGCCTTGACTGCTATGTTCAAAGAATTTGGGGTCCCATTGACCCCAGACAAAACAGAAGGCTCCTCTACTTGCATTACATTCCTAGGGATTGAGATAGATTCTGTTGCTGGGGAGTGCCGCCTGCCCGCAGAGAAGTTACGGGTATTTAAGGAGTCCATTAGAGCTGTGTTGTCACAGAAAAAAGTCACCTTGCACCAGTTGCAGGTTCTGGTGGGACAACTGAATTTTGCTTTACGGATTATACCCATGGCTCGCCCCTTTTCCAGGTCCATCGATAGGTCTATGCCTGGTTTGACCGAGAAACACCATCACACTAGACTGTCACTTGAAGTTAGGGATGATTTAAGGATATGGGATTTATTTTTACAGGACTTTAACAGGGCTGTAATTTGGCATCACCTTCCAGTCCCTAGTCCCACCCTGGGGTTATTCACTGATGCAGCGAGCAGCGTAGGCTTTGGCGTCATCCTAGGCTCTTACTGGTGCAGAGCCAAGTGGCCATTAGACTGGGTTGACAAGGGAATAACAAAGAATTTAGCATTTTTAGAGCTGTTCCCAGTTATCGTCGCCGTCACCATTTGGGACAGGACATTTAAGGACAGGTGAGTGGTCTGGTCAGACAACATGGCTGTAGTAGAGGCGATCAGTAGGCAAAAGGCAACATGCAGAATGGTGCTCCACCTCCTGAAACACTTGGTTCTAACCTGCTTGAAACTAAACATTACCTTTCGTGCTAAGCATGTACCGGGGGTTCATAACAATGCTGCTGACACTCTATCTCGCTCATTGATGCAGGATTTTCTGAGGTTCCACCCCCAGGCGGCGGAGAAAATGACAGAGTTCCCAGCATCTCTGTGTAAGATTGGTGCCCCGCCCTCCCATCTTTAGTAGCAGCATCTCTAGCTGCGCGTACGAAGGGGTCATATGAGAGGGCATTTCAGCAATACAGACATTACCTGAATTCACAGCAAATTTCAGACTTGTTTTCTGCAAGGGCCATCTGTGCCTTTTTACAACATTTGAAAGAAAGGGGCAGACCGGTTTCTTGCGCTAAGGCTTACTTGGACGCCATTCATTTCTTTGTGAGACTCCGGAATCAAGAGTCCCAGTTAAACACCTTTGTAATTAAGCGGGCTGTGGCTGGGTGTGCTCGATTAGAAGGTCCAAAGTCAGATACCAGGCACCCCATAACTGCATGTTTATTGGGGAAGCTCTTGGGCAGGGTTCCCTCAGTGTGTTCCTCACCTTTTGAGGCATCGCTATTCGCCGCAGCATTCACTGTGGCTTTTATGGCGCATTTCGCATTAGGGAATTAGTGGGGGCTTCCAGGGGTGACCACTCAGGCAGACTCCAGTGGGCAGATGTGCGGGCCAATCCAGAGTTGGTAACAATACAACTGCGAAAGTCCAAAACAGATCAGCTTAGTAAGGGTTCACTCATTACACTGAGCACAGCTCACGGGTCTCCAGTATGCCCGGTGGGTCACTTGGGAGCTTACCTATTGGTCCGCCCGTCCTCTGGGTCATCCACCTTTTTTCTACATGCAAATGGGGAATGCCTATCGAGCTACAAATTCTCAGAAGTATTGAAAGTTACACTTAAGGCAGCAGGGGTTGACCCGCAAGGGTACTCGCCCCATTCATTCAGGATTGGTGCAGCTACTCTAGTAGCCGGCGCAGGGTTGTCGGTAGCGGATGTAAAATCCATTGGGAGATGGTCATCTAATTGTTATAAGCCTTACATTAGACCTGAATTGGTATGATCAGTGCTCCCTCACTCTACATCCTGTAAATTACGTGTTGGTGTCTCATTCAATTTTCTTTCATTTCAGTTCAATGGCGCCACACGTGGTTTGGGTCTTAGGACATTTGTTTGTTCGGCGGGTGGCCTACAGGTTGCGACAGCTACGTAAACCTAATCCGGCGGCAATCCAAGATGTGGACTTTCGATGGTGTGGTGTTGGCGGAATGGGTCACGCAGCTTCAACAACTCATCGCATTGGCAAAGAGATACGAGGGACTTCAGTTCCCAGATCTCATTATTATTAATCTTGTTAGGCAATGACTTGGTGCGCATGGGACGCAAGGCACTCAGGGAAACAATTTTTCTCAAAATTACCAAATTGTCTAAAGAATTCCCAAACGCGGCCATCGCATGGTCGCATATGGTGCCTTGCCGCAAGTGGGGTCCAAACGTTAAATCAAGGACAATCAATGTGCCAGTTTGGAGGCTCAACGCGGAAATGGCAAAACTATGCCGGGGTCCCAGACGCTTATGGAACATTTCACATAAACTTTTGAAGGGTCCTGATATGTTCCACAGGGATATGGTGCACTTGTCGGATGCGGGTACAGACCAATTTATTTCAGCCATGTAGTTCTTCTCTCACAGTTTGTTTGCGGGTGGGAAGGGCGAAGGACCTTTGGGACCCTCGTCGCCCTTGTGGCGGAAGAAGAAGTACTAAAGTAACCAGAAGCAACAGAGGGGTCCCCAAGGCTGGGGCCCCGGGATAACACCAGCGGTAGGGTCCTGAAGTCCTGAACCAACCTGCGGATGTACACACCAGATTAGGGAGTAGGGAGCCCAGATCGCTGGAATGGCCTTGGGGCTCCCGCTCCTGGCCACCCATTACACCCTTTGGCAGATTGGTGTTTGGAGAGTGGGCGGAACCCTGAGCGTGAGGACAAGGAACGGTGAAGTCAGGGGAGCCCCCCCGCCTAGGGATACAGGTGAGGTACGGTTCACCTGTGTGGTCCAAGGGAGGTTCAGGACAGGAAGGGATCCTGTCACAATGATTTATGGTTACAGATTAAATTTTAGGAATATGGTTATTTTATTGTAAATGTATTTTGAAGTTTCTTTAAAGTGATTTATTGCTAAACATGTGTTATGAAATTAACCAGTAAAAAGTTAAAATAAACTTCTTCCAACAAATAAGTTTGTCGGTCTGCGTATAGCCGGTGTTGGGGTGAGGGCTTGCTGGTGGTCTCCAAGTTCTAAGGGTCTAACGCCAAGAACACGCATTCACTTCCTGAAATCACCACGACATCTAGAGGTAAATCACTTGTAGCATGCACTACACAAGACTCGCGTGTTACGTGAAAAACAAAGCTGCAGACACATATCTGAGAAAGGAAAACTCTCTTAGGAGATAGGGACAAATAAAACATGGAGTAAACCTTTGAAAAATAACAGACAATGCATCTCTGACTTTGATTCCCACAATGGTTCTTGCACACATTGTTGAAAAACGAATCATTGTGTTTGTTTGTGAAGTTAAAGACTTGAAAAACATGGCCCATAGAACCAGTTAAGTTAAGCAATCTGTCTTATTTTAGTGAAGTGAGACCAAAAACGTACAATACAAATGCTGCAAGAAAGGGTTTGGAATTCAATGAAGTATATTTGTTACCTTAATAAACCTTGTTTGGTAGCAACAGAAGTTTTCTTCTGAGTGTTACCTTGTCTGTAACCCCAAAAATCTCATTAAGGGAACTGTCAGCCACCAATCTTTTTATCAGAGTAACTCCCCTTTGTTAAGAACGCGAGGGGCAACCATAAGAATTCCGCAAGAGGAGACAAACGAATTGACACTGAATCCAAGTGTGGATGATGGACCGCTAACTTGCCTACCATAGCAACCATGCTGAAGAATACAAGAAGAATTCATGTAATGATTGCGGAAAGCTGCTATATTGTTTGTAACACGTGCAGAGGGTTCCATCTCGTGGCCATCAGGAGAATTATATTTAATTCTGGCTTGGAAAGAAGCCACTTAACTTGTGAGTAAAGTTAACAAGCAACCTTTGGCTTGAAAACACTGGTTTAATCTCAACTTCCTTTGAATGGCTTTGGCTTGATAACTGTTTTGAAGCAACGCAATAAAAAGTGGGCATTCGAGTCACTTAAATACCTGCTTCGCTGACTCTCACATCGGGCTAGATTTCCACCTCTTGATAATACGTTTTAAGTACCGAGGAGCTCAGCTCAAACGCAGCAACTCGTAGGTAATTTCAGCTGTTTCAGGAATGGTTAAAGGCATTACATCGTCGAGGGGCAGCATTTTATATTTGTCAGCGAGCACTGACCCTTGTTGGTCTGATTTTTAGCCCCGACGCTAGGGAGTGGTTCCAATGCTAAAGTAAATAGTAACGGAGATAGAAGACAGCCTTACTTTGTTCCGCTGTTCAAGTCAAACCCTCTGAAATTAAACCAGGCAGACGTCCTACTTGCTAAGAATTATTGGTACAAGGTCTACAAATGAGGATAGAATCAATCACATTAGTTATTTGTTTTCTATGGCTTGACATACACAGTTCCACCGAACAGTATCAAAAGCCTTTTCTGCAATTGAACCCACCAGGAGATGATTATGTAACTTGAGTCCGTTCAGATGCACATCATCAATTACCTAATGTTTATACACCCAGACATCTGCCACAATATATCCACGCCTTAACGTTCACGATAATCACAGAAAGCTGTCTCTAATTGTGCTATTCAAGAAAAGGGCTCCACCAGGCTCCGGTAATATCAATATCAGCAACCCCTTCACTGATTTTGGATTTAGGTAAAATAATCCCCTTTTTTGAGGGAGTGTAGACACAGGAGTAGCTATGTACACGTTGTGAGAATGCACAAGATTACAACAGGGGCGTAACAAAGGCCCCTACAGCCCTCGCGGTGCGGCGGGGGGAGCTCCAGGTGGCCCCTTCAGCTCATCACCTGGGCTGAGAGCGTCTAGAGGGGCCCCTCTCCGTGTTATTTGCAGAGAAGGGTTGGGGGGTCTCCAGTTTCGTTACTGACTGGATTACAGACGTTTTGGCAAAGTGTTCTGCCTAGAATGGAAGCAACGTTACAATGGGCAACTTTGTTGGCATCCATCTTGGGGGGGTCCACTGATCTAGCAGAAGATGTCAAACCAACATCAACATTGGATACTGACTGCTTATGAATGCTCTCAGGATGAAACTGAGCCACTCTGAAACAGGAGCCGGCAGTCTGTGTAGGGCATGACCTGTCGCTCCAGGAGGCAGCATTCAAGACACGTGTCCAGAGATGTACAGCACTAGTTGCACCTACTAAGGTGAAAAACTGCAGACTACTTTATGGAGTAAAAACAAACTTGTACTGCATTCACCATGATGAAATGGGGTTGACTGCATGCAGGAGTGTGAGGTAGGGTGCTCCCATCTGTTTCCAGCCTTCAAGGCCCTGCTGGAGGCTGACCCGAAGAGTGGTGCCCAGCAAGTGAGAAAGATCTGGGGCCACTTTATATACAGCACCTGACCAGAAGTAAACCACTTGTGCTACATCATTACTCAACCATTTGAACTAGTTCTCTTTTTTCTCTTATAGTTGGAAGTAGCATCTTGCTAAAGTTTTTGTTAGACTGGATTTGTTACATGGGATCTGAAGTGGGTGGGGAGGTGTCCAACCAAGGGCACTGAGAATGAAGGCTTTAGTTCCTGGTGCATTGCAATTACTTGAATGCCTTCTATTTGCTTTGAACCGTGATACTCCGCACTGAAGAAAAGGTTTCTCTTAGTAAAAAAAATAGTCACCTCGGATTCATATTTGTCAATTTTATGGAAAAGATTCACCTTTGATGCCTTCTTTGTTGTGAAAAAATGTTACATGTTAGAGGAAGACTGAAACTTTTTGCTAGTGTAAGAGTAACTTCCTCGTGAGTATGCCGGTGACACTGGTTTGCAGCGGCGGCTCCTCCGCTATGGAGCGTTGCCCCCCCCCCCCAAGCAGAAGCAGCTGCAAAACTTGAAAAATAAAACGATAATAAACCATGTTCATTATTGTTTTTTTTTCTAGGGGGAGGGGCCATGTGGGATGACAGGCAGAGGGAGAGTGGTGGCACTGTTGTCAGTGCGAATATGGGTTGGGCCAGCCGTCTCAGGATAGCCACACCGACATGAGCACTGAGCTGTCTGCAACCCAAGCTGCATTGCCGGGTTGAAGGCATCAGACACAGGCTCCCAGTCTGCATGGGAGGGCAAATTGAAGGCGGTCAGGCCATTCCTGACACTGCTCTCATAATTTCAGCAGCCTGAGAGCAGCGTTAGGATTGGCCGCAGGGCAGTCTGGGAGCCTGTGTCTGCAATGGATCCTGAAGAGTGGCGATGCGGAAGGAGGCAGGTACGTTTGTTTTGTTGTGGTTTTTTGTGTGCCCCCTCGTCATTTTGCCCCAACACCAGCCCCGACTGTTGATTTGTTATTAGTTCTCCTAGCCCCGGTGACTAGCCAATAATTGCTTGACAAACAACATGCTCAGAAATAGGGTTATTCTGAAAGGTACTGTTTTCACAATTTGACCTTTGTATATCAAATGAATTCAGAAAGTCATACATAGCTTATGCAGAAGCCTCTTTTTTGACTTACATGGCTAGAAAAGCACTTAAAACCCCGTTGTTTTCCCACACATTTGTTGGATACTTCCTCTATTTATGCCTTCCTGCATGAACATCCTTGCAGGGGTTAAATTAATTCAGTTAATTTACCCCAACAAAAAAAATCCCACTCCATTAATGTAGTTCCCGAAGGTGCAGATTAGCTCTCACTAGAGAGAACTCTGCTTTTTGGGTGGTAAATTTTAGGTTACATTTGGGTGTTTCGCCTTATATGTTTGCTTCTTTATCAGGGAATAACTCTCTATCAGTAAAAGTATTAAATTACAAATTGTGTTTCCTTTTCTTTCAGCGAGAATGCCTTCATGCAGTACCAAGTGGTTTCAACATCATTAAAACTACGAATATCAATCATTAAAATAAAACAATGACTTTTTAAACATGAGGGACAGACGGTAAAAAGGGCTTTGCTTTTAAAAAGTCAGTACACCAGAAGTTTTACATGCAAAGCCTTTATTTACAATCGAAAAGGGCGTCCAACGGGCATTCCTTCATCACTTGTTGTTCAAAAGTGAATGCATAAATGCTTAGGAGGCCCATGGTTTCCGAACTCATCTGCTGGGTTCAAGCCAAGGCCTAGGTTTAGAAGGTATTATTCCTTACTGAACAGCCTCCAGGGGTCATTGTGAACTAGATTTGCACTGAGGAGATTGCCTCTCCTTCTGCTTATGTTATTTGCCTTCAGCGTTATTATCTGGCAGAAAATGCACTCTCACTCTAAAGTTGCCACCCACAATTTTCAGAATGTGAGAAGATTAACAAGAGTCTTACACAAGGACTACACCAGAAGGATTTGCAAGAGAAAAAATAATAACCATTGTTTTATTATATTTTCAGTTAGAAAAATGACTTAAGTTTAGAGAGCAAAAGGGCAGAGTTACAGGTCTTGGCACTTGAGGTAATTGGGTAAAAGAATTGTATATGACTTGAATGTTACAAGGTTCTTGTTCTAATCAGGTATTGTTTCATTACAGACTTCCACAAGCAGATACCGAGGAAGTGTGATGAGCCTCGCACCAGTGTTTTCTCTCTCTTCCCTTTCCCTCTGTATTGGCTCTATCATTTCTGTTCCAATTAGAGATCGTGGTCTCTCTGTGGATGTGAATAGGATTAGCTTCATGGCACTCCTGCAGACCAGTAGCAACAATACATGAACAAGGGCTCACGCCGCGGGTGGCTTTCGGGCTCCGAAGAAAGATACTAAGCTTCCAATTTAGAAAATGGCTGACAAGGTAACATAACGTAACATAACATAACATAACATAGCATAACATAATAACGTAATAAGGTAATATAACGGAGTACCCTGTCTGTCGAACCCTTGGTGAGGCTGCTCAGTTATGAGTGAGGCAGTCTTATAACTGAGGAGCCGGGCCCGTGCTGACTCCGCCATTGGAAAACTTACCCTGATGGTCCAGCAGAGTAGGCGCCATAGAATAAGGTCCTCAAACTATCCACCCTATTTAGAGTGGTAGATCCGACGTCTTTTTTTTATGTCCATCACCACCAGGTAAGCCGTGGAAGTCACAAATAGAAAAAATAGTCCCCCCCTCCACACCCTGGGAGAAAACTCACAGGGCATGGGGCATCACATATTTGTTTTTCATAAAGACACTTGTGCTTTAGGAGCCTGTTTGTGAAAAACAGAATTTTTGTTGTGAAGTCGTCTAAAATACGGTAGCCATGCGCCAAACCTTCAGTGCTGTCCCAGAAGCCACAGCTCCTGTGAATGCACCAACATTACCTCTGGGCCACAGAGATTCTCTAAACATGGCTGTCCGCTGTTCATCATATAAAGGCCGCAGATACCCGCCAAAAGGGGGAAAATAACTAGGATTCTCTCTGAGAAAAGTGCCAAGCTGATCCCCCCTCCACCCAGGAATACCATGAATTAACACCACATTGAAAGAGAAGAGGATTCTGGAATGAGTGCGGCTCACTGAGTGTAATGCAGACTGAGGGGATATGTTTGCAACCAGCACATCACAAATTAAAATCTCAACAAGGCCTATTCAGCCTCTCAACCTTCTGGAACCAAATACCTAGAGCTATTATTTACAGTAACTTTTAGCTATTGTCTAATTAAACGTTTTCTATATCACCATACACCACCACGAGGATACATCATAGTGCTTTATTACACTCAAAATATACATAGTGAGATCTGTTGTTTACAGTGGTTCGAAATGGCAAACAAGCACTAGATACAAAAACACTACTGAGAGGATAATGAGACAAGTGGTTAGTGCGAGGAGTGTGGAGGAGAAGGAAGATGGCAATAGAGGCTTATGAGGGAAGGAAAAGAGAGCAGAGGCTGCTGCCTCAGATTTCATGTTGTCCTCCGTCCAGCCTGCTTTCTAACCTTGGGATAAGGTACATGGAGGCAATACCTGGTTAACTGTGTTCATTAATGTAGATTTTCCTAGTAGATTATGAAGGAAAGTCTTAATTTTATTAAAGACACAGAGGAAAGTATTATGCTTTAGTCTTTTCTTTATTTCAAATAGCAGCTGCAGTCAAGAATAAAACTACCGATCCCATAAGGCGAACAAAAGTAGCCAATGGGAAACAAAAGGTAGTTCAAAGCAATGCACCAATCACTGTCAAGCAGCCCTAATAATACCTATATTGACTGAGAACAGCCCTCTTTTCTTGTGCGAGATTAATAAGTAACAAATGACGGGATAATGGAACAACAAAAACAAATTGCCATGCAAATCAATAAAATCTCTTGTAGAATAAACAAAAGTCCAGAAACAAAGTCCGGAAGTGTCTGTGGATCTGAAAGCTGAATGTTCATGGGAGCAGTTAAGGTTGGAATCCTTGTAGGTGGACAAAAGAAGAAAGGATCCCTAGGAAGAGGTCTGTTGAGTCGTTGAAGATGCTGGAAGGGAGGGAAATAAAACAAGAGTGTCAGCATTTGTAGAGGCGGGATAGTACTCACCTCCGTGTCTTTAATAAAATTAAGACTTTCCTTCATAATCTACTAGGAAAATCTACATTTTATGGCAAGACCGAAGGCTCCTATTATGCTATTTTAAATCGTATCTATAACATTTAAAGAGGCATGTTGTATTGGTTTACAGTAAAAAACTCTAAAAACATTATCAATCAACCAGTCAGCCGATCTGAGAATATCCTCAAGGTGAGAACCAGCCCAGAAAGCTTTGGATGCCATGACTCCTCTAGCTGAATGGGCTCCAGAGGCAGAGGTTTCAATAACAGCAAGGGAGATAATCCAACGGACCCAGCGAGCCAAAGTGGGAGAGGACACAGGATTGAAAGGTTTTCTGAAAGAAATGAGGAGTTGGGATGCATAGGAATTTCTCAAACCGGCTTTCTGTTGTTCGTAGAGTTTCAAACATTGGCCTACCCATAACTTAGGGTGATCAGGAAAAAAGGGATAGAAAACTGATGAGAGATTAATTTTAGTATGTCTATACACATTAAAAAGAACACCTGATGGTGTAAATTGATGAGCTGTAAAATCTAAAGCTCTAACATCAGATAAACGTTTAAAAGAAACAAGGCATAAAAGCACAGTGAGTTTAGCAGATAGTTGTTTATAAGATAACATTGAATTGTCCGGCCAAGAAACAAACAGGTTCAATACAGCATTAACATCCCACAATGAACTGTATTTAGGTTTCGGAGGATTGGAAAATTTTACTCCCTTTAAAAGACAGCAAACCAACGGATGCTCTCCAACTGGTTTTCCCTGGATGTAAGAGTGGGAAGATGAGATTGCGGATCTGTACAAGTTGATAGTGCGAAAAGACTTACCTTTACTGGCCTCTGCAGCCAGGAAATTGACAATCAGGGTTACATCAGTTGTAAAGGGATCAATGTGTTTTCCCACACACCAGCTATGCCAGAGAGACCAAGCTGATCTATATGCTTTCTTTGTTCCTGGAGCTTGTACCAGGTCGATGAAGTTTGAAGCTTCTGCCAAAAAAGGTAGGAGAGATTGGTATTCCCCGATATTTTCCAAGCCAAAAGGGAAAGGACATTCTGAAGTATCAGACTGTGGCGGAGGGCGAGAGGGTTGGTCAAGAGATCTGGGAATGAGGGAATTAAGAGCGGAGAGTCGATTGACAATTCCAGGAGAGTAGGGAACCACACCTGGGAATGCCAGAAAGGAGCTATGAGCACTAAAGTGGCTTGTTGATGTCGGTACTCTGGAACTCATGATGAAAGGAGGGAAGGCGAAGTTGAGGGAGGATGACCAACCCTGGGAAAACGCATCGAAGGCAGGAGTTGGGAATCTGGGCGCCAGCTGAAGAACTGTGGAAGTTGTGCATTGAGACGAGATGCAAAAAGATCTATGTGGAAAGGACCCCATTTGCACAGAATGGTGTTGAATACCTGTGCATCGAGCTTCCAATCGCTGGAGTCCCAGAAGTGGTGAGAATGCCAATCTGCTACCAAATTGAGGTTGTCTGGCAAATACTCTGCTTGGACTGAGATCCTGTTTTGAAGACAAAACTCCCAAAACCCTTTTGCTAACTCCGCTAAAGGTTTGGATTTTGTGTCTCCCAGATGGTTGATGTAATGAACCGCGGAAATTTTGTCCATTCTGAGGAGTACCGAACAACAAAGTTTGTCTCTTGTCAGGGTCTTGTTTCCAAAGGAGCCGGCAAGCATCTCTAAACAGTTGATGTGCAACTTTGACTCCTCTAGAGACCATGTGCCTCCAGTCGAGTTTGGACCACAACGGGCTCCCCAACCCAGCAGGCTTGATCTGATTCTAATACAAGATCTGGGGCTGATGCGAATATAGTTCTGCCGTTCCAGGCATCTAAATGGTCTATCCACCATTGAAGTTCTGAACGAGAATCTTGGTCTAGTACGATGGAATCTGAATAAGTGAGACCTTTTTGGAGATGACAAATTTTTAGTCTCTGCAATGCCCGGTAATGTAATGGACCTGGAAAAATGGCCTGAATTGAAGAAGAGAGGAGGCCTACAATCCTTGCCAGAGATCTGAGGGATAGACGAGAACTGCGTAAGATTAGCAGGATTTCTGATTTTATGGACTTTATCTTTGATGACAGAAGGAGAAGAGAGGCCGAAACGGAATCCACTACAAAACCTAGGAACTCGATCCTTTGAGGCGGAACCAAGGAAGATTTTTCATAATTGACAATAAAACCGATGTCTGAGAGAAGAGTGCAAGTAAGGTGAACATGAGACAGAAGGGATGTACGATTCTGATTCATGATCAGGATATCGTCCAAGTAAATGATCAATCTGATACCTCGAGCGCTGAGAAAGGCCACTACCAGTTTCATTAGCTTTGTGAAGCACCATGGAGCGGATGACAGGCCAAAAGGTAGAAATGTGAAATGGAAAGTCTGATTGGACCATTGGAATTGGAGAAATTTCTGTGAATCCGGGTGCATGGGAACCGTGAGGTATGCATCCTGTAGGTCTAGCCTCACCATTCAGTCTCCCTGGAGTAGTGGGTCCCTGAGATGTAGAATAGTTTCCATCTTGAAGTGGCGATATACTACAAATTGATTGAATTGTTTCAGATTGATAACCGGACGCATCTTTTTGTTCTTTTTCTGAACTAGAAAGACTGAACTGAGAAAACCTGAAGGATCTAGAGAACAAGGGGCAATTGCCTGTTTCTGTAGAAGAGATTGAATTTCTAAAGCGACCAATTTTGTCATTTGGACGGAAAACTGAGGAGGTTGAGGGAAACTTGACTGAAAAGGCTCTGAGAAGAGCTCGATAACATAACGCTGAACTGTACTTAAAACCCAGGGATCTGCTGTGAGCTCTCTCCATTTTGTAAGGCACCGAGAAATACGACCCCCCCCCAACAGGCAGATAAGAATGTTGACTTACCGGGTTGTGCAGCAAATCTGGAATTGCGATTTCCTTTGTTTCTGAAGCCCCTGTTCCTTTGGGGATAGAATTGCGGTCTGTACTCTTGGTATGCGTTGTTGCTGTAGAAACCGCAGGAACCTTGGTTGGGATAGGAACGGCCGGCGAAGCGGTTCTTGCCTCTGCTGGCCCTGGCGAAAACCCGTGCTGAAAACATCTTTTTCAGAGACTGTTGCGACGTATTTGCTCAGCGCTTTAAGGAAAGACTCACCAAAAATTAAACCTTCAGCCTTAACACCAGGGTCCGAGCCAGCTAGGTTAACCAATTTGGGGTCAAGCTTAAGCAGGAGTCTCTTCCTGCGTTCATGGGTAATCGAAGAGTTCGCATTCCCAAGTAGACATAAGGCACGCTGAGCCCACAAAGATAGCTCCACAGGATCGACTGTAGAATGTTCTAGTCGGGCTGATTCGGCCATGTCGAAAATGCGGGTTAGGGGTCCCACAATGTCTAAAAGTTTGTCTTGGCAAGTAGACCAAGCTTTGTCAACTCCTTTGCACAGGTCTTTGCCGAATTTGGTAAAGAAAGTAATTAGGGACGAGTCAATGATGGGAGTTGTAGTGATCTTGGAAGGTAAGGCAGGGCGGGGACATTCAGACTTAAGTTTCGCCCGTACCTGTTTGTCCAAAGGAGTACGTAACCTGGACGTTCAATAATGCGCCACATGGTCGGCGGGAAACCACTCGGTAGAGTGCGGATGTTGGCTGTCGATCGGGTCAAAGATTGGAACCCCTTGTGCATCCCCTTATTTTGCATGAAACTAAAAATTCTTGAGTTCCAGATTTGGGTTTTTTGTGAGGAGGGGAGAAAATATCTCCAATGTCCTTGTCAGAATTATCTGAATCCGAATGATGGTCATGCATTTCGTCGTCCGTGTCCAGTATTTTAGAAATAAAGATATGTGTTTTGATTTAACCATGCATTTTTTAGAAGGTCTAGATAATAACCTCTCCTTTGAAGGAGGCCTTTGAGGAGCCACGTCCTCTGTCCTTTGTGAGACGTTCTCACTAACCAACAGCGTCAATTTCGAATTTTTTGAAGGGGCAGGATGCTTTCTGCTGTCCCCCGCAGACTGGCCCAGCATGGTTTTTGAGACTAACTTTATGACGGAATTTTCTAAATTTTTTGACAATTTTTCCCATGAAGCTGAAACAGCTTGTTCAACAGACAATTGGATACAATCATTTAAATTTTCTTTAAGGACCTCTTCCTCCTCCTTATGAATTAGGTGAGAAACAGGGGAGCTGTCCATGGTGGCAGCAAAATAGAGTGTGTTAGCTTGGAAACAAAAAAGAGAGGGAGGAAAGGGTTAAATTCCTCACAGTAGTGAGGAAAGAGGCCAGGATCCGCCTATGAGTGGGGACAAAATTCAGAAAAACGAAAGCAAGGAGCTCTGTGACCAAAGCAGAGATGCTGGAGAAAGGCAGCAGACGAACGCAGAAACACAGCAATACCGGTAAATGCTCTGAAGAGTGTTTTCCCCTCAGCGACCGGTAAAATATGGCGACCGCACGTTGAGGGGAGAAACCAGCAGTTATTCGATGAGTGCACGACGTGAGGCGCGAGTGTACAATGCGGCTACAAGCCGACTAAGCTGAACGTGAACTCTGAGAAAGCAGGCATAAACGTGAGAAACAAAGCGGCACAATAAACACGTTGCAAGTTACAATAACAGTATGACATAAATGTAGAGACAATAATATTTATCTTGACTGCGAGCAGCAAGAAAAGAGAGCTGTTCTCAGTCAAGATAGGTATTATAAGGGCTGCTTGACAGTGATTGGTGCATTGCTTTGAACTACCTTTTGTTTCCCATTGGCTACTTTTGTTCGCCTTATGGGATCAGTAGTTTTATTCTTGACTGCAGCTGCTATTGGAAATAAAGAAAAGACTAAAGCATAATAGAAGCCTCTTGCCATAAAATTCAATGAGGCATTCAGCAATTGCGAAAATCAGATGGGGCGGCGGAGTGTTACAGTGCACCCTGACGATCCATGTCTCTTTAGCATTGCCATGCACCCCTGTCACCATCCCAGTCTCTGTCACATTCCCTATAACATTCCCTTTCCGTGTTACGCTCTGAAAACCTGTAGAGGTCCCAAAACCTGCAGCATCCTTCTGACACTTCAGTTCCCAGCCAAAGTCCCAAACCCTGTTCTCCTCCCATCTCTGTCACACTTCCAGCTTCTGTCACCCTCCCCTTCTGTAAAACTCCCAGTCAATGTCATTCTCCCCTTCCACGTCATGGTTCCAATCCCTGCTCCATCCTCCTTCTCTGCCACCACCTGAGCCTTATCTCGATGCCTGTCACCATCCAAACACTGTGAATATCCAAAGGTATCCTCACTTTCAGTCCCTCTCACACTTCCAATCCCGTCACACTACCCGCCTGTCACAATATGAATCCTTGGCACCGTGCATCCCCCTCCTCTTAAAGACCTCGGGGTATGAGGTTTCTGGGGCCCCTTGTGGCTCAGGGACTGAGTCCCCGCACCCCCCTTTTACAAATACCCTAGGGCCACGGAAGATGGGTTGCTTGGGTCCATTTTTGGCTCGGGGAGGAGGGCAGTGCACCCTGCTTCCCGTAATTAACAGTGGAAGAGGCTCAGAGAGCAGGGACAAGCGCCCTCTTCCCTTGAAAAAAGTCTTCGGAGATGCGGGATGGCTAGTTTAAGAACGTTGTATTCTCCAAAATTCAGCTAACAACGGGCACTGATTGGAATTAGAATGTTTTGGTTGTGTCATCTTTCTTAAATAAACTATACAGAAAAGAGTTGTCAATGGTGAGGGCCAATTCGTATATTCAATCCTGTGACTGCAGTGTTTAATGGATAATTATGTTTTTACACTGTTTGCCTCATAATTTGCCTGACTGCTTCATAATGCGTGACATAAAGTGGATATTTCACGAGAAAAGTTTCTTTCCATCTCAAATGAAGGTATTGCTGCCGGAAATGTGCCTCATACTTTGCCATTTTCCAGCATAATGATATGCCTTCCCACATACTTTGGTCCTCCATTCAGCTTAAATATTAGATGCTGTGTTGTTCGTTTTATGTTCTACCATCGACGATTAATTTAGAGTAAGGTTGTTGTTCATTTAATAGACTACTCTAAAAATCCTCTTGAGGGCTCTTATACTCTAAACAGAGAGAACCAACACTTCTCATGAAGACTGTCGTTCTTGTAGTGGACAGGATAGGCTGTCATACTTATACTGCACAGTGCCAACACTTCTCAGCAGATCTGCTTTACTTTTCATTCAGTACCTGCACAGTGCCAACATTTTATAGCTCGTTTTTCATTCTTGTTTATTGACACTATCATTACAAATAGTTGTATTTATTTATTTATTTGGCACTAGCCTATTCCAGGAAATAACCCAGTTTCTATGAGCTGCCACAGAATGCATTCCATATACAACATTTACATGTTGTAGTTAAATAATAAAACAACAACGAGCAGTCCAAGAGGATGGTCATTCTCCATTAGAGCTCCTGACTTGCCCTGTCCACATCGCTGAAATCCTGGGGGCTGACTGGGAATCTATGGCCCATAGAGCACCCCAACCACCACTGGAAGGGACCTCAGCAGACGGGGAGACCGCAGCAGCAACCTGGAAGCCGAGGGATCGGCGGTCAATGAGGCTGTGCTGGGCAGAATCCCCCATGTAAGATTGCAGCCGCACAGCTCTGATGACGGCTCAAGAGCTGTGCACTGCAGGACCTGACAGACGTGCTCAGACTGCGTATTGAGGAGCCCATGTTATGTGGTTCCTACCTTGGTAATAGGACTTCATGTTTAGGATGGCAGCACTGCCAAGTGTGGGAGACTGAGTGCAACCCGCACTATTAGTAGCTGTAGGCCTAACTCCTGGTTAGTTTATAGTGCCTCTCTCAAACTCCCACCCACAGGGGTAAGTGGTGATTGTGGCAAACTAAGCATGACACTCAGACTTCCCTTGAAATCCATGGAAACAGATTGTACCCCTTTTGCTCATTTACTCACGCGTGCTAAGGTAAGACACAAGATCCGAGATAGGTTTTCACTACATTTATTGGAACAATCACAATCTAGTACAAAAAGCATGTGCTGCAATAATTAAGCAGATGAAACAAAGCTAGTTAATCAACATTACGATCAGGGTAAAGAAGATAAACAACCCCACATGTTGTGTGTGATTCTAGATGTTCTAAAGATTCCTACCTATGCCTAGTTCTACGTCTGAAAGCATAGTGGGTGTAACCCTCTCCCTGACCTGATCTAAAGGACTGGCCCCAGACCCAATACCTGGATAGACTATCAGGAATCAGCCTGTCATGTAGATGGCAATCCTTTTGGGAAGTTTGAAGTTCGGCACCAGTAAAACTTCCTGTTGTGCAGTGAGCGTCCCAGAATGTTCTTGACTGGAATGCCCTCTACCCTCCTTGGGTCAATGTTTAGTTTATATAGTAACCCATGCCACATTGAGATCACAACTCTGATATATGCTGTGCCTTGGAGAAAGAAGCTGGCTCCTGGACTGGCAATACAAGTTTTCATATCATGTACTGCTTTTAATAGCCTTGGACAAAGATTACTGGTTATATGTTTTGCAAAGACTGATTAAATGAGCAGCATGTTCCTTGCGTTTCTAGAATAAAGCAACTGATAAATTGTGTAAACAGCCATCACTAAAAAGCAGTCTTGCTAATCATAAATAAAAACATGCATAACATGTAAATAAGACACAAACCACAAACTAAGCCATAATAGGAGTGCCCAACCCAGGTACTAAAAGGGTAACCACAACATCTTCCTCTTGCCAGTAATGGAGTGCCGTTTCTTAAAACTTCTAAAAATGAGTAAAAATCTAAAATACTCTAAAAATGTCAATCCCAACAAGCAGAGCATGCCGAACCAAGGCAGCCAATTTAAATTCATAATTTAAAAACATGTATGAGTTAAGTCATCTGAGTTTTGCAAAAGGTCATAAAAAACACCAGTCAAAATGAAGTCCAAGAGGGCCCGCTTGTGCAGACGATATTACCACCAAAGCCTCAACCAGAAGGTCAAAGGAACAAACATGAACTGAGGCCTCAGCTGCACCTGAGAATGCAGCGTTCCGTGTCATATCTGAAGAAAGGACCCACAGAGCCGTAGCATCCTTGTCTATGTAAGGTGGCTCATAGAAGGCATCATGAAGCAACCGTATTCTCATAGGACAACTGCATAAATTAACCCTCAACATGAATATCAGCAGAACTTCCAGAGCACTCTTGAAAGGACACCACAAGCAACAGAAAACAGGCTGCACACAGCAAAATACTGGTTGAAAGGACAGTGACCAATAGTTACTCAGTTCCTCCAACAGTGATACTCCAAAGTACTGCATCATGCGATCACAAGATGGTTGGGTCGGTGGGAGCTCCATCACTCTTTGACATTGAGATGGGACATCCATTGCGAAGCAAAAAGAGCAACAGCAAAATACTACCAATTAATGCAAATACAAGTGGTATGCCTCCATAAAATTGTATGACTGATGGTATTACCCCAAAGACTGACTGGAATGTACTTACAAACCCAGACCCTCTCGTCTTAAAAAAGTGTACAACCCAGCAGTGTTGGAAGCATTGAAAATGTGACCCACAAGTTCACAGAAGTGCCTTGGAAAGTTGGTATTTAAGAGGGATTGTATCTGCGTTGATGACCTGGTTATGTGTAAGTCATAGTTTCACAGGCAGATGTAAGTGCCACATGTCTTTTAAACAATAGTGCTTTCAGCCTGCTCAGCTTGTTGAAGCTAACACTGAAAGTAGCAATGTGAGGCCACAAATATGCCACTTTAATCTCATGCTCAAGTGGAAGTAACACATTACCAAAGCAGGTCACTATTTGAGAAACAGAAATCACATATGAGACACCTGCTCTCATCCCACAAGAGCCTTGATTACTTAGCATCAAGTAACTTCCATTTGAAAGTAACTGAAACACTGGGTGAATCAAAAGGACGGGTACACCCTTCAAGAAGCTAAGTTAGCCGCTGACGCATTACATACACTGTGAAATGCCACCTGTTTGCAAATCTTGAATGGCTTACAGACGTTTTACAGTCGCTTCCGCTAAGAAAATCCTCCTTTTCCCCACTCATACACTTGTAATCGAAAGACAGTTCCCACACCTCGTGAATAAAACTCTCTCCTAAACTGTCAAACCTGCCTATTAGAAAATGTTTCAAACATGAAGTGAATTGAAAGGTCGATATTGGCAGGGATATCACTCAATGTACTAACCCCACTGATGACGTTGTTTCTGCCACTGTAAAAGGCAACTTTTCTAACTTCTCTATGTTGAGCATGGTGTATGTGGCATCTTTCTTTGACATTATCTGTTGTTTCTGTGTCAGGTTAAATGGTGCAAATAGCTCTTTTGAGTTTACGTGCTTCCACATCTCGCAGTTCGAGTTTAGAATCTGCAAAGTCCAACACAATTGCATAATGCACCTAAGCTGACTTTGTCCATGTTGTAAAAGTGATTTGGCATTTTGGACAATGTCTATTACCATTACAGTCAAAGGCTAATGCTTTCTCTAAGTTTGCTTGATCTATTTGCCTTAACAAGCAGCAGCTTCCATTTGTGAAAGCTTCCATATTTTGTTGTGTATTGCATAGAAGAACCTTTTTGAGCGTGGTGTCCTAAGACCTAGCAAGAAATCTTGCAGCTCTATGTCCTCAGAGAGGAGAGAGGTGTTCTTTAACAGAAGTCAAAGCAGAGTGTTGCAACAATTGCTGACATAATTTGCCCACGCTATATGTGGTGAATTTACCTGCATGTTGTTTAGTGACATAACAAGGGTCGGTCTTCTTACTTAAAAACCCTGTGTAGAGTTAACAAAATTATGCCTGGGTGAAGCTCACGGAGTTCCATTCTGCAGAATTCCACAGAGTTCATTTAAAACTCAGTGGAATTCCGCTGAAGCAGAGTTCCGTCAGCGGTGGAGTGGCACCCTGTCCTTAATGTGGCCGATCTTGGAAGCGCTAAGAAGAGTCGGGCCTGGTTAGCCTGGTGCAACCCTGCTTACTGCTTCCAAGATCAGGCACATTCAAGACAGGGCCGTAGGCAGTGAAAGCTGCCATTTCAGGCCTCTTGTGCACCGGCCTGTCCTGTGTGCACGGCACACTGGGCAGGCCGGTGCAAAAGAGGCCTGGGCAGGCTGGTGCACAAGAGGTCTGAAAAAGCAGCTTTAGCTGCCTATGGCCCTGGCCTGAATTGAGGCCAGGACCATTTCAGGCCTCTTGTACACCAGTGGTCACTTAAGAAGAAAAAAGCGGACTTACCTGGGTCCTCCCAGGGTGTCCTCGTCGTTGTCAATGGTCTGGCCTCCCTCTGCTCCCTACCTGCTCCCGGCCTGGGCTGCTGGCAGTTGGACGGAGGCTTGGATCTGGAGCTACTGGGCTGGTGCCGGCAAGCAGCTCCATGATGTTGGGCAGAGTGCACACTGCAGCCCAGTTATGGGTCACACATCGCAAGCACAGACTGTCTGAGCTTGTGCTGTGTGGACCATAACAGGGCTGAAGTGCACATGCGGTAATCTCCGCTACGTTGGAGGGGCTAGTGGAGTTTTTGGTCGAACTCTGCGCTCTAAGCGGAGTGCCCAAAACTCTGTTAGCTCCCCCAGTGGAGTGGAGCTCACCGCCCAGCCCTAAACAAAATGTGCATGACAACCATTTGTGTCCACTGGCCACAAGAACCACTTGTTGGCACCTGAAAGTGTAGAATTAAGTGTATCATTCATAGCCATACCATTCAACTGTTCTTCTGTAAAATTCACAATATTTTGCCAATGTTTGGATTTTGCAATTAAGGGAATACTGGGCACATTCATTTCTGTGACATTTGCGAAAACCAAGACAAGTTGTTGGTTGAACAGGATCATTCAGAAAAATCACTTGCAATGGTCTTAAATATGCTTAAAATAAGGCATTTATGCCTTGCACTTGCCAATCTTCCGTTCCCTAGATTGATTGTAAATCATAGCCCTATATAGCCAATGGGGAAACAAATGAATTTGAATAAATTAATTTAGTATTGGTCAGCAAAGGTACCCTTGCCTTTGTTGCCTGATAATTTGAAATAATAGGACTCAGGATCTGTAGCATCATGCCCAAAAATATAGGTGAATTTGTCTATCTATGCTTTGGAACTCCCCACTGTGGAGTTGGACAATGTTCCCATTGTGTATAGTTAAAAACTGTAGATGGGAAAAACTGGCTGTATGTAGGTAATGGTGTCCACAATAATGGTAACAGAACATTTCACCATAGTTTGCAGAGTTCATGTACATATATTCATTTTCAAATGCAGTATAATATTCAAGCTCAAAGAACATAGAATCAACTGTTTTTATATCCCAGTCATCAAACACAATACCAGGTATAATTATATAATTCATGGAAAGTTTAAAAACATATGGAATTTGAATGATTCAGTAGGTCCAAATATATCATATGGTGCTTTATTCCAAACAATGCCATCAGGAACTGCAATAGCAGAAATGTTCACTAGGGGAAAGTCTCTTCACACTTTGTTGGAAGACAACTAGGGTTTTAAAACCTCATCTACCAGTTCAACAGAAGATACATCAGGAAGATAATGCCTATGTATAAGGAAAAAGAAGACAATGACAAATCCAATCTACAGGAAAAAAGTAAGCAATTCTAGTGTAATCCACAGGTAAGACCATGGACGGATCAAATAAGCATGCTTAAGCCAGTTGAAAAGCTTACGTATCCCATGAACAGAAGTGGTGGTTGAAGTTTGAAGGGAAGTCATGTATGTTGACGAAGTAACTAGAAGCAGTCTGTGCAGCAACTGGAGCCGGTGCAGTTGAAAGACAACTGGTAGACCCCTCTAATGGTGGTTCATCATAAACAACTCTGTTGGTTTGTGTTGTAGTAGAGGATTGTAGATTTATGTCTGGGACATTTCTTTTACTTGAAGCGGTAATTGGAATCAACAAAAGTTGATTCTCCGCCCTTCCCAACCCAGGGGAAATAATTTCGGCATTGTTTAATGTTTGAAGAGGTATCTCCTGCATTAGCAGGGCCACCCGACTGGTGACGCCTGTGATGCATGGGTGTGGGGTGAGTGTGAAAGCCAGCTCTCGGCACAGTGGCTGGTAGAAACACTAGACTGTGTCCAGCAGGACACTACATTCCCCCCAAACTTTATTGAACAAAACAAAAACCAAGTCCAATCTGTAAAAAAACACACTACCCAGGAATCCTTGATGTCTGCTGTGCAGGATTGGCCACATGATGCAACTTTCTTTGATCAACAGAGACAAAATGTTTGTCTTTGAAGCCAGGAAGCGGTGGTAGAATTACAGTTCTGTAACACTGTATCCCAAGAACAGGCACCGGTGTTCGGTAAAAAACCCTTTTTCACAACAATCTTTTCATGAACCAGATGCCTAAGAACCCAGCCTGTACAAGTTGGTGAATCCCTCATTCACAAAATGGTGGTGTGTGTGGTGGAACTTGCAACTTGGAACTGCTGTAATTCCTATAAGACAGCGAGACATTCATTTATGTCAAAAGGTGTTTCTGCCGCCACTCCCAAAGATCTTCTAGGCAGATTATTTATTCCTCCCTGGACCCCATAAAAGTGATGGATCCAACTACGACCTGAAACTAATACTGTAGCTGTTAAGGACTTCTTTGAGTCTCAGGTTTTCCTTTCCAATATAGAATTTCCTTCAGGATGATAGGTGGAAGAATAATGCACTACTACACCAAACTTTCCCCCGGTGTTTCTGCCGCCACTACACCAGGACCATCAAAATCTGGGACAAACATCGGAATGCCAAACAGGACCTTGTATGGGGTAAGGTATCCCAAAGATCTTTTGGGAAGATTATTTTATGCTCCCTGGAACCCATATAGGTGATAGATCCAACTACGACCTGGACCTAATACTTTAGCCATTAAGGATCGCTTGAAGTGTCAGTTTTTCCTTTCCTTCCTTTTTATCGAGATCCCCTCAGGATGATAGGGGGGGAGAATAATGCACTTCTATACCCAACACTGACATGGTGTCCCTGTAAGCCTTAGAGGCAAAGGCAGGACCCTGATCCAAATGGAATTCAGCAACTACATATGTCCCAATAAAGACTTACAGTTCTTTAATAACAGTGAGCATCAGCCAATCATTGTAGCCACACCCAAAGGAATCTGGGGCAAGAATCTACTGCTAGTAGAATGTATTTGTATGCACTGTCAGAATTTAAAGGACCACAATGGTCCAGGTACAAACACTGCATAGGCTTGTTGGACACTAAGAGGGGTGTCTGTGGTGGGCATTTGATGGCAGGACCTTTGATTTGTTGGCAGATGTCACAGTTGAGGGCAGGCTGTTTGGTCTGGTTGTATAGACCATGCAACCAGTAGCATTTTTATAATAATAAAATAGTAGCTGCCACACCAGCCTGGGCTGAAGTAACACCCTTAGGAGCTCCTCTGATCAATTCTAGCCTACGATTTTAGTTGGGGATAACACAATCACCCACCCCTGGAATTGTTACATAAGCAATGTTTTTGACACTTAAGAGGTAGGAATACTTTGTTGGATTTGCTCTTGGTAAAGGTGTGCTGTCAGCCGAAGCGTTCACAGCAGTCAAAATTTCATCATCCACCCTTGTGTGAGAACAAGTTACCACAGCCACAGTTGCCATAACAACTGCATATTTGGCTGCTTCATCAGTCAATGAATTCCATACAATTTGTACTCTATCACATTGATGGAGCAAAGTATATATTATGTGAGCCCGTGCAGTCTGTCTTTGAGCTCTTCCACCTTCCTCCAAAGTATTTTATGCTTAATAGTGTTTCTTTTGGAGTCTCTGAACCAATTTAGGCGCCAGCAATGTAGGTTTTTAATTGAAAAATTGGACACAATAATACGAATCACACACGATCAGTGTGGGGAGTCCAGAATTTGTATATTCCAGTGCTAAAATCAATGCTTTCAGCTCAGCAAGTGTGCAGTACAATCCCCAAGAGACTGTGTAAAGATTTGTAGATGGTGGAATTCTCCATCCCTCATCACGCCATAAACAGCTTCACAAGCTGCAGAGTATTGATGATTGGTACCTGCAGCAGGTTGAGCTGAACCATCAGTGTAAATTATATATTTATACTGATCTACAGGCATGACATTAGTGGGCATGGGGTACTTAAGTTAGTATCTGTCATTTTGGGTCAAAGACATAATTAACATAGGTGGCAGTTAAGGATGTTACCCATTGTATCCATCATGGATGTAATGCTTTTGTGTTTGGAACCCTGGCTTTTGTAACCGCCTCTAGGGCTGGAACCGGAGTAACAACAATGATGCGTTTTCCCTGGCCCAGTGGTCTTTCCCTAATGACAGCCATCTGAACTGCAGTCAATATTTTTTCAGTGGATGCAAAACGCATTTCCGCATTGAAATATAAATGTGAATTATATGCAATCAGCACTGTATCAACTTCGTTCAATGAGATATAGGTAAAGTCAGTGGCACCCGGAATTACTCGGGTGAACAAATTTGTTTTGTTTTCATGTGTATGTAGGTGTTCGGCTTCAAGCATGTCTGTTTGTAATGATCTCAGTATTTGTGTATATTGTGGTGTCCAATGTTTACTTGAAAAATCTGGCTATATTAAATCATAAAGTGGTTTTATGCGTTGTGCACAATCTGGAATGTATATTCTGCCAAAGTTAAGGAATCCTAACAAGGATTGCAGTTTTTTAACAGTGTTTTGTAGTTGCAATTGTGCACACTTCTCGAAGAAGTGGTTGCCAGACTCTTCCCTTCATTTTGAAAGCTCATATCCCAAAAACAGGACAATGGGGAGTGCAATTTTTGGTTTCTTAAAGTTGAATTTGTAGCCATGTTTGGCAAGACCCAATACAATGAGATCTACCTTGGCCAGATATCTATTTAAGTCATTGTCTATTGGATAAATGTCATCTACAGAGGACTATGCCTCAGAATCAATTTTATACAATATTGATACCCTTGGGAAAGTCGAGAAAATTTGCATTAAGAGCCTAGTGCAGAAAAAGCGGTTAGATCCCTCCCTTCAGTCACTATGTTTTGACAAAAGAAAACATTGGAAATGCCCAAGGTTGTTTTGAATTTTTCACAGACAATGTTGTTTATTAGTGCTTTACAATGTGAATTTTGAATCGCAAATGTGTGTGTGTGACTGTTTAGGTGTCTAAGACTATTCTATAGAAATTATCCGGCTTAGCTATGGGAAATAAGGGGTATTCAATTACTTCCTGGTACTAAAGTGGTGAGAGAAACTCCCTCACAGAGACTTTTGCTTCATGCTTTGTAGGGTACTGTGTTTATACTTGTGAGCTGGACCATATAGGTATAATATGATAAGGAGACTCCCTATCCCAACCCACATGGTTGAGATAAAGCGCTGAAGCTTGTGCAAGTGCCCAATCTGCAGGACAGGCTTGTTTTACTTACTCTGGAACTAGGGCTGAAAAAGATAGCAAAATTACATCTTCCCCTTGTGGGAGGGTTCTAACAAACTGCGGTGGAAAATATTTTTCTGCCAAGGGAATGTCATAGCTGAGCGTTAATCTTTCATAGAAAATTACTTTAATTGTGTGCATTATGTCCCCCTCAATGTGTATGTTTAATTTATAAATGCGGTCTGGAGTGGTGACTCAGCAGTCTGGGGTTTCGACTTCTATGTAGTTGTTAGTGCTCTCACATCCAGAAACTCTTGAAGATTCTGGCACACTAACATGACCTCTGCTGAGCTGTCTAGCAGAGTCACTGCCCATGTCCTATCCCACAGTAGTGTTCTCAATATGTGCGGCATATTTTGCTGAAATTCCAACAACCTTCTACATTTTGAATTGGGGTTTCTATTGGGGAAGTTTCTCTTCCTTTTTTATTATTACATCAGACGAGCGATTTGAGTCCTTCTTTGGTTTCACGTACACTTCTTGTCTGTGCTCTGACCATCTACCTCTCTCAGTCTGTTTGTTGAGTCTTGAAAGGAGTGAGAAGGGTGTATATCAGTATACTGATACCTGTCAGGTTGTTTCAAATGATTATGGTTGCATAAATTTTAACATTTTTCAGAGGTCTCCGAATGTGTGTATTCTCCCCATGATGTAACTTTATCTTTATTTGATTTTGGTTTAGCCCAGGTTTTTTTTAGGAGACTCTCTCACTTGGTTGGTGCTCTCCTTTTCAGAATTACCTTTAAGCTGTCGCTTATTTGATCTGGCACCCCCAAACTGTCACGATCTATACATTTATACGTCTCTGCAATTATTTTTGGTAACTCCGTATCCTGATCAACTAAAGGAACTTTGATGAGTCATTGGCGTGCTGCCAGCTCTGCTGTTTCCCCTTTTATGTTTCCTAAAAAAATTGAGGATACTGTGACAAAATTGCCCATTAATTTAATCCCCAAGTCCAGAGCAGAGGCGGCTCCGTATTCATTTTGAATTTGTTTTAACACATCCAGTAAGACCAAAAGTGATGTTGTACTGTGTGTTATGGTATAAATTGCAGCAGAAACTGTGCCCCGAGTAGCACAATAATCTATTGAGGGTACCATCCTAAGTGGCAAGCACATTGTGAGAATTCTGTGTTTATCTTGGGGTCTCCTATAGGGAAACACTGCTTCCAGCTGATTTGTTTTTTGAGCAATTGTAGGAAAATGCCACGGTTGGCATGGTTACCCCCTAACTGTTTGCCTTTTGTTGATGATAGTTATGATCGAAAGTGTGCTGTGAACCTGCTAACCAGGCCCCAGCACCAGTGTTCTTTCCCTAAACTGTACCTTTGTCTCCACAATTGGCACGGCTCCGCCACACAGATAAGTCACTTGTAAATGGCACCCTTGGTACTAAGGGCCATGTGGCCAGGGAATGTCTCTAAGGGCTGCAGCATGTATTATGCCACCCCGGGGACCCCTCACCCAGCACATGCACACTGCTTCACAGCTTGTGTGTGCTGGTGGGGAGAAAAATACTAAGCCGATATGGCACTCCTCTCAGAGTGCCATGCCCACAACCCACGCCTGTGGCATAGGTAAGTCACCCCCTAGCAGGCCTTACAGCCCTAAGGCAGGGTGCACTATACAACAGGTGAGGGCATAGCTACATGAGCACTAATCCCATACATTGCCTAAGCCAATTCCTAGACATTGTAAGTGCAGGGCAGCCATAAAGAGTATATGGTCTGGGAGTTTGTCAAACATGAACTCCACAGTTCTATAATGGCTAAACTGAATACTGGGAAGTTTGGTATCAAACTTCTCAGCAGAATAAATCCACACTGATGCCAGTGTGGGATTTATTGAGAAATGCACACAGAGGGCATCTTAGAGATGCCCCCTGTATACCAGTCTGACTACTAGTGTTAGGCTGACCAGTTTCTGCCAGCCTGCCACATCCAGACAGGTTTCTGGCCACATGGGGTGAGTGCCTTTGCGCACTCTGTGGCCATGAACAAAGCCTGTACTGGGTGGATGTGCTTCACACCTCCCCCTGCAGGAGCTGTAACATCTGGCAGTGAGCCTCAAAGGCTCAAGCCTGGTGTTACAGCACCCCAGGGCACTCCAGCTAGTAGGGATGCCCGCCCCCGAACACAGCCCCCACTTTTGGCGGAAATTCGGAGGAGATAGTGAGAAAAACAAGGAGGAGTCACCCTCCAACCAGGACAGCCCCTAAGGTGTCCTGAGCTGAGGTGACCCCTGCCTTAGGAAATCCTCCATTTTTCTTTGGAGGATTCCCCACAATAGGATTAGTGATGTGCCCCCTCCCCACAGGGAGGAGGCACAAAGAGGGTGTAGCCACCCTCAAGGACAGTAGCCACTGGCTACTGCCCCCCAGACCTAAGCACACCCCTACTTTGAGTATTTATGGGCGACCCTGAACCCAGGAAACCAGATTCCTGATGACCTACAACAACAAGAGGGACTGCTGACCTGAAAGCCCAGCAGAGACGACAAAGACGACAACTGACTTGGCCACAGCCCTTCCGACCCATCTCCAGGCTCAAAGAACCTGCACAGTGACACATCCAGTGGGACCAGCGACCTCTGAGGACTCAGAGGACTGCCCTGCAACCAAAGGACCAAGAAACTCCAGTGAACAGCGTCTCTGTCCAAACAGCAAGAAAGAAACCATCTTTAAAGGGACTCCAGCCTCACTCCGGAAGCATGAGTCCCCAACACTCTGCACTCGACGCCCCCGGCTCGTATCCAGAAGAACCAACACTACAGAGAGGACCCCTAGGCGACTCCAACGACGTGGACACCCTGAGAAGACCTCCCTGCACACCCACTGCGAGGCCTGACCGCGACTGCCCTATAACAAAAAACCCAACACCTGGGAGAAGCACTGCACCTGCAGCTCCCAGGTAGGAGAGAAACCAAGTACCAGTGCAGGAGTGACCAGCAGGTGGCCCTCATTGTTGCCCAGTTGGTGGCTGGCCCGAGAAGCCCCCCTGTGCCCTGCCTGCATCGCCAGAGTGACCCTCGGGTCTCTTTATTGATTTTAACCTAAAACCCGACACCTATTTCGCACACTGCACCCGGCTGTCCCTGTGCCGCTGAGGGTGTATTTTGTGTGACTGTTTGTGACCTCCCAGTGCTCTAAGAACCCCCCCTGGTCTGCTCCCCGAGGACGCAGGTACTTACCTGCTCGCAGACTGGAACCAGAGCACCCCGGTCTCGATAGGTGCCTATGATATTTGGGCCCTACCTTGACATCTGCACCTGACCGGCCCTGTGTTGCTGGTGCTGGGTGTTTGGGTTTGACTTGAACCCCCAACGGTAGGCTGCCTATGCTCTGGAGACTGAACTTGTAAGTGCTTTACTTACCTCAAAAACTAACCATTACTTACCTCTCCCAGGAACTGTTGATTTTTGCACTGTGTCCACTTATAAAATAGCTTATTGCCATTTTTGCCAAAACTGTGTACATTACTGTTTTGATTCAAAGTTCCATATTTACCTATGCCAAGTACCTTACAATTTATGTACTTACTTGAATTCTGAATCGTGTGGTTCTAAAATAAATTAAGAAAATAATATTTTTCTATATAAAAACCTATTGGCCTGGAGTTAAGTCTTTGAGTGTGTGTTCTCATTTATTGCCTGTGTGTGTACAACAAATGCTTAACACTACCCTCTGATAAGCCTACTGCTCAAACACACTACCACAAAATAGAGTATTAGTATTATCTATTATTGCTACTATCAACCTCTAAGGGGACCCTTGGACTCTGTGCACACTATCTCTCACTTTGAGATAGTATATACAGAGCCAACTTCCTGCAGCAATCAAAAATGAAATTTCTTCCTGTTTGGCAGGAACCTGAGCCATAATTGCATTAGTAGTCACTGGGTTTATCCCGGATGTAGCCAATTGTTGTTGGGCAGCTGAAACAGCCCTTGCTGGGGAAGAATTCAATGTTCACATTATGAACTGCGTTAAGCATCTGTAAAGGCATACTCAATTATTGTATAATGGGCTTAGATCCCCAGCCTTTAAATGTTGTACATTTAAAAAAGGTATATAGGCAGCTAGGATTGGCCATGTGGCTTTTTTTTTACTGAGGGGACCTAATCGAACGCGTGTAACTATGTGTGGAAGGGTGCCTTGAAACCAATTTTGATGTTCTTTGTAAGCTAACATAATATCTAAATAATTGCATACTCTGTATTTTGCTTGTGAGTTAGCCACTGTGTGTATGAAATGTATTTGTGTTGACATCAACTTCAGGAAAATTGACCAATGAATGAAATGTTTCAGTTTTGTATGCATTATGTGCCTCAACCACAAATGTAACATATCCACTCGCATTCGGTAGCCCATTTGCAATTAAATGGTGTGTGACATCATGTCTACAATTTACTGGGATAACTACTGGATTTGCCATTTTGTAAAAACAGAATTCAGAGATAGAAACACCAAGTTGGGTATTCTTTCAAGAGTTCAAGCTTGAACAACCTGCAGACAAATAAAGGTGCTGTGTATATAGCTAAGGAGGATTTTCCATAACATCACAGATGTCTCTCTATAAAAGGTGACTTGGCACCTTAGGAATACAAGAGAGAAGTACTCAGGAGATCCATTAAATGAGTATCTGACCTTGATACGTTGGGGGTGCCACGTTATGCGGTTCTTACCTTGGTAATAGGACTGCGTGTTTAGGATGGCAGTACTGCAGAGTGTGGGAGACTCAGTGCAACCCACACCGTTAGTAGGTGCCAGCCTAACTCCTGGCTAGCTCACAGTGCCTCACCCAAACTCCCAAACCCACAGGGGTAAGTGGTGATTAAGGCAACCTGAACACGACACTCCTACTCCCCAGGGAAGCTGTGGAATCAGATTGTACCCCTTTCGCTCAGTTACTCATGCATGCCAAGGTGAGGCACAAGATGTGAGATACGTTTTCAATACATTTATTGAAACAATCGCAATCTGGTATAAAAAACATGTGCTGTGATAATTAGGCAGATGAAACAAACTAAGGTAATCCACATTATAATCTGGGTAAAGAAGATTAACAACCCCACCATGTTGTATGTGATTCCAGATGTTCTAAAGATTCCTACCTAACTCTTTGTCTATGTCTGAGAGCATGGTGGTAGTAACCCTCTGCCTTGCCTGATCTAAGGGATTGGCCCCAGCCCATACCTTGGTAGACTATCCGGAATAAGCCTGTCATGTAAATAGTAGTCCTCTCAGGAAGTTGGAAGTCAGCATCAACAAAACTGCCTGTTGTGCAGCATGCGTCCCAGGATAGTCATGACCGGAATGCCAGTGTGTAGTTTATATAATCACCCATGCTACACTGGAAACACATCTCTGATGTAATGCTGTGTCATGGAGATAGAAGCTGGCTCCTGGACTGGCAACACAATTTAGCATACCCTGTACTGCATTTAATAGCCTTTGACAAAGAGTACTGATTATGGCCCTCATTCCAACCCTGGCGGTCTATGACCGCCAGGGTGGAGGGACACGGAAGCACAGCCAACAGGCTGGCGGTGCTTCAGTGCCCATTCTGACCGCGGCGGTAAAGCCGTGGTCAGAAAAGGGGATCCGGCGGTTTCCCGCCGGATTACCCCTGGCTGGGCTGAATCTCCATGGCGGCGCTGCTTGCAGCGCCGCCATGGAGATTCCGACCCCCTTCCCGCCATCCTGTTTCTGGCGGTTTTACCGCCAGGAACAGGATGGCAGGAACGGGTGTCGTGGGGCCCCTGGGGGCCTCTGCACTGCCCATGCCACTGGCATGGGCAGTGCAGGGGCCCCCTAACAGGGCCCCAGAAAGATTTTCACTGTCTGCATTGCAGACAGTGAAAATCGCGACGGGTGCAACTGCACCCGTCGCACCCCTGCAACTCCGCCGGCTCCATTTGGAGCCGGCTTCATTGTTGCAGGGCCTTTCCCGCTGGGCCGGCGGGCGCTCCTTTGGCGGGCGCCCGCCGGCCCAGCGGGAAAGCCAGAATCACCTCCGTGGTCTTTTGACCGCAGAGCGGCCAAGTGGCGGTTCCCGTTTGGCTGGCGGCAACCGCCGCCAGCCAAAGTCGGAATGAGGGCCTATGTGTAGTGCAAAGGTTGATTAAATGAGCAGTGTTCCTTGCTTTCCTAGAATAAAGCAACAGATAAAATGTGTAAAAAACCATCGCTAAAAAGCAGTCTTGCTAATCATGAATAAAAAGTTATACAAAATGTGAATAAGACACAAACCATAAAACTAAGCTAAAACAGTGCCCAACCCAGGTATTAAAAGGGTACTCACGACATCCATCCACAATAGAACCTTCGCCTTTCCTCCCGCCCCATTTGAGGAGTCCTTGGTGCGGGCCAATGGGTGTCCAACACGCACCATTACCTGGACCCGCTTGGCCCAACGGGGGTCCGGGGTCTCAATGAGACCATCAGGAGTGGAGGAACATTGCCCCTGATGGCCGATGCAGACGGGGGAGTGGAAACACACACCTCACTCTTGCACCCAGCTTTGGTCTGCCTGAACCTTCTGCTGGGGGCAACTACATCACCGGATACACCTGGCCATCGCCCCCAGTGGGGGACAACACCAGGGGGAAGACCATGAAAGTCTGCCCCCATACCTGTCTCGGTCCTGCTCACATCACCCAAGAGACTTCCCCTGCCCTCTTGGGCAGCGGTATCTGCGAGTGTTCCAGCAGAAACCAGCTACAGACCCTGGGGACCACACAGTAAATCAGTGACATGCCAGGACAGAGGAAGTGAGGCGCAGGTCCTGGGCCTTGATGGGAGCTGTAGAAGAGGCACTGTGACAGGGGTGCAGTCGCTGCTGGGACCGTGCATGGATTGCCTCCTTTTGAGCTTCCTGCTTGCACACTTGGATACCCAGAGTTGACAGCAGAGGCCATCACTGCACAGGCTGCCCACAGTTTGTATTAGCAAGCGGGCTAGTGGGTCCCTGTAGGAGGCAGGCCTGGCTTGTAGTGGGTACCAGAGGTACTTACACCTTGTGCCAGGTCCAGTTATCCCTTATTAGTGTAGAAGAGGTGTTTCTAGCAGCTTAGGCTGATAGAAGGTAGCTATGGCAAAGCAGCTTAGGCTGAACTAGGAGACATGTAAAGCTCCTACTATACCACTGGTGTCATATGCACAATATCATAAGAAAACACAATACACAGAATTACTAAAAATAAAGATACTTTATTTTTATGACAATATGCCAAAAGTATATCAGTGAGTACCCTCAGTATGAGGATAAGTTATATACACAAGATATATGTACACAAACCAAAATTACGTAAGTTATAGCAAGAAAAGTAATGCAAGCAGTGTAGAATTACAGTAGATTGCAATAGGAGCACATTGGTAAAGGGGCAACACAAACCATATACTCCAAAAGTGGAATGCGAACCACAAATGGACCGCAGACCTATGTGAGCTTGTAGAGGGTCGCTGGGACTGTAAGAAAACAGTGAGGGTTAGATAAATAGCCCACCCCAAGACCCTGAAAACTAGGTGTACAGTGCACCTACTACCCCCAGAGAGCACAGAAGTCGTGATAGGGGGATTCTGCAGGAAGAACAAACACCAGCAATGCAACAACAGTGGATTTCTGGACCTGAGTACCTGTTAGACAAGGGGACCAAGTCCAATAGTCGCGACAGTGTCGAGAGTGGGCAGGAGCCCAGGAAATGCCAGCTGAGGGTGCAAGGAAGCTGCCACTGGATGGAAGAAGCTTAGAGTTCTGTAAGAAAGAAGAGAGCTAGAGACTTCTCCTTTGGAGAACTGATGTCCCACATCGCGATGAAGCCTGCAGAGGTGTTCCCACGCAGAAAGACCGCAAACAAGCCTTGCTAGTTGCAAGGGTCGCGGGAGAGGTTCTTGGGTGCTGCTGTGGCCCAGGAGGGACCAGGATGTCGCCACTTGGAGGAGGAGACAGAGGGGGCACCCAGCAACCTAGGGAGCCCTCACAAAAGCAGGCAGCACTCGCAGAAGTACCTGAACAGGCACTTGGAAGGAAAGTGAACCGGAGTCCAAGTGAAGTCACAAAAGGGAGTCCCATGACGCCGGAGGACAACTCAGAAGGTTGTGCACTGCAGGAAGGAGTGTCGGGGACGTAGGCTTGGCTGTGAATGAAGGAAATCCTGGAAGAGTGCACAGGAGCCGGAGCAGCTGCAAATCACGCGGTACACAGCAATGCAGTCTAGCGTGGGGAGGCAAGTACTTACCTCCACCAAACTTGGACGGAAGAGTCACTGGACTGTGGGAGTCACTTAGACAGAGTTGCTGAGTTCCAGGGACCACGCTCGTCAGGATTAGAGGGGACCCAGAGGACCAGTGTTGCAGTCTTTTGGTGCCTGCGTTAGCAGGGGGAAGATTCCATCGACCCACGGGAGATTTCTTCAGAGCTTCTGGTGCAGGGTGAAGGCAGGCTACCTCCAGAGCATGCACCGCCTGGAAACAGTCGAAAAAGCCGGCAGGATGAGGCGATACAAGGTTTCTAGCAGTCGTCTTGCTACTTTGTTGTGGTTTTGCAGGTGTCCTGAGCAGTCAGTGGTCGATCCTTTGGTAGAAGGTGAAGAGGGAGATTCAGAGGAACTCTGATGAGCTCTTGCATTCATTATCTAAAGGATTCCCCAAAGCAGAGACCCTAAATAGCCAGAAAAGGAGGTTTGGCTACCTAGGAACGAGGATTGGCTACCAAGAGAGGTAACAGCCTATCAGAAGGAGCCTCTGAAGTCACCTGCTGGCACTGGCCACTCAGAGCAGTCCAGTGTGCCCCCAACACGTCTGTTTCCAAGATGGCAGAGGTCTGGTACACACTGGAGGAGCTCTGGGCACCTCCCCTGGGAGGTGCAGGTCAGGGGAGTGGCCACTCCCCTTTCCTTTGTCCAGTTTCGCGCCAGAGCAGGGCTGGGGGATCCCTAAACCGGTGTAGACTGGCTTATGCAGAGATGGGCACCATCTGTGCCCATCAAAGCATTTCCAGAGGCTGGGGGAGGCTACTCCTCCCCAGCCCTCACACCTATTTCCAAAGGGAGAGGGTGTTACACCCTGTCTCAGAGGAAGTCATTTGTTCATCCTTCCTGGGCCAGGACTGCCTGGACCCCAGGAGGGCAGAAATCTGTCTGAGGGGTTGGCAGCAGCAGCAGCTGCAGTGGAGACCCCGGAAAGGCAGTTTGGCAGTACCCGGGTACTGTGGTAGAGACCCGGGGGATCATGGAATTGTCCCCCCAATACCAGAATGGTATTGGGGTGACAATTCCATGATCTTAGACATGTTACATGGCCATGTTCGGAGTTACCATTGTGTCGCTATACATATGTAGTGACCTATGTATAGTGCACACGTGTAATGGTGTCCCCGCACTCACAAAGTCTGGGGAATTTGCCCTGAACGATGTGGGGGCATCTTGGCTAGTGCCAGGGTGTGCACACACTAAGTAACTTTGCACCCAACCTTCACCAGGTGAAGGTTAGACATATAGGTGACTTATAAGTTACTTAAGTGCAGTGGTAAATGGCTGTGAAATAACGTGGACGTTATTTCACGCAGGCTGCACTGGCAGCCCTGTGCAAGACTTGTCAGAGCTCCCTATGGGTGGCAAAAGAAATGCTGCAGCCCAGAGGGATCTCCTGGAACCTCAATACCTTGGGTACCTCAGTACCATATACTAGGGAATTATATGGGTGTATCAGTATGCCAATGTGAATTGGTAAATTTAGTCACTAGCATGTTAGTGACAAATATGGAAAGCAGAGAGAGCATAACCACTGAGGTTCTGGTTAGTAGAGCCTCAGTGAGACAGTTAGGCATCACACAGGGAACACATACAGGGCACATACTTATGGGCACTGGGGCCCTGCCTGGCAGGGTCCCATTGACACATAGACTAAAACAACATATATACAGTGAAATATGGGGGTAACATGCCAGGCCAGATGGTACTTTCTCACACAACCCCCCCCAAACGAAGGACAATAAGACTAGCCATGCCCTGATGAGTCTTCATTGTCTAAGTGGAAATATCTGGAGAGTGCATCTGCATTGGAGTGGGTACTCCCAGGTCTATGTTCCACTGTATAGTCCATTCCCTGTAGAGATATGGACCACCTCAACAATGTAGGGTTTTCACCTTTCATTTGTTTTAGCCAAAGTAGAGGTTTGTGGTCTGTCTGAACAATATAGTGAGTGCCAAACAGGTATGGCCTCAACTTTTTCAGTGCCCAGACCACAGCAAAGGCCTCCTTCTCTATGGCAGACCAACGCTTTTCTCTAGGGGTCAACCTTCTGCTGATAAAAGCAACTGGTTGCTCCTGGCCCTCAGAATTCAGTTGTGATAAGACTGCCCCTACCGCTAATTTAGATGCATCAGTTTGAACAATGAATTTCTTGGAGTAACATGGGCTTTTTAGGAAAGGTGCAGAGCACATGGCCTGTTTCAGCTCCTCAAAAGCTTTCTGACAGCTAGCTGTCCACAAAACCTTTTTAGGCATTTTTTTACTAGTGAGATCATTAAGAGGGGCTGCTATGGAGCCATAGTTTTTAATGAATCTCCTGTAATACCCTGTGAGGCCTAAGAAGGCTCTAACCTGGGTCTGAGTTGTAAGGGGAACCCAATCCATGATTGTCTGGATTTTCCCCTGAAGTGGTGCAATCTGTTCTCCACCTACCAGGTGTCCCAGATAAACCACCTTACCCTACCCTATCTGGCACTTTGAGGCCTTGATAGTGAGGCCTGCCTTTTGCAGGGCCTCCAAAACTTTCCAAAGGTGGACCAGGTGCTCATCCCAGGTGGCGCTAAAGACAGCAATATCATCTAGATATGCTGCACTAAAAGCCTCCAACCCTTGCAGGACTGTGTTCCCCAACCTCTGAAAAGGGGGAGGTGCATTTTTCAACCCAAAGGGCATCACTGTAAATTGGTAGTGCCCTCCTATAGTTGAAATGCAGTTTTGGGTTTAGCATCCTCAGCCAATTTGATCTGCCAATACCCTGCAGTCAAATCAAAGGTGCTAAGATACTTGGCAGATGCCAGTGTATCCATGAGCTCATCTGCCCTGGGTACAGGGTGAGCATCAGTTTTTGTTACCTGATTGAGACCTCTGTAGTCTATACAAAGCCTCATCTCCCTTTTTCCATCTTTTGAGTGAGGCTTTGGTACAAGCACCACAGGACTCGCCCATGGGCTTTCAGAAGGTTCAACCACTCCTAGATGAAGCATTTTCTGAACCTCTTGTTTTATGCAGTCCCTGACATGGTCAGGCTGCCTATAGATTTTACTTTTGACAGGCAAGCTGTCTCCAGTATCAATTGTGTGTTCACACCAGGATGTGGTGCCTGGCACAATTGAAAGGAGTTCAGAAAATTGTCCAAGGAGATTTATGCAGTTGTCTTTCTGTTCTGCAGTCAGACAATCTGCTAAAACTACTCCCTCCACTAAAGCATCATTTTCAGTGGTGGAAAAGAGATCAGGGAGAGGGTCACTCTCTTCTTCCTGTCCCTCATCTGTTGCCATCAGCAGGGTGAGATCAGCCCTGTCGGTTTTAGGCGGTTGACATGAATCACCCTTAGGGGACTCCTGGCAGTGCCCAGGTCTACCAGATAGGTAACCTCACCCTTCTTTTCAACAATGAGATGGGGTCCACTACATTTGTCCTGGAGTGCTCTTGGGGCCACAGGCTCCAATACCCACACCTTCTGTCCTGGTTAGTACTGAATCAGAACAGCCTTCTGGTCATGCCATTGCTTCTGGAGCTCTTGGCTGGCCTGAAGGTTTTTACTGGCCTCTTTCATGTACTCGGCCATTCTGGATCTTAGGCCAAGTACATAGTCCACTATGTCCTGTTTGGGAGCTTTTAAAGGTTGTTCCCAACCCTCCTTCACAAGTGTTAGTGGACCTCTTACAGGGTGTCCAAAGAGGAGTTCAAAGGGGCTGAAGCCCACTTCTTTCTGGGGTACCTCCCTGTAAGCAAAAAGGAGGCAAGGTAACAGGACATCCCATCTCCTCCTGAGTTTTTCAGGGAGTCCCATTATCATACCTTTGAGAGTTTTATTAAACCTCTCTACCAGTCCATTAGTCTGTGGATGATAAGGAGTGGTGAATTTGTAGGTTACACCACATTTCTTCCACATTGCTTTCAAGTATGCAGACATGAAGTTGCTACCCCTGTCTGATACAACCTCTTTTGGGAAACCCACCCTGGAAAAGATTCCCAGGAGGGCCTTTGCCACTGCAGGAGCTGTAGTGGTCCTTAGAGGAATTGCTTCAGGATATCTTGTGGCATGGTCCACAACCACCAAGATAAACCTATTGCCTGAAGCAGTAGGAGGGTCAAGGGGGCCAACTATGCCAACCCCTACCCTTAAAAAGGGCACCCCAACCACAGGTAGTGGAATAAGGGGAGCCTTTGGAGTGACACCAGTCTTGCCACTGGCTTGGCAGGTGACACAAATATTGCAAAAATCTTTAGTGTCCTCTGACATCCTAGACCAGTGAAACAGGGGGAGAAGCCTTTCCCATGTTTTGATCTGGCCCAGATGCCCAGCCAAAGGAATGTCATGTGCAAGAGTTAGGAGGAACTCTCTGTACTGCAGCGGAATGACCAATATCCTGGCTGCTCCAGGTTTTGGGTCCCTTGCCTCGGTGTACAAGAGGTTGTCCTCCCAGTAAACTCTATGTGAGTCACTGACATCCCCATTTTGCTGTTTGACAGCTTGCTGTCTGAGACCCTCTAATGTGGGACAGGTTTGCTGTGCCACACTCAATCTTCCCTGGCAGGCCCCCCTCCACCCAAAAGCTCAGCAGTGTCTGCTGCCAGCTCATCTGGTGAAGGTTCTGCACAGGGAGGAAATTCTTCTTCCTCAGAAGGAGAATCATCTGTAGAGGGAGGGATAGTGGGTAGGGATTTACCCTTGCTACCCCTAGCTTTAGGGAACACTTGGTCCATTGTTCCAGGATCCAACTTACCCTGTCCTTTTTGCTTTTTGGCCTGAGCCCTTTTCAAAGCAAAAATATGCCCAGGAATGCCCAGCATTGCTGCATGAGCCTCCAACTCCACTTCTACCCAAGCTGATGTCTCTAAATAATTTCCTAGTAGACAGTCTACAGGTAAATCTGAGGCAACCACAACTTTCTTTGGACCAGTAAACCCCCCCCCCCCCAGTTGAGATTCACAACAGCCATGGGGTGGCTAAGAGTGTTGTTGTGAGCGTCTGTCACTTGGTACTGCTGACCAAGTAGGTGATGTTCAGGGTGCACCAGTTTCTCTATCACCATGGTAACAGTGGCACCAGTGTCCCTGTAGGCCTGAACCTCAACACCATTTATTAGGGGAAGTTGCTTGTACTTATCCATATTAAGGGGACAAGCAACCAAGGTGGCCAAATCAATGGCACATTCAGAGACTAACACAGCCTCTGTGGTCTCCCTAACAAGACTAACCCCAACTACATTACCAATAGTGAGCCCAGCTACTCCCTTGGATTGGCTATTTGTAGGTTTGCTCCCACCACCACTGCTATTACTAGGGGCACTAGAATTTGCAGCAGGGGTTGTGGTAGTGGGAGGTTTGGTGTTTTTCTTTGGACAACTGGCATCAGTTGTCCAATGGCCTTTGACTTTACACAAATAACACCAAGGCTTTTTAGGTTGATTTGAAGAGGATTTGGACCCACCACCCCCACCAGAGGATTTTTGTGGGCCTGATGAAGACTCAGTTTTACTTTTGTCCCCACCCTTGTCGGAAGACTTACCATCCTTCTTCTTGCCATCCTTGTCACCCCCTGTATGAACTTTTCTGTTCACTCTTGTTCTGACCCATTTGTCTGCCTTAGTTCCCAATTCTTGGGGAGAGGTCAGATCTGAGTCTACTAGATATTGGTGTAACAAGTCAGACACACAGTTATTCAGAATATGCTCTCTCAGAATAAGATTATACAGGCTTTCATAGTTAGATACTTTACTGCCATGTAACCACCCCTCCAAGGCCTTCACTGAACAGTCTACAAAGTCTGTCCAGTCTTGTGAGGACTCTTTTCTGGTGTTTCTGAACTTAATCCTGTTTTGTTCAGTGGTTAAGCCAAATCCATCCAAGAGTGCATCCTTCAAAACTGTACAATTGTTAGCTTCACTTTCTCTAACAGTAAGGAGCCTATCCCTACCCTTTCCAGTGAAAGATAGCCAGCCACAAAATAGCAGCCCACTGCCTTTGAGGGACCCCCTGTACCATACAGGCTCTGTCAAGTGCAGCAAACCACTTGTTGATGTCATCCCCCTCCTTGTAAGGGGGGACTATCTTGTGCAGATTCCTGGAATCATGCTCTATAACAGGATTACTATCAGGAATACTGCTGCTGCCACCATGGGGTCCTAACCCCAACCTCTGTCTCTCCTTCTCAATGTCTAGGGATTCCCTATCTAAGGCCAGCTGTTGCTGTTTAAGTTTCAGTCTGGTCTCTTCAACCCTCAAATTTTTGAGTTCCCTTTCTAACAAGTTATCCTCAGGGTGGGTGGGTTGGGAATGCTTGGACACAGAAGACAAGTTTGAAACAACAGAGGGGGATCTGTCCCTAACTGACTGGACCCTAGCAACTTGGCCTCTAGGAATAAAGACTTCCCTACTGTGATGGGAACCTCCATTACTACCAACATTACTGGGCGTCCTGCTAGGGGGCATATCCGGTTCAGAACCCTCCCCACCTCCCTCAAGGAGATCCCCTGAGTCAGAATTGGAACCTTCTATTAACCTCTCATTTGGGCCCGTATTTATACTTTTTGACGCTAAACTGCGCTAACGCAGTTTAGCGTCAAAAAAATTAGCGCCGGCTAACGCCATTCTGAAGCGCCATGCGGGCGCCGTATTTATGGAATGGCGTTAGCCGACCGGCGCTGCCTGGTGTGCGTGAAAAAAAAACACGTACACCAGGCAGCGCCGGCGTAGGGGAAACTGGCGTATGGGCGTCTCAAAATGGGGCAAGTCAGATTGAGTCAAAAAAATTGCCTCAACCCGATTTGCGCCATTTTTTTACGACGCCCATCCCCCATTAACATGACTCCTGTCTTAGCAAAGACAGGAGTCATGCCCCCTTGCCCAATGGCCATGCCCAGGGGACTTATGTCCCCTGGGCATGGTCATTGGGCATAGTGGCATGTAAGGGGGCACAAATCAGGCCCCCCTATGCCACAAAAAAAAACCAAAAAAAATACTTACCTGAACTTACCTTAATGTCCCTGGGGTGGGTCCCTCCATCCTTGGGTGTCCTCCTGGTGTGGGCAAGGGTGGCAGGGGGTGTCACTGGGGGCAGGGGAGGGCACCTCTGGGCTCATTCTGAGCCCACGGGTCCCTTAACGCCTGCCCTGACCCAGGCGTTAAATTCAGGCGCAAATGCGGGGTTTTTTGCCCCGCCCACTCCCGGGCGTCATTTTTGCCCGGGAGTATAAATACCACGCACATGCCTGGGAGTCATTTTTTTAGACGGGAACGCCTACCTTGCATATCATTAACGCAAGGAAGGTGTTCACGCCAAAAAATGACGCTAACTCCATGAACTTTGCCGCTAGACGCGTCTAACGCCAAAGTATAAATATGGAGTTAGTTTTGCGTCGAATTTGTGTCGAAAAAAACGACGCAAATTCGGCGCAAACGGAGTATAAATATGCCCCTTGATGTGCCTGCTTGGGACTTATCATTCACAATAAGCATGTTAAATAGAAACTCCTTTGTAGGGTTCTTTGCTATCACTAAACCTCTATCTAAGCAGAGACTCCTCAGGCTCTTGTAATTCAAATTGTCGTGAGTTGTATTGACCATTTTAAGAGTAGAATCTACTACAGACATGATAGCAAAAGGTTTAGAGATAGTGAGAAGGAAGAAAAAGTTTCAGAACTTTTTAAAGAACAGAGATAAAAACTTTTTCTAGCTTTTAGAAACCTTTTAGAAGTTTAGAGAAACTTTTCAAAACTTTGTAAAAAGTTTAAGAGGAGAAAAGCACAACTTTTTGGTTAGGTGTACATGCACTGAACTGTTTTGTATATTATTCTTTTATGAAAAGTACACAATGACAAAGTGGTAAGTAGTTACAAGTACTTATCCCACAGCTGCATAACCAATGTAGGAGGCTGGCCTGGCTTGTAGTGAGTACCAGGGGTACTGATACCTTGTGCCAGGTCCAGTTATCCCTTGTTAGTGTATAAGAGGTGTTTCTAGCAGCTTAGGCTGATAGAAGGTAGCTATGGCAAAGCAGCTTAGGCTGAACTAGGAGACATGTAAAGCTCCTACAATACCGCTGGTGTCATTTGCACAATATCATAAGAAAACACAATACACAGAATGACTAAAAATAAAGATACTTTATTTTTATGACAATATGCCAAAAGTATATCAGTGGGTACCCTCCGTATGAGGATAAGTTATATACACAAGATATATGTACACAAACCAAAATTAGGTAAGTAATAGCAAGAAATGTAATGCAAGCAGTGTAGAATTACAGTAGATTGCAATAGGAGCACATAGGTATAGGGGCAACACAAACCATATACTCCAAAAGTGGAATGCGAACCACGAATGGACCCCAGACCTATGTGAGCTTGTAGAGGGTCGCTGGGACTGTAAGAAAACAGTGAGGGTTAGAAAAATAGCCCACCCCAAGACCCAGAAAAGTAGGTGTAAAGTGCACCTACTACCCCCAGAGAGCACAGAAGTCGTGATAGGGGGATTCTGCAGGAAGAACAAACACCAGCAATGCAACAACAGTGGATTTCTGGGCCCGAGAACCTGTAAGACAAGGGGACCAAGTCCAATAGTTGCAACAGTGTCGAGAGTGGGCAGGAGCCCAGGAAATGCCAGCTGAGGGTGCAAGGAAGCTGCCACTGGATGGAAGAAGCTTGGAGTTCTGTAAGAAAGAAGAGAGCTAGGGACTTCTCCTTTGGAAGACGGATGTCCCACGTTGAGATGAAGCCTGCTGAGGTGTTCCCACACAGAAAGACCACAAACAAGCCTTGCTAGCTGCAAGGGTCATGGTAGAGGTTTTTGGGTGCTGCTGTGGCCCAGGAGGGACCAGGATGTCGCCACTTGGAGGAGGAGACAGAGAGGATACCCAGCAACTCAGGGAGCCCTCACAGAAGCAGGCAGCACCCGCAGAAGTACCTGAACAGGCACTTGGAAGGAAAGTGAACCGGAGTCCATGCAAAGTCACAAAAGGGAGTCTCACGACGCCGGAGGACAACTCAGAAGGTTGTGCACTGCAGGAAGGAGTGTCGGGGACCCCGGCTTGGCTGTGCATGAAGGAAATCCTGGAAGAGTACACAGGAGCCGGAGCAGCTGCAAATCACACGGTACACAGAAATGCAGTCTAGCGTGGGGAGGCAAGGACTTACCTCCACAAAACTTGGACTGAATAGTCACTGGACTGTGGGAGTCACTTGGACAGAGTTGCTGAATTCCAGGGACCACGCTCGTCAGGATGAGAGGGGACCCAGAGGACCAGTGTTGCTGTCTTTTGGTGCCTGCGTTAGCAGGGGGAAGATTCTCTCGACCCACAGGAGATTGCTTCGGAGCTTCTGGTGCAGGGTGAAGGCAGGCTACCCCCAGGGCATGCACCACCTGGAAACAGTTGAGAAAGCCAGCAGGATGAGGCGATACAAGGTTGCTAGTAGTCGTCTTGCTACTTTGTTGCGATTTTGCAGGCATCCTGAGCAGTCAGTGGTCGATCCTTTGGTAGAAGGTGAAGAGGGAGATGCAGAGGAACTCTGATGAGCTCTTGCATTCGTTATCTAAAGAATTCCCCAAAGCAGAGACCCTAAATAGCCAGAAAAGGAGGTTTGGCTACCTAGGAAGGAGGATTGGCTACCACGAGAGGTAAGAGCCTATCAGAAGGAGCCTCTGATGTCACCTGCTGGCACTGGCCACTCAGAGCAGTCCAGTGTGCCCCCAACATGTCTGTTTCCAAGATGGCAGAGGTCTGGGACACACTGGAGGAGCTCTGGGCACCTCCCCTTGGAGGTGCAGGTCAGGGGAGTGGTCACTCCCCTTTCCTTTGTCCAGTTTCGCGCCAGAGCAGGGCTGGGGGATCCCCAAACTGGTGTAGACTGGCTTATGCAGAGATGGACACCATCTGTGCCCATCAAAGCATTTCCAGAGGCTGGGGGAGGCTACTCCTCCCCAGCCCTCACACCTATTTCCAAAGGGAGAGGGTGTTACACCCTCTCTCAGAGGAAGTCCTTTGTTCTGCCTTCCTGGGCCAGGGCTGCCCGGACCCCAGGAGGGCAGAAACCTGTCTGAGGGGTTGGAAGCAGCAGCAGCTGCAGTGGAAACCCCGGAAAGGCAGTTTGGCAGTACCCGGGTACTGTGCTAGAGACCCGGGGGATCATGGAATTGTCCCCCTAAAACCAGGACGGTATTGGGGTGACAATTCCATGATCTTAGACATGTTACATGGCCATGTTCGGAGTTATCATTGTGACGCTATACATAGGTAGTGACCTATGTATAGTGCACGCGTGTAATGGTGTCCCCGCACTCACAAAGTCCAGGGAATTTGCCCTGAACAATGTGGGGGCACCTTGGCTAGTGCCAGGGTGCCCAAACACTAAGTAACTTTGCACCCAACCTTCACCAGGTGAAGGTTAGACATATAGGTGACTTATAAGTTACTTATGTGCAGTGGTAAATGGCTGTGAAATTACTTGGACGTTATTTCATGCAGGCTGCACTGGCAGGCCTGTGTAAGAATTGTCAGAGCTCCCTATGGGTGGCAAAAGAAATGCTGCAGCCCATACGGATCTCCTGGAACACCAATACCCTGGGTACCTAAGTACCATGTACTAGGGAATTATATGGGTGTACCAGTATGCCAATGTGAATTGGTAAATTTAGTCACTAGCCCGTTAGTGACAAATTTGGAAAGCAGAGAGAGCATAACCACTGAGGTTCTGGTTAGCAGATCCTCAGTGATACAGTTAGGCATCACACAGGGAACACATACAGGGCACATACTTATGAGCACTGGGGCCCTGCCTGGCAGGGTCCCAGTGACACATAGACTAAAACAACATATATACAGTGAAATATGGGGGTAACATGCTAGGCAAGATGGTACTTTCCTACAGTCCCCCAACAAGGGGTGCACCTCAGGAGCAGATCCTGTATGTTCTGGTGGCATGACCACGTGGGTTGAGCCAATGCTACTACCAGGTAACCCACTAAGCCTTCCTGCACAGTCATGGGCTGCAACAAACTCACGAGGCCCCAGGGGCAACCCACAATAGAGAAGTACACTTACCCAACATCGGGTGCACGTGGGTGCCCGGTTCTCGCAACTACACAGCAGGCATTGACTCCAGGGCATGACACTGGGGCCAAGCTACAGGTAATCCATGCATCCCACACAGCGTTCGAATCCAAGATTGTGGAGGTGGGGGTGGAAGTGTCCCTTCTATGCCAGGACCTCAGTGGTGTAGCAGGCACGGTCACTAAAGCGGAGTGCCGTGACTCAGTTCTGGGGGACACCATGGGCAAGCTGCAATCCAGTCTCTAAATTGTTGAATAAAGAAAAAACTCTGGAAGAACATGCTGAAGACACCCAACACTGTAACTTTTAGTTTGTGGGTTTTCCAGAGAGCGCTGAAGGACCCACCCTGGCAACTTTCCTTGAACAATGGATTACCTCTAGGTATGTTAAAGTGCTTTAAAGTAGAGAGGGCACATGGGCCCCTGGCATTTAAGCCCCTACGAGGCCCCCCCACTTCACCATTGCAAAGGTCTTAAATTATAGAGACCAGGACAAGGTTACTCAAGAAGCCTGGAAATCTGGGAATCTTAATTACCAACCTCAACACATGATTTCCCAAGACTATACGTGCCAGGTCCAGCAAGCCCAGAAATCTTCTAATAAAGTCAAAGCAAAACTGTAAGCTATGAAATTACAGTACATGTTGACGTTCCCTGCATGGCTCAAGATCATCCATGAGTACAAGATATCCTGTTTTGATTCCCCAGAGTTGGCATTGGAATGGGTGGTGAAACAGTGGACCCTGAAGGGCAACCACCTTGGGGTCAACCTTCCAGGGGCCCCCTCCAAGGCACGATCAGGGCCCCCTGTCAAGCCTCAGAAATCAAGGAGGGGACCCAGTACTTCATCGAACATAGACTCTCACTCTGACACGGGCGAACCCCTCTCGGGGCTCAGGTCATAGTGCTTGCCCACTCAATCGCCACGCCATTCTGTGACCACACACAGGTTTCCGTATTCACCAACAGAAAAGGTGGACATGACACAAAGCCTCCCTAAATTGCCATAAACATGAGCCTCATCAGCACTGATACATCTTTCAATTGCAGCAGGCCGGCGAAGACCCACGTTGGGAGAAATCACTAGGACCTACACCTACGTCAATTGTTTGAGGTGGGAGGGTGACAGTTGCTTCTGGACGGATGTATGGGGTAGGGCGTCATTGAGGAGCTACACAAGTCTTCTGGGGTAGCCAGGTTGGACTTCCCCGAGTTAAGACTTCTAATATTGTTCAGTTCAACACCACATGATAGTTTCCAGTGTCTACACAGTGCTCCCACTCCACCTAACCAGTACTGAACATCCTCGCCAGCCACCCCGCACCAATGGTGAACTGGCATTTGCACCCCTGCCTCTCTTTCCAGGGGTGCATTTGCACCCCTACCTCTCTCTCCATGATGGGCTTTTTCACCTAGATGACATGGAATGTCAATGGCCTTAATGACCATATCAACTGGGTGGGAGAAGGGTTGGAAAGTCCGCTTTACCAAACAAACAGCCCCAAAGTACTGCTATTTTAAAATACTCACCTAATGGGTACGAATTGTTTCTTCCTGGCCCACCATGGATATGATAGAGTTTGCCATGCAGGATATACTGGGAGATACAGAGGGGTTGCAGCACTCCTTCACAAGTCATTTCCTCTGGTTGCCCTGCACACACACTCAGCTCCCCTAGACCATTATGTGGAGGTTGAGGGCATCTTTGAAGGCAGCATACATAATTGTATTAGCATATATGTCTCGCCTACCTTGAGGTCCAGTACCATGGAATATCTAAGGACAGCTGTCCTCCAACTCCACCATGGGACCACATTTATGGGAGGTGACTTCAATGACATTATGGTCCCTGACCAGACTCAATGGGTCTGGGCACTACCCGTAATGGGGGAGGTGAAGGGCCACAATGCTGGACTGAGGGCCCGGGTCTGTGTGATGCCTGGAGAGCACGAAATCCCAATACCCAAGCATACATCCAACAGCTGGCTATGGAGAGGCTGTCCCCCTGTCAATTCACCCTTGATGAAGCCCTCTAGTTCTTGATTGCATCCACAAACCGGGTTTATAAGTGGGGGCAAGTCAGGCAAGCTTCTTTATTGGTTAGTGACAAGGGAGGCAGCCTCATAGATTGCCCTCTCAATCACCACCAGGGAAGGAATAGTGGTGAAGACAGCCACAGCTTTTGAAGCTGTGTTGGTAGAATATAACCAGGAATTGTATCCCATTTGAGACCGACCCTAAGGGGAGGCGGGTTCGCTGCTAATGACATTCTCATGAACTTGACCTGGTCGCCATAGTGGTACTATAAAAACTAGATCAATGTGCGTCTTATCGCCTCATGGCTCTCATCAACACTGAAATGAAAACTTATGCTAAAATAATGGCCGTTCGTTTGCTTCCATTTTCCCCCCCACTTAATTCATCTAGACCAATGTGTGTTTATGCCCAATAGGAGCAGTAGACACTACATCCATAGACTGCACATGGTCCTGACCTGTTTTTCAATGCTGGGGGATCAGACTACTCTTCTCTTTCAAGAATTTGAGAAGGCATTTGACTCTGCTAAGTGGGACTTCCTGGATGAGGTGACGGTAAAATTGGGTTTAGGGCTACAATTCTGATCATATGTCCGTGTGTGGTGCTCTAACCCCTGGGTTTAACTCTAAGTTAAAAGCACTTTTGCATCCCCCCTCAAAACAGGTTGCTACACCTGCAAGGGCTGCCCCCTATCACCACCTCTCTTTGCCCTAGTTAGTTATAGAACTACTGGCAGCCTTGATCCGTTGCAATGCACAAATATGGGGTTTGAATGGGGAGTAGCAACAGTTGACCGTGTCACCTTATATCTGGATGACATTTTGCTCTACATTTCCCATCTCACAATCCAACAACTGCTCCCGATACTAGATCAGTGCAGGAGCGCATCAGGAATCAAACTTAACTGGCCCAAATCGGTTCTGGAACCACTGAGAAGAAGCATTGACATGTCAGATTGGACAAACCCAGCTTATGATATGTAGACTCAGAGTCTGCTACCTGGGTATTCATATAGCACTTAAACCCTGTTTGATCTGGAGCTTTAGCACAGAACCCTTAGTATCCCAACTCACGACTGACCTCGGCCAGTGGGCAAGTCTCCCTCTCAAAGTCCTGATTCATGTATCATTGTTCAAAATGACTTCCCTGCCTCACCTACTACAAATGCTACAAAATTACCCCCTCCTTCTCCCACATACTTGGTTTTGTAATCTTCTCCTGTATTGCCTTCAGCAAATGCATTCAAACCCCTTGGGATGGGTATGGCAGATATCTGCCTCTACTACTGGGCAGCTCACATGCTAGTGGTTAATGACTGACTGATTGGAGGATGGGATGACCAAGCGTTTCGGTTGGAGGTGGCCATCCTGTGTCTGGACAATCTAAGAAGTATGTTCTATTGGCACGTCATTCCCTCACACCTTCCCGAACCCACCCGAGTGAGCCTACGAACATAACGCTTGGCGCTGAAATGGACAGGATGGGACAGGAGGACCACATTTACTACCCATTGTGGACATGGCAGTGGCTTTGACACACTTCCCCTTTACTCGGTTTCGGGCATTGGCAGACCCCGAGAAACCTACTCGCCCACTTGCTATGGAAAGTCACATTTTTTCAGCTATTTTTAGGGCCTACTGTTCCTTTATGGCGACAGAGCCGGAGCTAGCAAAGAAAAGGTGGGGGTTCATTCAGAGGTAAACGAGAAACAAAGATGCTTTACATCTTGCTCTTATCTTGTCACATTTGTGGTGATCAGAGACAGAGGTCAAATGTCAGTTTATGGCCCTCATTACAACATTGGCGGTAAATACCACCTACCGCCATGCTGACGGCCGCCAACATACCGTGACTGTTGCGGTATACAGCTACGGGTATTATGACCAACACAGAGAAATCCACCACTACACAGACACACACAAGCCTGCCAGACCAAAGGTCAGTGATAAACTGGCGGTCCAAAACCCTCACCATTACGCCAACAGGAATACGCCCACAGTATCAGGACCCACGAATCACCACGGCGGTCTTTCAACCGCGGTAAACCATTGGTGGTACACACCGCTGCGCTCAAAATACACACACACTAACAAAACTACACCGCATTGGACAATTCAAACTACACACACCTGACACACACATACACACACCACACCCACACCACTATAAAACACACATCCACATTACCCACAACCCTTTCAACATAAAAAAAGATAGCCAACAGAGAGAGAGAGACAAGCCAGGAGCACCCACTCAATCTGAGCCACAGAACACCATCACCCATACACCACCCACGCACCTCACAGCACACACCACTACACATCACCCCACACATCCTCACACATACCACACACACCACATCCATGGCATCCTAAAGACACCCCAGGTTTTTAGAGGAGGAGCTAAGGGTCATGGTGGAGGAAATCATCCGGGTAGAGCCACAGCTATTTGGATCACACGTGCAGCAGACGTCCATTGCAAGGAAGTTGGAGCTATGGCGGAGTCGTGGACAGGGTCAATGCCGTGGGACAGCACCCCAGAACAAGGGATGACATCAGGAAGAGGTGGAATGACCTATGGGGGAAGGTGCGTTCCGTGGTTGCAAGACACCAGGTACCCATACAGAGGACTGTCGGTAAACCCCCACCTCCTCCCCCACAACTAACAACATGGGAGGAGCAAGTCTTGGCAATTATGCATCCTGAGGGCCTCACAGGAGTAGTAGGAGGACTGGACTCTGGTAAGTCAAATCTTTACTACTATATCCCCCACCATACCTGCATGCCCTCACAAACTTCTACCCTCACCCCCATCACTTCACCACCTCACATATACCCCACTATCACAACCCACCCATCCCAATACCAAGCCCTGCATGCAACACCTATGCATGGACACCCATCACAGACCTGCATGGACACCCATCACTAAAGCATGCCCATTAGAGACAATCACTTAGCCCACAAAATCACCACGCACACAAGGCAAAGCTGACAGGGCTATCGCAACCATACAGGGAAAGACACACATGCACAAGATGGCACTCACAGATACAATAACACTGCATTTACATCCCCACAGGACTCCCACTCAATGTCACCAGAGGGGAGGTGCCACCAACATCAAGTCCCCCCACAGAAGAGGCCCACAGTGATGACAGCAGCTCTGCACGCCAGGATCACGATGACCAACCTGGCCCATCAGGGACCTCTGGATAGTCGGGTACCCAGGCACAGTCCCATACCACCACAGACCCTCCCCCCTCAGGAAACACCAGCACAGCACCCACCCAGCGGGCCCATACCACTGTCCCCAGGACACGTCAATCAGCAGTGTGTCCACCACTACAGGGACCCCAGGCAACCCCACAAACCCAAGACAATCAGGGACCTGGGGTCAGTGGCAGTGGGCACACGGTTCAGGGGACAGAGGCATAGGACAACAGGGAAGCTGGGAGGACTGCTGTGCGACAGGGGGAGGACAGGCCCAGGGAACCCACTCTCCACAAGGCACTTGCAGGGATCTTGGGAGCATACCACCATTCCCAGGAGACCTTGGGACAGATACTGGCCAAGTTGCAGGAGACCCAGCGACTGCAGGAGGGACAGTACCTGGGGATAAGGGAGGACCTCAAACACATCCACATCATCCTGGTCACCATTGCAAGGGTGCTAGCTGACATGGCCAACACCATGAGGGAGGCAGTGGCACACCAACAGGCCCCTGATACTAGCCACACAGAGAACAGCCCTCCACCTCCACCGGCACTAATGGACAGGAGGCCCTGCCAATGGAACAACAGGCCACCAGCACCCCACCCCCTGCAGAAGGAGAACCACCCCACAAACGGTCCCTGCGATCCAGGCAGAAGCCAGAAAACATTGCTGTTGGACCTGGCCCTTTTACAGGGTCATTCCCCAGACTTTTTTTGCTTTTCCCTCCTTATTTTTCTGAGCTTTGTTGGTGGACGTTTTGACTCAGAGCACTTTTTCACTGCTAACCAGTGCTAAAGTGCATGTGCTCTCTCTAACAAATTTGGTATGATTGGATTATACCTGATTGGCATATTTAATTTACCTATAAGTCCCTTGTAAAGTGGTATCCCTATACCCAGGGCCTGTAAATTAAATGCTACTAGTGGGCCTGCAGCGCTGCTTGCGCCACCCACTAAAGTAGCCTGTCAAACCTATCTAAGGCCTGCTAGCGCAGAGCCTGTGTGCGCAGTTTCCTGCCACAGGGACCTGGCATCTAAATTTACTTGACAGGCCCAGAACTCCCCTTTTACTACATGTAAGTCACCCCTAAGGTACGCCTTAGCTAGCCCTTTGGGCAGGGTGCCATGTATGTAGAAGGCAGGACAAGTGCCATGTTGCGTGGCCTGTCCTGGTAGTGACAAACAGCCCAAACTTGGTGTCTCACTGCTGTGAGTGCTGCCCTCTCATAGGATGGCATTGGAAATGCCCTGCCTTAGGTGTAAGGGGTATTGTCTGATTTATGAGGGGTAGCGTAGGCATGTTTGGTATGGTTGTGACAGTGGTAAGAAATGCTGCTTACTAGTGTAGGTGTATTTTTTATTACTATCACAGAAATGCCACTTCTAGAAAGTGCGCATTTATCTGTGCTTATGACTTTGGTGTTTGTCAGCTTGTCTGCAATCAACGTCCAGGCAGACTGACAGTTGGGCTTTGTGCATACTTCTCAGACAGCCTGAACACAGGGAGGGGGGAGGTGACACAGAGGTGCATCTACATATTGTAAAGCCTTCCTGGGCTGAGAGAAGGGAGAGGCGGGGCACACCTGCATTTGTAAAGACTGTGCCCTGGCCTCACACAATAGGGTTGTTAACCCCCCACTGATGGTTGGAGCCTGTACTGAAAAGAGAGAGGGGGCACTCCCAGAACCAGTTGTAACTGTCTGGGACCTCCTCTCCCTACCATTGAAAAACACTGTAAGAACTGACTATAAGTACAGGGGAATTTTCCCCACAATTTGAACATTCTTGGAACTTGAAACTACACAGAACGCTGATGAATGGACTCACCAGGAAACCACCTTGGACTGCTGCTGTTGTGCTGACCTGTGACCTGCCTGTCACTAGGAGGAACTGCCACCATCTGGACCCCTTGTGCTGGCCTGTAGCTGGGCCCACCAGCACTGTGCACCTTCTTGTTTTGGCTTGCTCCCAGGGGCAGGGTGCTATGGCCCCTCACCCCTGCAAACCCTCTCTACAACTTTGCCCACAGCATTTTTCCAATGTTGCTGCTTTTATTTCTAAAGAAAATTCACCGCCGCAGCCCAGGCTGCTGATTCACGCTAGCGCTGGGTGACGCGCTTTATTTGGAACCCCTAGCGCTCCCCCCGGAGTCTCTGTCTCTGAAAATCACTACCGCAGCCCGGGCACCCCATTTGGACGGAGGCGCAAGGATTGCGCTGCCTCCAGTGCCCCACGGCACATCCTGAATGCAAGGCCGGAGCGAGTACGCTCCAATCGTGCCCCTGGAGTGAAGCGCGCTTTTTGACGCACCCCTGGGGCACAGGCAGGCACCATCCTTGGTGCCTGCCCCACGGAACACCCCAGGTCGGGCTTGACTGCGGCGCGCGCACCAGATCGGGTGCGGCCGCATCAAGGAGCAGGACGGAAGTCTCATCGGAGGCCCCTGCTCCTCTCTCTTCTGTTTGGCAGCCGCGGCGCGGACAAGGGCAGCTGCCTCCCACCAGAGCAGGACGCGGGGAGGGAAGGGAGTTCCCTGTCCCCGGTCACTGCGTTAGGGGCGCGAACGCCCCAACTACATTAGATTCTTGGCTTTTGGCCCCCCCCCTCGGAGAGGGTCATTGGAGACCTGGGGGGCCCCCAAAGATCACGGGTCCCCAGAGGGGCCCGTCCTAAAACGCCAGAGAGAGAAGGTGCTGATCACCCCGCTCCCCCACAGACACTGCGTGGCCCCCGTGTTGCGCACCGAAGCACCGGGGGCCCCCTGTGTTCCTTTCTAGGCACTGGAAGTGCCTTTTCCACCAGCTAACAGGTACTTTGTAGGAAATCCAAGCATTAGGAGCCTGATACAGATTATAATGTTTTAGGTTTCCTCCCTGTTTACTGGTAATACACATGTGTACTAATGTTCCTTTTATAGGCATGTCTAGTTAATATGTATTTATATGACTTGTGATATATTCTCTAATGTTCCTTGGATGGGTATTTAGGAATTGTTCATGACAGGTGCATATGCCTTTTTCCTATACTTCCTGACTACTGCTTATGTTGCAGAATCCTGAGTACTTACGTGTTCTAATGTGACAACTGCATATTCATGCAGAGTATTAGTAACTTGTGTAACCCTCTGACAACTGCTAAGGTAGCAGGGTATTACTTACGTGTAATGTTGGTCTAATTATGTTTTATGCAATACAGATTATTTTTACATAGCTCAGTGTTGTGTTTACTTTGTGGTGTGTATTTTGCGTCACATGTGTGGTGTGTTGCGCAAACACTTTACACATTGCCTCCAGGTTAAGCCTGACTGCTCGTGCCAAGCTACCAAGGGGGTGAGCAGGGGTTATCTTGGACGTGTAACTCCCAAGCCCTGACTAGAGTGGGTAGGTTCTGCCTGGCTGAGGTGCATGCCCTAGCCAACCAGAAACTCCATTTCTAACAATTGCCTAGACCCCGTCAGGAAATAAGACTCTCCTGATTGTCACCCTTGTGTCCCACTCTGTTACCCTATCCACCTTGAACTACCATTGCTCCCCTTCCTATGCCCCATTGGACAATGCACCTGTGATACAAATAGACTGGACTCTAACTGGAATTTCCTCCACCATCACCCAAGCCCATTGCATATCCCCCTCAACCTCTTAGCACTTAAATAAACACCCTTGGAACAAATACAAGTCTGGAGTCTGTTAATTGATTGAAAAATGTGTTAGTTCCACAATCTGTAAACATTGCAATTCATATGTACAATTATATATACATTGGTATGGCCTGTAGTGGGCAGCAGTAAACACACCAGGAGTCAGAATGGGGCACAGAGATCTGAAAATAGAGATGCCAAAGGGTACAGTAAGTGGCCATAGACATAGGGAAATCATGCTGCTGTGTCCAATGTCCAACACAAAACTGCAATGTAAAGTGAAGTCACAGTGTCTTACCTGTGTGTCACTGGAAGTACTGCTGTATGAGAGAACGTCTGTTGTCCACACCTTCATCCACTGCCTCCTCTTCCTCACTGTCCACAGGCTCCACCGCTGCCACAAGACAATCTCCAGGCTCATCCTCCTGCAGAAAAGGCACCTGGCGTCTCAAGGCCAGGTTGTGCAACATGCAACCGTGATCTGGCACACCTTCTTGGGTGAGTAGTACAGGAATCCACCAGTCAGATGGAGGCACCTGAACCTGACCTTCAGGAGGCCGAAGGTTCTTTCAATTATCCTCCTTGTTCGCCCATGTGCCTCATTGTAATGTTTCTCTGCCCTTGTACTGGCATTCCTCACTGGGGTCAGTAGCCATGAGAGGTTAGGGTAACCAGAGTGACCTGCAAATATCGAGGGATACCTGTTAGCCACACACTCACCCTTAGGGACAAACCCATACACCAATATATACTGGGTGGGGACCTTGGGCTCACCTATTAGCCACACCCGGTGCCTCTGGAGTTGAGCCATCACATATGGGATGCTGCTATTCCTCAAGAGAAAGCCATCATGCACAGAGCCAGGATACTTGGTATTCACATGGGAGATGTACTGGTCCGCCAGGCACACTATCTGTACATTCAGAGAGTGAAAGCTCTTTCGATTTCTGAACACCTGTTCATTTCTCCGGGGGGGGGAACAAAGGCAATATGTGTACCATCAATAGCACCAATGATGTTGGGGATATGCCCCAGTGCATGGAAGTCAGCCTTCACTGTGGCCAAATCCTCCACCTGGGGGAATACGATGTAGCTGCCCAGGTGTTTCATCAGGGCGGACAATACTCTGGTCAGCATGTTTGAGAACATAGGCTGTGACATCCCTGCTGCCATGGCCACTATCGCTTGGAAGGAGCCACTTGCCAAGAAATGGAGCACTGATAGGACTTACACAAGGTGGGGGATCCCAGTGGGGTGACGGATAGCTGAGATCAAGGTCCGGCTCCAATTGGGCACACAGCTATTGGACTGTGGCCCTATCAAGTCTGTAGGTTAGGATAATGTGCCTGTCCTCCATTGTTGCCAGGTCAACCAGGGGTCTGTACACTGGGGTATGTCTCCATCTCCTAGTCATCCTCAGCGGTTGAACTCTAGGGTGAAAAACGGTGAGCAGATGGTCATATTCAAAGATATCCTCAGAGTAAAATGCCTTGCATTTTGTGACAGAAACAGTATGTGAACATGTAGGTCCATTAATGTGCCTATGTCTGCTGTGACACAGTTAGGTGCCATGGCCTGTTCCCCCCTTAAATGGCAGCCGCCTGACCTGTGAGGAGGGGCAAGTGGAAATGAGGAAATTCTGCTGACGTTGTGCGCCATTGCGGAGGCGGTTGACGACCGCTGTGCAACTCTTCATTGGTTATCATTGGGGCCTACGGGTTCCATGAGCCAATGGTGATGTACGCTGGGGGTGACTGCCATTTTCTCTCTGTTCACTCACTTGCTACCTGACCCTTCAACAGTAGAGGACCTACACTGCAAGTGCTGCTGTGACCTGTGTCTGGAAGCGACCATGGCTCAAGTGTCTGGGGAAGGGCCCCTGCCTTCACTTCGGAGGAGTTGGAGAGACTAGTGGATGGGGTCCTACCACAGTAGCGTTTACTTTATGGACCTCCAGACCAATAGGTGAGTACACTATGAGCACGATGCATGGGGCATGAATGCATGGAGTGCTGTGTGTGTAAGCCTCGTGGAGGGGGGGCTGAGGGGTCCTGGGCAGAGTGCTGCATGTATGGTGAGCAATGTCTGTGCGTAAGGGGATGGGAGGGATATGGTGGGCCATGAGTGTAACAGGCCGGACGGTATGACTAATACCTTTTTCTATGTATATTTTTCTGCAGGTCAGCACCCATCAGAAAAAGGGTATTTGGCATGCCATCGCCAAGGATGTGCGGACCCTGGGGGTCTTTGACAGGCAGAGAACCCACTTTCGCAAACGGAGGGAGGACCTACGCCGCTGGGCAAGGAAGACGGTGGAGGCCCAGCTGGGGATGGCCTCCCAACAAGAAAGGGATGTCCGCCGTACCCTGACCCCCCTGATGTTCTGCATCCTGGCGGTGGCCTATCCGGAGTTGGATAGGCGCTTGAAGGCATCACAGCTGTCACAAGGGGGGTGAGTACAGTTTCAGAATCATAAATGTGCGCCTGTTGAGGTGTTATCTGAGTGGGGGATGTGGGTCTGTGGGTGCCCCTAGCTCTGGATGAACATGGCCGGGTAGGTTCCATGATGAGTAGGCTCAGATGCACTCCAAACACAAATATGCTAGTGGGCATCTACTACTGGTCAGGGTCCTGTGGGTTTCAGGTGGTCTGCTATTGGTGTTAGGCATTGTACCTCGTGACCTGGTGACTAGCATTGTAACTGGTAGTGCATGGCTTAGTGCGTAGGGCTGTTTCCTGTGTGCTCTGTCTCTTCTCCCCCCCTTTTTGTTTTGTCACCCTGTCCTTGTGTACATTAGCATCATCTGATGGAGGAGCAGAGGCAGAGGCGATGGAGGGAGCTGCATCCCACATGGCCCATGAGCCCGAATCCACTGACGATGAGGGCACCAGTGGGACGGAGGGCGAGGGGAGCACCACAGCGGAGACTGGAGGGGACAGTTCGGACAGCGACACCTCCTCCGATGGAAGCTCCGACTGACACCTCTGTGGCCACCCCAACTACAGGTACAGCCACCACCCCCATACCAGCAAAGCCCTGCCAGAAGCCCCTCAGCATGGTTCCCGTGCCCGCTCACCCAGGAGGGTGGGCATCTCCTTCGCCCCCGGCACCTCAGGCCCTGCCCCAGTTAGCCCTACTGCCCTCAGTGAGGAGTATATTGACCCCCTGCGATCCATCGCTGTTGGGCGGTCAACCACTGTGAATGTTATCCAGGGTCTGGCAGGGCATTTGCAACAAACAAATGCCTTTCTGGAGGGCATTCACTCTGGCATGGCGGCCCAACAAATATCGTTCCAGGCTCTGGCCAACTCCCTGATGGCAGCCATTGTCCCTGTCTCTAGCCTCCCCCCTCCAACTTCCTCTACCCAGTCGTATTCCTCTCAACCACCAGCCTATCCCAAGCACACCTTCAGACCAGCCTGCACTCAAATCAACACACAGAAGTGGCTCAGGCAAACACAAACACCACACTTCACCCCACAGACACTCACATAAGCACCATCCAGATGCAGACACACCAATATCCACTGCCTCCAATGTGTCCCCCTCCTCCTCGTCGTCCACCTCCCTCCCAGTAGCGCCTCCAATCACACCTGCATGCACTACATCCTCATCCACTACCTCCATCACCATCATGCCTATCACTACACACCCCTCACTGGCAGTCTCCAGCCCCACATCCATGCAAACATCCCCTCTTTCCTCTCCCACTGTGTCTGTGCCCCCTCCTCCCAAGGTACACAAACGCAAGCACTCAGACACCCAACAGCCATCCACCTCACAACAGCATCCAGCCCATGCACCTGCACCCAAACACAGCTGACAGACACCTGCTCCCACCACTCCCTCTTCCTCCACTCCCAAACCTTCACCCTCTTCCAGCCCCAGTGTCCCTAAAAGGCTTTTTCTCTTCACCCTTAACCTATTCCCTGCCCCTCCGCCCCCCAGCCTTCACTTCGGGCCAGGATCGAAAGAACCCAGGCCAGCACCTCAGTCACCCAGTCCATGGCCACTATAGTTTTGGGAGCTACTGCAGGTGTGAGAGGCTCCAAGGAGACACCCGTCAGCACTGCCAGTGTGCCTGCAGCAGCTGCCAAGGGCAAGAAGGGACCACCAATTACCAAGGGCAAGGAGGCAACACCAGCTAGCAAGGGCAAGGAGGCACCACCAGCTACCAAGGGCAAGGAGGCACCACCCGCTGCCAAGGCCAGGAAGGGAACACCAGCTGCCAGAAGCAGGGAGGCACCACCAGCTGCCAAGGACAGGAAGGGAACACCAGCCGCCAAGGGCAATGAAAAAGGCACAGACGCCGCAGGCAGAATGGATCTGGTGCCTGGTGCTGGAGCAGCATCTGGGCAAACAACACCAGCCATGGCACTTCAGCCGTCTGAGGCTGCTGGGGAAGGGCTGGAGCCTCCCCCCCCACTGGCAGCACCACCGCCAGCACCGCCACCTGCACTGCCACCAGCACCACTGCCAGCAGCAGCAGCCCCAGTGGGCAGCCATCCAAGGCTGTTGGGGAAGAGCTGGAGCCTCCCCCCACCACTGGCAGCACCGCCCCCAGCACCACCACCTGCACTGCCACCAGCACCACTGCCAACAGCAGCAGCATCAGCCCCAGTGGGCAGCCGTCCAAGGCTGCTGGGGAAGGTCTGGAGCCTCCCCCCACCACTGACAGCACCGCCCCCAGCACTGCCACCTGCACCGCCACCAGCACCACTGCCTGCAGCAGCAGCCCCAGTGGGCAGCCATCCGAGGTTGCAGGGGAAGGGCTATAGCCTCCACCCACCATTGGCAGCACTGCCACCATCCCACCACTGCCACCACTGAGAAGCCGCCACTGCCGGTGGGCAGTGTGTAGTCATGCCTCCATGGGCTGTAGTGCGTCCTGGCCCCTGCAACAACTGTAGGTGTGACACCCAGGTGAGAGACTGTGACCTTGCACCATCCAAGATCTGCATTACTGGGCACAAAGCCCCCTCCAGAACCAGTGGAAGAAGACCTCCACTCACCCCCTCCTTGGCAGGATGAAGCACACAGGGCACAAAGGCCCCTCCAGAACCAGTGGAAGAAGGCATCCACTAACCCCCTCCTTGGCAGGATGAAGCACACAGAGCACAAAGCCCCCTCCAGAACCAATGGAAGAAGGAATCCACTCACCCCCTCCTTGGCAGGATGAAGCACATAGGGCACAATGCCCCCTCCAGAACAGTGAAGAAGCCATCTGCTTGCAAGACTGTGGCTTTGCACTCCCCAGGACCAAGCAGTGGACAAACCACCCACTTGAGAGACTGTGGCTTTGCACTCCCCAGGACATCGCAGAGGGCATGTAGCCCCCTCCAGAAGCAGTGGCGTTGTACCATTTCTGGGCTGAGGTGCCCCCCTTTTCCTTCCCTCTGAGGTGCCTGTGTATTTTCGAACTGATGCCCCAGCAGTGTTCTCTCTGTAGTGAGACAGGACTCAAGTGTTGCCTTTGCCTATGTGATATGGCCCTGTGGGCCAAAGACATTTTGGACTTGACATTGTCCCTCAATTTGTATATATTGTTGATACTGTTTTGTGCTTTGAGGACGTATTTCTTGAAATTCATATTATTACACTGACTTTACTCACTTCCTTTTGTCCTTGCGTTATTCCTGAGGGGTGGATATGTAATGTTGTTGCATCTGTTTGTGTGTATGTTGTTGGGGGTGGGGGTGGTAGTGTTGCGTGTGTCACTCCTTCCCCCCCTCCCTTGTGTGCTAGGTGTGGTACTCACCGTGGTCGTCTTCGCTGCCTTTCGTGTTCCTGGTGTAGGAGGAGGTATACCAGTGGGAGAGCGTAGCAATTGTACAAAAAAATTAACATCAAATGTTTATGAACTAATGCATAATAATGCTGCATAAAAAATGTATTAATTTGTTTTTGCTAAATGTGCGCTTGAAATGTGCCCACGGAGAGTGGCCGCCAATATATACAATGACTAATAAAAATGACTAATGATGAAAAGATGATGTATGGTTTTCCACTAATATTAAAAGTTACATGTTAAGGTTTTGCTATAAATCATTAGGCTTTAGTTAGCATGAGTCGAGGCCTAGATGCTCCGGTTTCATATTAAATGTGTTTTTCTAACGTGCAGTGTGCTGACTTGCTGAAGGACATTTACTCATATTTTTCCAAAGCTAAGGGATGAATGTAACCGTAGTAGATCCGTTCCCATGAAATTCGACTTGCTTAGTGAAAATTTTTTTGCCGAATGCAACACTGTAGACTAGAACAGGTACAAGGTCGCCTAAACCGGTACAAACAATGGACCTACTGACTGAAGATGCGAGAGGACCACGAGAGTATGAAATCATACCAGACATTCTGCCCGCTGGAGACGTCAATCATAAGAACCAATAAACTACGGGAGAACTGTTATGGGGTGACAATTTTAATGAAGTCATTGTAAACCCATTGGATGGAGATAGTGGGGTTTCGACCCCGTCGAATCGAAAATTAGGGGACTGTACAACAGAAAAGGGATAAAAACCTATGACACAAGGAGCTATTAAAGGAGACGCCATTGCGAACTTTGTTATGACCCAGACACTTTGTCACTCTACATAGAGACTTTGCTGTTTGGTTCTTCAAACCATCCGTGCCTTACCTTGCCCTTTATATACTTTTCCTCCTTATGAGGGAAGTGTCCCTTCTTACCCGTCTTGTTGAATTCCCTCTCTGATGGCGAATCATCTGATGTCCTGAGGACGAAGACTGAATCTGTATGCTGCCCCAATATGGAGGGTAACTATATGATGATGAAATTGTAATTGTCTGTTTGCCTTTCCTTTCTAGGTGCCAACTGCTTCTTTTTACAGAGACCATAGCTAGTTGTTTTCTAAATTGGTGTCACCAAATTGTTTTGCATGAAGACCAAGAGGCCAATGCTAATTTGAGGTTAGTTAAGGGGTTCACTAAAACAGACGCAAATAGACAAATGACTGAATCAATGCTTTGTTGAATGATGCGCTAATGATACTCTGCTAATTTAACCTATGTTGACAACGTGCTATAATCTAATATTCATGATTTTTGCCTTATTGAAATCTTAATCAAGTTATCATATTAAGACAATGCTGATGTGTTTCATGGTTTTGAGACTAATAAACTTGCTAGTAGAATTGTAATCAATAGGGAATAAATATCACAAAATCATACTAAACTGGTGTGGTTATTCATGACTGAAAGGTTATGGTGGTTTCTGAGTCTTATTGATGACGTTATTGACATATTGATTGACATGTTGATCAGTTATCTCGTCTTAAGGTGTCTTCAATCAGGGTCAAAAGATTAATTGGCCTAAAACAAGTCCCAGAGCGAATAAAATATCTAGAAAGGGACGCGTTAGCAGTTCTGGTAGCAGAGGATGGTTTAGGCCCTTTGGGGCCCTGGACAAGGGACCATTGTTTAAAAGTGTTTTTTGAAATAATGCAAATTGGAGGTATGATGTGTCTCTAAATTCCCCACGACTTTCCCAGAATGTCGGAGCTTGCCTAAGTGAGTTGGGTATGTTCTCGGCATTTTAGTATGTGTGGTGCAGGATTTGCACTTTCTCAGTTTATGCATATTGCAGGTGATTTGTGAAAGTTGTGTGGATTTAGGCCAGGTAATGTTGTTTTAGTAGGAGTGGGCGTACTCCACAGTATGAGAGTAGGGAAGTCGGTGAACTTCATGTGAGTGTGGCGCTTTGTGCTAAGATATTATTCAAGTGGTTGTTGGCGATGTAAGGACCCGTCGTGGTCTAAGACTCCGGAGTGTATTGACAAGTGTAGGAGACACTTGGTTTATGTTGTAATTTGTTCAGTTTAATAGGTCAATCGGGTGTGGTTGACAAGTCGAGTTTGAGTCAAATTGTGTGATTGAAACCTTCGATGGAGATTTGGCAAGTTCTAAAGTGCACTAGAACGGACCATTGACAAGTCGAGAGTAGGATTTGCGGGTCGAATTCTGCTAGCGAGTGTGGGAGCTGAGAAGGAGAGAGTAGCGGCCAAGGCTTCAAGTGAAATCTCTGTAAAGTTCTGAAGCGATTGTGTTACCCTTCCTATACTAAAGCGGCAAATTAGAATTTTTGTTGTTAAAGGTGCTCGCAATATATTGCATTAGTTTTATGTGAGAGGACAAGCTGCAAGACTTTGTCAGCCGCAGTGTGTGTGAGTGTGACATCATTTGAGCTGCGCTGGGATAGGTCAGTTGCTGAGAGGGGTCGCGCACGGATTGGTAGCTGTCCTTGAGAGGCAATTGGTTGAGAGGGTAGGCGAAGAGTGTTCTGGGGGTTAAAGTCACTTTCTGATTAGATTCTAAACAAAATAAAAGACACAAAAATGAAGTTTTTCAAGGCTCTAAAATGTGCTTTGAGGGGAGATACATACATCACAGCGAGTGTGGGGGAGCCCACACTGCCTGAGGGTACTCCAGCCTATATTGTAATGGAGGAAAAGGGAGTTGAGTCATGTCTTTGGTTAAAGCAGTGGTGCAAATTGACAGAAAAGGAGGGATGTTTGGCGTCCCCGGAACACGGAACGTTTAATATAAGAATTTGGGAAAATTTGCTGTTGATGTTAAGTGTGCAAAAACCACCTCCAAGACCAGCTCAGTATGAGGCATTATCAGTCTGGGATCTAATGGCCATACAACAGAGGCAGCAGAAATTTATGAGGAGAATAAAAAGGGCAGAAAATACTTTAGCGGAAGCTAAATGGGACAATGAGACCAAGATGTTTCCGGCAATAACCCAAGAAGATGAGACACAGGGAAAGAAAGCCACTTGTAAGACAGACAAGGGCTCTAGTAAGACAAAAGACACTCAGAGGTCCGGGGTAGATGAAGATTATTCAGACGATCAAGAGTTTCTTAATCAGTTGTTACATGATCGCCCGCCACCATATGCCATAAATGATAATGTACAGAGCACTAGTTTGGGTTCTGAAGACCCGGCACAAAATAAGGGAATCCCGAGAACAGTACAGACTAGTGATACAGTTTTGATACAGAATGGTGTCAGTTTACCCACTGCACCAGATATGCAGCTACAGTTGCAGCCACCACAGATTCAGAGGCTCTATTCTGATGTTCCAGTATTAGAGATAACTACGAACTTGATGGTGCCGCCTGATCCGGTATACACGAAATCAAAATTAGTGCAGATTGAGCCAACTCCGCAATTGCTGCCCCAGCTGCAGCAACAGGTGGTTCCGAATTACACTTCTGTTGCAGGATCGCAGTCAGTAGCTACAGCACCCATGATGAATCAAGCTATGGGAGTTAATGCTCCACAGGGTTTGGGAATTGGACAGTCACCAGCTGCTATATCATTGCCAATTACTGTTGGTCCACCAGTACCGCTGTTTGCGCAAGCCAAGCCTGGCGTATGTGATCAGGGAATAATGACCCAAGAGGCAATAAGAGGAGGGTCTACCGGAAACTTGCAGGAAAGGACACAGGGAGGGCAGACAGCCGAAAGGTCTAGATCCTTGTTAGACTTTAGTCCGATTGGGGTTCCTTTGGAGACAATGAGGCAAGCAGGGTTGGGAACACTAACCCCGCAGGTAATGAGTACAAATACGACACAGACACCAATGATGCAGTCTGGAAATATCTTGTTGCAAGGCTTAACAGCGCAACAATTGAATGAGTGGTTAGATAAGCTCAACACTCCGCAGGCTACTACAGTGACCGCAGAGAGGTCTGAAAGGGATGAATACCTGAATTTTGGGAGACTGGGTGTAGAAGCCACTGAACTAGTGGAAGGGACAATGGGGGTGAACAGATTAGAATCAGACACGGAAGCAGAATTGAGGTATCTGTGCCCCAAAATAACCAAGGAAGTGATCAAGGTACATCAGAGGTTGGCAAACCTAGCGGATAAATACGGCATAGACATAGAAAGTACTAAACATTTGAAGAGGAGCTATAGGTTAGACTTTGAACCTAAAGACTTCGATCATATGAGGGCTACTGGAATGAAGGCACATCTCAAAGAGATACTGCAGAGTGCACAAATTTGGGGAGCATTAGAGAAGTGGGAAGGCAGAGGGGCAAAGAAGAGATATAAAGAAAAAGGTGACGGCCCGGAGCCAAAGCAGGCGAAAGCCGCACCAGACATGGGGTCAATAAAGATGTTTCCCATGAGAGACACAGCTGGAGGGGTTCTAGTCCATATACCGTGGTCTAAGGGTGACATCCTGTCATTCACAAATGATTATCCCAGGTTGAGAGAGAAGCCGATAGAATGGCACCAGCAGACGGACAGGTTTGTGAAGCTTGCGAAATATCTCTGGGAAGACTTGAATACCCTGTTTGAGATCATAGTCCCAGCTGACTTATGGCTTGAGTGCCAGAGGGGTGTGGATTGGCTGACAGAGGAACCAGCAAGGGACAAGGTTACTGGAGCACTGTCTTCTGAGGTGATGAGGTACTATCATAAAGTGATTGAGTTTTTGAAGCAGTAGGTGTCCCCAAAAGTGACTGATTGGCAGAAAATTGATCGAACCTCAGAGGAGGCTAAAGAGTCGATACATGCTTACCATGAGAGATTGTTGAAGGCATTCAAACACTACAGTGGCACTGAGGTCATAGAACCGAAAGATATGAATCACCTTGTGTTCAGGTTTGTTGAAGGGCTGAGACCAGAGATTAGCCAGATGATTAAGAATTATTTGATCTGTTGGCAAGCGAAGCCGATTGATGAGGTGTTACAGTATGCGAAATACTGTAGTGACGAGATTGAATTGAAGCAGAGAAAGTTGAAGGAGAAAGTGATAGTAATGCAGATTAAGGCAGCGCAAGCAGGGATGCAGGGAAATGGAATACAGCAGATGGTACAGCAGCAACCGCAGGGAACTGGCATGTTTCAGGCACAACCGAGAGGTCGTGGTCGAGTAGGTTTTGTGAACCGTGGTCCAGACTTGAATACTGTTGTGATTCAAAATGATGTGCAAGGGATGAAAAAGGTGTCACCATGTCACGCGTGCGGAGCGTGGGGCATTGGAAGCGGGAATGGTGTGCAGGATGGTGTTGTTCAACAAAGCAATGATATCGGTACATTTCAAAATGTGAGGGGTCCAAAAGTGAGGGGCCAAAATCAGAATTTTCAGAATAATATGGCGCAGATGCAGGGTCTCCAACCCGTGCAACAAATGCAAATGCCACGTGTTCAACCAGCACAAATGCAGCAGGCACAACAGCAGATTCCCATGGTACCTAGACAGCAAATGCAGATACCATTAGCTCCAATGGGACAGCAACAGGTGATGCTCCCTCAACAGGTCACAGGTCAAACCATGAGTCAAAATAACACAGTACAGCAGTTCCCATTGCGTGGTGAGGATGGAATATGCAATGAATGGTCGGATGATTGTTCAGATAGTGAGGAGTGCAGGCTTGCAGCGTCCCTAGAAGTAGATCAGAGGGGACCCTATGTAGAAGGAAAGGTGATGGGTCATAAGGTTTCCTTCCTAGTTGATACAGGAGCTACATGCTCTACAGTCAGAAGTGCAGAGGTTCCGAAATTGCCACTTTCGGGGCGTACCATAAGGGTGGTAGGAGTAGCAAATCAGTTCCTGACAAATCCGATTACAGGCCCAGTCCAGGTTGAGATTGGTACTTTCCAGGGATTACATAGATTTGTAGTCTGTGACTCGAGTCCCGTATCCCTACTGGGAAGAGACTTACTTTGCAAGACGAGGTGTTCGATTACCTGTTCCAATGAAGGGATTGAGGTGCAGACAAATAGTGATGATGAAGGGGACGATGGTCAGTTCTCAGAGTTAGAGACGGAGACGGCAAATGAAGAATACCCTTTGATAACTCTATTCCTGATGTTCACAGTGACTGAATTACCACCCGAATTACAGGGAACAGTGACAGAAAAGGTGTGGGACTTGACAGGAAAAGAAGTGGGACTAATAAAAGGAGTAGAACTGGTCAAGGTAGAGGTAAAGACAAATGCAGTGTTTCCCCAGATACCGCAGTACCACATGGCACAAGATGTCCTTATACAGGTGACGCAGATAATTGCAGACTTTATAAAGCAAGGTGTTCTAAAGGAAGTGATGAGCAGCCCGTGTAATTCACCAATAATGGGTCTGAAAAAGCCTTGTAGGAAAGTTCGAATTGTTCAAGACTTGAGGAAAATAAATGAAATTGTGGTAAAATGTTGCCCCATAGTGGCAAACCCAGCTGTGATCATGTTTCTGGTTCCATGTGATGCAGAGTGGTTCACAGTTGTGGACTTGTCGCAAGCATTCTTTTCGGTGCCTCTTCATGAGGACAGCCAATTTATTTTCAGTTTCAAATTCCTGGACAAGGTTTACAGTTGGTGTCAAATTCCTCAAGGGTTTTCTGAGTCACCTTCCATCTTTAATCAGATACTGAAGAAGGACTTGGAGTCATTAGAACTGCATTTCAGTTCGACTCTAGTACAGTATATCGATGATTTGTTAATTGCGTCCAGAACAAAAGATGACTGCAGGTATGATACAATTGCCTTACTGAACCATTTGGGAAAAAATGGGCATAAAGGGGGTCATTCCGACCCTGGCGGTCATGGACCGCCAGGGCCGGGGACCGCGGATGCACCGCCAACAGGCTGGCGGTGCATCCAGGCCAATTCTGACCGCAGCGGTAAAGCCGCGGTCAGAAAAGGGAAACCGGCGGTTTCCCGCCGGTTTCCCCTGGCCTGAGGAATCCTCCATGGCGGCGCTGCAGGCAGCGCCGCCATGGGGATTCCGACCCCCTTACCGCCAGCCTGGTTCTGGTGGTTTTGACCGCCAGAACCTGGCTGGCGGTAACGGGTGTCATGGGGCCCCTGGGGGCCCCTGCAGTGCCCATGCCAATGGCATGGGCACTGTAGGGGCACCCTAACAGGGCCCCACCAAGATTTTCAGTGTCTGCATAGCAGACACTGAAAATCGCGACGGGTGCAACTGCACCCGTCGCACCCTTTCCACTCTGCCGGCTCCATTCGGAGCCGGCATCCTCGTGGAAGGGGGTTTCCTACTGGGCGGGCGGGCGGCCTTCTGGCGGTCGCCCGCCCGCCCAGCGGGAAACTTAGAATTACTGCGGCGGTCTTTTGAACGCGCAGCGGTATTCTGACGGCGGGACTTTGGCGGGCGGCGGAGTCAGAATGACCCCCAAAGTGTCCCCAAAGAAGCTGCAATACTGCCAGAAAGAGGTGAAATACCTAGGTCACCTGATTGAGAAAGGGTCGAGGAAAATATCCAAAGAAAGGGTGACAGCCATATTCCAGATGAATCCCCCGACAACAAAGAGAGATGTCAGGATGTTTTTGGGAATGGTGGGCTACTGCCGCCAGTGGATTCCCAACTTCTTGATTATCTCTAAACCTTTGGTGAGATTGACTGTTAAGGAAGTTCAGGATGGCCTGGGTGCCATAGCCATGTCCGAGAAAGAGATGAAGGCATTCATGGGACTGAGGGAAAGCATAAAAACGCAGCATATGACAAATACTAGACTTACCAAGTACGAAACAATTATACTAGGGTCACCCAATGTGTCCCTGAAAAGATGTAATGTGTTGAACCCGGCAACTTTACTTCCTATTGAAAATGCAGACATTGATGATGCTGAGGAGGTAGAACATGATTGTCTTGAGGTAACAGATCTGTGCACCAAACCGAGACCTGATAATAAAGATACCCAATTGGAAGAAAATGATTACGTTATCTTTGTCAATGGTTTATGCCTGAGAGACGCAGTAGGAGTTCTGAGAGCTGGATATGCTGTGTGTACAATCACTGGTGTCTTAGAAGCTTCCTGGCTCGAAAGAGTATTCTCCGCTCAAGTGGCTGAATTAATTGCTCTTACTAGGGCATGCCACGCAGCTGAAAATCTGAAAGTCACTATCTATACTGACAGCAGATATGGATTTAGAATTGTACATGATTTTGGCCAGTTGTGGTCACAGAGGGGTTTCCTTACCTCTTCTGGTTCACCTGTGAAAAATGGCAAGAAAATTAAGGACTTGTTGCATGCGATTCAGCTACCTCTGGAAATTGCTGTGGTGAAATGCAATGCTCATGTTAAGTCACAAGACTTTGGGGGTCATTACGACCCTGGTGGAAGGCGGAGAAGCGGCGGTAAGACCGCCAACAGGCTGGCGGTCTTTTTTTTTGTATCATGACCATGGCGGTTACCGCAATGGTCATCCGCTGGTTCTCCGTTCCGCCCGCCAGGGCGGAGACGACCGGCGGGCTGGAGACCAGGGTCTCCAGCCTGGCAGCCGTCACTATATCGCCGGCGGTATTTGGGCCCGGCTGACCGCCATGGATTTCATGCGGTTTGAAACCTCCATGAAATCCATGGCGGTAAGCACTATCAGTGCCAGGGAATTCCTTCCCTGGCACTGATAGGGGTCTCCACCACCCCCACCCCCACCCCAACTCCCTCCCCTACTCCCCCCACCCCTGCCACCCCCCCAAAGGTGGCAGGACCCCCCTCCCCACCCCGACCCCAACATAACATCACACATACACACACGACACGCACACAGGCACCACCAACACACATACACGCACACACACCGACATACATGCAAACATCCACACACACAGTCAGACACGCACATCCACATTCAAACATACACGCACACATCCATACAGACATAACCACAGACATACACGCACTCATTCCCAAACATGCAACACCCCCGCAAGCATACACGCTCTCACACACCCCCTCTACATACACACACACACACCCCCATGCATGCACACAACACACAACACCCCCCAACCCCCTCCCTTCACGAACAATCGACTTACCTGGTCCGACTATCCTCCGGGACGGGATCCATGGGGCCTGCTCCGCCGACACCACACCGCCACACCGAATCACAGGACGTGATTCGCTGGGCGGGGTTCTGTTGGCGTGGCGGTGGAGGTGGAGCAACCTCCACTTCCCGCCGCCCGCCAGTATGGCTGTTGGTGGCTCTCCGTCCGTAAAAGGACGGAGAGCTGCCAACGGTCATAATAGGCCGAGCGGCAAACCACCAACATTGGCGGTCTTCCGCACGGCGGTCCCTCGGCTGTCTTGGAAAAAGACCGCTGAGGTCAAAATGACCCCCTTTGTGTCAATGGGAAATGGATATGCAGATCAAGTCGTAAGGTTCTGTGCATTGAACTGTATATCGTTTCAAGACCAATGGGAGTTGTTACCTGAAACTGAAAATGAAACATGCTCAAATTATGCATTAAGGGTGGTTGACACACTAGATGAGTTAAAATCATTACAGGGACGTGCTAGTAAAGAGGAGAAACGTTCCTGGCAGAGAATGCAATGCGTACAAAGATCTGATGACTTATGGGTTTCAGAGGAGGGGAAAATGGTTTTGCCAAACAGCCTATTGTCACAATTTGCGAGGTTTTACCATGGTCAAGCACATGTTGGGAGAGACGCAATGATCAGGTTATTCAAAATTGATTGGTTCAATCCAAAATTCAGACAAGCTGCAGAAGTCATCTGTCACAGGTGCATCATCTGTCAGCAGATGAATGCAGGGAAAGGGACCGTGGTGAATTTGAGCCACGTTGGGAGAGCAGGAGGTCCATTTAGCAGAATGCAGATGGATTTTATTGAGATGCCTGTGTGTGGAGGTCTGAGATACCACGTTTCGAGTTTCCGATCTGATAGGGGAAGACACTTCGACAATGAGGTGATTAAGCTCTTGTGTGCTGCATTGAACATTGAACAGAAGTTGCATTGTAGCTATCGCCCTGAAGCATCAGGACTAGTGGAGCAGATGAATGGTACCTTGAAGTCGAGAATGGCAAAAATGTGCGCAGCTACCAATTTGAAATGGCCAGATGCATTGCCCTTAGTGCTGATGTCAATGAGAAACACACCCAACAGGAAAACAGGACTGTCTCCTCATGAAATTCTTCTGGGCCGAGCTCTGAGATTGCTCGCAGTGCCTGCAAATGTTCTTGTGAATATCACGGATGATATGGTGTTGGACTACTGCAAGGGTCTGGCTGACGTGGTCCGCTCTTTCTCTCACCAGGTGGAGGCTACTACATTGCCACTGATAAGTGATCCAGGTCACACCCTGAAAGCCGGTGACTGGGTTGTTGTCAAGAAACACATGAGGAAGTCGTGTTTGGAGCCACGTTGGAAGGGGCCATATCAAGTAATACTGACCACTACTACTGCTGTGAAATGTGCAGGCCTTCCAAATTGGATACATGCCAGTCACACAAAGAAGGTGACGTGTCCGACTGATGAGGAACTTGAAGTATCCAAAACAACAGCTGCAGAGAAGGAAGTCTCAGGGCCGGAGAGTAATCAAAGGGGAACTGAGACTGAAGGAGAACCTGCTGAGGACAGCTTAATCACTCAAACAGTAAACGAGATCCAGAGGGGTGACAGTTAGCATATCTCAGCCGAGGCAACAGGAGAAATGAGACAAGGAGAGGTTCTCCCAGAAGCAGACAGATACTGGTTTGAAGTTGAGCCCATAACTGACCCTGAAGGCGAAGAAGGTGAGGCAGAAGGAAGTCAAAGTATTCTGACTCCTCCTGAGCCACTTGCAGATCCATCAAGAGAAAACACCATTGTACAAGAGGAGGGCACTGTTCAACATTCTGAAAGGCCAAGTGGAAAGAAAACACACAAAGGAGATAACTGGCCGGAGCCACAAGCTGCAAAGGAGAGAGTGATCCCTAACGAAACAATAGAGGAAGAAGTTGACACAACCAGGAAAGAAGATCTCAGGGAAGGAGAATTACAGGGTGATCGCAAACTAAAAAGAAAGAGAGTTGCAAACAGAAGATACGCAGGTCCTGAATGGGCGTATGCAACATCAGCTGAATGGCAACAAGAATTCTTGGCATTCTGTTTTGATCGAGAAATCCCAGGTCAATACTACGGCACCTGAATTCAACTATAGAAAGAGACTGTGTTAAATTTGAAAATTGCATAAAGAAAGAAATCTGAGAAAAGAGACTGATAAATTACCGGATGTGACACTGATAACCTGAATTGACTTTGAAAAATCGATTATGACAAAGCTGCTAACCTGATTTGACAAGGGTCCTGGGAATGAGTGAAACGCTGTAAATACTTGCTAAGAGAAAGAGACTTTGCACAAAGAAAAAAAAAAAAGGAGCTTTTGGTCTACCTCAAAGTTGATTGTTTGTTTTGTCCTATTCTGCTCTCTGATTCTTCATAGATCATTGCTAACACTAGAGATAATGATAGAGGTAGGATGTGTGGTTGGTTGAGTGCTATTTTGGGTATTGTATGTGCAATAATAATTATAGGTGTGATTATGGGAATGCCATTGGTGGATAAGAGTGCAACTAACAATGCTTCAACTCCTGAGACTACTACACTAACACCATGGGAGAGGTTTGAGCAGGATACAAAGTACTTGCATGAGGGAACTAATCCGAAAAGGGAACTGTCTACTAATGTCTTCTATCACTTGCTGATGAGTATGTTGACACAATGGATGCGAAGAATTGCTATGTGTGCACAAAAATTCCTTCGTCAGTACAAGAAGGGGTTACTTATCATAGTCTGCCACTCACATATGGAATAAGCTGTAGTTTGCTATTAACGAGATTCTATGATCAAGAACATGTTCAATACTTCTATTCTAACTTAGATGTAGTGTTTTCTTTTGTGCCTGTGATTCAGTTTCTAAATAAATTAGCTAAGGAACATAACATAAAATTAGTTAGGGGTTTCTTTGAACCGACACTGACATTTGGAACAGCTTATGCGCACCGTAATAATCTAACCTGCCTACTAACACCTGTGGAAAAGAGCTTCTTAGATCACACTGATGATAGAAGAAAGGCATTAAAGGAGAGGCTTGAAAAGGGATTAGAAAAACAAACGTTTGCAAATGATTATGCTTATAGTGCAATAAAGACACAGGGCAAATTAGCTATAGATGCATTACACGTAGGAAGGCTTTGTATACATAGGCCAAAATCTGATCATGACACTTTATTTGTGGGAACGAGTGAATGCAGGCATGTGTTTTTGTTTCAGAGTAAATGGACGTGCATGTTAAATGGACAGGATCCAGAGATCCCTGGGATCTATTATATATGTGGACTCAATGCTTATTACCGTCTTCCAAAGGGATGGTATGGGACATGTTATTTGGGAATAGTTTTCCCAAAGACTTACCAGATTGATGACTTAAAGCAACTTCCTAAAATGTCTGAATTACATCATACTAGACAAAAGAAAGAGACAGTGGCTGCTGTCGTATGTGACCTATTTGGAGCCATAATTCCTTCAGTGGGGGTTATCTTAAACTCCATAAAGATCCGAAAGTTGTCTACTATTGTGGATAACATGCTGACAAACTTCACAGGGGCTATACTCCTGATGGATACTGAACTTGCTGTGGAGAGGGCTATGACTCTTCGAAACCGGCTTGCTTTAGACATTCTTTTAGCAAAGTGTGGCGGAGTCTGTAAGATGCTTAATGAGCGCCATTTTTGTGCATTTATTCCAGATAATAGTAAAAAGATTAGGGGTATGCTTACTAACCTAACAAGAGATAGTGCAGATTTAAAGGAGCTGAAAGAACCTGGCGTTTGGGAGAGAGTTGGAAAAGGAATTACTAAAGTTGGGAATTGATTTAGTAGTGTTTGGAATGGGGTACTTGCAAAAATATTAGGGGGAATATTGATTGTTCTAACTTGTTTATTCGGACTATGGTTATCATGCAAAATTAGTAAAAGGTTTAAAAGAAATTTGGCAAAACGCAATAAAAGAAAAGAAGAAAAGAAAAAGGAGAAAATGTTCAAAGAAATTTGGGAAAGATCACACAGAGAGGAAGAAATTGAAATGCGTAACCTGAGAAAGCGAAAGGTTGTGAAGGGAAAGGTTTTGTGTGATGACAAGTGTCATCAGAGGAGGGACTGGGAGAGTGTAGCAATTGTACTCAAAAATGAACATGAAATGTTTATGAACTAATGCATAATAATGCCGCATAAAAAATGTATTAATGTGTTTTTGCTAAATGTGCGCTTGAAATGTGCCCACGGGGAGTGACCGCAAATATATACAATGACTGATAAAAATGACTAATAATGAAAAGATGATAGGATAATGTATGGTTTTACACTAATATTAAAAGTTATATGTTAAGGTTTTGCTATAAATCATTAGGCTTTAGTTAGCATGAGTCGAGGCCTAGCTGCCCGGTTTCATATTAAATGTGTTTTTCTAACGTGCAGTGTGTTGACTTGCTGAAGGACATTTACTCGTATTTTTCCAAAGCTAAGGGATGAATGTAACCGTAGTAGATCTGTTCCCATGAAATTCGACTTGCTTAGTGAAACATTTTTTGCCAAATGCAACACTGTAGACTAGAACAGGTACAAGGTCGCCTAAACCGGTACAAACAATGGACCTACTGACTGACGATGCGAGAGAAGCACAAGAGTATGAAATCATACCGGACATTCTGCCCGCTGGAGACGTCAGTCATAAGAACCAATAAACTACGTGGGAACTGTTATGAGGTGACAATTTTAATGAAGTCATTGTAAACCCATTGGATGGAGATAGTGGGGTATCGACCCCGTCCAATCGAAAATTAGGGGACTGTACAACAGAAAAGGGATAAAAACCTATGACACAAGAAGCTGTTAGAGGAGATGCCGTTGCGAACTTTGTTATGACCCAGACACTTTGTCACTCTGCATAGAGACTTTGCTGTTTGGTTCTTCAAACCATCCGTGCCTTAACTTGCCCTTTATATACTTTTCCTCCTTATGAGGGAAGTGTCCCTTCTTACCCGTCTTGCTGAATTCCCTGTCTGATGGCGAATCATCTGATGTCCTGAGGACGAAGACTGAATCTGTATGCTGCCCCAATATGGAGGGTAACTATCTGATGATGAAATTGTAATTGTCTGTTTGCCTTTCCTTTCTAGGTACCAACTGCTTCTTTTGACAGAGACCATAGCTAGATGTTTTCTAAATTGGTGTTACCAAATTGTTTTGCATGAAGACCAACATGCCAATGCTAATTCGAGGTTAGTTAAGGGGTTCACTAAAACAGACGCAAATAGACAAATTACTGAATCAATGCTTTTTGTTGAATGATGTGCTAATGATACTCTGCTAATTTAACCTATGTTGACGACGTGCTATATTCTAATATTCATGATTTTTGCCTTATTGAAATCTTAATCAAGTTATCATATTATGACAATGCTGATGTGTTTCATGGTTTTATGAGACTAATAAACTTGCTAGTAGAATTGTAATCAATAGGGAATAAACATCACAAATCATACTAAACTGGTGTGGTTATTCATGACTGAAAGGTCATAGTGGTTTCTGAGTCTTATTGATGACATTATTGACATATTGATTGACATGTTGATCAATTATCTCGTCCTAAGGTGTCTTCAATCAGGGTCAAAAGATTCATTGGCCTAAAACGAGTCCCAGAGTGAATAAAATATCTGGAAAGGGACGCGTTAGCACCAGCATGGGGAACACCTGCAGTTCGGGCTCCATGGATTTGTGGTTCTTCCTTGAGTGTCGAGAGGTGAGTCGTTTCCCTTCTGTGTTCTGTTTCTGCCATGCTTTTGATGGTGTTGGTACCGCCCCGGAAAAGCTGGCGGATTGGCTTGTTGTAATAGGGTGGGCGGTACATTGTCTTTCACCTAGCTGTTGGCGGTTACCGCTGCAGTGCTTGTTGCTACAGCCGTGGCGGTCAGTGTGTTAAAGTGGCTGTCTGTGTGGGCGGTTTTCGCTGGGGTCAAAATTCCATTTTTTGTTACCACCGGCCTGTTGGCGGTATTACCGCCGCTTATTCACTGACCGCCAGGGTTGTAATGAGGGCCAATGTATTTTTAGAAATGGCTTGTTGTCCACGACTCTGTGATGGCTGAATTATGAATATTCTGTTACATTAGCATCTAGTCATTTTAACACGCATTGAGACAAAAGTGACCAAAATGCTGCAGAAAATATAGAGATGTCTTGAGAAACATAAAACTATACACATTTAAAGCGTCTCAGAGAATTAGATAATTTATGGTGTCTGTCTTTCTCTCGGAGCAGCATATATGGCCGGATGACAGCCATTAGGAACGTATACATTTCATATGTATTTGAATTTGTGTGTGTTAGATTGTGATTCGGTCAGAGGGTGAATGCAAAAATGAGTCTGTGGATGGATGATTGGATGTATGAGCACAAATATCAGTGACAGGGTACATGTTTGATTACCTATTGTGTGCTTAAACCCATCATTGACATAAGAGGTACTTTCATTCATAAGCCAGGCCTATTGGCATGGCCAATGCTTGTCATGGTTTGGCTTGACAGCACAGCTGTCTTGAGACAATTATGCAAGAATCACAAGGAGAGGGACTTTGGCTCCATCCACAAGTTGGGAGCCAGAAGTAAATGTTTTGAATGGGCAGAAAGTGTGCACTTCTACAAAACAATTGCTTTCCCTTCACACAGCTGTGATAGGTTTGTTTATCCAGCTGCCTGGTTGTACTTTCAGGAACACACACATGCCATTGTAATGATGTTAAAGGGTCTTAGAAAACTAGATAATTTATGGTGTTTTTCTCTGCCAGCAGCACAAATGGGAAGAAGGCAGTCATTAATATACATGGGTTTTTAAGTCTGGCTTGATAGTGGATTCATAAGCCAGACCTATTGGCTTTGCCAATACTTCTGCATTTAGTGCATACCAGTTAAGTTTAGAAATTGGTATTCATTTTCGGGCCTAGTCTCCTTTTACAATTTGGTCTCTGGAAGTACTTCTACTACTTGCTTGGGTTTGGGGGGGGTCCCTTGGCTTGGGTTTAGGTTTGGGGGTTGGGTTTAGTTTTAGGCTTTGGGAGAGGGCCCTTGACCTTGGATTTAGGAGGGCTGACCTTCAGTTTGGTGGGGGTTGTATTTTTTTCAGGGGGGGCATGGGCAGTACGGGGAGGGATAGGAGGACTAAGAGGTGGGAGGACTGTGTTTGGGGAGGGTAACCGGGTGCCTGGGGGAACACCAGGCTGGGACAGTGGGAGGGAACAGAGAAAACTCATAAAGGAATATTTTTTGAAGGACACAAGGGCGGTCAGGGGGAAAACGTTTGGGAGTGGCGGTAGAGGGAGTGCTTGTAAGGTGTGTACGTGTAGGTGTCTTGGATGCAGGTGTGTGGGTGGAAGCCATGTGTGTGCTGGGTGTCTGTTAGGTGGGTGAGTGCAGGCGTTTAGGTGTCTTGGGAGGAGGGGGAGAGGAGATGCAGGGAGATGGCCGGGTCGATGTGTGGGTGTCTGTTGGGGTGGTGCCTGTAGGTAAGGTGGATGTGCTGCATGTGGGGGCGTTGGTAGTCATGTTGAGTGTGTATGCCGTGTATGGGGTGAATGTATACTCATCTGCTATTGTGGTGACGGTAGGTATGAGGGGACTTTTGGCTGGATCTGGGAGTGTTGATGTGGTGATAGCAGGTTTGAGTGGTGTAGTGTCTGTGAGGGAGGAGGTGGTGGGGGTCTGTGTAGGGAGTGGATGTTGTTGTGTCTGCATGTGTGTGTTGCAAGGCAATGGTGGGTCCTGTGGTGCCTGTGTTTGTCCTTGCGAACCGTGTCTGTTGCGGTGGATGAATGGTGGTCTGACTGTGTGCTCTGAATGGGTGAGGGGTGTGGGATTGTGCACAGGTAGCTGGACGGGGACGGAAGATGAAGGGACACTGGCTGCCATCAACGAGAAGGCCAGAGCCTGAAAGGATCTCTGCAGGGCAGTCAGGGCACAGTGAATGCCTTCCAGGTAGGCATAAGTCTGCTGCATATGTGATGCTAGTCCCTTGATGGCATCTATGATGGTTGACTGTCCCGCAGAGATGGATCTCAGGAGGTCAATAGCCTCCTCACTGAGGGTAGCAGGGCTGACTGGGGCAGGGGCAGAGGTGCCTGCGGTGAAAGAGATGCCCACCATCCTGGGTGAGTGGGCACAGGCAACTGGGTGGGGAGCTTCAGGGAGGGAGGTGATGATAAAGAAGGTGACGGACAAGGATGGTGCTGGGCTTGTCCCAGATGGATCCGCCAGGGAGTGTCCATCGGAGGAGGAATCCGAAGATGATGTTGAAGATCCGTCTCCCCAGTGACACTCCCCTCATCCTCCATCCCACTGGTCCCTTTGGTTCTGCTGGGTCCTGTGGGCTGCAGCTTCCTCACTCGTTGGTGCCCCTTCTCCTTCGCCTGATGATGCTGATGCACACAAAGACAGAGGAGGAGAGGGAGAGAAGGTGGGAGAGATAGAAAGGGTGGAATGGGTCAATACCTACCCATCATTCACACAGAGTAACAACTTATTATTCTGCTCTATGCATGGCAGGGCATGCCTTTACATTGACATGCAGAACTGTGGGAAATCATACGGGAAAAAAAGCTATGCTGAAACAAACTACTAATGTGGGAACATTGGCACTCATTGACTTGATGAAGGGTCTAACAATGCACACTTGCATAGTACTTGCCACATTCCCATGGCCGATTACATTGACATATCCTGTACTTTTTACCCAACAGAATCCTGCATGGTAAGGTAGCATGCCCACAAATCCATGTACAATGTGGTCAGTAAGTTCTTAGCCCCCTGCAGCCATCTACACACTCAGTAAAAGGCAGCTAGTTGAGAACTCACAAATTACCTGTGTCATTGTGGCAGAGTAATACTGATGGCAATGCCTTAACACCTCAGGTATACTGATGCTGATGGAAGGAGCTGGTCTCTCAAAATATGATATGTGAAGGGTGGCCAGAGAAACCCAAACATGGAATTAGTCCCCTCATAAGTCACTCTCTGCATGGTATTGGCCCACATCATTGATACAAATTCTGCCAGGGTGGCTGATACCCATAGTCCATGTGCTTTTACCAATGATCTACACTACATCTTATCACTAGTATGCTACCTAAACCCATACAAGCCTAACATTAGCGAGGTGTGAGTGTGTACTTACCCTCTTGTGGCTGTTGTGCTTCCCTCAAGCGCCCATCCACCTCAGGGTAGGCCACCGCCAAAATGCAGACCATTAGGGGGGTCAGGGTACTCATTGGAAGGACGTCCCCAGCTGGGCCTCTGTAGTGTTACGGGCCTAGGCCCAGGTCCTCCCACTGCTTTCTGCAGTGGGTGCTCCGCCAGCTATGGACAACCAAGGTCCGCACTAGCTTGGCGATGGCACACCAAATCCCCTTCTTCTTATGGGCGCTGACCTGCATGGGTGACACAGAGAGAAGGAGAAAGTCATGTAGAGTGGCATCACAGCAACAGCAGTGAACTTCACACATCAGACACATCTCATGCCCACACTAACATGTCTTAATGGCACAAAAGCATCAATTCCATTGCGACCTGCATGCATCCACTTGTGTGCATCATCACAATGCCTTTCAGCCTCACACACACGACTATCAGACAGGACAGTAACATTGAAATTACCTGCTGCTCTGGCGTCATATGCAACTGTCCATACAGGGGGAGGACCCCCTCCACTAGCTTCTCCAACCCCTCCTGGGTGAAGGCAGGGGCCCTATTTCCTGCAGGATGTGGCTTTATGGCTCTCAGAGACAGTACACAGCAGCTCATGCAGTGGAGGTCTTGCTTGTATGAGTGTCAGGAGTCAAGTAAGCTATGCAACAGAAAATGGCGGTCATGGCCGCCGTCAGCGGTGATCATCATTAACCCCAGTGTCCCCTAGGCAACAATGTTATCCAATGAGGAGTTGCACGGAGTTTGCCACCGCCTACCGCCATGCCGACTAATGCCGACAGAATGAGGTCACTTCCATCTGTCCTGTGCATGCAGGAGAGGCGGCTGCCATTTACATGTCATCAGTGTACTGTAGGTGAATAATAATAAGTGTGTAATGGATGAATGGTAGTGACAAGTGCATAGACTGACTATGTTCACACATCACAGCTGGGTTCACACTTGAAATTCATGGACAGTGTAGTTAGATGGACTGATGACAATGACAGGACATGTGCAGTCACTTGCTGCCTCATAGACGGACTAACCATATCTGTATGTTAAAAAAGTGACATACTCCTTATTACCTGGGGGAATAGGGTGTTGTTAAATGGAAGTGTCACATGTTTTGTGTGTGGCAAGCTGTTTGTCTGGGGCTGCAACAGTAATCTTGGATGGCATACACGTTCAGCCAACATGGCCAAATGGATTGTGTATAATTCAGCGTTATGTCCACATTACTTTTGTGTGCTACAAGTATGGTGTTAGGTGGCATGTGAACTGTCAACATCATACTGTGGCTTTTCCTCTCTGCTATTTCTAGATACCGTACAATGGTGAGAATGAGACATGCACCAGTGTACCGGCCCCTAGACGACCTTGCTACCCTGGAAAGAGAGACACATCATCATGACCTATCGTCTGAACCATCAGACCATCATGGAACTGTGTACCCAGTTGGAGCCAGATCTCTTGCCTGCCATACGTAATCCCCATGCTATCCCTCCCACAGTAAAGGTCTTATCAGTGCTACACTTCCTTGCCTCAGGCTCGTTCCAGATTATAGTGGGCTTGGCAGCAGGTATGCCACAGCTGACATTCAGTTTTGTGTTGGAGGATGTACTGTGTGCTCTACTCAAACACCTGGACAGCTACATCAGGTTCCCACAACGTGCATATTTACCCATTGTTAAAGCTGTCTTCTACGATATGTGCCATTGATGGCACCCACATTGCTTTGGTTCCTCCAAGGGTCAATCAACAAGTGTACAGGAACAGGAATAAAATTTACTCCATAAATGTCCAGGTGGTATGTCTCACTGACCAGTATATCTCCCAAGTCACGGCCAATTTTCCTGGATCTATGCATGACTAATACATTCTGAGGAACAGCAATGTTCCGCACATGATGGCACAACTACAGAGAGAGAGGGCATAGCTCATTGGTATGTATCAAATAGTATGTGTGCCACTGTAATATCACCGCCCTTCACATTCTACCCTACCGGTATTGTGATAGGTCCAACCTTTGTGCACACAGGTGACTCTGGCTATCCTAACCTTCTGTGGCTGCTGACACCAATGAGATAACCAAAGGTCAGATTCCAGTGTCCACACATCTCAGGAGGTGCCTAGCTCTACAGACCACTAAAGGTCTGCCAGATCCTTGTTGCCTGCTGCATGCTACGCAATCTGGCCCTGACACGTCACATACCATTACTGGATGTTGAGGAGGTGGCAGCTGGACCAGTGGCTGATGATGGTGACATAGAAAGTGATGAGGAGGCAGATGATGAGGATGCAGCTGACTCTAGAACAGAAGTTGATCCACCAATACTTCCAATGAAATTCAAGTATGTTTTAACTGTATTGTGTGTGAACTGTACTCCTGTCTGCCTTGTGACATTGCTCCTCCTTGTGTGTGCCATCAGGGGAGGTGTTACTGCTCAATGGTCGGAGCTATATTTGCTATGCTGTTGGCCAGCATCACATCTGCAAGGAATTGGGCGTGTTGTATGTACCCAGCAATACTATGTCAACTGCAAGAGGACTGCCAACCAAAGTAGTGTTATCAGTATAGCTACTTATCCTCACTGTCCACAATGGACAAATATGGAACATAACTTATACTGACAGTGGAACTTGGCTTTAGTTGTGTAATGTAAGCTGTGAGGAATCGACCATTGGGAATGCATGATTTGAAAATGTGGATCTGCCATGGTAATTTGTATTAACATTCCACTTGCCAATTTGCACTAAGGAGGGCGACAATGTATTGCATGTGTGTTGAGTGGACAACATTAACTCCTATTGTGATGGTTGTCCCTGTCTTGGTATATTTGCAGGTCACTTAGGTGGTGTTACTCTGGTTCCTGGCTAGACTGATGGATCCCTTGACACAGGATTTCAGAATATGGGGGTCATTTTGACCTTGGCGGTCTTTTTGAAAGACCGCTGAGGGACCGCTGTGCTGAAGACCGCCAGTGGTGGTGGTTTTCCGCGCGGCGTATTATGACTGTTGGCAGCTCTCTGTCCTTTTTCGGATGGAGAGCCGCCAACAGCTATACTGGTGGGCGGCGGGGAAGTGGAGGTTGCTCCACCTCCACTGCCACGTCAACAGAACACTGCCCACGGAATCACGTCCTGTGATTCGGCGTGGCGGTGTTCTGTTGACGGTGTGGTGTCGGCGGAGCAGCCCCCATGGATCCCGTCCCCTCCCGGAGGATCGACGGACCAGGTAAGTCGATCATCCGTTAGGGGAGGGGGGTAGGGGTGCTGTGTGTTGTGTGCGTGCATGGGTGTGTGCGTGTGTGTATGTAGAGGGTGTGTGTGAGTGCGTGTATACTTGTGGGGGTGTTGTGTGTTTGGGAATGAGTGCGTGTATGTCTGTGGGTGTGTCTGTATGGATGTGTGCGTGTATGTTTGAATGTGGGTGTGCGTGTCTGACTGTGTGTGTGGATGTTGGCATGTATGTCGGTGTGTGTGCGTGTATGTGTGTTAGTGGTGCCTGCGTGCGTGTCGGGTGCGAATGAGTGGTGTCTTATGTTGGGGGTCGGGGAGGGGGGCCCTGCCACCTTTGGGGGGTGGCAGGGGTGGTGGGGGTGTAGGGGAGGGAGTCGGGGTGGGGGAGGGGGTGGCGGGTGGGGGAGACCCCTATCAGTGCCAGGGAAGGAATTCCCAGGCACTGATAGTGCTTACCGCCATGGATTTCATGGCGGTTCCAAACCACATGAAATCCATGGCAGTCAGCCGGGTCCAAATACCGCCGGCGGTATAATGACGACCGCCGTGCTGGAGACCGAGGACTCCAGCCCAGCGGTCGTCTCCGCCCTGGTGGGCGGAACGGAGATGAGGCGGATGACCATTGCGGTAACCGCCATGGTCATAATTTTAAAAAAAAAGACCGCCAGCCTGTTGGCGGCCTTACTGCCGCTTCTCCGCCTTCCGCCAGGGTCGTAATGACCCCCCTTTTCTACTATCAAACATGCTGTGCATTGCTCCCCCTTCTGTCCATCTTACAGACTTTTGCTGGTTAATGGGTTAACTGAAATGACATGTTGTACTAGAGAAAATCTTACTTGTTACAATGAAGACACGTAAGCAGTAGCTGTGTTCAATGGTGTTTAATGTGATTCTCAAGTGCAATGGGTGAAGAATGGAGTCATGGTGGATTAAATCATCAGAGCAGTTGGCTCAGCTGCAGGTAGTACAGGTCCAGTATCTAAGGGCCATGGGAAAATGAAGACATGACAGTGGACAGTCAACAGGATGTGTCAGTGGTACACAAGGGAGAATGTTCAGGAGAGGCTCACTTCCTGGCAGTGGCTTTGGTCTTGGCATCAGGTCCGGCAGGATGTCTGGATGGTTGACCTCGTTTGCGTGGGGGCTCCTCAGCTACAGAGGGAGGGGTGATAGTAGCCTGTGGGTCCTCTGGCAGGACCTCCATTCCACTAGCTGAGGGAGAAGTAGATGGCTCAGTTGTTATGTGGCTAGTGGAAGGAGTCTGCTGGTGAGTGGAGGATGCACGCAGGATGGTTTTTAGTTCTTTGAGCACCCTGCAATGGAGGCCATGTTAGCATTGTAAGCCTGCCACAGCTGCATGGCCTCCTAGTAGTATTCCCTCTGCAGCCTCTGGTTCTCCTGCAAGGTGGAGAGTGTATGGCCCATCTTGTCCTTGGATTGCTGGTATGCTCCCTAGACTTTAGAGATGGCCTCCGGCCCAGTTGTCCTCTGCAGGGTGGCAGTGGCAGGAGATGGAGAGGGAGTGAGTTACATTGTGGAGGTGTACTTGTTCATATAATTGTCTGATGCATACAGTGGCTTGACTTGCTATCCATTTATGGCAATGACAGATGCCGCACTGCAGACATTGTTTGTGGGTGAAGGATTGTGACATTGGTTCCATGTTCCATTGAGGGTTGTGGATAGCATGGCTGTCATTGCCACACAGTAGTACGCAGTTGAAGCAACCAGTTGGTTTAGCTGGTGCAATGGTTTTACATGCAAGTCTTTCACTGTGAAGTGGGAATAGCAGCTTTTCATGTGTAGGGAGTAATGCACTGTGGGAGTTGTAGGCTTGCCATTGTGAGTGCTATCCGTGCACTACGAAGGGACTGTGTGGGGATAGTGGCAGTGGGGTTGTGTGGCATGCAGGAAGGGGCATTAGATGATTGGGTGGGGGGAGTAAGTGTAAGATGGGGTGAATTGGGGAGTGATAGGGTGGTGGGGACGGATGCTGTACAGGAGTTGTTGGTGCCAGGGGAGTTTTAGTGACTTACCAGAGTCCAGTCCTCTGGTTATTCCAGCCAGGCCCTCCGGATGCAGGATGGCAAAGACCTTCTCCTCCCACAATGTGAACTCTGGTGGAGGAGTGGCGTCCACCGCCAGTCTTGTTGATGGCTATCTGGTGTTGTGGTGTCATGGAATGCACCTTCCCCGTAGGTCATTCCACCTCTTCCTGATGTCCTTCCTTGGGCATGGATGGTTGCCCACTGAGTTTACCCTGTTGACGATCCTCTGCCATAACTCCATTTTCCTGGCTATGGATATTTGCTGGACCTGTGCTCCCAACAGTTGCGGCTCTAGCCTGCTGATATCATTGACCATGACCCTCAACTCTTTATCTGTAAATCGTGGGTGCTTTTGAGGGGACATGGTGGTAGTGAAGGTGTTGTGTGCAAGGGTGGAATGTTTGGTGCGTGATGGGGTGTGTGGGATGCTTAGGTCTGTGTGTTGGTGTGTTGTGGTGTTTGTGTGCAGTTGTGATGTGTGCATAGTGTTTACAGTGCAGTTGTATGGTGTGTTCCAAGTGTGAAGTGTATATGTGCCTATGGTGTATTAGTGCTAAGTAATCGGTTTGTGGGCCCTCGCTGTATCTCTCTGTAGTTGTAGTTCCAAAGGATTGTGGGTTGTGTGGAGGTGTGTTTTATAGAGGTGTGTGTGGGTGTGTCTAATGTGTGTATGTGTCTCAGGTGTGGGTATTCATACTGTTCAATGCGGAGTGATGTTCAGGCTGAGGTTTGTTTTTTACCGCGCCGGTTCGCACCGCCAATGGTTTTCCACTGTGCAATGACAGCTGTGCTGATTCGTGGTTCATAATATGGAGGGCGGAATGTTGTCGGAGTGGCAGTGCTGGTGGTGGGAGTACCTCTCTTCCACCCTCGTTCGGCCTGGTGGTCTCAGATTTGTGGCTGTTTTTGGGCGCTCTTCAGTATGCGGCTCGTAATACAGGGGTCGGGATACCGCCAATACTGGCAGTCTTTTGGCGGCCGCCATCACGGAGGTCTTCCGAAAAGACAAACAAACTCGTAATGAGAGCCTTAGTCTGATGTCTAGATCAAAATGAGGTGAGTGGCAATCAGATCAAATCTCTTTTAATCATATGTTGCATAGGTGTTACATTCACTCTATCTAGTATATGGTTATGACATAATATGTTCCACCATCTGGCAAAAGTAAAATTAGCTGTATCTCTCCAGTTAGACGTAATTATTTGTAGAGCAATAGCAATGAGCAGATCTAGATACTTCCCAACATATGAACATCCGCCTACAAAAATCTGCATTATAGCAAAAGGTAGTTAAATCAAACATATATTGGTAATTTTTTTTCAGACATGTAACTAGAACTAGAACCGCTGGACATTCATATTTTATTGAATGAAATAGGAGTTAAAAATAGCATGTTGTAAAAATGAATAATGATTGCTTAGTAGTAGTCAAACAAGATGTTGGACTATCTTGGACCAGATTTTATTGTAAATTTGAATGGGAAAACATATTGAAAAACAGTTTCCCACTGTAAATCCACTTTAGTTTTAGATCAGTAAGCAGGTTCAAAATCAATATTTGTATAAGTAAAAGAGGATCCTACTGCTGTAAAATTAAAAACAAAAGAAGATTGGATCTGACACCATGAATCTGATATCTGAAAAGAGGACAGGAATTGTTTAATAGAGTCAGCAATTCATATTTAAGGTTATAGAAAGGAAATACATTAAATTTACCTTGAATCTCTTGAAAAGGAAAAAAATCAGAGCAACTGGTTAACAGTAGTAATATCTTTGTTTATCCAGTCTTTTCAAAATATTACTTATTATTGTTAATTTTAATATTATAATACCAGATGTAAGATAATTTAAAATTATGCATATTTGAAAAGGGGCATGTAAGAATAGCCTTTGCTAATTAAAAGAGCGATTAGTAGTAGGAAAAGACAAAATTGTTTTAATAGTATCACACCTGCCCCAGCATAATAAAACAGAGAAGACCACTTTTCAGATAAAGTATGTATTTTATGCTTAATAATCTATGAATTGAGAGAAACTGTCTCTAGGGTTTGAATACATCGCGCCTAGACACTAAGGGCCTGATTCTAACTTTGGAGGACGGTGTTAAACCGTCCCAAAAGTGGCGGATATACCACCTACCGTATTACGAGTTCCATAGGATATAATGGACTCGTAATACGGTAGGTGGTATATCCGCCACTTTTGGGACAGTTTAACACCGTCCTCCAAAGTTAGAATCAGGCCCTAAATGCTTTGAGAGTTTCATGTAAAACCAGAATCTTTAAACATATTTGTAAGGTAATATTTATTAAGGAGCAAAACATCTGTTTTGGCAATATTTAATCTGTATTGTGATACATCTGAGTATTCCTTTAATAGTTGAAGGAAAGCAGGAAAAGCAGTGTAGAGATCAGATACATATCATAAAATATAATCTGCATAAATTGTGAATTTGACCTTTACGTCTACTTGTCAATATCCAACAAATTGACTTAATATACTGATTTTCCCCCAAAAAGTTTCAAGGCAAAATAAAATGTAGCAGGTACAAAGGACAACGTTATCATGCACCTCTTTTTACATTGAAATAAGTGGATTACAAACCATTAGCATCAATGGAGGTTTTAGGTGAGACATAAACCAGTCCAATATGTGTTAAAATACCAGGTCCAAATCTATACTCTCCTCATAAAGTTCCAATTAACATGATCAAAGGTTTTTACAGCATTCAGTGTTATAGGGGCAAGTGGTATAGTTCTCTTTGAGGTCAGATGTACAATGTCCCAAAAAGGTCCTGGAATTGTGAGTGAATTATCAAACCCTAACAAAACCGGATTGTTCTATACCATTCAAATGAGGAATAAATTGATTAATTCATAAAGCTAAAACCTTTGCAAAGATTTAGCAGTCAGAATTAATGAGAGGAATGTGTCTATAATTTCCACCTATAGATAAATCTCAATATTTTTTGGTAAGCAAACAAAGCATAGCCCCAAGAAAATAACCCTGTGCACTATTGGTTGAAAGAAAGTAATGAAAAGAAATATAATTTTTGGAACTAAAATCTTACAAAAGTGGGAATAAAATTCACCAGAAAAGCCACCTGGCCAGGGGCGTTGTTGCTAGACAGTTTGGTAAGTGCTGCCTTTAGCTCAGCAATAGAGATTCCATCCTGATAATTTTGACATTAGGCGTTATGTTTAATTTTCTTTCTTTAGCTACAAAGTGATGTAGTTCTGAACTTTTGCTCAGTGACACTCAGTTTACGAGATTGTGTGAAGTGAGAAAGCTGCAGCATTTCAAAGATTTTGCGCGACATCATAAATGTTTCCAACATTTCAAAATATCCCAGCAGCATGTGAAGTACATATTAGCCATATGTACTTACTGATCCAGAAATTTGATGGTAGAAAAGGTTTTAGTATGTTAAAACAAACCAATACAAGCTATGTTAAATGTATGTGATCCAAACAAGGTTAAAGCTGTTCTGATATATTATTTCTGTATTTTCATGTATTTAAAAATGACTCAATTGAAACCATAAATCATTAAATTTTTATTTTAACAAGGAAGTCCAATATATTATTTGGAATATTATCTCTTAGAGTGGCATACAATATGTGCTGAGACCTGGGATCCACACGTCACTGTTTGCACCCATTCCGTTCAGCTGTAAAATTGCTTGTATAATACATTTCCACCACACAATGTGGTACCATGGCATCATTACAGTCTAAAACTGCCTGTGGTAAAAGTGGTCCTAGAAATGTATAAAGCTTGTACTAACACTGTTATTGCATGGCATGCCCTATTTTTACACTGAAAGTGCTGAGGGCCAGGGTTTACCTCCTAATTCCTGAAAAGTGCTGCGGGCCAGGGTTTACTTCCTAATTTTATACCATTGTGTTTCTTTTTACTTTTTGACCCTGATTGTTTCAGATTAGATCGCCACTGCCACATCACAGGCCATCTGAGGGGCCTGCACTGGCTCCCAGTCAACAAGAGAATCACCTTCAAACCCCTCACCCACGCTCACAAAGCACTGCACAACACTGGCTCAGAATACCTCAACAGACGGCTCTCCTTCTATACCCTGACCTGGCATCTCCGCTCCGCCGACCTCACCCTCGCAACCGTCCCACGCATCCGCAGAACTACAACCGGCGGCAGATCGTTCACGCACCTCGCCGCCAAGACGTGGAACACTCTTCTCACCCACCTGTGTCAGACCAAAGACCTCCTTTCCTTCAGGAAACTTCTCAAGACCTGGCTGTTCTAGCAGTAGCAGCACCTCCCTCCCCCCACCTGAGCGCCTTGAGACCCTCACGGATGAGTAGTGCACTTTGCAAATTCCTGATTGATTGAGAGTATGTCAGTGGATGTTATGATATTAATGCATGGCCTATGGTTAAGCACTTTATAGCAATGTACAACCTTGCACTCATTAGTCTGCGATGCCTAGAGGCCCCATTTTCTAAGCCCTAGCGAGAAAGTTGCTCAACCTTATAGTCATGTCGGTTTCCCAATCAAAATCTAGTGAACCCTGTAGCAAGGTGAACGTATTGTACAGTATGACTAGGTAATCTTACCATGGATACCAACACAATACCCAGTAGTGGACCTCAGATTCACTCTCCTCAAAACCCTAGCTCAGTCCTGGTAGTGTGGCAAAGAGCAGTCAGGCTACTTAGAGAAACATGTGTAAAGTATTTCACACTACCAACACAGATGATCAGTAAATGACACAACTCAACAGAAATCCCACATCAATTTAGAAAAAAATAGATTAGATTTGAATCTTAATTTAGACACCAAAATGAACTTTGTAGCTTTTGTAAAACTGGAGTTGTGGATTTTTAAGTCTTTAGAAAATTCAATACTTTGTAGATTTAAAGGACTTCCATTGAAGTCAATGGGGAAAATAGCAGTGTGCACTCGGGCACTTAGAGGGTGAGTTCCGATGAACCCACAGGAATTTACAGTTCTACGGGGACCTAGATCAAGATTCAACAGCCAGACTTTGGTTACCTTGCCCAGGGAGTCCAGTTGCAGAGGTGATTTGGTTGTCTTTGGTGCTGAACGGTCTTCAGTGGCTGGTGCGTTTTGCATTTCTGTTGCAAAACTGGACTTGGGGACTCTACCCTTTGGTTGTAGATGTCTTTTGGGGGGCCAAGGCCATGAATCGGCACTTGGTGAGGAAGGGCTTTGTCCTCCACTGGGGGGGACAGCTACTTACACATCAAAGGCAGATGAAGCCTTTGAGGCTCACAGCCCTGATGCTTTTCTCACTATCCAGCCTGGGTGGGAGGAGGTGTGATCTCCTTCCTGCTCAGGCCCTTTGTCTTACGTCCTTCCAAGGTCCTAGCACCACGGGCAGGAGATCAGACTCTTGTCTGTGGTGGCAGCGGCTCGGGAGAGTCCATTAAAACAGTACAGGACTCAGTAATTTGGTGGGCGCCTTCTAATGGTGTCACCTCAGCATCTGCTTTTTAATCCTAAATATGAGCATCATGTTCAGGTGTAAAAAACACAGTGTTTGATACCAGACATGATGGGATTCGACTGGGCCATTGTAGAGCTGGATATCTGAGCAGTGGTCAGATGCCAGCCCATTTTGTCCAATGGACAGCCAGTTACTCAGGCCGGCATCACATTTAGATGCCAGCACTGGGGCATATGTGCTCCTACACATATGTCCTCACTCAATGAACAGTGCACCCTGCCCCCTGGATTAGAGGGCGCCTGCCTTAGGGGTGACTGACTGGTCAATGGGTAGTAACAGGGACTCTGCCTGCACCTGGTGTGGGCAGAGTCTCACTCAAGCAGCAGGCTGCTTGTGCAGTCTGACATGGCAGCTCTGCAGTCCCTCTTTTATTTGGGGCACTCAGGGTGGCGCAATCAGTGCTGCAGCCCTGGTGACCCCCTTTACCATCCTTGCCCTGGGTACTCTGGGTAACAATTATTAGGGACTTACAGGGGTGGTAAGGTCCTTGCCATTTGGGCTATGCAAATTGGCATACAATTCAAGGGAAAGAGCATTGGTCATGGTACCTGGTTAGCAGGCCTCAGTATGCAGACAGGTCAAAATAACAGCATCTAACGGGCAAAACGTGGGGGGGTGACCATCCAAAAATGGGCGCTTACAACAAACCCCACTTCGAGTTTGCAGAAGGTGAAACCCGAGAGAAAATTCTCAGCTATAAGCAGAAGAAAGTTTCTGGCCCAGATGGAGTGCCAAGCAATGTTTTCTCTAATTAAGTTTTCTTGGTGTACGGCAAAGCAGTGTTCATGAGCACTCTTTTCTGAGTGGTGTGCGCAACTGACACATACTATGAGCCACTTTGCATGTGAATGTGCTACTTCTCAGGCACTGAGAGGCAGCATATCTATTGCATTTTGTTTTAAAGAAATGGGGTTACGGTAACATTTGAATCTCATTATTCCACCTACGTATGCTAGAAAGCCATCGTTTGTAGAGATAGTAGTATAGGGTCCTTGAAATAAACAAGCCCTTCATACATGCTATTATAGCTCCATTGGTTAATGCATCTGCTGTAAGAATGTGCTTCGCAAAACGATGACCATTGGTTGAAATACCTTAATGGACTGCCTTAACTTCTTATACCTCCAAGGTTAATTTAACCATTACCATTACCTATAAGTATGAGAGTACAGTGCTCCCTATCACAGTTGTACTGTTCACATTGTGTTTTTAAAAACTTTGGTTTGTGGTGCCAACCCATTTTTTCCTGACCCCACTACATGACAATTTTAAGGTGCTACCAGACAACAGTAGACCCTTGTTGCGCCACATACCGCAGCGCGAGCTGAACATTCGGCTCGGAGCGCGGCTGTGGCACGCGGCGGTGGGACGCGCCGTGCCCCTGCAATTTATTATCTTTGTCGAGAACCCAAATTGGACATGGGGCCTCGCTACAGACTTGGTGCGACGCGCCCCCGCCAGTTTCTTGCCTCTCCTCACTCTCCCTTTTCCCCCACTTACCTTCTGCTTCTTTTTCTTTCTTCTTTTCTATCCTCCTCGTTTCTTCCTGACTTTATGCCTTTCTTTCATGTCCATGATTCATTTCTCTTTCCCAGCATGCCTTCCTTTTCCCTGCATGCCTTTGGAGCCTTTTTTAAGATGGTGCCTTTACTATGGAATTCTGTGTTATGTTTCCAATCCAATATGATGTCTTTTACTTCCTGCCGGTCACTTCCTGTTCTTTGGGTATATAAGGTGTGTGATTCCTGTTCTCTTTGCTCAGCAACACTTCCTTTGGGTGGTGATCTTCGCTCCTGTTCTTCAGCGTCAGATATTTGATTTTCTGAGACTGTTCCAGCTTTTTTCTTTGTCATTTTTTGCCTTTTGTTCAGATTTATTTTTACCTTTTGTTTTTGTTTCAGGAGTTCCTATTTGAGGTTTTTTCCCCTTTGGGTTTTTTTCCCTCGGGGACTCCTTCTGGAGGGCACGGTCTGCCTTGGCGTTCCCTCCGCCAGCAGCAGCACTGTGGCTACCAGAAAGGGTCGCCCCTACTTGGGCCAAGGCAGAACCTATAGGAACAAAGACCTCACCAGATTTCCAGTGGGCCACAGACACAGACAACGAGTAGGTCGTGACAGATTGCAGCGCCAAACGAACCAGACTTCGTCAAGCAGAATGGAAGAGACTGCAACGGCTGCTGCAGACCCTAACCAGTCCCTACTCGTAACTATTCAGCAACAGGCCCAGGAACTGCAACAATTAAGAAATTAAAATATGACTCTACGACAAGCCTTGGCATCCCGAAGTACTGATGTTCCTACTGTCTCTACTACTACACCTCGGTTCTCAGGACACCCAAATAAGCTGCAAGAATTCTTGGATGTTCTGACTGTCCACTTTGCCTTTAGACCCACACAATTCTCACAAGATAAAACGAAAGTGGGTTATCTCATCAGTGCCTTGTCAGGTCCTGCCTTGGCCTGGTGACTCCGATAGTAGCCTCCAACGACCCGGTGTTGTCTGATTATTCAGCCTTTGTGAACAGATTCAAACAAATGTTTGAATGCCCAGGATTAGAAGCATCCGCTGAAGAAGCGCTCTGTGATATTCAACAAGGCACTCAAGATGTTCTCCAATACATCACACGCTTTAGACAATTGGCTGCTGAGACAACATGGGTAGAGCGAACTCTGGTAACTCTTTTTCGCAGAGGTTTGCGAGAAGACATAAAAGACGAATTAGTACACTCTACCAGAGTCGAAGATCTTAAAGGTTTGATGGATTTAGCTCTCTCGACAGAATACCATCTCCAAGAACGTCATCTAGAAAAAAGAAAGAATCGGGGGCCTTCCCAGTCAAGCAACTCATGTGTCTTTGCACATCGTCCTGAAGAACCTCAACCTGTATCTAAAGAGACAGAAGGAGAACCTATGCAGGTAGATACTGCTCATGGTCCACTCTCAACTAGCGAACGTGAAGACAGACGGAGAAGAGGATTGTGCCTTTATTGTGGTGCAGCTGGTCATTTGTTCCGCACTTGTCCAGCACGTCCTATGAAGTCCTCGGGAAACGCCACTTCCTGTCCTCTGTGAGAAGGGAGGGGACAGGATCTTCTGCAATACCTTCCATCACTTCTTCCAAGGAAGATACCACTATTCTATTTATGTTACCAACTATCCTGCAATTACCAGATGGTCATGAAGAAAGGACTCTGGCATTATTAGATTGTGGAGCTAGTGGCATTTATATGGATATGACCTGGGCTAAGAAACTACAAATTCCAATACTGCCTAAAGACGTTCCAGAACAAGTGCATACTCTAGATGGATCCTTATTATCCTCCGGTCCTGTTATTAATACCACTTCAATTTTAGGTCTACACTTTGTGAAACATCAGGAACATGTCTCTTTTGATTTATTTCCTCCCCCAATCATTCAATAATCATGGGAATCCCATGGTTCATAAGACACAATCCGTATATTAACTGGGAAGCCAGAACCATTTCTTTGTCTTCTAAGTTCTGTAACGACCATTGCTATGCTTCTGACACCTATTGGTCCCCAAGAAAAATAATAACCTCAGAACCAAATGTAGGACATTCCATAAATTCAGTCCAGGAGGTACTAAGCCAATATCTGGAATTTATAGATGTATTTCAAAAACCATCAAAGCCAGTACTATCTCCACACAGAGACTATGATTGTACCGTTCCCCTGGAACCTGGAGCAATTGTTCCTTTTGGAAGAATGTACTCTCTCACTGAACCAGAAAGAAATATTCTCAAGGATTATCTTCAAGAAAACCTACAGAGTGGTCTTATTACACCATCTTCTTCTCCTGCGGGTGCTCCCCTCTTCTTCCTACCTAAAAAGACGAAAGATCTTCGTCCCTATATAGACTTCCGTGGATTAAATAAAATCACCATAAAAGATCGATATCCACTACCCCTCATCGAAGACATTTTGGAGGCTGTCAGAGGGGCACAAATGTTCACAAAATTAGATCTTCGAGGAGCCTATCATCTCTTGCGTATTAAGGAGGGAGATGAGTGGAAAACTGCCTTCCTGACCCCTTTTGGACATTATGAATATAAGGTAATGCCTTTTGGCTTAACAAACGCCCCCTCAGTGTTTCAAAGATTTATGGATTCCATATTCTCCGACTTGTTAAACCACACTGTAGTAATTTATTTAGACGATATCCTCATATATTCCAGACGCCCTGAACTTCATCCCACACACGTTAAGCAAGTCTTAAATAGACTCAGGCAACATCAACTTTACTGTAAACCGGAGAAAATCGAATTTGATAAGACTGAGGTGAAATATTTAGGCTATCATATCAGTCCAATTGGTATCTCTATGGATCCAGAAAAAGTTCAAGCCGTTCTAGATTAGCCATCCCCTTCGTCAATCAAGGAAACTCAATGTTTCTTAGGGCTGGCCAACTTCTACCGTCAATTTATCCTGGACTTTGCGAAACAAACCAGTCAAATTACACAAACTCTCAAAAAAGAGAGATTGCGAAACGGTTTCATCTGGACAGACATGGCTGAGACTGCCTCTAAAAACCTAAAACAGGCCTTCACTCATGCACCCATACTGAGACATCCGGACACCAATAAACAATCCATAGTTGTTACGGATGCTTCCGAAAGAGCCATCAGGGCAGTATTACTACAACAACAAGATGACGATAGATTAGAACATCCGATCTTTTATCTATCCCATGCGCTCTCTGATTCTGAACAAAATTATTCAGTACTGGAAAGAGAACTGTTGGCTCTAAAAACTGCCTGTCAAGAGTGGAGACAATTCCTCATGGGTTCAAAGGAACCTTTTGAGGTAAGAATGGACCATCGTAATCTGCAATGTTTACGCAATTTTCAGTGTCTAAACAGTTGACAAGCTTGTTTATATATTACCTATATTCCAGGATCTCAAAACATTTCGGCCAATGCCCTATCTCGCTGTTATCCTGACAGTTCTAATACCCCTTCACAATATCTACTTGAACCAGACAAGATAATTGGTGTAGTCCAGTCATTCCTAGATGAAGTCAATCTGAATATACAACCCTTTCAGAACAAGAACTAAAGGATCTGCGTCCCAAGATATGCAAACATAAAGAATACTACTATTACAAGGACACCATATTTCTACCTTCTACAAAAGTGCAAGAAGAGGCACTTCAGATGTGTCATGATTCCCCAGTAGCTGGTCATCTGGGTATTAAAGCCACGCAGGAATTACTTCTCTGCTCTTTTTCGTGGCCTACGTTGAAACAAGATGCCGAAAGATACGTGGAATCTTGTCCCATTTGCGCCCAAGTGAAAGTACCCCGTAATAGGCCCTCAGGACTACTTCAACCATTACCAGTTCCACCAGCCCCTTGGCATGCGATATCAACTGACTTTGGGGGTCATTCTGACCCTGGCGGCCGGTGACTGCCAGGGTCACCGACCACGGGAGCACCGCCAACAGGCTGGCGGTGCTCCCGAGGGCATTCTGACCGCAGCGGTTCAGCCGCGGTCAGAAAGGGTAAACCGGCGGTCTCCCGCCGGTTTACCGCTGCCCCAGTGAATCCTCCATGGCGGCGGAGCGCGCTCCGCCGCCATGAGGATTCAGACACCCCCTACCGCCATCCTGTTCATGGCGGGAAACCCGCCATGAACAGGATGGCGGTAGGGGGTGCCGCGGGGCCCCTGGGGGCCCCTGCAGTGCCCATGCCAATGGCATGGGCACTGCAGGGGCCCCCGTAAGAGGGCCCCAAAAAGTATTTCAGTGTCTGCTTTGCAGACACTGAAATACGCGACGGGTGCAACTGCACCCGTCGCACCCCTGCAACTACGCCGGCTCAATTCTGAGCCGGCGTCCTCGTTGCAGGGGCATTTCCTCTGGGCCGGCGGGCGCTCTTTTGGAGAGCGCCCGCCGGCCCAGAGGAAATGTTTGAATGGCCGCCGCGGTCTTTTGACCGCGGTGCGGTCATTTGGCGGCGGTACCTTGGCGGACGGCCTCCGCCGTCCGCCAAGGTTAAAATCACCCCCTTTATGTGCTCATTACCTCTATCAGCAGGAAACTGAGTTATAATGGTGACGATAGATTCATTTACTAAGATGGCTCATTTTACCGCTTTGAAGAAATTACCCACCTCACAAGAATTGAGTCAGATCTTTATTCAACACATTTTTCGTCTCCATGGTCTCCCACGAAGTATTGTGTCAGACAGCGGTCCTCGAGACATATCACGGTTCTGGAAACACTTTTGTAAGATCTTGAATATCAATGTAGCATTATCATCTGGATTTCATCCCCAAACCAATGGGTAGACCGAACGTCTCAACCAGGGACTTGAGCAATATCATCGTTGTTTTTGTAACTCCACTCAGACTAACTGGAGCACTTATTTTCCTATTAAAGAGTTTTCTTATAAATAATACCATCCATAGTGCCTCCAAAGTCACTCCTTTTTTTCCTGTTCATATGGAGTCCATTCCACATCTTTTCCTACTACTCCCAAGACCTCCTCTACACTTCCTGCTATCACCTCTCTTTCCAAAAGACTACATAGAATTCAAAGACTTATTCGATCTAATCTATTAGTCACTAAAAAATACATGAAAAGATTGGCTGATAAGAAATGAAGATAAAGTCTGGCTTTCTTCAAGATTTTTGCCTCTACATCTTTCCCAAAATAAGTTTAAGCCCTGTTACTACGGACCCTTTTGTATTCTTCAGAAAATTAATCATGTAAATTTCCGTCTCCGTTTACCTCGAACCTGGAAAATCCATCCAGTCTTTCATGTCTCTCAGTTGAAACCCTATACACCTGATCCTTTTTCCTGACATTACACATGTCCTCCTCCTTTGTTGGTGAATAATGAACCTGAATATGAAGTACAGGAAATATGTGACTCTTGTATATTCCGGAACCAACTTCAGTATCATATTCATTGGAAAGGCTATCCTCTTAGTGAATGTTCTTGGGAAGATGCCTCTTCTGTGCACGCCCCTCTTCTGATTCGTTAATTCGGCTATTTCCGCACAAACCCAGGGCTCTGGGGGGGGGAACCTACTGTTGCGCCGCGTGCCGTGGCACAAGCCGAATGTTCGGCTCGGGGATGGGCTGAGGTGCGTGGTGGTGGGATGCGCCGCACCCTGCAATTTATTATCTTTGTCGAAGCCCCAAATTCGGCATGGGGCCTTGCTACAGACTTGGCGTGACGCGCCCCGCTAGTTTCTTGCCTCTCCTCACTCTCCCTTTTCCCCATCTTACCTTCTGCTTCTTTTTCTTTCTTCTTTTCTGTCTTCCTCGTTTCTTCCTGACTTTATGCCTTTCTTTCATGTCCATGATTCCTTTCTCTTTCCCAGCATGCCTTAATTCTCCCTGCATGCCTTTGGAGCCTTATTTAACATGGTGCCTTTACTATGGAATCCTATGTTCTGTTCCCAATCCAATATGGTGTCTTTTACTTCCTGGCGGTCACTTCGTGTTCTTTGGGTATATAAGGTGTGTGATTCATGTACTCTTTGTGTTGCAACACTTTCTTTGTGTGGTGATCTTCACTCCTGTTCTTCTGCGGCAAATATTTGATTTTCTGAGCCTGTTCCAGCTTTTTTCTTTGTCATTTTGTGCCTTTTGTTCGGATTTATTTTCACCTTTTGTTTTTGAACCAGGAGTTCCTATTTGAGGTTTTTTCCCCTTTGGGTTTTTTTCCCTCGGGGACTCCTTCTGAAGGGCACGGACTGCCTTGGCGTTCCCTCCGTCAGCAGCACTGTGGCTAACAGAAAGGGTCGCCCCTACTTGGCCCAAGGCAAAACCTATAAGAACAAAGACCTCGCCACATTTCCAGTGGGCCACAGAGACAGACAACGAGTAGGTCGTGACAACTCTGCCTGTTGAGCAGCTCCCACAGTGCTCCCCCTTTTAACTTTACAGGTTAACGTGGTTTGTAGAGAAAAATCCCTTGCTTGTACCACAAGATAGCAATCTACTAATTCCAGATGTAAATGCTGTATGGTTATCCTAGTATTTGGTTCTTGACCCATCATGGATTACTGGGCTGGCTGTTGTTGTATACAAACAGTGGCACTGTGAAGCGTGACATGACTATAGTGTTGGAATACTGGGACAGTGATGTTATTGTTCTGGCAGTCATGCTTTACATTATAGTCTGACTATGGTGCTTCAGATACTGAAGAATTACTGAACTGTCCTTCAAATACTGGACAGTCATTGGCCTGGCTCCAGCGCTTCACACAGAGGGAAAGTAAAGGCCGGGCTGTGTCAGTTTACAGATTGACTAGGTTAGTGGAACTGTCCTAGGTGTGGTGCTTAACCTTTTGGCTTAATACTGGCCTGGTTGCAGTGCTTTACAAGCATGGACTCACTGGCTTGGTCATGGTGCTGTACATTCTAGTCCATTACAGAAAATGACTCGATTTGGTGATGCTTCACCTACAGGGTCATTGTGAATTTAGGCATTGTTATGATGCGTCAAACAATTTGCAATAGTGAAAGCTGCCTTGCACATGGTGCTTTATACATGGGTGCAATGAGGAAATTGGCATGACCAAACACAATGAGAACACTGGCATCATGGCACTAACCGCAACCTGTAAGTTAATTCTTCTGTGTGGTCCCAATTCAGGAATACCAGTAATCTGCAGATAATGAATGACCAAAATTACCCTCAGCAACAGCCATTAGCAACATTAACAGCTACTTGGGGTTGGCACAAAAGTCCTCCTCTCTCAATGAGCAGCAATGGCTTGAGTATTAATGCTTTTGCCTAACTGGTTACATACTGGACAGAAACAATAAGCACTCTTATAAATGTGGTCACAATCCTGAATATTTGAGAACCATTGGTGTCATTTCTCTTGGCATAAACTATTTGAAGGTGTTTTTTTCCCAAAGAGAATTATCCTGCATATAATAGGCACTGCTCTTCCTGCAGCACACATTTACACCTCATTTGTCAGTGTTTATTTATTAAGTACACAGCATCTTTATAGACACACATTGTTTAGCAGTGGTGAAATATACCTGCTTTGATTTGTGACAGCTCCTGAAATAATGCAGTAGTTCATTACTTGCCCCTCAGAGCTGCCTATGAATCCATATGAAACCCATTATTTTTTAAACCATATATTTAGAAAATTGTGCAATAAAATTCACCATGTTATCCTACTGTATTTCCCAAAACTTCCTTGGGAGGATAGTTTGGGCCTGATTTAGATTTTGGTAGAGGGGTTACTCTGTCACAATAGTGGCGGATACTCTGTCTGGCAAAATGTAAATCCCATAGGAAACAATGGGATTTAGATTTCGGTGGACGAAATATCCATCACCGTTGTGATGGAGTAACCCCTCCGCCTAAATCTAAATCAGGCCCAGGGTCTTCATTCCTTGGAGAATGTCAGCCTTACTTAGTACAGTGAGTTGGTAAAACTCAGGGCTGCTATAAAAGAATATTTCTAGGGCTGCTTTGGGTTTCCAGTCCAGCACTAGGTACATTAAATCGTAGTGATGCACTAAGTGACATTAACCCCTAGGGTGCCTTGGATGAGGGGATCTCGTCCAAAGCACCGGTTCCCGGGTGCCTTGGACGAGATCACATCGTCCTGCACCCGGGAACTGGAGGGGGGGCGCGCTCACCACCCACCCCCCCAAGGCAGGGATGGAAAGTCCTTCCCCTTCCACCCCCAACCCCCCAACCCCCCGTGATGTCAGCGCGCATCGCGCGCTGACAATCACAGAGGGCCTCCTCCCATCGCGCGTGATCGAAAGAGAAATGCAAAGCATTTCTTGTTTGGTTACGTGGAGGAGGCCCAGAGAGGCTTCAAAAGGAAGGAAAGGAATTTCCTTCCCTTTGAAGTCTCTCTGAGCGTTTCAAAAGCTTTAGAAACGCCCACTAGACACCAGGGATTTTCTTTTTTTTTTTTTAAAGTGGCATAAGGGAGCGACCCCTTGGGCAAGGGTCACTCCCAGGGGGGGGCATTTTTTTGGAAGGCCTTTTCTGCCCCCAGGGGGGCAGAAACCTCGAGGTACCAGGGATCATTTTATTTTTTTTATTTTTGTTTTGTTCTGTTTTTTTTGGAGGTGGGGAGCGACCCCTTAGGTAAGGGTCGCTCCCCTGGGAGGAAAATTTATTTTAGGCCATTTCTGCCCCCCTGGTGGGCAGATCAGCCTATTTTGATTAGGCCGATGGGGGCAGAAACCACTAGGCACCGGGGATTTTTTTGTTGTTTTTGTTTTACAGATGGGGAGCGACCCCTTGGACAAGGGTCGCTCCCCTGGAGGGGAAAATTGTATTTAGGCCATTTCTGCCCCCTTTGGGGGCAGATCGGCCGATTTTTGCTACGCCAATCTGCCCCCAAGGGGGGGGGGGGGCAGAAACCACTAGGCACCGGGGATTATTTTTTTTTGCGCCAATGTCACGCAGGGGGAGTGACCCCGTAGGCAAGGGTTGCTCCCGGGGGGGTGGTTCGGGGGGGTGAGCGGGGACAAATTTATTTCAGGCCATTTCTGCTCCTCCTGGGGGCAGAAACCTCTAGGCGCCAGGGCAAATTTTTTTTTGCATTTTTTTTTGTTTGTTTGTTTGTTTTTTTAGAGCTGGGGAGCGACCCATTAGGCAAGGGTCGCTCCCCTAGGGGGGCAAATCGTATTTAGACCATTTCTGCCCCCCTGGGGGGCAGATCGGCCGATTTTAGGTCAATCTGCCCCCAAGGGGGCAGAAACCACTAGGCACCTGGGATTTTTTTTTCTCGCCAATTTTACGCAAGGGGAGCGACCCCGTAGGCAAGGGTCGCTCCCGGGGAGAGGTTGGTGGGGGGCAAATTTATTTTAGGCCATTTCTGCCCCCCCTGGGGCCGGCTGAGCTAGAGGCCAAAATCCACAGGCAGGCACTTTGCAAAAAACACCTCTGTTTTCTGTGAAAAAATTTGATGTGTCCACGTTGTGTTTTGGGCCATTTCCTTTCGTGGGCGCTAGGCCTACCCACACACGTGAGGTACCATTTTTATCGGTAGACTTGGGGGAACGCTGGATGGAAGGAAATTTGTGGCTCCTCTCAAATTCCAGAACTTTCTGTCACCGAAATGAGAGGAAAGAGTGTTTTTTTGGCCACATTTTGAGGTTTGCAAAGGATTCTGGGTAACAGAACCTGGTCAGAGCCCCACAAGTCACCCCATCTTGGATTCCCCTAGGTTTCTAGTTTTAAAAAATGTGCTGGTTTGCTAGGTTTCCCCAGGTGCCGACTGAGCTAGAGGCCAAAATCCACAGGTAGGCACTGTTTTCTGTCATAAATTGTGATGTGTCCACGTTGTGTTTTGGGGCATTTCCTGTCGCGGGCGCTAGGCCTACCCACACAAGTGAGGTGTCATTTTTATTGGGAGACTGGGGGGAACACTGGGTGGAAGGAAATTTGTGGCTCCTCTCAGATTCCAGAACTTTCTGTCACCGAAATGTGAGGAAAATGTGTGTTTTTAGCCAAATTTTGAGGTTTGCAAAGGATTCTGGGTACCAGAACCTGGTCAGAGCCCCACAAGTCACCCCATCTTGGATTCCCCTAGGTCTCTAGTTTTCAGAAATGCACAGGTTTGGTAGGTTTCGCTAGGTGCCGGCTGAGCTAAAGGCCAAAATCTACAGGTAGGCACTTTGCAAAAAACACCTCTGTTTTCTGTCAAAAATTGTGATGTGTCCACGTTGTGTTTTGGGGCATTTCCTGTCGCGGGCACTAGGCCTACCCACACAAGTGAGGTATCATTTTTATCGGGAGACTTGGGGGAACGCTGGGTGGAAGAAAATTTGTGGCTCCCCTCAGATTCCAGAACTTTCTGTCGCCGAAATGTGAGGAAAATTTGTTTTTTTAGCCAAATTTTGAGTTTTGCAAAGGATTCTGGGTAACAGAACCTGGTCAGAGCCCCACAAGTCACCCCATCTTGGATTCCCCTAGGTCTCTAGTTTTAAAAAATGCACAGGTTTGGTAGGTTTCCCTAGGTGCCGGCTGAGATAGAGGTCAAAATCTCCAGGTAGGCACTTTGCAAAAAACACCTCTGTTTTCTGTCAAAAATTGTGATGTGTCCACGTTATGTTTTGGGGCATTTCCTGTTGCGGGCGCTAGGCCTACCCACACAAGTGAGGTATCATTTTTATCGGGAGACTTGGGGGAACATGGAATAAAAAAACAAGTGTTATTGCCCCTTGTCTTTCTCTACATTTTTTCCTTCCAAATATAAGAGAGTGTGTAAAAAAGACGTCTATTTGAGAAATGCCCTGTAATTCACATGCTAGTATGGTCACCGCTGAATTCAGAGATGTTCAAATAACCACTGCTCTTCAACACCTTATCTTGTGCCCATTTTGAAAATACAAAGGTTTTCTTGATAGCTATTTTTCACTCTTTATATTTCAGCAAATGAGTTGCTGTATACCCGGTATAGAATGAAAATGCACTGCAGGGTGCAGCTCATTTATTGGCTCTGGGTACCTAGGGTTCTTGATGAACCTACAAGCCCTATATATCCCCGCAACCAGAAGAGTCCAGCAGACGTAACAGTATATTGCTTTCAAAAATCTGACATTGCAGAAAAAGTTACAGAGTAAAACGTAGAGAAAAATTCCTGTTTTTTTCACCTCATTTTCAATATTTTTCTTTTTCAGTTGTTATTTTCTGTAGGAAACCCTTGTAGGATCTACACAAATTACCCCTTGCTGAATTGAGAATTTTGTCTACTTTACAGAAATGTTTAGGCTTCTGGGATTCAGCATTGGTTTCATGCCCATTTCTCTCACTGACTGGAAGGAGGCTGAAAGCACAAAAAATCGTAAAAATGGGGTATGTCCCAGTTAAATGCAAAATTTGTGTTGAAAAATTGGGTTTTCTGATTCAAGTTTGCCTGTTCCTGAAAGCTGGGAAGCTGGTGATTTTAGCACTGCAAACCCTTTGTTGATGTCGTTTTCAGGGAAAAAAACACAAGCCTTCATCTGCAGCCACTTTTTCCAATTTTTTTTAAAAAAAAACAAAATTTTCACTGTATTTTGGCTAATTTCTTGGCCTCCTTCAGGGGAACCCACAAAGTCTGGGTACCTCTAGAATCCCTAGGATGTTGGAAAAAAAGGGCGCAAATTTGGCTTGGCTAGCTTATGTGGACAAAAAGTTATGAGGGCCTAAGCGCGAACTGCCCCACATAGCCAAAAAAAGGCCTGGCACATGAGGGGGAAAAGGCCTGGCAGCGAAGGGGTTAAAAGTATTAGTTTATAAACTTGAACTTAAAAACATTCTCAAAGTCCTCCATGCAATTATGATCATGCCGGTAGTGAACAAGGAGGCAAGGCAGCCGTCATTCTCACTCTGTATGAACAAAATATTGTTTTTCTTTATGGAGTAATGTTATCTTTTTATCACACTCACACGTGAAGTTTTTGTATAGCACACATCATAAACTGAATTACTTAAGGGTGTCCTCAGATTTGGAGATAATGAAAAATGAGGAACAGGCCTCATGTTTTCTTTTCAGACATTGTGCTATTCAGCTTCTAACCAAATATCTTTTTTTTCTCTCCATTTTGACACAAAGGAAAAAGCTTGGGTTTCCTTTCTTTCCAGGAAATAAACTGGTATGTGTTTACTTTAGAACTTCACATGTTAAATGAACTTTACATAAAAAGTATTACCAAAGAACAGAGTTAATTCCAAAGGACAGTACACCGTGTTTGTATTGAAATCACCCAGATTTAAACAGACTAATAGAAGTGGTTTGCCACCCGAATACATACATTAGCAAAACAACAACATGTAATGCCATCCCGCTCAGCATGCTTTCTTGGAAAAAACATTCTGAGCACTAAGTTAGTTTCGGGACTAGAGACAGGCGGCACACCTTGTTAACTTAAATGGCCAAAACAGAATAAACCATCAAAGCAGCTTTACTGTGGAGGCTGACTGAAAAGAGTAAGGGGCTGTGAAGCAACGTGACTGCAGAGTGCAAGCACAGCTTGGAAACAGGGCATCTTCCAAAGAAGCAAAAACTTCCTGTAGATGTTCCAGATGCCGGTAGCTTGATCCGTTGTTTGATTTGTGTTCCCGAGCTCCACTTGGCACAGCAGAATGACCCTTTGTTATGCGCGCTCCAGATGAGACCTGCGCAGTCGCCCAGGCGCTCAGTTTACAGGTATCTGTGCTGCCAAGCGATGTCTGTCCTGACGATTTGCCAACACGGGCATCGGTTCTAACAACTGCGTACAATGCAGCCTGAGACAATCCGGTGGTGCCTGCATCGTAGAAAACTGCAATCGTTGTTCCGCTCCACAAAAGGGTTCTCGCAAAGACCGGGCGGATTATCACCCATTTTTGTTTTTATTAGAAGGAGTTTATGGGAAACTACTACCCACCTGATTGGAAACTTTGGTTGAAGAGCAGAGGATCTTATTGTCTTTACAAGCCGGCTTTAGACACATTCTCCAAGCAGTGGGTCTGTACAACATATGCATGGAGTACGCATGCGTATAGAACACAACCGTGCTCATGACTTTCATCCATCTGAAAAGTGCCTTTGACTCAGTCCACAGATCCATTTGTGCAGACTTTGCACAACCTTGATCTATCACTCAGTTAATCTGTGACTTCTTTAAAACAGCTGCATCGCGGGACGGCTACAAGGGGGAACCACAGTCTATTTTTTTAAATAAATGCCGAAAAACAAGGATGTGCTCTTGCGCCGGTTACATTTAATCTTTTCAGCAATTATGTCGAAAAGAGCCTGTTAACTTTGAATTTGTATGTTCCATCCATCGGTGGGGGGATAAAATACCTGTTCTGTTGTTTGTCGATGAGTCTATCCTGAAGAGTTGGAAGTGCACAAGCTGCTTAAAGGATTTGAGAATTATTGTGTAAAAAACAGAACCTTACCATTAAAGCATAAACAATACATTCTTGGTTCTAAACCTACGGTGAAACGTGAAGAACACATTCACGATTGATTGCAAGGCCCTAAAAAGAGTCGATCATTACGACAATCAGGGTGTCACGTTCGAATAGAGGTTGTCATAGGATAAGCAGTTAACAAAAAGTGACGGCAACGTTAACAAAGAGTTGCGTCACCTTGCCTTCCTAACCTTCTCCATTGAATGTGCCCAGAGACTAATTGCACGTGCCTTGTAAGTCTATCAAATGAAAGTTGTGTTCCCCAAGCTCATAGGGGGCAGAATTGTTTCTTCAAATGACAAGTGGTCTACGGAAGGATGAAAACACATTCATACGTATCCTACTTCATCTAGGGCCTGGGACCCCCATGGCTGCGCCCAGGATGGACTTGCACTTAAAGACCATCCAGTCCACGCTAGCACTGAAACCAATCCTGTACTGGGTAGGAATTTGACCAAACCCAGAGCTGGTCGTCTTCCCAAAAGCCAGGTATAAAACTTGGACGAGCAGTTCCTTAAAAAAAAACAGTCGACCTGTTTCACACCCATTGCAAGTACTCTATCAACTCTAGATTGTGTGTAATTCTGGACTAATCCCAAAATAAGGACGCCCTGTAGTGTACAATTAATTAAGGGCAAATATTGGACCTGAATGAAAGCAAAGCAGGGGAGTGAACTCATGACTTGCTTCCTGAATATTAAACCCATTGCTCAGTTTGAACAGTACAAGAACCAGTTATTTCCAGAACTAAAAAGGCCCTTGTATATAATGTTTGGGCTAAGGTGCATTGCTGGTTACCCAAAAATTGACCAAGGAAGCTGTGGGCTCAGCCATCTGTCATTTCACTCAAGGTGGGGATGGAACTATGTTGCACTTTTAAGAAAATATATATCTTTATTGAATTTCCATATAGTCCATTAATACATCAAGCAGGTGGTAAGTCACATATTTAAAATGTTCTGCGAGATACAACGTAGTTATCTCTGCTTATAGGGCAAGTAGTATATCTACAGAACATTTTAGAGCCTCCAGTCTCTGGCTGCATAGCTTGTCATATCTACCCAGTAGTTGTTAATCCTAACCGCATATGGTATCAAGCAATTAAACCTTAAACCCAGCTTTGCCCAGAATTCCTAATAGCATCCATCTGTAACCTCTGCAGGAGTTTTGACCCGCTCGGGTTGGAGCAGGCTAGGCAGGATAGGCACCCCGGTCTGGTGGGGAAGTGAGAACCTTAGCTTCAAAACTACTCCGCATATACCTCACGGGCATTAACTCAACCATGTTTTCTGAGATATCAAGACACCAGCCATGCTGCACTGCGCCAACTGCCCACCAGTGAGAAGGGTCATAGAGTTCCAAGAGGTCACCATTACTGCTCGAGCTCTAGGAAGCTGGTGACCACTTCCACCCACAGATCAGCTAGTGGCCGTCTATGCACCCCTCTGTAGTGCTTGGCCTGTAGCTCCTCCTCTTCAGCTCTTGCCCAACCTCTCACCTCAGCCTGCCACCTACTATGGGGTGGTCCATGATGGGATTTACTGTGACCGGTTATATCCTTATGCGCCAAACCCAGTGCTAGAACCAGAAATCTGTTGCCTACTTTATGCTCGGATAGTCTTTTGTACAAACCAATGAGGCCGATTTCTGCTTTCTGCTGTACATAAATGTTGACGGTATAGGGCGTGTTCCATATCCCTCTTAACATACAACCAAAACCATGCCACGACCGGGCAATCCCGGACCATGTGAAGAAACTCTGCGTCCGCTTCTGCATATCTAGGGCACCTCAGTTCCTCTGCTTACAGCATAATATTGAGCCGATGAGGAGTGGGGTACGTGCAGCGCAAGTAATTCAAATGTGTTTGTATCTAGTGTTGCCTGTGCAGGTTTACATGTGCTGGAGAATGCTAGCTGTTCTTTACCTCGAAAGGGTCTACCTATGATGCCCTCTCACCTAGTTCTCAAAGTCGGTAAGCCCTCTGTTCTTTTGCCTAATGCCAACTTATAGAGCCAAGAGACCAAATGTCAGCCCTCTCCCAATGTTAGGACGGTTTGGAAGAGATCATGAGTAGGGGACCCCGGTTTCAGTGCCCTGTACAAGTGATTCACCTCTTTGGCTATTGCCCCTTACGTCAAGAACTATGTTTCAGGTAAGCTATCTTCGTTCATCAGTGCCTCAAAGGCCCAGAACGAATCCTCTGCGTAACAGTCTCCAATGGTCTCAATCCCAACTTCTGTCCCGAGAGCGACATGTGGCTGTAATCAAGTAGCCTCCACGTGCGGTCAGCCAGCCCAACAGCGGTGTCTCCAGGGCATATAGGGCTGCCGACCCTGCCCGATGACAGGTCCAGGTGAAGAAGTCTAGGTTGATGAGGTGAGGCTATTCTGACTCCCAAAAACAGAGCCAACAGCACCCCCTCTCAGCGCATCTCACCAAACCCACCTAACTGCCTGATTATGTCCCCTCATCATCAGGCCAGTCACTGCAATTGGGCCACACAGTTAAAGAATTCATAGTCAGGAACCCCTAAGCCTCCCTGGTCCAAGGCCTCTGCAATGTACAGAGCGACACCCATGAGAAACCCATCCAAGATCAGCTCTTGAATGGGTACATTGAGGGATCTAAACCAGGTTTTCAGTGTCCATATTGGGAGGTTAACAAAATAATGTAGGAAGTGTAGGGGTGTCACTATTTTAGTCAGCGCTACACAAGCCTTCATGGGGCGCTGCAATGCCCCCCCTAAAGGCCACGCTGCTCTTCAGGCTGCGCATCGCTCGCCTGAGATCGCCCTCCCTTATTTCAGCATCAGTGTGGTACACTTTGACACCCAGATATTTGAATGCTACACTACTCCATTGGATCCCAGCTTTCGCTACTGATGCTGGTGGCCTCTCAAGCCTCACCGAGACCAGAAAAGCAAACAAATTATGCCAATTTACATGGAGGCCTGAGTCCCGCCCGCAATCCTCCGGTAGGGTGACTCTCCTTTATACCCCTGCGTCAGCATCTCTTAAGTAGATGAGCCTGTCAGTGTACAAGACCACGTGCTCCCTGTCCTGAAGAGGGATCCCCACATCCTGGCCCTCCTGTCTTAGTATACAGGTGAATGGTTCAATCACTAGCGTGAACAGCATCATGAGAGGGGCATCCCTGCTGAGCGCCCGGCCAATATCAAATGGTTTGGAAGTACATCCACCCATGTGCACTCATGCCCACACCTCTGCGTACAGCAGAGTGACCCATTTCTTCCAGCTCTTACCTAAAGGCATCGTGGTCATGACCACCTGTAGGTTCTCCCAGCGAATTGTATCAAAGACCTCCCAAGTGTCTTTGGAACGCACCAGCACCTCAGGGAAGGGCACTGCATCCGTTGCCTCTAGAGCATGAACCAAACTTCGGATGTTATTCGAGTTGCTAGGCTTAGGGATTAATCCCCTCATGTATTACAGCATGAAGAAATGGTTGGAGCCTATTGGCTAAGACTTTGCTAAGTATTTTGTATTCGAGATTCAGCATTGAAAGGAGATGATAGAATACTACGTTGGTGGCATCACTCAAGGGTTTAGGGATGGACACTATTGGGGCTTCTCTAGTTGTGTGACAGCGTGACATCCGTGTCCACCCATACCAGGCATTTGCAGTGGGCCATGCTTTTAATGGCAGCCCTGATCTACAGCTAAAATATGGGGGCACCCAGGGCTTCTCGTCCCTCCTTTATAGAATGCGGCAAGGGCGCTCTGCGATGTCCAACTCCGCTCCAGACATAGGAGCTACTATCTTGCACTTTATGCCACTTTGCACTAAGTCCTTGTAAGCCAGGAGGCTTATTTAGGTCCTTTTTTTATTAGATACAATATAGGGCCCTGTAGAGCTGATCTCTCCTCGTGCCTCAGAGGTGACTCATTCATTTTTCATCCCCGTGGCCTATGATATTCACTCTGCTTGGAAAGGTGCCAAAATGAACTCTCTTGATGAGCACCCTACTATACGAACCTGCCCCTACCCACCCCCGTTGATTATTTATTATCCCTGTGGTGAAAATATGGAGAATCAACTCTCCTGCTGAGCATCCTCCTATATGAAGGGTTCTAGGTCTCGGGAGTTCTATGCTGCCCTCCCAGGTAGCACCCTAGTGCCAGCCGAGTGAATCCAACAAGCACATCTGGCATTGAAGATCTCCCAGTAACTAGATGAGGAGGGATAATATCTATAGTACATTGCCCTTTTGTTAGCTTCTTTGCACATTTACATTACTAAAATAGTAGATGAGGAGAGAGTAATCTGACATAGCGACTGAGTAGTCTCTAAAACCCATCACTGAATTCGGATAGGAGAACTTTATATTGACGAACCTGCACTTCTATCGGCACTTGCCCCCGAAATTAAACTGCATCTAGCCTTGCGAGGGCAATATCTGCAATGCATTTTTAACATTTAGTAAAATGTTATCATATTAGTTTATGTGCACTACAGTCTTCTATAACACGAGTATTTAATGCCAGTTCATTCAGGCTGGTGCTCAAATGCATACTTTTAATTGAGGGGAGTTACTGCCCTCTTCACGAGCTGGGCCTTAGCGGTCAGCTCGTGAATTGTATATTTGCACGACGAAGAGTTGTAATTTGCTTTCCTTTTGAAAAGTCCTTCATAGTAAAATGGCTAGTGTTGATGACCAACTGACAGAAAATCTAAATTTCCACAGCAAGTTGATAGCTCGGCCGAAACTGCAGTAATTTTCAGATTGTTGAATGACTGAGCATGTATCACGAGATGAACAGTGATGAAGCAGAAAATGAAGGTTTTACATTTATTAACGCTTAAACGTAGTGCTGAAATAATCATGTGTGACTTTAACCGAACTAATAAAGATTGTACGGGGACAAAATGTGCCCTCAGAGTAGTTTGCCATCATTTATATGCGTGCTTTATATAACGCGGTGTATTAGAATTGTACTAATCCGACATAATCATAAACGTGTGCTACGATTTGTTTGTTTAAAATGCTTTAGCTTAGCATTACTTTAGCGGAGGCTTTGGCCTAGTTGCCTGGTCTCACGGTTTAGGTGTTCGTATTTTTCCACTGTGCTAATAAACGTGTATTTTTGCTTGAAGCTGTACTTTTCCACAGAAACTGTTCACATGCTTATCTTAAGGTTTCGTGCCAGCCTGGCATATTTTCTCCTTACTTCAAGGTCGATCTGCAGGTGCGGACAATGGAGGCTCTGAAAGTGAGCTAATTGGTAGACAATGTTGCAACTTGCGTACCCATCTCCAAGGATAATGTATGCTTAAGTAAAAGCTTGAGAACTGTCGTTCTTGATTGGACAATTTGAAGCTAACCTATGAACCCTCCAATGGAAGACCCTACTGGACTTGAACTGTTGTCTATAAAACCCAGGTGCACGAGGAGAAATCAGGCTATTATGACCATTGCAGCCATTGCCAGCTCGATAACCCGCCATTTTGTAGACTTCGTAGCTATTATGGCCCACTTTGCTGCGACGCCATTTGAGAGACTTTGATTCTTTCTCTAATCGAGAGAAAGCGATTTTAAATGATTCTTGCCCTAGAGACTTTAACTTTGATTTGTCCCTTTGCATGAAGTAGTAGTTTTTACCTTGCCGCCGTGAGGCAATTGCCCCGTCCACCCCTGCCCCTTTGCCCCGTCCTATGCTGATCGAAACGGTACCCATGATGACCGGAGAACGGTACCTGTGAGACAAAGACTTCCTTGTATGCTGATCGTAATTGGTAAATATGAAAGGAAATTGTAAAATTGCATTGTGTTTCTTTTAGGTAACCAACTGCTGATTTTGATAAGATCCCTAGTTAGGAGTTTTCTAAATTAATGTTGCTAAATTGTTTTGGCATGAAGTCCCACATGCCGATGCTAATTTGAGGTTAGACGAGGATTCCATATGTTGCACGATGCAATTTGAGATCTTGTTATGCTGACTAAATGTATGCAATTAGTTCATTACAGATTATCGTATTGGTGATTTGCATTGCTATTATCGAATGCCTTGTGATTCAAATGCTACATAGATTACACTTGTTTTGCCGTTATGGACAGCTATTAATGTTCATATATGTTTATCATTTGGTGTTGAGACACATTTATATCGTGCTAGCTTTGTTAATATAGGGAAATAAAATTCACTAACTTTGAATAAACTGGTGTGGTTATTCCTGATTGAAAGGTCAGGGTTCGTCTAAATGTATTCTGGATTAATTGTTAAATGTTATGTTGATCAAGGTATTGCCTATGTTCGTTATTGATTATTGATTTTGATGAAACTGATCGATTAAGAGTACAGCTTATTGCCGCAGGGTGTGTGAAAAGGTTGCGAGGATTTTTCTTTTTAGAGGATAGCGGAGGTGCGACTCCGAGTGTAGAAGTAGTGAAGTCGTCGAACTTCATAGAAATAGCGGAGGTGCGACTCCGAGTGTGAGAGTAGGGAAGTCGTCGAACTTCATGTGCGTGTGGCGCTTTGTGCATAAAAAGGTCCACGTGGTTGTTGTTGTTGAGACGGGCCCTGCGAGGTCAAGAGACTCCGGAGTATGTTGATCCATGTTGTGGTCTGGGCGGTTTAGTAGGTTGATCGGGCGTGGTCAACGAGTCGGTACGTGTGTTAGGGAGTGAAAGAAACTTCGACTTCGGGCTTTGACAAGATTCTAAGTGCACTAGAATAGATCATTGACAAGTTGAGAGTAGGTCTGCGGGTCAGATTTGCTTGCGAATGTGGGGACTGAGAAAGACGGAATAGCGGCCGAGGCTAGTGAAAGGTCCCTAAGGTCCTGAAGCGATTGTGTTACCCTCCTGTAGTAAACCGACAGATCTGTTTTATTTTTGGTAGCTCGCGATACATGCAAGAAGTTGTTACGAGAGGAGCTGAGTGAAGGAAGACTAGCCGCGAGGCTTTGTCAGCCGCAGTGTGTGTGAGTGTGACGTCACTAAGAGCCGCGCTGGGATAGGTTGGTTGCAGAGAAGGGTCGCGCACGGATTGGACGCAGTCCGTGGGACTTGATTGGAAGGGGAAAGGCAAGTGAAGAGTATTCCGGGAATTAAAGTCACCTATTGATTACAAACTTTGTGAAATAAAAGGACGAGAAAATGAAATTCTTTAAAGCATTCAGGAGTGCGATGAAGAGGGAGTCTTACATTAAAGCGAGCGTAGGAGAAGAGACGCCGCCCGAAGGTACACCAGCTTACATTGTAATGGAAGAGAAGGGGGTAGCTCCGTGCCTTTGGCTAAAGCAATGGCACAAACTGACAGAGAAACATGGGAGCGTAGTGTTCCCGATACATGGGACATTCAATATAAGGATTCTAGAGAATTTGAGATTCACGATGTACGACATGAAGGTGCCTCCAAGGCCAGCACAGTTTGAGGCTCTAGCGATTTGGGAACTAATGGCCAGACAGCAACAGCAGAAGAAGTTTGAGACCAGGATGAGGAAAGTAGAAAAGACATTAGCGGATGCTAGGTGGGACAATGCACAAAAGGTGTGGAGGTCAGATGTATTGCAGGGGATTAAATTGTTTCCCGCAATTACTAAGGAAGGAGAGGAGACAGGTAAGAAAGCCACCTGTAAGACAGACAGAAAGTGTCCCAAGGATAGAGAGGACGAGGAGAAGTTGAGAAGAGAAGAGGAGTTAGAGGATGAGGAGTTGATAATGCAATTGCTGAACGACCGTCCACCACCTTATGCGGAGAATGGACAAGGTCCAAGTACCAGTTCTGCCCCTCCGGCATCGGTACAGAACAGTGAAACTCAGAGTTCAGGAGCATCATCGGGATCTAAGGACCCGAGTCTACTGTTCACCCCGCAGATACCGCAGGTTAGGAGAATATATCCAGATGTGCCCGTGTTGAAACCAGCAGAAAATTATCAGCCGCAGATGCCAGGGTACTACAGCAGTGATAACAGTGCAGGAATGGTTATAGATCCAACCGTAAGGGGAGTACAGAATGGTCACAACCAGACATAGTCACAAGCCGAATCAACCCAGTTTTTGATGCCCCAAAAGCAGATGCAGGGAGGAACTGCACATGCTCAGATGACGGGGAGTCAGATGGGCATGCCGGCAATGATGACCCATGGTGTGGGCATGAACATGCCACAGAACATGGGAAATGGACAGAACCCGGACGCGATATCACTACCCATTACTGTAGGTCCACCGGTACCTCTGTATAGTCAGCCTAACTTGGGTCCGAGCAGTCAGGGATCAATGCTGCAGAATGGGACCGAAAGGAGGTGCATAGAAAACACTCCGGGGATAACTCCGATAGCGACTCAGCCAAATGGGTCTGGATCCTTGATGGAGTTTAGTCCCATATGTGCTCAGTCAACACTGGTGAGGTCGAGTCCCCCACTGATAATACCTCTAACATCGAACACTGAAAAGTTGCCGCAACCATCAATGGCAGTCGATGTGAACGCTACACTGATGGGGTTGAATGCGCAACAGCTGACACAGTGGTTCAACAGTCTAAACTCCACACAAAATTCAGCCAGTGGGAAAGGAGAAGACTATATGAATAGGGTCAGGTTGAACATGGAAGCACAAGAATTGGTGGAAGGGACCATGGGTGTGAATAGGTTAGAGTCCTACACAGAAGAAGAGCTGAGGTATCTATGTCCCAGGATTACGAAGGAAGTGAACAAGGTACATAAGAGTCTGCAAGAAGCAGCTGACAGAAACGGGGTTGACATAGACAAGATGAAACACTTGAGCAGGAGCTACAGGTTAGATTTTGGGACCACAGATTTTGAACACATGAGGTCAGCAGGCATGAAGACACACCTTAGAGAATTGCTGCAGAGTGCACAAGTGTGGAGGTGCTTAGACAAATGGGAAAGCAGGTGGGTAAAGAGAAAGGAAAAGAGGAGGGACAGTGCTACAGAGCACAATGGGAAAAGACCGCAGAGTAGTGATACAGTAACAATGTTACCAATGAGGGAAACAGCAGGGGGAAAATTAGTACATGTACCATGGCACAGAAGTGACATTCAGTCTTTTACGGACGATTTTCCCAAACTAAGAGAGAAGCCGATCGAATGGTATCAGCAGACTGACAGGTTTGTGAAGCTTGCAAAATGTCTCTGGGAAGACCTAAATACTCTCTTTGAGATTGTGGTTCCGGCAGATTTGTGGGAGGATTGCAAAAGAGCTGTAGGTTGGCCGACAAGTGAACCAGAGAGAGACAGGGAGACGGGTGCACCATCACCTATGGTGATGAGCTTGTACTATAAGGTGATTGAGCATTTGAAAACGAAGGTACCCGCGAAAAACGTGGATTGGCAGAAGATCGATCGAACTGCCCAAGAGGCTAAAGAGTCGATTCATAGTTATTATGAGAGGTTGTTGAAGGCGTTTAAGAACTACAGTGGCACGGAAACAATAGAGGCGAAGGACATGCTCCATTTTGTCTTCAGATTTGTGGAAGGGTTGAGACCAGAGATAAGTCAGATGATAAAGTCGCATTTGATTTGTTGGCAATCGAAACCGATTGATGAGGTGTTGAATTATGCGAAATACTGTAGCGACGAAATCGAAGTGAAACAGAAAAGGTTGAAAGAGAAGGTGATGATGATGCAGCTTAAGGCAGCTCAAACAGGTTTGCAAGGTTTGTAGGGTTTGCAAGGGATGCAAGGGTTCCAACAGCAGGTACCGCAACCGCAGTTGCAGTTACAGGGAAACATGGCGTTTCAGCCACAGCCTAGAGGCAGAGGCAGAGGAGGTTTTGTGAATAATGGTCCGGATTTGAACACTGTTGTGACGGGTGTACAGGCAATGAAGAAGGTGATGCCGTGTCACGTGTGCGGAATTGTAGGTCATTGGAAACGCGAGTGCCCGATGGTGGTGCAGGAAGGTGCAGGTGCGGGTGCAGGTGCAGGTGTTGGTCAGCAAAATAATGATGTCAATGCATTTCAGACAATGAAAGGACCGAAAATGAGAGGTCCAAACCCAAATTTTCAGACTGTAAATCAGTTGCAGGGATTTCAACCTATGCAGCCGCAGCAGATGCAGGTGCCTCGTATGCAGATGACGCAAATGCAGCCAATGCAACAGCAGTTACCTATGGTACCTAATCAGCAAATGCAAATACCCTTGGCACCAATGAGTCAGCAGCAAGTGATGATTCCTCCACAGGTAACGGGTCAGGTAATGAGCACAAATGGCACGTACAACAGTTCCCATTACATAGTGAGAGTGGAATAAACAACGTATGGGAGAGTGAAAGTTCAGGAGAAGAAGGAGATTGTGTGCTTGCAGCATCCTTGGAAGTTGATCAAAGGGGTCCGTACGTAGAGGGAAGAGTAATGGGTCATCGTGTCTCATTCTTGGTTGACACGGGAGCCACACGTTCAACAGTTAAGAGCAGTGAAGTACCAAATTTGCCACTCTCAGGGAGGACAGTTCAAGTGGTGGGAGTAGCAAACAGGCATCTGACGAACCCAATAACAGATCCGGTACCAGTCAGCATCGGTAACTATCAAGGGGTACATCAGTTTGTGGTATGTGACTCAAGCCTGATAGCACTGTTAGGGAGAGACCTATTGTGCAAATTGGGTTGTTCGATAATGTGTTCGAACGAAGGAATAACAATCCAGACGAGCAGTGATGGGGAAGAAGAAGACAGTGTAGAGGGGGATGAGGTGGAAACTGTCGATGAAGAGTATCCTCTGATTTGTCTTTTCCCGATGATAACTGAAGAAGATATTCCAGCCGAATTACGGGAAACAGTCGGAAGGGAAGTGTGGGATATGACAGGGAAAGAGGTGGGATTGATGAAAGGAGTGGAACCAGTGAAAGTGGCTGTAAAGCCCAATGCTATCTTTCCCCAGACCCCACAATACCACATGCCACAAGACACCCTCATGAAAGTTGCTCAACTCATTGACGAATTTGTAAAGCAGGGGGTACTGAAAGAAGTGTTAAGCAGTCCATGTAATTCACCAATAATGGGACTAATAAAGCCGAGTGGAAAGGTCCGACTCGTGCAGGATTTGAGGAAAATAAATGACATCATAGTCAAGTGCTGCCCTGTCGTACCGAATCCAGCTGTGATAATGTTTCAAATTCCTTGCGATGCCGAATGGTTCTCAGTCATCGATTTGTCACAAGCGTTCTTCTCGGTGCCTCTTCATGAGGACAGCCAATTCCTCTTTTGTTTTAAATTCCTAGACAGAGTATACAGTTGGTGTCGAATTCCTCAAGGGTTTTCTGAGTCACCGTCAATCTTCAATCAGATTCTAAAGAAAGATTTGGAAGAATTAGAATTGCCATTCGAGTCAACCCTAGTACAGTACATCGATGACTTACTGGTTGCATCAAAGACAGAAAGTGGCTGCACAGCCGATACCATCGCTCTGTTGAACCATTTGGGAAGGAATGGACATAAGGGGTCTCCTTCCAAATTACAGTTCTGTCAGAAGAAAGTGAAATACTTGGGTCACCAAATAGAGAAAGGGTCACGGAGAATAATGAAAGAAAGAATAACAAGTGTACTTCAAATGAGTCCACCAAAGACAAGGAAGGAGGTGAGGAAGTTTTTGGGAATGGTGGGCTATTGTCGCCAGTGGATTCCCAACTTCTCGACTCTAGCAAAGCCTTTACTGAAACTGACCCAGAAGGATGCATTGGATGAAATTGAGCTGAAAGGAGATGAGATGGATGCTTTTGTTGAACTGAAAGAATGCATGTGCAGGGCTCCAGCTTTAGGTATGCCTGATTACACAAAGCCTTTCACATTGTTTTGCCACGAACGTGATGCATGTTCTTTGTCTGTCTTGACTCAAGCCCATGGTGGCGTAAACAGACCAGTAGCGTATTTTTCAGCTACTTTGGATCCGGTCGCAGCAGCACTCCCAGGGTGTTTGCGCGCCGTAGCAGCAGTTGGTATCAGCCTCACTCAGAGTGAAGGTATAGTGATGGGACACCCAGTAACAGTCATGGTCCCTCACTCAGTTGAGATACTTTTGACCCGCTCCCGAACGCAGCACATGACTGGAGCGAGACTCACAAGGTATGAAACGATAATTCTGGGCTCACTGAATGTGCAGCTGAAAAGGTGCACTACGTTGAATCCAGCAACCTTGTTTCCTGGAGAAAATGCCGAAATTGAGAACGCTGAAGACGTCGAGCATGACTGCCTTCAGGTGACTGAATTTTGCACAAAACCTCGACCGGACATTAAAGGATACCAAGCTTGATGAAAATTACCAAATTCTTTTTGTAGATGGTTCATGTCTAAGAGACGGGATGGGGATTTTGAAAGCAGGATATGCTGTATGTACTATGACAGGGGTCTTGGAAGCGGGATGGCTTCAAGGAGTCTATTCTGCACAAGTAGCAGAACTTGTAGCCCTTACAAGAGCATGTCAACTGTCTGCATTGATGAAAGTCACCATTTACACGGATAGTCAATACGGGTTTGGGATTGTGCATGACTTTGGACAACTATGGTCACAAAGAGGTTTCCTGACTTCTTCAGGATCCCCAGTGAAAAACGGGGAGAGAATAAGGGAATTGTTACACGCCATTCAAGTGCCAGCCGAAGTTGCAGTGGTAAAGTGTAGTGCCCATACGAAAGGACAGGACTATGTGTCTCTGGGAAATGCATATGCGGATCAAGTCGCAAGATTTTGTGCCTTGAACTGTATATTACTCAGGGATGATTGGAATACGATAAATGAGCCAGAACTCGAACCAGCTGAAGCATTTGCCTTGAAGGTCGTAGATACAATAGATGAACTAAAAGCATTACAAAATAATGTCAGGGAGGATGAAAGAGATTCCTGGATTAAATCACAATGCATAAAGAGACAAGACAAGTTATGGGTTTCACATGAGGGAAAATTTGTTTTGCCAAACAGTCTCTTATCACAGCTTGCGCGGTTCTATCATGGGCAGGCTCACCTAGGGAGAGATGCCATGATAAGATTGTTCAAAACTGATTGGTTTAACCCCAGATTTCGTCAAGCTGCAGAAGCAGTTTGCCATCGATGTGTCACTTGCCAGCAGATGAACCCAGGAAAGGGAACGGTTGTGAACGCGAGTCACATTGGTAGGGCAAGCGGGCCTTTTAGTCGAATGCAGATGGATTTCATTGAGATGCCTGTGCATGGAGGTCTGAAATATGTATTGGTGATTGTGTGCATTTTTAGTCACTGGATTGAGGCATACCCCACACGTAGAAATGACAGCCTTACAGTTGCCAAGCTATTGTTGAGGGAGTTGATACCACGTTTCGGATTCCCGATCTCTTTAGAATCAGATAGGGGAAGTCACTTCAATAACGAGGTGATAAAGTTACTTTGCGAAGCGCTGAACATTGAGCAAAAGCTGCATTGTAGCTATCGCCCTGAAGCCTCAGGACTGGTGGAGCAGATGAATGGTACACTGAAATCAAGAATGGCGAAAATATGTGCATCGACAAATTTGAAATGGCCTGACGCGTTGCCCTTAGTGCTAATGTCAATGAGAAATACTCCCGATAGAAAGACTGGATTGTCTCCACATGAAATTCTCATGGGCAGGGCTATGAGACTTCCTGCAGTTCCCGCAAACGCGCTTTTGAATATTACAGATGATATGGTGTTAGACTACTGCAAGGGTCTGGCTGACGTGGTTCGCTCTTTCTCTCACAGGTGGAAGCGACCACCTTGCCATCGATCCAAGGTCCAGGACACGCACTGAAAGCAGGTGACTGGGTTGTGGTAAAGAAGCACGTGAGAAAGTCGTGTCTGGAACCCCGTTGGAAAGGCCCTTTCCAAGTGATCCTGACGACAACTACCGCTGTGAAGTGTGCGGGGGTTCCCAACTGGATTCACGCCAGTCACATAAAGAAGGTGTTGTGTCCCACAGATGAGGAAGTTGAAGCGCTGAAGCTGCCAGTGCCTGATAAAGCAGTGCTGAGTGCTGAGACAGAACAAAACCGAACTGAAAGCGAACAGGCAGAAGCAGGAGAGAGAGAGAGATATTATTGGAGGGCGAAGAGTCCGACTCACTTGGGGAAGACCAAGGAGAAAGTTCAGACAGCGACGAAGAAGCTGAAGGTGGCAAAGAACCTGAAGCAGCTGAGGGTAGCAAAAAGCCTGAAGCAGCTGAAGGTGATAAGGAGCCTGAAGCAGCTGAAAGTGATAAAGAGCCGGAAGAAAATAACGGTGACGAAGGGCTCGAAAAAGGTGAAAAGGCAGGAGAGCCTGATCAGAGGAGGGCTTTCCCAGAAGCAGACGATACAGAAAAGGAAAAAGAGAACGTGATTGATTCCCCAGATGGAGGGAACGAGGCAGAACAGAACGAAAAGGTTCAAGCTTCCACAGAAAAGATTGCAGGTCCATCAAATGGACATGGTGCAAAGAGAAGACTAAGTATCTCACCAATAAAAGAAAAGGGTAAAGAAAGTTTGAACGAAGGAGGAAGGCCAAAAGTGAAAGAGAAAAGAAAGGAAGTGACTGTCGTGGAACAATCGTCAAGTGAGGAAAAAGACTTGACAAAAGAGGAAAGTGCCAGCGAAGCAGAGTCGAAAAGAGAAGCAAAATTGAAAAGGAAAAGGATACCAAACAGGAGGTATTCCGGTCCTGAATGGGCATATGCAGTCAATGACGATTGGACTGACGAGTTTGTATCCCTAAGCATCGAGAACGAAGAAGAAGAAGAGATACCAATAGAAAAGAAAAGTTTCATAGACTCTGTCGATTGAAAGAGTAGTAAATGATATTGCTTGCTACAATCTAACGTGAAACAAACAACCAGCTGAGACATTGCTAAACCGGATGAGACTTGCTAAACAGATAAAGACTGAGTTATTGCCGAATTGAGACAAATGCTGCTAACCGATAAGTGACTGGCCTTTTGAAGAAGACGGTGTGAACATTGCGCTCGTTCAGCTTTGAATACTGAATAGCTAAATAGTTTCATTTATAGGTGCTTCTAGCTCTCTGATTCTATACAGATCATGACTAGGTACGCTACGCCAAATAATAGAAAGAAATATTGTAAATATGTGTGTATAGGCTTGGTAATTACATGTGTACTAATAATAATGGCAATTGTGCTTGGAATGCATGGAAAGGGTGAGAGTGAGAATATTGAGGCTTCTACTATTGCTCCTGTTACTGTCACTGAACTAACACCATTGAAAAGACTAGCATTGGATGAGAGGCTCTTGCACGATAAGAAAGAGCTTTCGTATAACGTTTTCTATCGCTTGCTAACAGAGTATGTTGAGACTATGGATGCGAAAGATTGTTATGTGTGTACACAGATACCGACATCAGTAAAGGAAGGGGTAACTTATCACCACATGCCTCTTACATATGGGATTACATGTAGTATAGTAATGTCTAGGTTTTATGGTCAAACTAACATACAATATTTTTACTCGAATTATGATGTTACCTTTGCTTATGTTCCTATAATAGCGCAGCTTAGCCAGACTGCTAAAGATTGGGATGCTAAAATAATGAGGGAATTTTTCGAGCCAATGCAACCTTTTGAAACAGCTCATGCTCATAGGGAGAACCTTACTTGCTCAGTCTCTGCTGTAGAAATAAGCTTTTTAGATCGCACAGATGATAGAAGAGCACAAATGAAGGCGAAATTAGAAAAAGAGCTACATAAGAGGACTTCGGTAGATAATTATGATTTTGCTGCAATAAAGACACAAGGGAAAATAGCTTTAGATGCTTGGCATGTAGGGAAATTTTGTATATATCGAGGTGAATCTTATTATGACAATATTTTTGTAGGAGCGAGTGAGTGTAAACATACGTTTATTTTTAAGGCCAAATGGACATTCATGATGAACGGACTTGACCCTGTCATTCCAGGTGTATATTACATTTGTGGGTATAATGCCTATTATCGTCTTCCAAAGGGATGGTGGGGGAGATGTTATTTGGGTATAGTGTTCCCGAAGGTTTATCAACTGGATGACGTATCGATGATTCAAAAGACATCTGGATCCCATCGTATCCAGAAAAGAGAGACCGCAGCTGCTGTGGTAGGAGATATATTTGGAGCCATGATTCCTTCATTGGGAGTTGTGTTGAATTCCATCAAAATAAGAAAGTTGTCTACTATAGTGGATAACATGTTGACAAAGTTTTCAGGTGCTATAATCCTGATAGATGCTGAACTTGCAGCGGAAAGAGCTATGGCTCTTCAAAATAGGCTTGCTTTAGACATTCTTTTAGCAAAGGATGGTGGCGTTTGCAAAATGCTTGGTGCACGACACTGTTGTACCTATATACCTGACAATAGTGTGAAAATTAAAACTATGCTTGCTAATCTAACAAAAGAAAGTGCAGATTTGAAGGAATTGAAAGAACCAGGAGTGTGGGAGAAGGTTGGAAAGGGACTTGCTTCAGTGGGACATTGGATTGGGGGAATTTGGAACGGAATATTATTGAAAATAATAGAAGGAATATTAATAGTAATAATTTGTATATTTGGAATTTGGGGAATAAAAAGGGGAATAATAATGATTATGGAAAGAATTAAAAGAAGAAAGGAGGAGAAAATTATGAAAAGAATGGCAGAAGAATACAAAGCGCAAACTAGGGGAACTAAAAGGAAAAGGGAACTGACAGAATTTTAATGGAATAAAATTTGTGGGCGTGGTTTGGTGTGATGACAAGTAGTCATCAGAGGAGGGATTGATGAAGCAGAAAATGAAGGTTTTACATTTATTAACGCTTAAACGTAGTGCTGAAATAATCATGTGTGACTTTAACCGAACTAATAAAGATTGTACGGGGACAAAATGTGCCCTCAGAGTAGTTTGCCATCATTTATACGCGAGCTTAATATAACGTGGTGTATTAGAATTGTACTAATCCGACATAATCATAAACGTGTGCTACGATTTGTTTGTTTAAAATGCTTTAGCTTAGCATTACTTTAGCGGAGGCTTTGGCCTAGTTGCCTGGTCTCACGGTTTAGGTGTTCGTATTTTTCCACTGTGCTAATAAACGTGTATTTTTGCTTGAAGCTGTACTTTTCCACAGAAACTGTTCACATGCTTATCTTAAGGTTTCGTGCCAGCCTGGCATATTTTCTCCTTACTTCAAGGTCGATCTGCAGGTGCGGACAATGGAGGCTCTGAAAGTGAGCTAATTGGTAGACAATGTTGCAACTTGCGTACCCATCTCCAAGGATAATGTATGCTTAAGTAAAAGCTTGAGAACTGTCGTTTTTGATTGGACAATTTGAAGCTAACCTATGAACCCTCCAATGGAAGACCCTACTGGACTTGAACTGTTGTCTATAAAACCCAGGTGCACGAGGAGAAATCAGGCTATTATGACCATTGCAGCCATTGCCAGCTCGATAACCCGCCATTTTGTAGACTTCGTAGCTATTATGGCCCACTTTGCTGCGACGCCATTTGAGAGACTTTGATTCTTTCTCTAATCGAGAGAAAGCGATTTTAAATGATTCTTGCCCTAGAGACTTTAACTTTGATTTGTCCCTTTGCATGAAGTAGTAGTTTTTACCTTGCCGCCGTGAGGCAATTGCCCCGTCCACCCCTGCCCCTTTGCCCCGTCCTATGCTGATCGAAACGGTACCCATGATGACCGGAGAACGGTACCTGTGAGACGAAGACTTCCTTGTATGCTGATCGTAATTGGTAAATATGAAAGGAAATTGTAAAATTGCATTGTGTTTCTTTTAGGTAACCAACTGCTGATTTTGATAAGATCCCTAGTTAGGAGTTTTCTAAATTAATGTTGCTAAATTGTTTTGGCATGAAGTCCCACATGCCGATGCTAATTTGAGGTTAGACGAGGATTCCATATGTCGCACGATGCAATTTGAGATCTTGTTATGCTGACTAAATGTATGCAATTAGTTCATTACAGATTATCGTATTGGTGATTTGCATTGCTATTATCGAATGCCTTGTGATTCAAATGCTACATAGATTACACTTGTTTTGCCGTTATGGACAGCTATTAATGTTCATATATGTTTATCATTTGGTGTTGAGACACATTTATATCGTGCTAGCTTTGTTAATATAGGGAAATAAAATTCACTAACTTTGAATAAACTGGTGTGGTTATTCCTGATTGAAAGGTCAGGGTTCGTCGAAATGTATTCTGGATTAATTATTAAATGTTATGTTGATCAAGGTATTGCCTATGTTCGTTATTGATTATTGATTTTGATGAAACTGATCGATTAAGAGTACAAAGAGTTCCCACTAAGTCAAAAGATTCATCGGCCTAAAGAGCGTCCGAACACAGGTAAATTATTACTACGGACAGCTCTATCAACAGCTAAAACATTTAGGTCGGCCAGCAATGAAACATTGTAGACCGCAAATGATTTAGGCCCTCATTATGACATAGGCGGTAAATGCGGCCTACCGCCACGGCGACTGCCTCCACAAGACCGTCGCCGTGGCCTCGTACCGTCTGCCATATTATGACCGTAGCCGGAATTCTGCCAGAGGGCTGGCGGAATTCCAGCTACGGTCATGGCGGTGGACGGCGGTAAGGTGGCACTGCTGCCAGCAGCAGCGCCACGCCAGTAGACCGCGCAGACCGTGTCATGATCTATGATACGGCCTGGCGGTGTTCTGCTGGTGGATGCTGCTGCTGGCAGCAGCGCCGCGTCTCGTCTCCTGCCAGAGGACCCCCTGCAAGCAGGTAAGTCGAGTGCTCTGACAGGGGTGGGGGCGTGTTGTGTGTGTGGGGGGGGTGTGTGTGTATGTTTCTGTGTGCGTGCATGCGGGTGTGGTGCGTTTGGAATGCGTGTGTGCACGAATGGATGTGAGTGTGTGTGTATGTTGTGAAGTGTGAATGCATGTGTGCTTGTATGTATGTCAGTGCGTGTGGATGTGTGTGTGCATGGATGTATGCATGCGTGGGTGAATGTAGGTATGCATGTATGTATGCGTGTGTATGTCTGTGCGTGTAGGTGTGAGTATGTCGGGAGGGAGGTCGGAAGAGGAAGGGTGGGGGAGGACTCTGGGGAGGGGGGTGGGGGAGACCCTTATCAGTGCAAGGGAAGGAATTCCCTGGCACTGATAATGCCTACTGCCATGGTTTTCGTGGTGGTAAAAAAGCCACTGAAACCCTGGCGGTGTGCGGGGTCATATAGCGGTGGGCGGCCTGGTGACGGCCGCCGGGCTGGAGACTGTCATTGTGACGGTCGGTGTGGGACATTGGCGGTTTGGCAACCAAACCGCCAATGTCATAATATGGCGGTATGTACCGCCAGCCTGTTGGCGGCACTACCGGCACTATAGCACCGACCGCCGGGGTCATAATGACCCCCATAATATCCATTATGAGATGACTTGAGAAAATAAATGCTTGACTGTAATTTTAAATGCTGAGTTAAGTTATGTTTCATTGTATGGCTTTCATTTGTAAAGTTGAACCGACAAAGAACTGGATTTAATTCAATGCATTAACTAGCTTTAAAATGTACTGGCCATCAGTTGTTACCTAGTAGTTGTCTCTGGCTCTTGAATCATATATTTGTCATAAGTGTAAGGAAACGGGCCATTAGTTGTGTGGCCTGCACAGGTAATGGGTCAAAATTTGCCCTCCATTGGGAACCAAACACCCCATTGTAGCGATTGAGTCTGTCTTCTTGGACCTTGCAGACTTAGGGTCAGAACAATTGAAAAAGTCTGTTTGGTCTACCTGGAGGAAATTGCTGCGCTCTGGCCCTTGGAACTTTTGTGTATCATTGGTGGTGGCCCGCCCTCATGGGGCTTCCACGAGTGGAAAAAAAATTGCCAAATTATAAAGCCTCACAAGGTAATATGGGAGCATGAATATTTGACAAGCTTCTCTCCCACTAACTCTGAGTTTTCCTTTAGATTTATCTGTTGCGTGTGACCCCCCTATGTGACTCCTTTTTTTGGGGTGCCCAGTCCTACCTGGGAACCATGCACACTTCCCATAATGTCACAGCCTAGGGAGCTCACTCCTGGCTGACCCTACTGTCCATGCATGCAACATTCTTCCATACTGGGACCTCCCCATCGAGAAACTGGCCTGGTAGATGGGGTTTCCAGCCCCACGAAACACTGGAGAGGAGGCTCCACGCTTGCCCCTTCTATGATATAAACTGAAAGACTTTTCCTTCATCGACTCCTGGGCTCTGGCCCAACCAGGAGGGTTTAGAACAGCAGGCTCAGGATTGCGCTGGGGGGGGGGGTCAAAGGTCAAAATTCTTCTCATGCTGATATCTCAGGCCCTGTTGTGCCATTTTACACGCTTTTGGGCTCAACTTACTCCTGGTGGAGAGCCCTGGCCACCTAGAGCCATTTCATTAGGCCTCCTGGCATTTAAGGTGGTGAACCGTGCAGGGAGCTGCTCGGCCTCCCACAGACCTTTTTTTTTTTTGGGGGGTGCCCAGCCCAACCCGTGCACCCTGCACACTTCCCATGATGGGTCAGCCCATGGACCCCATCCCTGGGTGCCACTGCCGGCTGCACATGTGTGCAGCACTCTTCCATGCTGGTGCGAGAGCCGGACAGTCTCTTCTGCCCTGCCCACTCCGGCGGGCAAGGTGCTGGTTGCAGTGGTGGTCCTCTGCTTCCCACCGGTCACGGGTATGGGGGGCGGGACAGGCTAGCTACTATTGGGGAGAGTGTGGTAGCACTCCTTCTGCCGCTTCTTCATCCTGCGGCCATGGATGAAGTTCAGGGCCCCTTCTTCGCTCCTCCTCACTCAGGGGATGCGCAATGGTGCTCCAGTCATCACCACCATTGGGGGCTTGGAGTTGGGTTTCTGGGCCCCCTGATCAAGAAACTGACCTGGGGATGGGGTTCCTAGGCCCAAGAACACTGGGGAGGGCGCTCCTTCCCCGCCCTCTCTTTGGATATAAACTTGAGGACTTTTCCTTTCGCGACTCTCGGGCTCTGTCCCATCCTAGGGGGTTTAGAACAGCCGGCTTCAGGATTGTGCTGGGGATCAAAAATTAAAATCCTTCTCATGCTGGTACTCTCATGCTGATATATTGGGCCCGGTTGGGCCATTGTACATGCTTGGGGACTAATTTTACTCCTGATGGTGATCCCTAACCAACTGGAGCTCTATCATTAGGCCTCCTGGCATTTAAGGTGGTGAACCTCGCAGGGATTTGCTACTACTGACTCCCTGCATCAGCCTTCGGCCTTGGTTTCCTCTGAGCCTCTCTCCTCCTTGGCTCAGAAGCCCAGTCTTTTCCCCAACTAGACCTCAGGGTGTGTAAGAGGACCAGCTTCTCTGGTCCTGGCGAGAGCCCCACTGGCCCTGGGGGTCAACTGAAGTTAGAGTCCTTAGTACAAATGTCATCAGGGAGTTCAACCTTCCAATTGACCTCGACTACTGCCTCCAGTCTCAGTGTTCAGCAGAAAAACACAACCAAGAGAGAGCTCTCCCCCTTGTGCAAGATCTTTTAAGTGGTGGCAGAAGGTTCTAGAAGTTAGGCACCTCTGTCTTCCCTGGGGGCTCCAAATCATCTTTCCGCCCTTGTCCCTACCTTCCTGCGCAACCTGCTGGGACATTTCAAAATGGTGTCACCCAGGACTCACTAGTCACATCTGCCCTGGGGGCATCAGCTCTGCCCCTCATTGACATCACTGCCAGGGCCTTTCCCACCAAATCTTCAGAGTAAACCTCCTCCTGTGTTGGCTCCATATGTCTGAGCCCCCTCCTTTGATTAGTGAGCGTGGGCAGGCCCATCCCTGGTACAGTGTGACAGCTGATTGAGTGATGCAGACCATTCTGCCCCACCCCTTTCCTCTTCAAGATCTGAGTGAAGCACTATTAATTGTTCCCTTTGTGTGGGGAGGCCTTAGTTCATGGTGCTGGAGAGAAATTTAATTAATGTGGCATAGCAGGGTGACAAAAGGCCTAGACTCTGATCCTGAGCTGAGTCACAGAAATATCATAATCCTGGATAACCGCTGTGCAGATATCTTTTTAGAACTTGCAGAATTGATTTTCCTGTACAGGTTAAGCCCTGATTTGACGTGTCACTGGTCTCTGTAGGCCAAAGGGAAGCAAAGCTGCACTCTATGGCATCCTTCCCCATAGGAGTATAATGAAGTGTGACTGCAGACAAGACAGTAAACCACCCTGACTTTCCCTATAAGTGTACACTAACATTATGAAGCCTACCCTAGGTCAATATCCAATCCTTCAGAGTTCCACCTGCTCCAGGCTACTTGTGCGCAGTTACTGAGCTGAGCATGACAGAAGTCTCCCACATACAGCCCTCGCACATGTGCATGTGCAACTTGCCAAGTGCCCCTTACACTTGCTGCATCAGAGCTGCCTTAGCTTAAAAGGCTGACACTGGTGGTAAACACATGCAGTTCATTTACCATAAGTTTACCTTGGGTGATTCACCGGTTGTTAGGCTCACCCCCAATGAAAAGGTCTCATCCCAGGTGGTCCGAAAGCAAAGAAAGTCCAGGCAGATTTGATGGGCATTTCCTTACAATAGGGATAGTGCTTTCCAAACTCTACAATACTTTGTTAAGTGCTCTATATGATACAATACTTAGGGCTTGATTGATGAATGGTACTCCATCTGGCAAGATGACTGAGGATATTTCCTCTGCCATCCTGATGGACTTCAGTCCCTCAAATTTAGAGATAAATCTTGGCCCAGTGGTCATCTCTTTACATTGAAAAGAATCAACGTCACAGGTGTTCCTTTCAAAGTACAAAACACTGGTAAATAGCTGCCTCCTTTATTGGTGGACTTTCTAGAACATTTTGCAATTGTTTTAGTTTTTTCAGAAACAACCCCCCTAAGTGGGCATTTGTTTCTGAAAAATAAAACCTAATGACCTCCCCCACCCTGGGCGTTTTCTTCTGGAGTTAGGGAGGGACTAATGCTTTTTTACGGTCTCTCACTTCTGGTTTTTCCTGATGATGACTAACAGAAAAAACGACATTACACCATCCACGTTAAATATGGCAGGTGATGTAAAGTCCTTCCTCTGATGGCACCTACTCGATTGGGCTGTTGAAGGAAATTGAAGAAACAAATGTTTGGTGGGTACGATACTCTTCCGTCTTTGAAACAGAGTACCCGGTTCGCCCAGCTCTAAATCCGGTCCTTAATTAATAAATACTTTAATAATTGACACACCAACACAACAATTATTGAGTCATCACAAGTGGCCAGTTTTTTATGCATAACTAAAAAATAGATGGAGCAATGTCAGTGTAAGATTTCATTTCCTTTGAGCAGGATACCATGTTTGCTGTTCTGGACTTCCGCTTAGCCACTCGTTGCATTCTGCAATATGTAGTCTTCAGTGGCTTCCACTGGAATCTTTTGGACTAATGCCCATGACATTCATGAATTGTAAAACGAAATGAGTGTCAACATGGTATACTGCTGACTTATAAGAATTTGCTGTCTCTAGTTAGAGAGCAGAACAAGTCAGAAACCACAAATCTCTACCCTGTTATAACTTGTCTGTGGCATAATATGTTTGTACTCAGCCTTGAACCAGGATTAGGAACACTAGGCCATTGCAGAGCAGAACTGTGGAATGTTTATGAACTACAGAGTCTATGTATGTGTCTCAATGGCTGACCTGCATTTCTTTGCAATAACAATCTTTTTTGAGTGACACTTCTTGTCCTCACACAATATTTCTGCTGTAACTAAGTTTTTCTGAATGAGACAATTTCAGCAATTTCACACACTGCGAGCAAGTAGTTTCTCATAAAAATATAAACCTTTGGAGGTACGTAGGGTCTCTGGTGCGGATGACTTCCCAGTGTCACTGTTGATCTGTTATCTTTTCACATTTTGGGAATTTTGTGTGAAAGATGTAGCGAAACCATTTTGTGAGGACTGAGAACTAGCACTCCTCCAGCAGCAGACTTATAGAATTATGAAAATGATTAAAAGAATATTCACAGTTGGGCTGGCAATACCAAGTAATCCAACCCCCCACCCTTTTTGCCACAATTACTTCCTTGTGTTGAAACTGATAAACTGGATGATTCTCTTGGGGAGAGGGCTGACAGAGTGGAAGAGAGAATGAGAGAGAACGAGAAAGTGAAGGAAAGAAAAGCACTACCTTGCTAGTCTCAATATTCTGCAGTGTCTACTCTGGGGCACAAGCAAATACACTTCTGAAAGTGACAAACTGTTGTGGAGGCTTTTGAGGTGAGTTGCACTAATACCCAAAGAGGCAAAACACAGATCTCAAGGATCAGGCTGAGATCACCTGTTCTTATTTCTCATGCTTTTATTGACAAATACTTTGTTAGTGGAACGTATTATATCATAGTTTTCATACACAACAAGACACACTAATACAGTCAGATCCTTCAGGTTTGTTCTTAAAAGAGAAGATCAAAAGTATTGAAAGTGATTTATGGTTGCTCTCTCCCAGTCAAAACTGAGTTGCCAATCCAGTGATTGTTTTGGGTGAATTCGTTGCAAACACGTAATTTGTATTGAACCTGAGCTATATGTAAATGCCATCATGACATTACCTACAACAAAATGCTTTGTCACTTATTTCTGAAAAAGCAGTACCAGTCCAAAAGTCATCACTGGGCACTCTACCACCCCAGCAATCTGTCATACAATACATCGGTCCCATTTAGGTCACTACTGTGAGGAAAAAGACTGTTATGTGGTGTGATTGTGTGACCTCACCTTGTTATGCACTTACTAACCCCTTTAGGTCCAGTAGGTTTCGTCTGTAAAACTTACAGCTCAATCCCGGGTAGCTGTGGCACTGAGGAGCAAGGCTTGCATAGAGGAACAAGTGTAAAACATTTAAACAGCACCAAAACAATTGAAGAAGGAATCAATACAACGTGCAGTAAATCCGACACCAATTTATAAAAATAGACTGTATTTTTATAAGAATTTAGACACTAGAAAGAAAAAGATCCACAGAGGGTTCCGGATATATAGATTTTACAAGCAATAATAAATCAATGTTGTTTTGCTCAACTGCAAACAGGCCTTGGCAAAGTCAATGAATTAGACACTTAGAAACATTTTAAAAGAAAACATAGGTAAGTGTCAATGCAGTCGGTTAGAAGTACTTGGGGTGATAGACTCTGGCAGGGATCGAGTCAGGAGGACTAGCAAGGGCCTCAAGAACAATTACCCTCACAGAAGAAGCAGTCCTTCAGCAGTTCTAGGTACTCTATGTGTGTTGCAATGGATTCCTATGGAGGGGTCCTGATGCAAGGGATAAAGGATACTGAAGATACTCCAAGGATGCTGTGGATGCAATGCGGTCAACGGGGCCTTCATGCGGGGATTCCTCAGTCCATGAAGATGGTGAGAGAGCCTTGGTTGCAGGGTCGAAGTCCAATGAGGACCTCTCTGGTCTGGCCGGAGTCTAGTTGCGACTGGACTACCAGTTGCCCAGTGTTGTGGTCACAGGCCAATCCTTCCTGGGTTAATAACTCGCCTTCCGAGGACCCCTGCAACTTTCTGACAGCATTCCCGGGTTCAGTGAACTCGGGTGCAGCTCTGTGAGTTGGGTCTGTACCTTGGTGCTGCTGTGCAGTGGTAGCAGCAGCTAGAAGACTTTGGGCTACCAACGTACCCCCAGCAGACTTCTTCAGCTGTTGTGTCCCTGTGCTGAGAACAGGAGACCAGTTGGCTGGCCCTTGGAGTCTCTTGGCTTGACTGAGCTCTGGAGACAGCCTCTTCTTGAGCAGGACACAGCAGGCACAATCCCCTTCTTCGTTAGCCACCAGGTGCAGCAGGTGAAGTCTTCATCAGTGCAGCCTCTCATTGCTGGTCCCCTGGTGCAGTAGGCAGTACTTCTTTGGTCCTTCTTACAAGTCGGTCAAGACCTGAGATCTGGGTCCCTGGGGTGCCCTCTTTATGCTCAGAAAATGCCCTCAGGGCAGGATGCAGTTGGTAGCCAATGGGCTACCAGGTTCCCTCCCACTTGGTGACCACTTCCTGTGGAATGTGGCATCTGGCTATCTCACGCTGCACCATTCTGCACACTGCCAAGATGATGAGATCCTTCCCTCGGTGTTCAGACCTCCTGAGCTCACCCCCGTGTGTGATTAACTCAGGGCTACACGCCCTAGAGGAAACTGGTTTGGCAACTGGTTTCCCTCTCTCTGCTCCCTGTGCTAGCCTTTCAACAAAGGGACAGCCCTCCTATCTAATGTGATATATCTGCCCTTCAAATGCGGCATCCTCTGTGAAGCATGCCTTCTTGGGCTTACACCTAAATGGCTTTCTGCAGGAGGGAGGTAACACCTCCCTGGCCTGCAACCCCTCATTGTTCTCCTTCCTTAGTGTCATTGGCATGTCTCTCCGGGTGCACAGAAAGCTGTCTGGTGGGACAGGCTCCATGTGTGACTGGGGAGGCTCAGGAATTTTAAAGGTAACAAAGTGTCAACTTGGCTAATGCTGAATGCTGCAACAACTTAGATTAATTTTGACTTGAGATACAAGTTGTTTGATACCCTGGAGTGCCTACTTTGGTCGCGCCATTCAGGAGTTAGCACAGCTGAGGGATCAACATGTAATCCTTTATTCGCCAACAGGGCAACCAAGACTTTCAACAGTACAACAGTAGTATCACCGGTTTTACTGCCAGGACATATAAAATACATGTACTGCATATGACATATATTGTACCCTGGCTTTAGGACTCGGTAGGCCTGCCAGAAGGGTGACTTACGCAGATGAACAGGGTAAGTGGTGGCTTTGCCATTGCTTTCAATGGCAAAGTCGGGCCAGTAGTTCCCATCTGTTTTATCAGTATGCAGTGGCGGGCTACCCTTTGTTCTTGGGGGACCACCAGGGTTGAACAACCATGGCTGCAAGTCGTCCTCGGGTACCCCTTTAACTTACATGCCCTGGGTATGAGAGTACCATCTACTAGTAAGTAAGCTTGCCATTTCCATTTGGGCACAGCCAATTCGACATACATTTTAGGGTCAAGGCACTGGCACTGAGGTCTGGTTAGCAGGCATCAGTGCACTCTCGGAGTAAAAAGACCAGCAACATCAATCGAAAAACTTGGGGGTAACCATACAAAAAGAGGCATTTCCTTAAAACTAGGGTTGTGACTGCAAAACACCTTTTTAAAATGTACAAAACTTTTTGTACAACTTGGAAAATGATAGTGGATTTCAAAAGTGGTTTTGCAACACTATTTGAGTTGCAAGTAGGAGGAGGCGTGTGACATTTGTTTGTAACTACAATTTTAGTTGCAACCCATTGATTAGTTACCAAACGCCAAGACTGGGTGGTAACTTTAACAAATTGTGTCAGGCTGCCTCAGAAAAGGCACTAAATGCCCAATACCTTCATAGATGTCAGCTTTTTTTTAACAAGTCTTGTGCCTTAAAGGGAGGTGTCATTGATGGCAAGCACCCCAACTCAAAAAATTATTCCAGCAACACTGATCCTGGATACATATTTACAACTATTCTGGGCACTGGGCAGTTCTACTGGGGCAATGTGTGTTTTATTAGACCAAAACATATTTTTGTTTTCAGACAATAATTTATTTTAGGTTGAGAAGGGTCCAGCTGCTTCCTCAATAATAATGTTTTGTGAAAACCATGATAAATTGTAACAAACGTTGACAAAGCCAAACCGTTTGGAGTAAACGGAAGACTTCTTTGCTTTGCAAATCCTTGTTTTCAAAGCAGTTAAGATATGCTTTGTTTGTAAAGTTATAAAAACTGATTTCACAAGGTAAACTGAATTTTCTGCCCATATTTATACTTTTTTAGTGCAGTAAACTTACAAAACACAATTATATTTTGTAAGTTTGTGCTGCATTTGATTAAAAAAATGAAGCAAATGCGGCGCTAAGAAAGTATAAATATGGGCCTTAATCTTTTGGCATTAATGCTCCATAAGAGGAAAGATCTTTCAATTGCAGACATATATTTGTCTCCATTATACCCTAAAATGACTCATGACAGGTTGTTATTGTTCTTCAGCTGTCTGTGTGCAGTACCAGATGACATCACATCCCTCTCCGGGAGGCCAAAGGCAGAAGTAAGTACTAAGGCATGCTTTTTATTTTCAAAAGTATTATAAATGATTCTTATCAAACAAAAAATGTACAGCAACTCAGGGCCTGATGTACAAAGACGTTTTCCGGTCGCAAAGCCTGCAGATTGCAAAAGCACAGGTTGTGACTGAAAAACACCTTTTTAAACTGTTATCGGAAAAATTAAAGTGGCTCTCAAAATTGGTTTTGTCACAGTTTCTGAATTGCAAGTTGGAGGAGGCATGTGACACTGGTTTGTAATTGTAATTGTGGATGTAACCCATTGATAAGCTACCAAATGCCAAGACTGGGTGGTAACTTTAACAAATTGTGTCGGGCTGCCTCAGAGAGGGCACTAAGGGCCAGATTTACAAAAAAGTGGCACAGTGCAGTGCTGCACCACAATTGGCCGCACCATGCTGCGTCACTTTAGAAATGCAGGGATGTGCTGTATTTATTAGATTACAACGCATCACTGTGTTTCCCCCTGTGCTGGCTCTAAATTGAGCTTCCTAGCGCCAATGCAGGAATCCTTGCACAATCGTGCAAGGATGTCTGCTTTGAGGGATGTGATTGTTTATGTGCAGGAAGGTGTTCCTTCCTACACATTAACAATCACTAATGGAGATTTGGCACTTCTGTGTGTGCTGCAGAATGCAGCACACACAGACGTACCAAAGCGTCATTTTGAAATGATTGTTTATGTGCAGGAAGGGACTTCTTCCCGCACAGAAACAATCATTTCTGGCATTATGCTCTTTCTTTGCGTGCTACATAATGCAGCACACATAGAAAAAGCCAAAAAAAAACAAGGAGGAATACAAGTATTCCTCCCCGTTGTGCCTTGCTAACGCCACCCCTGGGGTGGTGTTAGATTTTGGCGGTGCCTCAGGTTTATGAAAACTCGTAAATCTGAGGACGTTTCAAAATGCAATGGGTGTTGCTGTAGCACGCCCACAGCAACACCCATTGCATGTCAGTTCCACGCAAAGGGCTGTGTGTGAAGGGGCCATATTTACAACTTAACGTCTAATGCCACCTTGTAAATATGGCGCAGGGCTTTGCACCACCGGAGCTTCATGAAAAGTGACGCTCCAGTGGCGCTAGGTGCTCTTAAATATGCCCCTAAATGCCTCATACCTTCTCAGATGTCAGTTTTATTTTTATAAACACTTCTTGACATGAGGCGAAAATGAAAGCAGGGATGGAGGTCTGCTGCCCCTTCCTGGTTGTATATCCTCCATTCACAGCCATTCATAAACAGTCACAAAATGTGGCCTGCCTCTTTAATATTCATGAGGCAAGAGGTTTTGAGACCCGTATGAATATACATTTTTCATTGTAACTGCTTAATACATCAGTCGCATCGCTCAACAAAGGGTAGTTAGCAAACCAATCAATGTGTAATTTGCACAATCAAATTTATGAACCTTCCTTGGTACATGGGTCCTCCGTTCCCAAATCTTTCTGCTTACTTCTATCTCTGGGTGAATCAAATGTTTGAGCGGCAGATGAATCATGTTAAGGGAGCTGCTTATAAAACTTGTTGTATGTTCAGAGAACAGACATTGTGACATCAAAACTTGTCCATATAGCTTGCTATTGCAGGCTAGCTATATAATTTACTTGTTATAGGAGAGCAGTGACATCACAACTAGACCCTAAAAAGGAAAATGTTTACATGCTTTAAAGGTATGGCAGAAAGCTTATCGAGCCACTGAATGGTAAAAATCCAGTCAGGATTTCAGCATTTCAATAATGAAGATAGGGATCCAATTAACATGTAATTAATTTTATTGGGGTTTATTTACTTGCTTGCTGGTCATTCTGAGAGTCCACTGGCTATGCAGGGGCTTGATAAACCCATCTTAAGGACATACTTCTGAGGCCAAGAATTGTTATGCTATAGGGAAAGAATGTAGGAAGCGTGGACTTAATGCGCATTTTGCCAGGATGTTCTGGGACTAGTACAATGGGAAAGGAAACGTAGCAACTATTATTGGAAGACACTGCAGATACATATAGTATGTTGTCAGACAGAGTATTGTGTGTAGCTGACTATCAAAAGATTGCAGGCAGGATAGAAAGACCAAAAGCACAATTTACCATCAGAAGCAGGACAGTTGGTTTAATGGTAGACTCAAGGTTGTTGCATGTTTACTAATGAATGGCCTTGTGTGCGCTTGTTACCCAAAGATATCAGCCCTGGTGGGAACCAAGGAAAGACAAATAGACATCATAGGATACATGGATATGAAAAACAGCTTTAAAGGGAGACATGTGAATGGTAAGGTATATGTGGCTAAATTAGAACCTCTTTTTTGGGGGTGGTTCCATCAATATGACCTCCACATTATTATAATCCAAGAGTGCCAACCCAGGTAATCGTGGTTGAAGACACTACACTTGAAGACATTCTACTGGGGCAAAAAATGTTTTCAGGGAAGAGATGGGTGAATTGAAGGATTATGTACATGAGATTAAATTGAAACAAGGAGCAGTTCCCATACAACACGAAGTCAGGAAAGTACCCATTTTGGTAAGGGAGGAGGATCAGAAACTGTTGTGGAATATGCTTGAGAGTGGGGTGATTGAACCAATTGGAACACCTAATTGGATTTCTCCCGTTGTAACTACAGAAACAAAATGGAAAATTGAGGCTCTGTGTAGACCTAAGGATCTTAAACCAGAACATTGTGACAGACAATTTTCTTTTACCAAACATCAATTAACTTATCTTGTTATTAAAAGGAGAGAAATTATTCTCAAAGTTAGACCTCAAAAGTGCATACCACAGATATGTCTCCACAATAGATCTAAGCACTTAATGGCATTTATCACCATGGTAATACTTACCAATTTACTAGAATTTATCGTTGGCAGCAAGTGTCTTCCTGAGGATGATGAATGTGGTGTTTTGAAGCTTGGACAATGTCATGTCCTTTCAGGATGATACATTAGTCTTTGGGGATAGTGAGGAGAGTCACAATGTTACCTTGAAGTTAGAATTTCACAAGTTATCTGAATCAGGTTTAACATTATGCAAAAATAAATGTGGGTTTCTTGTGGAAGAGATTGAGTATTCTGGACAAATATTGTCTGCAGATGGTGTGAAACTCAAGAAAGATCTTTGATAGGCTATAAAATCTGCACCTATGCCTAAAGACAAAGATCAGCTTCTCACCTTCCTCGGTCTGACAGAAATTTATTCTAAATTTGTCAGGAACTTTACCAGGAAGACAGAATGATTATAAATGCTTATGCGTAAAGGTATGAATTTTTATGTGGGTTAAGAACAACAGGAATGTTTTCAATGTATTAAAGAAGAGGCATGCAAAGCTGGAACATTTGTCCCATAAGATACAAAGAAAAAAACAATAGTCACAGTCGATGCGAGTGCCACCGGGATAGAGGCTGTGTTTTCACAAAGGCATGGGTCCACTGAGAAAATGGTAGCTTTCGCTTCATGCTTTTTGAGAACAACTGAACATCACTATGCTGTAATTGAAAAAGAAACACTGCTGGCAGTATGGGGGTTAGAATACTTCAGGATGTATGTGTGGAGGTGTCACATTGTGTTGCACACTGATCACAAACCACTCATGTAGATATTATCAACAGAAGAAGCAAGCAAAGGCCCGGGGACACTTAGCAGGATAGCTTCACATTTACAGAGGTATAGTTAGAGCATTGAGTATATACTTAGTTGGAAGAATGTTCAGGCATACTGTTTGTCACACCTATTTGTGGACTGGAAATGTGTGGATGAAGAGGGTGTAACATGCAGTGAACAAGCAGGGGCAGTGGCTAGTCTGGAAGAAGTGGTGTACTGGAGTCAAGGGGCAGTGAGTGAAGCATAATGGTCCATGGCCATGGATAATAACGATGTGTTGAAGAATATAGTGTAAATGGTTAAGAAGGGAGGAAGGAGAGAATGCATGTTGCTCATTGTATTACAGCCTTTTGGAAAAATTCTTGCTGAGCTCCCTGAAGTGAACGGTAAAGTAATTATGCGAGGAGACAAGATTGCACCACCTGGTGGAGTGTGGAAAAGACTATTTGAAATAGCTCGCAAAGGACATTTGGGACAAACGGTCACGGAAAAGAAGGTTGAGAATGGAGTTTTGGCTGCCGGCTATGGACAGCGACATAGTAGAATGGGTGGAGCGATGCACTGAGTGCAAAGAGAGCAGGAAAAGATTGAAGGTTGACATGCAAGCAGATCTAGGCAGTAGTCATGATCATGGAGTGACATGGCACCGTGTTTGTATGGACTTTATAGGTCCAATGCAAAACTTAGAGCGTGGAAAGAGGTTTGCCATCGTGTTCATGGATGTGCATTCAAGGTGGTGAAATTTGTACCTGAAATTTCTACTAGAATGACCACAAATGCTTTACATGAAGTGTTCCTTGAAGAGAGTTTCTCTGTAGTGCTTATCACTGACAATGGGACACAATGAACTTCAGGAGATATGAAAGATTTTTGATGTCTTGTGGGATAGGGCATTCATTCACCACTTTATATAGCTCTCAAGAAAATGGAATTGTGGAGAGAGCAAACTGCATGATTAAAGGTGCATTACAACTGGCGGTAGCCAACAGATGGTTATGAAGAGCATAATCCACAACTTAGTTCAGGCCTATCGCACCACAGAAAATATTACCCCAGGGAAGGTTCCTTTCTGTATGATGAGGGGGAGGAAACCCATTTCTAAACTCAATCCTTCACAGATGATTAATCTAATTGAGAAGGGAGGATTATAGGCAAGCAAGGAACAACCAGTAGTTAATTACAGTTCTAAAATTGTACCAGATGATTTTGTAAAGATAAAATCAGAATGTGTCAAGAAGGAGTTGTGCAAATTCTGAAGTGAAAGAGGTACATAGGTAGCATGTGCTGTTAACCAACAGTGATAGGTGGAATTTGAGGAGAGTTGCTAAATATGGTAGATCAGAGAGATTGAAAAATGAAGACGAGAATGAAGCATGCAGTGGCTATATGCTGATGAGAGATAAACAGGGGGTGAATAATTCATGATTTGTTGTTAATCCAAACAGTACCAGGATGGATAGTAGAAATGGTAACCAAAATGGTTCAGATGTCAATTGCAGCAGTGGGAGAAGTATGGTCAGCAGAATTCCTGGACTAAGAAGACCATCTGCGTACCTTCAAGGTTTTGTAGGATAAATAAAATAGTTACTTTACTATATATGTTTATATATGTGTATATATATATATATATATATATATATATATATATATATGGTATAGGTTTGTGTGACTTTGTTTTATCAAGTTAGCTTGTACACACAAATGTTAATTATTAATTGTATTGTATTTCCGTAATATTTCTGTTAGTAGGTAAAATTGTAGTTTAACATTATCTCTTTTCTGTTTTTTTACTTTGGTTGTCTAACTTATATTATTAACGAAGAGGGATGTGTTGTAATTTACTTGTTGTTGAGCATCTGTTGCTTTAAGCATCAGAATGCATTAACCCACATTCCATTCCACATGGTTTTCTATTGGTATTGTCATATCTCGTGGCATTCTCCTCAGTGGCAGTTGCTGATTGGTAAAGCAGGCACCACATTGAGAGCTACGGACAACATGAATAAAAGCCTTTATTTACTACTTCATGAAAGCAGCCTTATTACTAGACCTTCCATACACTGAAAGGTAATGAGTACATGAGTCCCAGCTCTAGTGAAATGCATGAGGTCATTGTTCTGTGTTTGGGAGCCATTTAATTCATGCCTGTGGGTGCTGGATATGGTTTGCCCATAAGCTTTGAAAGATCTTACAGCTTTCAGTGCTGCAGCTAAAAGCAAGCCTTTGGCCATCCAAACAGCCTTTTGCTATCTTTTGGCTTTGCCATTGCTTGTTGCCAACACTGAGCAGCATTGGCAAAAACATAAAAAATTACATCTGATGTTGAACAGCATCAGCAATAGCAAAAAAAGAAGAAAATGGCATTCCGTGCACATTTGTCACCATGCATGCATACATGAGCAAAAGGTATAATTATTTTTATTTATAATTAATTTACCATTCTCAGATTGCAGGTGCCTATCTTGGAGTAGTAAATTGCAAAATACAAAATGTGCATGAAAGAGCATTATCTAGAAAGGGGCATCTTGGCATCAAACTGCACTTTCTGGCCTTCCAAACCCCCCCCCCCCTCCCCCCACCTTAAAAATATAAATGGTTGGGTTGAGTGAGGGGAAGCAACAGAACACAGCTGAGTGGCACAGAACTGAGGAATGTTGCACAGGGAGGATTACAAAAGCAACAGAGGAAATAGGCTGGTGGGGACATTTTTAGGTTGCAGCCTAAAGACATCTTGGGGACATTCAGAAAGTTGACCTAAGAGTGCATTCTGCCCATTGCTTGCCATTGGGTTTCTGGTTTGTAACTCACATATTCTTGCTTTCCATTTGCTGGCTTTATTTGTTTTAGGTTGTCCAGCTTGAGTTCATACCTTCCCTTGCCCAAACCTTATTTACATTATCTTTCCGAGTGCTTAATTTCTGTAAATAGGCCTCTAAATGTTGTTTTGATCTCATCACATTTGCTGTGCATTTAAAACCAAGGTCAAATGTCAGGCACTGCCTTCCGAGGGCACTTGTTTACTTGTCTTGCTCTGACTTTAAACTGAGAGGATTTAAGTGACAATCTTGCTTGATACTGGTGGTAGGAAATAGTTTTTGTCTATTACAAAACAACATTGACATGAACTGTGTATGTATTTCAGAATATATCAGAATTAGGAACAAAAATGAAGCACATATTTAGTTATTTCTGAAGTATTTTGAAAACAGATAGTATAATATGATCAAAACAAATCATTACTCTAGGTCATGGGTACTCACAAACTTTTTCTCGGGGGCCAAAATTGCAGTATGGTTTGCGGCCGAGGGCCGCACTGAAGTGACAGCGGGGGGCGGGGCTTAGAGGGGGCGGTGCTTAGAGGGGGAACAACCACCCCACCCCCTTTTTCAAAACAATGCCCCTACCCCAGTAACACACACAGCGCGCACACATACAGCGCCATCTGCTCTCACCCCTACCCCAGTAACACACACAGCGCGCACACACACAGCGCCATCTGCTCTCACCCCTACCCCAGTAACACACACAGCGCCATCTGCTCTCACCCCTACCCCAGTAACACACACTGCGCCATCTGCACACAGCGCCATCTGCTCCCACTCCTACCCCAGTAACACACACAGCGCCATCTGCTCTCACCCCTACCCCAGTAACACACACTGCGCCATCTGCACACAGCGCCATCTGCTCCCACCCCTACCCCAGTAACACACACAGCGCCATCTGCACACAGCGCCATCTGCTCTCACCCCTACCCCAGTAACACACACTGCGCCATCTGCACACAGCGCCATCTGCTCCCACCCCTACCCCAGTAACACACACAGCGCCATCTGCACACAGCGCCATCTGCTCTCACCCCTACCCCAGTAACACACACAGCGCCATCTGCTCTCACCCCTACCCCAGTAACACACACTGCGCCATCTGCACACAGCGCCATCTGCTCCCACCCTTACCCCAGTAACACACACAGCGCACACACACACAGCGCCATCTGCTCTCACCCCTACCCCAGTAACACACACAGCGCGCACACATACAGCGCCATCTGCTCTCACCCCTACCCCAGTAACACACACAGCGCGCACACACACAGCGCCATCTGCTCTCACCCCTACCCCAGTAACACACACACACAGCGCACACACACAGCGCAATCTGCACTCACGCCTACCCCAGTAACACACACTACATTAAAAACAAATAAATAAATAACCAAAGAGCCTTACCTGACTCAAAGCACTGTAAAGATGCCACAAATGTGGAACAGCAGGCAGGCAGGCGGGCAGCAGACGTGGAGCCGGTGACAGGAAGCAGACGACCAAAGCCCCATAAAAGTTAGCTGCAAGCGCTGACTTTTATGGGGCTTTGGCTTCCAGGATCGTCAGGGCAACGCCATAAACAATGGCCGCCGTATGTAAACATAGAGGAGGGCCGCGGGAGCATGCTCCCGCGGCCCTCTTCTATGTTTACATACTACTGCCATTATGATGTGGCGTTTGGTGTGCGTCTCGCGGGGCGCCAAGCTAGGTCCGTGGGGCCGCTGGCGGCCCGCGGGCCGTACTTTGAGTACCGTTGCTCTAGGTGATACAGGTTCCATACAGTTACGTCTGTGCACTGCATACTTTTATTAGTAAACTGTATGTCTGTGCAAATGTAATGGTCATTTCAATTGAAAATGTGTTGTATATAATAGCAGTGTGATACCACATCATGGATACTCAACTCTACACCACCTCTCTCTACTCTGCACCACTCCACACCACTGCACTCTACTCTTCACCACTCCACTTTACACCATTCCACACCACTGCACTCTGCACCACTTACTCTACGCTACTGCACTCTATGCCACTTCAAGCTACACCTCTCTACTCTACCCTGGACCACTCTACTCTATGCCAATGCAGCATTTGCTACTCTACTCTACACCACTGTGCTCTTTGCCACTGCACCCTACACCACTCTGTACAACTTCACTCTGTGCCACTGTACTCTACTCCACTCTGAAACCCTGCACTCTATGCCAGTGCACTCTATGTCAATACACTCTAAGCCAATGCATTTTACTCTGTAGCACTCAACTCTATGCTCCTGCACTCTACGCTCATCCACTGTATGCCATTCTAATCTATTCTGCATCACTACATGCAAAGCCACCACACTCTACACCACTTTACTGTATGCCACTACACTCCATGCCACTCTACGCAACTGCACTCTACCCTGCCCCACTCCACTCTATGTTTCTTCACTCTACTCAATCTTCTCTATGCAACAGCACTCTACACCACTCTACTCAACTATGCCACTTTACTTTTACCCATTGTACTCTATGACAATGCACTCTACACACCTGCACTCTGTCACTGCACTCTACGCCACTGTACTCCACTCTGCATCATTGTACTCTATGCCACTCTACACCACTGCACTCCGACACTCTACTCTGCAAAACGGCACTCTCCACCACTGAACTCTACCCCACTGTACTCTGCACTACTCCACGCCACTGCACTCTACACCACTGCACTCTATGCCACTGCATTGTATGGCACTATATTCAACTTTGCACCATTCTGTGCTACTATACTCTGCACCACTCTATGCCAGTGCACTCTGTGCCACTCAACTCTACTCTGCACTCTATGCCACTGCACTCTATGCCACTCAACTCTACTCTGTATCACTGAACTCTGCATCACTCAACTCTATGCCACTTCACTCTGCACCACTCTCACCCACTCTACCCCACTGCACTCTACACCACTGCGCTCTACACCACTCTATTACACTCTGCGCCACTCCAATCAGCGCCACTCCACGCCACCATACTCAGCAACACTCTATGCCAATGTACTCTACACCAGTCCACTCCTTCTATACCACTTCAGTGTATGCCACTCTATGCAAGTCCACTCAATGCCATTTCAATACATGACACACTCTGCTACTCCACCCTACAACACTCTACTCCACTCTTTACCATTCGACTCTATGCCACTTCATGCCACTCTCCTCTACACCACTAACATTTAGCCATGTTTAACAGCAGCCACGCTGGTGTACAACATGGCTAAAACACATTTGGCAAAGCCAATCGCTCTTGCATAGGTAAGAGCTATTGGTTTTGCCAATGCTTGTTTAAAAAAGAAGCAAACTGGGTCAGGGAAAAGTGTGGCAAGCAACAGATATGCTTTGGGAAGGGGAAGCAACACAGAAAGTGTTAGTTGTTGGGTTGAGAGGCAGGAAACAGAAAACAAAAGCTAGAGCAGGAAATACATGTACTTCCATGGAGAGCTGAAAACAAAAGAAAAATTGGTCCCTCGATGGAAGCAGTGGAAAAATACAAAACATCCAATCAAAAGGACTGGAAAAGAAGCTATGCTCCGTGGAATGACATGAAAGGCATTCAAGCCATCGAATAAAATGCATGTACATGAGATTGACAAGAAAGGAAAACAAGGAAGAGAAATGCACAGACTCAAAGCCCACTGTAAGTACTGATAGTGTACACATTAAATCGTTTGACTAAAGCTGTCTGTAAGCGAGACCTAACATAAGCTACAAAAGGAAGCTACTACAAGGTACACCAAAAAGGAAGTGGTTTTCTTTTGCTTTATGTCAGCTTTTTCTGCTCCCGATTTCTTAACTTAATGTTGTGCCACAGTGGTAAATGTAGATTATACTATTTTGAAAAGTATGATGAACTCGTGAGGCTGGTGATCAAAAGGAAATTTTGTTATCGCCCGCCCTTCTGTTTGCACGGTCTGTGCTTTATCCAACCGACAATCTGGCACTTTTCTGCAGTGGCTCCAACTACTGTCACATCCTGTTAAGCAAATCATCATTGATAACAGCGAAACTGTGTAAGAGAACCGAGAACTGCTCATCGCCTAAAACAGGTCTTTCTGCGAGCACGGCAGGCAGGCTTCTGGGAATGCTGCGTCAGCGCCCGAAGCAGAATCGTCTCTTGTGGGGTTCCTTGTAAGGTAAGTCGTGGCGAAGACCTACCTGGGTACCTCGGGCTGGGTCGTCTCCTGGGAAGGACATATCTGGTATATGGCCCTACCAGGAGATGGGTATGTGAATCGACTTGTGTACTTGGTATGGACACCTCTGGCGTGTGCTGCTCAGATGGAGCTAGGTTTCAGCATCCTCCCTGGTACGAATGGTGTCTTCAGAAGGCCCTTTTTAAAGCAATCCAAGGATGGAAAGACCCCAGGGTATTAGGGGAGAATTGTCTTTTCAGAAGAGCCCTTTCCTGTTGTGCAACCCACAGGGGGCTTGGTGAGGTTACCAGATGACTCCATTGCATCAGGGACACCGTTTTCCAGTCCTGTACTTTCCTTTAACAATGTAATGCATTCTGGGAGTTGTACTGTTGGTTAACCCATCTCAAAACATTGAAGACCTGGGCTGGGACTGGTGGCATTCTTAACATGGAGTCATCTGGTAACTTTAGACTTAGGGGGTTATTACAGCTTTGGAGGAGGTGTTAATCCGTCCCAAAAGTGACGGTAAAGTGACGGATATACCACCAGCCGTATTACGAGTCCATTATATCCTATGGAACTCGTAATACGGCTGGTGGTATATCCGTCACATTTGGGACGGATTAACTCCTCCTCCAAAGTTGTAATAACCCCCTTAGAGCTCAGCGCTTGATGCTTAGAAATTTTTTGGGGTAAACTTGAATTTGAAGGGACAGTCAAACAAAATATTTTCATGGTAAATAAGGAATCAACCTTTACATCGCGTTTGAGCTAAATTAAAATGTTTTGGAATCAGGCTATAGATAAATAGCCCACTACACCTCCTCCGTTTTCATGCTAGGATATTAACACCTGTTGGGCAAAATTCCCTCCCTTTTAATGCCTGATTAAGACAACAGAAAGTTGAAAGGTGACGATTTAACTTTTGGAAAGTGTTTTGTGTACTGTACCCATTGGAAACCATTTTAGTAACACAATCCGTTTGAGCTAGAACATATTTTTCATTGTTGAAATCTACAGATTATGCAGAAGACAACGAATAATGTCTAGAATTACATGAAACACGCCGTGGGCACATAATTATGTAATTTCACTGACTCTGCTACATACCTCACCCTTTCCAAGCCCACTCATAATCAGGCCGCAGTAATGTTCTATTACAGTGGTTCTCAACCTTTTGACTACTGTGTTCCACCACTTTATCATTAAGGGGGCCCAGGGACCCCCCCTGAATCATAATTGGTATCTGAGTACCCCCAACTGAGTCACTGAGACATTGTTGATTTGAAACACAAAACAATACACAAAAGATATAGAAACAAGCATTTATCAAACACATACACAAAATAACACATTTTAACTTTCAAAAAAATATAAATAAAAACTAATTAAACTTTTAGCCTCCAATTTCAAATTCCTTGACTTTTAAAGTATGTTTTAACATTTTCAATTGTACATTTGAAAATTGTAGATTTAGCCACTATATATATATATATATGTATATGTATACATACACTTTATTATTCTGTATATATTTAATTTTCTAACCAGTTGTGGACCCCCTGAGGAGGCTTTGCGGACCCCCAGAGGTCCCCGGACAACAGGTTGGGAACCTCTGTTTTATTACTTACTGGTAATTTTTATTACGCCTGGTCCTGTTGTCCTCATCCCATTCATCACTACGTGGAGGTAACTATCTCCATGACAGAAAAAGAACATGAGGAATGCTGGGATATCCCCTGCCCACCCCCTCCCTCTGGTAGTACATAACCTGTACTTACCCAGCATTCCGCCTGCACTACCAAGCCCCCAACAAAAGTCCGGCGGTACGGGAGGGTGGGAGGTGCGTGATGAATGGGAGGAGGAAAACAGGACCAGGAGTAATGAAGATTACTGGTAAGTAATAGAATATTACCCCCAGGTCCCTCTAGTCCTTGTCCCATTCATCACTATGTGGAGAATACCCAAGTATGCAAAACCGGCCTTCGGAAAACTGGACATAATAAACCCAAGACCACAAGAAGGGATACTAGACAAGCCACCAGTAACCCAAAACAAGGATGAAGAAAAAAAAGAACAGACCCCACCCTGCAACCCCAGGCAAAGGCAGAGCATGAACCAAGAAGGAAGCGACAGTGCCAGACCAAAGGAGCAGGGGATGCCCAGCCAGCAGCGTGGCAGAGCACAAGAATGGGAACATACAAAGACTAAACCCAGGAGACTGCAACCACCTGTGTAGCGCAAAGACCGAGGGCAAGCCTGGAAAGAAAAGCCCGACCCAGAGATATCCAGGCCCCAAAACCCCAAGGCAGGGAAAAACGCCTCACAAGCAATGAAACCAGGAAGGAACCACAGAAATAAAGGAAGGAACAGCGAAAACACAAACCCATAGTCTGAAAAAGACCAGAAAGACAGCTCGGCCCTGTGAGCACTCAGGTCCCCTTTACGCCCAAAGTAAGGGAGGGCCAACAAACAAAACCACTGAAAAGGAGAAAAGCGGAACAACTGCCTCCTCCAGAGACACACAGGAGCAGAAACCAAAGGCCCATCGAATCAACTGCAAGTATCCGAAAAGGGGGAAGAAGAAAACAGGCCAGTACACCGGAGGAAACTGACAAAACTCCAGAGAAACCACCCAGCTGAGAAAGCTCCCCAAAGAGACAGGAAAGCCGGACTTGCAGCCCACTGTGCAGGCTAAGTGGCCAATGTCAACACCAAACAAAAAGCGCTACCCAGACAGAGAGCAAACCAATGGAAAAAGCTCCACAGGACCCCACCAGGACCCACAACAACTCCCCTGTGTTGATGTGAAGAAAAACAAAACAGGTGGTTACCAAAGCATTGCACGGCTACATCCAGAAAACGGGGAAGCTCCAACCTCATATACCCTGCCATACAATGACCAAAACAGAGAGCCACATTAGGACCAGAGTGGAAAGGAAATGGACAGGAAAGGGAAGCAACCAAGCCTCTCCACAGCCAACCCCATAGGAATGGGAGAATATGACCGCTGGACCCATCAAGGAAACATCCAGTGCCACCTGCAGCACGGTCCGGAAGTGAGGCAGAAACTGGGCAACAATGCCACCAGAGGAAGAAGTGCAACAAACACCAGGGCCAGGTGACCAACAGGGCCCCCAATCCCCACAAACCCACCAATGGACAGCAGGCACAAAGAGGGGAAGGAAACCCTGAAGACAGGAAGCAAGTAAGGAACACCACACTACCCGCACATCAGCCAGAGAACGGCCACTGAGCAAAAAACAGTGCCCGGAACAAGGAACATCCAGTAAAGGGCACCCCTCTACCAACTCCCGGCAACTCCACCACCAAGAGAGAGACAACACCTTCACCCCATCGAACAGAGGAAAACAAGAGGAAAGAAGGACCAGGAGTGAACACCCCCTGAATGGCAAAAAACCCACTAGCACCCAGTTGGGAGCCAGAGGGTAATCCACCATAGAGAGAAAAAACAGGCTGAAAGCATGATCATCACCAAAGGCGTCCCAAAGAAACAACAGGCTCGAAAGGATAAAGCCCAAAGGTGGATTCCGAAGGCAAAAAACAGGCAACCCTAGCGAGAATCAAGGGCGGGGCCTGAAGCAAGGGAACCCCTGCCACAGCAAAGCCAGAACAGCCACAACAAGACCCTCAATGTCGCCAGGGACACCAGGAACAGACAGCTACAATGCCCTAAAACAAAAAACCCACTGAGACAGCAGAAGAACCCACAAGGGGCTAGAATGAAGCATATCCAGAGCCAAAAAAAACAACATTGGGAACAGGACCCTGGCCAAAAATCCTCAGAGCCAGACCCCGAAAAGGAGGCACCAACCCCGAGCGGGGACAATGCGACCTCTACAAAAGGCAGATCCAGAAAAGGCACCAACAGGAGGAGAGAAAACAGAGACTGGAAAACCGAAAAGCACGCACCCTGCAAACCAGCCCCACATTGAAGAGCCACGCAGCAGGACGGGCATGGCACTGGATGCACCCCTGACACGGAGGGAGGTTACAGGATATGCCTGAAAGAGACATCAACCAAGCTGTGGAACAATCCTGAACGACCCCTCCCCCCCCAACCTGAACGCGCCTGAATGGAAAAGCAGGAACCCTGCACCAGGGGCTGGTACTCGGGCGTCAGCACCCTACCTCTGGGAATAGAACACTCAACCAAAGCATGCACCAAGCGCCGCCTGGGAAGCAGAGAGGGAGGAGTGACACCCATTACAATGGTCCATCACCCCCATCTGGAAACCCAGAAGTACACCCCACCAGACCAGTCACAACAGAGCAGACCAGAAACAGAAAACCCCAAGCGGAAGCATGCCACACCCACAGGCAAAGGAAAGGGACGGAACAATGCATCCAAGAAGAAGAATGTCCAGGGACACAACTGGGGTAAAACCCTCAACCCAAAGAGACTGGGACATCATCCATGAGGCCACAGGCCCAAAGAAGCAATGGGAAACCAACAGCATAAGACAGACACAGGAGGTGACCCATTTCCGCAGAAACCAGGCCTAACCCTCGAAAACTGCTGAGAGCAGACAACACTAGGTGCCGCCCGGGTGGCACAGCTGAAGGCCCCAGAAAAAAACACTAATGGACCTGAAGAGTACCAGGACAGTGTACCAGTCATAAAGGAGGGGAACAAATGGAGACTGAACTGGAACAGAACGCTCTCAACCCAACATGCACCCAACATGTCACAGAGAAAAAGGACTGCGGATCCACCAGGAAAAGAACGCAAACTGCACTGTGTGAGGGACAGTGGCCATGTCCAGCACGCCACAGGCAACCTCAGAAGCCCCATGTGAGGAAAACAATAGGTAAAGAGCAGACATGGGCAGAATAGAACTCCCACCCCACACTGTGAAAGCCCAAGAACGGACCAGACCAAGGCGGGTCACACGCCGCAGGAACACTGCAACAACAATAGTTAAACAAAAAAAGGAGAATGAAGAAAAACTGCAGCGTTGCACAGGTCGGAGAGTGCAAGACAGCGGCCTGTGAAGAAGAAAAGGGAAACGTCCACAGACACACGTTAAACAGAACCCCCACCACTCAGTGCGAGGGACGAGAACGTGACTCCCCAGCTATGGGTTACAACAAAAAGACCAGTAAAATGACATCCTGACACCCCCCCAATCGATCATAGGGCACAACGTCACAGAAGCCATGAGGGTTACAGGGTGCTGAAGTGTAGGCAGAGGTAGACCAAGTTAATTCCCAGAAACTCAGGACCAGGAGCCAACGCTGAGACTCGAAACTGGTTCGTCCGGCTCAGAGGACAGCACCCCAAGTCATTATGTAGCCGTAGTAGAAAGTCAGTGTGACGGCAAAACTGACATTATAACAACCACTTGGAGTGGAAGAGAAAGGAAAGGAGGGAACCACTACAGTCACCCCCAGAACATAACCTGCTCCTCCTAGGGTTCAGGTCTGCGACCGTGACTGTCACGTCACAAACCCTTCAGCCACAATGACAAGAAGGAAACGTGTGGCACAGTCATAGACACACTTGGAACAAAACCCTTGCCTCCCAGTGTGAAGGCCTGTGACCGTCAACACCACGACATGAGTAATGCAGAGAAATTAAAGGGAAGGCACGTCCAGACACACACCTGGAACAGAACACTCTCCCTTAGTGTGAGGGTCTGTGACTGTGACCACTACCCACGGTTAAATCTGCCAAAGGCCGGGCCACCGAAAAGGCAGGAAACATTTACATACACACCTGGAACCGAGCCCTCGTAGCTAGGGTTGAGGGCCTGTGACCACGACCACCATGTGAATTGAAATGAATGTGGGTCACCGGGCACCTGAAACCAGCTTGCAACCACCACCACAACTGCAGCACGGCCCTTAAAAAAGGCAAAGTTGACAGACACACCTGCAACAAAACCCACACATCTCAGTGCGAGGGTCCACAATGTCGCAATGAGGCCACAGGAAAATTGGCGCCACAACAAAAAAAACACAGGCTGCCAAGCGGTACTCACCCCTTGTGTACCGCCAGGACTTAACTCCGATGAATGAAGAAGTCTCAGCAGCCGAGTGGAAAAGTGCACCTCCCGCGCATGGTCGGCAACAACTGTGTCTTAAGGAGGAAGTCAGGCAAGCCTCAGGCTACCAACTTCCTCCGTACGGCTCCCAGCAGCCCAGCTGGCCAGGAGACGTGCAAACCAGATCGCCTCGGTACATCGTGAGAAACAAGGGTCCGCCTGCGGCGACAGCGAGGCCAACAGCAGAGCTACACCAGCAAGCCCAGGAGACTGAAAGGTAGGGTACCGTAACAACAGTCGTACAGGCCCAGCAGGGACAACATCCTCATGTCCTCGAACTGTCGGAAGACAGAAAAAAGAACAGACGGAATGCTGGGTAAGTAAAGGTTATGTACTACCAGAGGGAAGGGTGGGGAGGGGATATCCCAGCATTCCTCATGTTCTTTTTTTCTGTCGTAGAGATACTTATCGCCACAAAGTGATGAATGGGACGAGGACTAGAGGAACCTTGGGGTAATCAAACATGGCAGTGAAATAATCTATCAACAATTCGCACTGGTGTAGTAGGTGTGTGTTTTAATCATGCAGATCCTTTTGAGTTCAGCGGCTGAGACTTCTTTTTCCAAAACTCACCAGGCATGCAGTCACTTATGCACACAGACCACTAAAGCTGCATACACTCATGCATGCTACCCACCAGGCATGCAGTCACCATTGCACACAGACCACCATACCTGCATACATTCATGCTAGCTACCCGCCAGGCATGCAGTCACCAATGCACAAAGACCACCATACTTGCATGCGTTCATGCACGCTACTCGCCAGGTATGCAGCCACCAATACACACAGACTACCATACCTGCATACTTTCCTGCAGACTACCCACCAGGCATGCAGTTACCAATGCACACAGACCACCATACGTGCAAGTGCTCCTGCATGCTACCCGCCAGGCATGCAGTCACCAATGCACACAGGCTACCATACCTACATACTTTCCTGCACACTACCCAGCAGGCATGCAGTTACCAATGCACACAGACCACCATACGTGCATGTGTTCCTGCATGCTACCCGCCAGGCATGCAGTCACCAATGCACACAGACCACCATGCCAGCATGTGTTCATGCATGCTACACTACCCGCATGGCATGCAGTCACCAGTGCACACAGACTACCATACGTGCATGTGTTCATGCACGCTACCCACTAGACGTGCAGCCACCAATGCATAGAGACTACAATACCATCATGCATTCATGCATGCTACCCAGCAGACACGCAGCACCCCATGTACTCAAATACATATACATAGACCCATGTGCACAGAACAAAACACACAGGCTCACAGATAAGACACATATAGATAAATAATTTACACACATATTAACCCCTCGGGTGCCCCGGATGGGCTGGTCTCGCCCTCGGCCACAGTTGACATGTGCTGAGGACGAGACCACCCCGTCCTGCACCCGGCCCACAGGAAAAGTGCTAGTGCTCCCCCGTGGGCCTCCCACCCCCTCCACTGGGCAGGGATGGAAGGGGAATCGCTTTCCCTTCCACCCCTGACCCCCCCGCTGCTCCCCCCTAGTGAATTCTAATGACCTCAGCACGCAATCCAGCGCTGACCTCATCAGAGGTCACCCCATGCAATCAGAAGAGAAATGCTTGCATTATGCATTTCTCTTCTGACGGGGGGATGGGGGCGGGCAGAGAGACATGAAAGGAAAGGAAAGGCTTTTCCTTTCTTTTCATGTCTTTCTGAGAATTTCTACAGCTCGATCTTAAAGCAATCAGGCTGCTGAAGTCCCCACTAGACACCAGGGAGTTTTTTTTATTTTTTATAAACAATGAAGGGAAGCGACCCCTTGGGCAAGGCTCGCTCCCCTGGATGTCAATTTTATTTTAGGCCATTTCTTCCCACCTTGGGGACAGATTAACCTATTTTTCTTAGGCCAATCTGCCCCCAAGGGGGGCAAAAACCACTAGACACCCGGGATTTTATTTTGCGTCAATTTCACGCATGGAGAGCGACCTCTTAGGCAAGGGTCTAACCCCTCGGGCATCTTTATTTTAGGCCATTTCGGCCCCCTATTTTAATTAGGCAGATATGCCCCCAAGGGGGTCAGAAACCATTAGGCACCAGGGATTTTTTAAAATAATTTTTTACAGATGGGGAGCGACCCCTTAGGCAAGGGTCGCTCCCCTGGGGGCAAATTTATTTTAGGCCGTTTCTGCCCCCCTTGGGGCAGATCGGCCTATTTTAATTAGGCAGATTGGGCAGAAACCACCGGGCACCAGGGATTTTTCAAAATTATTTTTTACAGAGGGGGAGCGACCCCTTAGGCAAGGGTCGCTTCCCTGGGGGCCAAATTTATTTTTGATCATCCTATTTCTATTAGGCTTGTCTGCCCCAATGGGGGGCAGAAACCACTTAGGCACCAGGGATTGGTGTGTGTGTGTTTTGTTTGGGGGGGGCAGCATCTTGGACAAGGGTCACTCCACATGGGGGCACATAACTGTTAGCCAATTTGCCCCCCTTGGGGGCAGATCAGCCTATTTTTGTAAGGCCCATCTGCTCCTAAGGGGGGCAGAAAGCCCACCAGACACCAGGGAAGATTTTTTTTTTTTAAAAGAGGGTGGGAAAATGGCCAGACTTCCACCTCAAATAAATGGAGACAAAGTTGTTCTGCCCACCGGTGGGCAGATGGGACAATTAACCCCAGATCCACTCCAGAAGGGGGCAGAAAGCCTACTCGATGCCAGGGAATTAAAAAAAAAAAAAAATAGTGGGGTGGTGGCTCAGTATAGGCATTGTTATGCCCCCACCCAAAACTGAACCGGGTAACAGTCTTTCAGCTCTCCCTCCGCACACTAAAATATCTTATCCCAATGGCAAGCAAGAGGACATTTGATTATTTTGGGTTTTGGTTCTACATTTGGGCCATGAGAGCTTGTCTAACTCTCAAAATCGTCCCACTTGGAATGGTGAGGGCTGCACTTTTTGGACTTTGGGACGCTGCTGTGTAGAAAAATCTATGAGACCTAGACACATCTGAAAACTAAGCATCTGGGTGAGTCCAGGGTGGTGTGCTTCACATGCACCCGCACCATTTTCTTACCCACAATGCCCTGCAAACCTCCAACTTTGCTTGAAATCACACATTTTCCCCACATTTTTGTGATGGAACCTTCTGGAATCTGCAGGAATCTACAAAATTCCTACCACCCAGCATTTTTGCATCTATACTAATAAAAATTCTGCCCGACTTGTCAGCCTAAAAAACATTTTTTTTCAAACTGCCCTTTTGGACCTGCTTTGGTGCCCCTCAATTTTGACATGTTTTTGGCTCTTCCCTTTTACAGGCACTTGGCCCACCTACAGAAGTGAGGTATCATTTATATCAGGAGACCGAGGGGTACATTGGGTGGTAGGATATTTGTGCCTGGTGCGGTGATCCCACACAGAAATGTGGGGAAAATGTGATTTTTTTTTTAGGTTTGCTGAGTATTCTGTGTAAGAAAATACTGGGTGATCCACGTAAGTCACACCTCCCTAGACTCCCTCTGGTGTCTAATTTTCAGAAATGTCTGGGTTTGGTAGGTTTCCCTAGATGGCTGCTGACCCCAGGATCAAAAATGCAGGTGCCCTCCGCAAAAACAGGTAGTGTTGTATTTGATCATTTTGATGTGTCCACATCGTGTTTTGGAGTATTTCCTGTTGCGGGCACTAGGCCTGCACACTCAAGTGAGGTACCATTTGTATCGGGAGATGTAGGGGAATGCTGGGTAGAAGGAAGTTTGTGGCTCCCCTGAGATTCCAGAATTTTGCAGCACCGAAATGTGAGGAAAAAGTGTGTTTTTTTGCTAAATTTTGAGGTTTGCTAAGGGTTCTGGGTAACAGAACCTGGCGAGAGCACCACAAGTTACCCAATCCTGGGTTCCCCTAGGTGTCTAGTTTTCAGAAATGTCCAGATTTGGTAGGTTTTCAAAGCATTTTGGCCGGATGAGCTGGAGGCCAAAATCCACAACTAGGCACTTTGCAAAAAACAGGACAGTTTTCTTTGGGAAAATGTGATGTGTCCATGTTGTGTTTTGGGGCATTTTCTGTTGCGGGCACTAGGCCTACCCACACAAGTGAGGTATGAATTTTATCTAGAGACTTAAGGAAATGCTGGGTGGAAGGATTTGTGTGGCTTCTCTCAGATTCCAGCATTTTCTATCACCAAAATGTGAGGAAACTGTCTGTTTTTGCCAGATTTTGAGGTTTGCAAAGGATTCTGTGTAACAGAAACTGGTGAGAGCATCACAAGTTACCCCATCCTGGGTTCCCCTAGGTGTTTAGTTTTTAAAAATGCACAGGTCTGGTAGGTGTTTTTAGGTGCCGGCTAAGCTAGAGACCAAAATCCACAGCTAGGCAATTTGCAAAAAATACGTTAGTTGTCAATGTAAAAATTTGATGTGCCCATGTTGCGTTTTGGGGCGTTTCCTGTCACAGGCACTAGGCCTCCCAACACAAGTGAGGTACTATTGTTATCGGGAGACTTGAGGTAATGCTGGGTGGAAGGACATTTGTGGCTCCTCTCAAATTCCAGAACTTTCTATAACTGAAATGTGAGGAAAAAATATTTTATTTTGCCAAATTTTTAGGTTTGCAAAGGATTCTGGGTAGCAGAACCTGGTGAGAGCCCCACAAGTCACCCCATTCTGAATTTACCTAGGTGTCTAGTTTTTAAAAATGTATAGGTTTGCTAGGTTTCCCTAGGTGCCGGCTGAGCTTGAGGCCAAAATCCACAGCTAGGCACTTTGCAAAAAACAGGTCAGTTTTGTTTGGGAAAATGTGATGTGTCCATGTTGTGTTTTGGAGCATTTCCTGTCGTGGGCACTAGGCCTACCCACACAAGTGAGGTATAATTTTTATCGGGAGACTTGGGGGAATGCTGGGTGGAAGGAAATGTGTGGCTCCTTTCAGATTCCAGAACTTTCTATCACCGAAATGTGAGGAAAAAGTGTTTTTTGCCACATTTTGAGGTTTGCAAAGGATTCTGGGTAACAGAACCTGGTGAGAGCCCACAAGTCACCCCATTCTAAATTCCCCTAGGTGTCTAGTTTTAAAAAATGCACAGATGTGGTAGGTTTCCCTCGTTGCCGGCTGATCTAGAGGCCAAAATCCACAGCTAGGCACTTTCCACAAAACATGTCAGATTTCAATGTAAAAATGTGATGTGTCCATGCTGCGTTTCCTGTCGAAGGCATTAGACCTACCCACACAAGTGAGGCACCATTTGTATCAGGAGACGTGGGGTAACACAGAATAGAAGAAGAAGTGTTATTGCCCCTTGTCTTTCTCTCTATCTTTTCCTTCCAAATATAAGACAGTGTGTAAAACAGACGTCTATTTGAGAAATGCCCTCTAATTCAGATGCTAGTATGGGGATCCCAGAATTCAGAGGTGTGCAAATGACCACTGCTTCTCAACACCTTATCTTGTGCCCATTTTGGAAATACAAAGATTTCCTTGATACCTATTTTCCACTCTTTATATTTCAGCAAATGAATTGCTGTATACCCGGTATACAAGGAAAACCCATTGCAAGGTGCAGCTCTTTTTTTGGCTCTGGGTGCCTAGGGTTCTTGATGAACCTACAAGCCCTACATATCCCCACAACCAGAAGAGCCCAGCAAATGTAATGGTACTTTGCTTTCAAAAATCTGCCATAGCCTGAAACATTTATAGAAGAAAACATGGACAGAAATTGCTCTTTTTCTCACCTCAATTTCATTATTTTTTCATTTTAGCTGTTACTTTCTGCAGGAAAACCTTGAAGGATCTACACAAATGACCCCTTGCTGAATTCAGAATTGTATCTACTTTTCACAAATGTTTAGCTGTCTGGGATCCAGCATTGGTTTCACACCCATTTCTGTCACTAACTGGAGGGAGGCTAAAGCACAAAAAATAGTAAAAATGGGCTATGTCCCAGTAAAATGCCAAAATTGTGTTGAAAAATGTGTTTTTCTGATTAAAGTCTGCCTGTTCCTGAAAGCGGGGACAATGGTTATTTTAGCACCACAAGCCCTTTATTGATGTGATTTTCAGGGAAAAAAACACAAGCTTTCTTCTGCAGCCCTTTTTTTGCATTTAAAAAAAATAATGAAATTGTAGCTATATTTGGGATGATTTCTTGGTCTCCTCCAGGGGAACTCACAAACTCTGGGTACCTCTAAATTCCCTAGGATGTTGGGGGAAAAAAGGACACAAATATGGCATGGGTAGCTTATGTGGGCAAAAAAGTTATGAGGGCCTAAGCGCGAACTGGCCTAAATAGCCAAAAAAAAGGCTCGCACCTAAAGGGAACAGGCCTGGCAGTGAAGGGGTTCACATATAGTCCCACACAGCCCACATATGGGCAGAAACCACATAGAGAGGCACACATAGTCAAAAAGGTATTGGATGAATAGATATAATCTGGAGAAACCGGACAGTATGAGGGACAGATTGGTGCTTAATTGCTGCTGCTGAATGTCAGACTTTATGTTAACACTGCATGCATTTTCTCTTTGTACAAAATGACATTTGAAGATTAGGATGTAGTGGAATGTTCATGCCCATTGACACTTTGGCCTCTCCCTGGAAAGGTTACGATGCTCCACTTCAATCTCCAATCAATCCTTCCACTCTCTGGAATGCACAGCTGTATACAACAGTACAGCACGCCCTTCATGCCCACTTTGTTCTCTTTGGTATGATCATAAGTGTAGTACTGCAATTCAATGTGTGCATTTGTAACATTTAGGGCTTTCGGGTTGTTCAATGTACCCATTCCTGGTCGTCCTTGTACAAATTATTATTGTCAAGTGTGCTATTCCAATGGGATCGAATAAAGCAGACAAACCTAGTTACACACTGCAGAGTGCATTAACTTTAACAAGATGACATTTTCTTTACCAAACATAACTGTTTGCATGTTGATAATGTACATTCCTTTTGTCTTAATTCTTTCAAATGTGTTTGCTCTTGAATTACAATGTTGTCACCAGCTCGTTGCGGGCAATAATATAGTTTATCATACTTTTAGTTTTCTTGTCTTTATAACTTTATCATCTTCACATTTTATTGGAGACTAGAATAATTCCATGCAATAAATTGTTCTAGTTGATCATTGTGAGCATTGTGGGCATTGACTTATACACAACCCCGAAATCACCTGGGCATCTAACAGCTAATGCCTTGTTCAGCACTTTGAAATCAGGAAGAGATTTATTTCTACCACGTTTACTAATAGAAAAAAGGCAGATACCTTATGAATAATAAAAGTGCACGAGTAAACTGAATTCCTAAAATGACATTTGCATTCCTCTCTCTCACTCATCCAAATCTATGTCAGGACCGGAGGCTCCAATTATGCTTCTCTTAAAAGACAAAAATAAAGACATCACTTCCTGTGACATACCACATGGCCACCATAGAGTCCAGCCCTACATAAGCCCAACTCCAACAAGCCTCCTCTTTCTTTGCTGCTTCGCAGCCAGTTAATTGCTAAGAGATATATCTGAAGAGAAAACGATTGGATGTTCCGCATAGATTTAAAGGATGCTTATCTGACCTTTCCTATTTTTCCTCCTCACTGGCGATTTCTTCACTTTCTATGGCAGGGCTGTTGTTTCGAATACAAGGTCCTTCCTCTCAGCCTGTCCTCGGCGCCTTGGGGCTTCACGAAGGTGATGTGCCCTATTGCAGAACACCTTTGCGCCAAAGGTGTACGTCTGATCATATCTCTCATGACCTTATCATCATGTCTCAGTGCCCTCTTCTTGTATTGACCCATCTGGAATGGGCGATATCTCTCCTTCAGGACTTGGGTTTCATCATCAACAGTCAGAAGTCCATCCTGGTTCCTTCCAAGAGATTGGAGTTTCTGGGCTTTCATGTGGGCTGTGTCCTAGCCCAATTGATCCTTCCTTCCTCCAAGGTCTGCAACATAAAGAAGGAGTTACGGGCGCTGTTGTCCAAACAGGTGGTATCTTTGAGATGCCTAGTGCAAATGGTGGACGTTCTCTCATCGTCCATTCAGGCGATATTTCCGGGGCCTCTCCATTACCGAGCCCTTCAGCGTCTGAAAATCTCTCATCTCCAAAAGGGTCTCAGTTATTCTGCCCTGGTTCCCCTCTCATCCGAGGTCAGGACCAAGATCCAGTGGTTGCTCAATCATATGGATGCTTGGAATGGGAGAGCGTGATCAAATCAAATGCCAGCCACTGGGGCTGGGGAGCCCGTTGCGGCTCAGTGATCACAGGGGGTCATCGGTCACGGGCAGAGCTAGCTCTCAATATCAATTGCTTGGAACTCTTGGCGGGTTCTTTTGTAATTCGCAGTCTCTCTCCTGAGGGGTCGAATTGTGGCATTCTTTCCGGATGAACAACATTTTGGCAGTCCGTTATGTCAACAGGCTGGGCGGGACGAGATCTTGCCTCTTTTTGGAGATTGCCAAGGAATGTTGGCATTTTTGCCTTCAACATCGGATTTCGGTGACAGCAGAGTATCTCCTGGGTCAGAGCAATATGGTAGCCAATTGGCAATCCCGTTATCTTCACGACTTCAGCAATTGGAGACTTCATCTGAGAATGTTTCACTCTCTCCAATGCCTGTGGGCCCTTTTCTCGATAGACCTCTATGCATGTTGCCTCAACTGGCAGTTGGATCGGTTTTTCAGTTGGCGCCCGGATCCAGAAGCCAAGGCAACCGCTGCATTCCTGCAGGACTGGTCCCAGTTCCTGGGATATGCTTTTCCTCCCTTCATAATGATTCCCAGAGTTATGAGTCAAGTGCGCCGTCAGAGGGTGGAGCTGGTGCTTCTGACTCCTCCTCTGGAGGGCTCAAGCCTGGTTTCCTGTAATTCTAGAGATGTCTTGCTCTCCGTCAGTCATTCTTCTGCATCTTTGAAACTTTTTACTAGACCCGATGGGCCTTCCTCCTCCTCTAGTGCAATCGCATTCCCTTACCCTTGTGCCCTGGAGAATTTCTGGGAACGATGGTCTCTCCCAGGACTTTCGCGCAAATCTCAGGATTTCATCTTAAAATTCTGTGCACCTAACACCCACAAGCGTTACGCTTCCACTTTGAAACATTGGTGGTCTTGATGCTGATCCTTTCTCAGTGGATTGGTGCATGATTATAAATTTCTTGTCTCATTTGGCAGCTTCAGGTATGGGCTAAGGATCTGCTAATAATTACAGGTCGGCCATCTCAGCAGATCATGTTCCCACTGAGGGTAAACCTGTTGGCGAACTTCTGATTGTGTGTAAACATCTTCAGGGAATTTGGTTTTCGAACCCTCCTCAACCGCGTTATTCTACCCTTTGGGATGTAAATATTGTCCTATGTTTTTTAGATCCCTGGCTGGCTAATAGGTACCTTTCCAGAAAGCAGTTATCTGCTAAACTTACTATGCTTCTGTGTTTGGTATCTTGTAAACGGGTTTCTGGTGTAAAGGCATTAGATCTCTTGGGTAGAGTTTTTTCTACTGAAGAAGTATCCTTTACTATTTCTCGCCGTACCAAGTGTAATACTAGATCCATGTTTTATCCTAGTTTCCCGGATAATTCTAAGCAGTGTGTTGTACAATGTTTGAAAGATTATGAGGTGAGTACAGCCGAATTTCACCCTGACAAGGGTGGTCAATTGTTAATTTTCTTAGTGAAGCCTTTCTGTCCAGTATTTTCGGCCACTTTGGCTAGATGGATGCGGTGGCTTATGAGTGAGGCGGGCATTTGATACCACTCAGTTTGGGGTCACCCTGCGCGACGCGCCATGGCATCTAAAGCTTTTTGTTTGGGTTCTCGCCTCTAGGACATTTTGAGACCAGCTGACTGGTCATCTGAGTCTACCTTTAAGGCTTTTTACTATAACCCATTTTAGATGTTGGAAAGATTGTTCTAGACCAGCTTTAAAATAGCATAATCGGAGCCTCCGGTCCTGACATAGAATTTTTTTTCTTCTAGCTTTCGCGTCAAGACATTTTCAATTCTATTAAGGACACGGAGGCAAGGATTATCCCTCCCTCAGAAAAGTGTTTTGTATAAAATTACACATGTTATTGATATGTCTTGACTTTCATGATATGTTCCTTTTCTTACTCCCCTTTTTTTTAATGATGTTGAAATATCAAGGGTTTTGGTTCAGTGTTTATGGCTCGATTTTTCTTGTTTATTCTTAGGCAATGAATACAAGTGACTCCTGTTCTTCTGAGTGAATGTTGTTCTGGTTATCTGGATTTTCCTCCTCAGACTCGGCCCGTTGACCCCTTCGCTAGTTGGATTCAGTGGTTCCGTTGAAGCTCCTGCTTGGTTCGCTTTTTCCTCCATTGGGGATTTGTTCTTGAGACTTTTACTGTTATTTGGACTCACGCAAAGAAAGAGGAGGTGTGTTTGACTGAGGGGGGCTTATGTAGGCCTGGACTGTATGGTGGTCATGTGGTCTGTCACAGGAAGTGATGTCTTTGTTTTTGTCTTTCTATTGGCTGCTAAAAAATTAAAGCATGGAAAGAGAAGCATAATCCTCGCCTCCGTGTCCTTAATAGAACTGAAAAATTCTTGATGCGAAAGCTAAAAAAAAAATTTATTGTAAAGGCAGCAATTCTACATGGGGGGCGTGGCCGGCTGCGGCAAGATGGCGGATGCAAATTAGGGCAGTTCTGAGCCCTGACCCATGATTCGCGGCCATCAGATTATATTCTGGCATTGAGTAGCCCCCATAGTTGGATCAGGGGAGTGCATGCATCCTTAAGGTCTGGGGACCCCCTTTGTTTTGCTGAATTGAAGAGCTGCGTTGGACTGCCACATTGTGGGTCCCTACGTGAGGAGCCAGGACATGGGACCTCACCTGGTGAGCCCTTGCACCAGGGTGGGGCCTGCCTGCAGACAGCTGTTGGGCTCTCATTCCAGACTAATGGTGATCCGCCTCCTGCAATTCAGGGATAAAGAAACTATCCTGAGAGCTGCCCACAATTCAGCCCCCATTTAATTCGACAACACGTGTATTACACTTCCCTGATTTCACAATATGGAGGCAGCATCAGAGGGCCTCCTTCTTGGGGGTCAAGAAGCTCCTGTGTCAAGTTGGACTCACCTACTCTCTGCTGTTTCCAGCAAAGCTCAAAGTACTGGTTCAGACCAGTCACTTTTTCAGGGAGCCCACTAATGCCTGGGACTGGGTAGAGCAGCGCTGATATGAATCATCCACTCCTCCTATTTCCGTACAGAGATCTAGTGTTGAGAAGAGGCACCGTAGAGGATGTCAGCAAAGCTGGGATGATACGGTCCCACGAGCAGAGGGGGCTCCATCCCTGGTACAGACGCGAGACCAGCAACAACGCACGTTGTCAGCCGTATCACATCTAGCATCTGAGTCTGAGTGGCGCTCCCCCCCATCACGGCACCTCACAGAGAATTCCCAGTCGGACTCTGGTTCAATTGCCTCATTCAATAGTCACTCTTCAATGATCCTGCTGCAGGTCACCCCACAAACAGCAGATTTACTGGCAAAAAGTCCATGTAATGATGTTGACACATACAACTTTGGTTGTTTTTTTTTGGCCCATACATACTTTCCTCTACTACAGCTGCCCTCCCTGGGGGCCACTTATTCACCCGCTAACATTGGTCCACACTTCCAACTTATTTCTACAAAGTATGAAAGGGTCAGTCAAGCCTCGAGGAGCATGCCTATGCAGTGAGCTTTGGAACCCTACATACCATATTGACAGACTGAATACAGGCTCACGTTATTGGTCACAGTCCCCCCCACTGGACAATCATTTATTGTTAGTTAGAGTCCTACACGAGACCCCACTAATAGTATTCACATTCAATGGGTCTATCTGTTTACTGGTTGGGTATTCACTGTTTCTGTGCATACCCTGGGAGGGAAGTTGAGAATAAGTTAATTTTGCTTTTCTTTGCAGGTCATACTCCACATTTATTGTCAGCACCGGTTGAGCGTATCCCACCTCTGAAGTGCCATGACTAAAGTACTTACCCGAAATGTATGGGAAATGGGGACAGCATGTGAGCAACATCTAGCCCAGCAATACATACACTGGGGCAATACTCATATCGCATTTCTTCACGGGACATTTTGCGGGGCTGAAGATACTCAGCTACAAAAGAGATGGCACGGGCTCTGTTATTGCACTACATACTCTGGGTTTGCTCAAGGGGTTTTAGTCTAGGTGCATCCCGCTGTCCCCTTCAAGTGCATTGCCACAGAAATATACCCGAGGCCAGCTGGATGGCCATCCACTCCTGTTGGGCAGCGTGTATGCACCAAATGTAGCCCAGCAAACCTTCGTAGCCTGCCTCTCGGTGATCCTCACAAAGTGGGAACGTATTCTGTGGCTCATTGGTGAGGATTGCAGCAGCATGATCGATCCCAACCTCGACCTTTCACACCCCTCACTGCCGACTTCCCCTGTAATAGTGACTGTGGCGAACCTCACGCAATGGCTTGCCCATTGGTCACTCCTGGACAGCTGGCAAGCATTATAACTGAATGTTAAGGACTACTCCAATCGTTCTGGATCATATACCTTGTCACCCAGCCATACATGTGAGGGTGTAATCTGGAGAATACCTTGGCCTGATCTTCTCCAACCATAACCCATTGCAACTACACCTGAACTAGGGAGCTCCTCATCCGCCTGAACCTACTTGGTGAATTCAACCAGTGCTACTAGAAAACAGAGCATTCCGTGAATCAACTCGGGAAGTACTGACTCAATACATGACGGAGAATTGAGGCACAGCGACTTCCAGGCCCAAACAATTGGAGACACTCCAGGCCCACTGCATAAATGTATTGGTGGGGGTGCAGGTGAATGTGCATAGCGAATTAATAACCCTTGAGCAGTCAATTAGCATGCTAGAAACGGAATCCTGCACAGCCCATTCGGGTCACCACGCACTTGCGATAGCCAGGGAACGTTACTCTCAACTAAAAGCCCAGCTGCGATGCTTTCATTTCTGAGCCTATCAGGCTAAGATGCATGCTGAGGGCGACAAGTCTGGTCACCTAGTGGCCTGGCTGCTCCATAGTGTGCAACCAACTGCGCCGGCCACTATGATACATCAATCCCCAACCTGCATGGTCACAACTCAATCAGATATCCATGCCACATTCACTTCGTACTATATGGCACTCTACGACCCAACTGCTACTGATCGGACTACTGCCATACTGTCCTTCTTAGGAGAAATGGTGTTACCAACTGTGGACCAGCTGGCATGAGAAGACCTGCATTTATCCTTCATAGAGGAGGGGCTTAGGGCATCCGTCAGAGGGTCAGCCACAAGTAAAACTCCTGGCCTCGATGGACTTCCAGTTGAGTTCTATAAAGCTTATGATGATGTTCTGGTAGCTAAACTGCTGGAGCTGTATCAGGCGGCCCTGATAAAGAGGAGACTACCCCCTACACTCTGCCCGTTACTCATAGTTTGGTTACGGAAACTGGATAAGGACCCACTAGAGGAGGCATCATACCGCTCCTTGTCCATGCTAGGCACTGACTATGAAATATTCAGTAGGACCATCGCTGGCTGCCTTCCAGAGCATATGACCCAGCTGTTGCATGCTGGTCAAAACGGCTTTTTCCCTGGTCGCTCCACTACGCTTAACGTCCGAAGGCTCCATCGAGTGCTGGAGCATGACCCGCTCACTTGCCGTATGCTGCTTGTTTAGTGATAGACCTAGAGCAAGCATTCAACACTGTGGAGTGGGTCTATAGGTTTGCAGTGCTTTCAAGATTTGGACTACCGATGCGCATGCTGCTCCTCATTCATTTACTCTACACAGCCTCTACAGCCCAAGTTAACATAGGCCACCTCATTGCAGCCCTGTTAGAGATAAGTCAGGGAATGTGACAGGGATGCCCACTGTCACTGCTCCTATTTGTGCTGGCAATGGAACTACTAGCCTAGTGCTTGCTGCAAGATGTGAGGCCTGGGGTATCCAATTGGCGGATTAATTGCACGTCATCTCCCTTTATGCAGACAATGTCCTTATATACATCCATGACATCAGGCAATGGCTAGACAATATAGAGATGACCCTAGCTGAGTTTCTGGAGGCCTCTGGGTTGGGTGTAAATTGGGAAAAAGATATGTCTGTTCCCCATATATCCAGCCTGCCCACCACACCATCTAATGGTGGGCCCCCACATTGTGAAATGGGAACCACGTACATTTCACTACCTTTGAATCAGAATATATCATGATCCCCGGGACCTGATAGATGGCAACCTCACCTGAGCTATCGCCTCCCTGAGACGGCAACTGACATTCTGAAGCACACTCACACTTAAAGTACAGGGCTGGGACTTGTTGTCTAAAATGGTTATGCTAACCTGGCTCCTTTAATATTTCCATAATATACCTCTTCAAATACCAAACTCCACTTTGCGCACCCTACATGGTATGTTATGGACCTTTATTTGGAACAGGAGACGACGGCGTGTGGCCTTACGGAAGCTTCAACTACCAGTTTACAAAGGAGGATTAGGAGCTCCTAATTTGGAGCATTATTACTTAGTGGCACAGCTACAATGGCTGTCTCGGTGACTAGCAGGCCGACACCTGACAGAATTGGGCCTTCCCACGCCTGATCTTGCACACTGCATGATACATGAGCTGTTGCTGCCATTAGGGAAACTCCCCCCGCAATCCAACCAGCGCCTGAACATTGAGAATAACTGCTACACTAGAAGCCTCTGGCTCACCCCAACGCAGACACTGTACTCACAAGAGATACATATTATCTCTATATGCCCCTTCAGGGAACTTCTCAGTAGGGAGGGGATAAAGCTTTTGGAGATGGAGGGAGTGGACACTCTGGGTGCACTGTTCCAAAACACTGACCTCATGCCTTTTGAGGAGCTTAGCGTCAACCATAATCTGCCATTGTACCATTTCTTAGCCTACCGGACTCTACTAGCCGAACTGCAGCAAAACTGGCAGATTGTGGACACAGAACCTGAAATGCATCTCTTGGTCCATGTAATCCACAGAACGCGTAGTGGCCGGCGCCTAATCATATGGTTCACACATGCAATGGCTCAAACACTTCATGGCATACGGACAATCCATTAGGCAACACTGGGAGCGTCACATTAGTCATGACTGCACATAGAAAGAATGGAGCCAAATCCTTATATACCAGCGTAACGTTTCACGCTGTGCCAAATTTCAATACATACAGCACAACATCTTACACAGAGCATAACTTGCATAGAATATTTGGCAGTTCATCCAACTGTCCCAGATGCAATTCCCAGGACGTTGACATGTCGAACATGTTCTGGACCTGCCCAGATGTGCAATCAATGTGGAAAGCGGTCACTGATGCCCTGACAACTGTCACAGGGAGGTTGAGTTTATGTACTGTGGACTACAGCAGTTACTCTCTATAGAGAACATTTATAGGTGACCAAGAAAATTTACATTAAATTGATCATATCATTCAAAAAAGTATTGCTTTTGGATGCACTTTCCATCTTTAACCATGTGACAAACAAGTAAGTGCAGGAAGGAATGCTGGCAATCACTCAGGCCACATTTGAGTCCAATACATCCCACTCATCATCATTTTGTTTTCGTCAGGGTGACGCCCTAAATGCAGAGGGCATGCACTGACCTTGGTCCCATGCTCAGGGTGCCACAGGAATCAAGTTGCACCTCACTGAAAAAGCTCAGTTAGGTCGAAACCAGTCTGGAGTTACTTATTTCCTGTTCAAATGGGCTTGGCCTCAGAGGCGCCGATTTCCGGGGGGATGTATAATGGAACAACGAATGCCTTTACAACGCGGTAAGTACAATGCATGGTCATTACAGTGCATGCACTTACCACAAAATGTTTTTACCACACATATGCTTTTACCAAGCATGTCTTTACCACGAAATTTCGTAGTAAAGACATAGTTGGTAAAGGCATATACATGGAAAAACTTAGAGGTAAGTATAACATACTGTGTATATACATATACATATATATATATATATATATATATATATATATATATACAGTATATATATATATATATATATATATACATATATATATATATATATATATATATAATACAACAAAGTGGTCCTCATTGTGGCGCGCATTTCATGCTGGTGCAGACGTGAGGAATGGACCTTTCCTCTAGATTATATCAAAACAAACAACTGGCAACAATTGTAGCGCTGCACTCCAGGAGAGTTAATATATATTTTTTTTATTCCAGTCATATATATCACCAACCAACACCACCGACTTGTTTCGACCTCACGGTCTTGCTCACAGTGTACAAGTATTTTTTCAATGTCTCTTATTTATAGTCTATACCCTATTATCCAACCTCGTGCATTATGGGAAATGTAGTGAACTTTAAAACCATATTGTCCAAATGGAAGGATATCACATATCAAACTATTCCAGAAAATAAAATATAAAACACAGCTGTGCACAAACTTGTGAAAAACTTTCTTATAAAAAAATACAAAATATAATATATAAATAAGGGCAGAGAAAGAGGTCCCATATTGTCGCCCAGTATTCATTTTTTAACAATCATCCTGTTATGAGAGGTTCATAGATCAGACCACAACTATTCATCACTGATATAAATTCTCACACTATCTATAATTGTTACTCATATTTTAGATTCACTTGACTATGCTGTCAATCACATGTATTTAGAAGTGTTTCAGATGTTACCCATTCCTATTCTTATCTACTCCATTGTAAGTCCACAAATTATACAATAATATGCAAGTTTGTATATCTCCAATTATAAATGATAATGAAGTTCCTCATCCCCATTAAGACCCCTCTGGGTCTTGGTTTTGAGCTGTATTATGAACCGTGATTCCAAGTGTCTCAGTTTCATCTCTCAGTCCCCTCCCTTCTCATTACAAACAATACTTGCAATTCCCAAAAATGTTATATCTGTCCAGCTTGCTCCATCATGTGTCATCAAATGTTTTGCCATAGCATAAGTCAAATCCTTATTTTGCACAGCTCTAATATGTTCTTGAATCCGCTTCTTGAGGGGGCAGATCGTACTCCCCACATAACGTAGTCCACAGACACACTCTATTAAATAGACCACATAGTTGGTATTGCAGGTGATCCTTTTATTGATTGTCAACTAGATACCTCGATAATCAAAATATGCTTTCGTATTTGTCCCTATGCGACACAGTTTACACTTCCTTTACACTTCCCACAACATATAAAGCCAGTTGTTTGAGCTGTTAACCAATTTGACTGTTTCTTCATCTGAAAATGACTATTTACCAGTACGTATTGTAGGGACGGTGCCTTTTTGTACATTATCATTGGTCTGTCTCCAACCATTTTTCCAACATCAGGGTCTTTTTTTGTTTATCACATCCCAGTATCTATTAAGGATGTTCAAAATTAAATGATTCTCCTTACTATATGTCATTACCAATCTTATGTTGGATTCCTTCTTCGTTGTCGTGGTCATTGGTTTATTTAATATCTCCTCTCTCGTCAGAGATCTTCCTTTCTGTTCTCCAGATCTTATGTCTTTATATTTGTATCTTCTCTTGATAAATCTCTGTCTGGTTTCAATAAACTTCTGTTCCATTTCCTGTTCAGTGGAACAGTTTTGTTTGATCCTGATGAATTCACCATATGCTACGCTTTTCTTAAGCGATGTTGGATGGAAACTATCTCCATGAAATATACTATTTGTTGATGTTGCCTTCCGAAACAGAGTTGTCTCAATTTGATTATTCTCGATATATACCTGTACATCCAAAAATTGGACACAGTTAGTACTCATATTATATGTAAATTGGAGACCCATCTAATTTTGGTTCAACTTTTCAAAGTATTGCACAAATTCCCTCTCTGTTCCATTCCAATGGATGAGGAGATCATCTATATACCTCAACCAAATTATTGCTTTTTCTGCAAGGTCTTCATTATCCTCTCCCCATGCTACATGTTTCTCCCACCAACTCATGGTGAGATTTGCGTAGCTAGGTGAGAAGGAAATACCCATCGCTGTCCCGCAGATCTGGACATACATTTGGTGATTGAACAAAAAGATATTATTCCTCAGCCATAGATCAATCATTTCCAATAACATTTGTGAATGTTTCAACTTATTGATCTCATGTTGTTGTAAAAATTAGCATATCACTATGAGTACTATTTCATGACTGATAGATGTATACAGGGATACCACATCAATGGTAATTAGCTTATATCCCTCAGTCCATCCAATACCCGCTAATAACCTCAAGAAATCACCTGTATATTTAATGTAAGAGCTCAAGCTGAGTACCATCGGGGCTAAGAAATAATCCACATATGTTGAGATATTTTCATATAATGAACCACAGCTGGAGATTATTGGACGTCCTGGTGGTTTTTCCAAGCTTTTATGTATCTTTGGGAGAAAGTATATTGTGGGTATAGTAGGACTTTCATTTCTCAAAAACGCTCTTTCTCCATCATTTAGCAAGCCCTCCTTATGCCATGTGTCTAAATATTGATTCAACTCCATAGTGAGCTAATTTAAGGGGTTCTTGTCCAATTTTAAGTAGTGATTTCTCACATTCAACTGTCAATATGCTTCCTCCATATATTGTTGTTTTTCCATAATCACTATGTTGCCCCCTTGATTGCTGGTTTTATTTCCAAATTTTGATTTTCCATAAGTTCCTTGAGTGCTTTGCGTTCTTGCAAGGTGATATTTTCCCTTTTGGTGTTTTTAATTTTTTCCACTTTATCTAGCTCTTCTACCACCAGATCGTGAAACGTATCCATTCTATTGCCTGGTGATAGTGCCGGACAAAATTTTGATTTTGGCTTAAAGTCTGTACGACAATGTCCTCCTGTGCTAATTTCTAGTTCTTCTAGTACTTGAGTTTCCGAGATCTCATGGTCTTCAAGATTTTACATCAAATCGTAAGCTGTCTTGATATCAGATTGAAAAAATATTTAAAAAATACTTATACACTGTGAGCAAGACCATGAGGTCGAAACGCGTCGGTGGTGTTGGTTGGTGATATACATGATGGGAATAAAAAAATATATATATTAACTCTCCTGGAGTGCAGCACTACAATTGTTGCCAGTTGTTTGTCTTGATATATATATATATATATATATATATATATATATATATATATATATGTGTGTGTGTGTGTGTGTATGTATATATATACATTATATATAAATATGTAATATATATTTCTATATATAAATGTGTACATATATATGTGTGTACACACACATATATATAAATGTGTACATACATACACACATATATATATATATATATATACACACACAAATACACCTTTCCACCAAAAAAACGACTTACCCTAAACTCTAAAAATTACCTTACCACCCCAAAACCCATAGCCACTCTAAAACCTATACACGCCTTACCACCCCAAATCCCAAAACCACCCTAAAAGCAAAAAATGCCCTTACCACCCCAAAACCCATACCCACCCTAATACCTAAAATGCTCTTACCACCCCAAAACCCATACCCGCCCTAAAACCTAAAAATGCCATTACCACCCCAAAATCCATAACCACCCTAAAACCTAAAAATGCCCTTACCACCCCAAAACCCATCCTCACCCCAAAACCTAAAAATGTCCTTACCACCTCAAAACCCATACCCACCCTGAAACCTAAAAATGCCCTTACTGCCCAAAAAAACAATACCCACCCTATAACCTAAAAATGCCCTTACCACCCCACAACCTATACCCACCCTAAAATCTAAAAATACCCTTACCACCCCAAAACCCATGCCCACCCTAAAACCTAAAATTGCATTACCACCCAAAAACCCATACCCACCATAAAACCTAAAAATGCCCTCACCACCCCAAATCCCATACCCACCCTAAAACTTAAAAATGCATTTACCACGCATAACTTGTACCCACCGTAACCACTATATATACCACTTAATACTTACCTGTACTTACCTTTAAAACCTTTACCACACATACACCTGTACCATTCATGCCTTTACAGCTAAATATGTTGTAAAGGCATGCGTGATAAAGGTATACTTGTGGTAAAGCCATGTGTGGTAAACGCATATGCCTTGTAAAGGCATTGTGGTGACTGCATCTCATGGCATTTACCGCATTGTATGTGATGTTTCCCTTTCCGGGGTGGGGGTGTTTGGGGTTTTACACCCCCTAATAAATGGGTTTTCTGATGCATGTATATGTGTATAGGTATATGTGCTTTCAGCCGGTCATGGTGAGGTGTTTGTCGGATTTCGCCTGAGATTTTTGCATGTACACTGGTAAAAACGCACACACACTCTCTCCCTCTTTCTGTTTTGAAAGTCTCAAAAAGGTTGGTTATTTTATAAAATATTATGTTTTTTCCCACTTAGTACCCCTACCAATCCGTGATCCTCTCCTTTCCACAGCCCCTTAAGCCCCTCTCATGTGCCCTGCTTGTCATATAATGTATTTTTACATTACATGGCAGCTTGACTGTTGGAAAATCTGAAAAGGCACCCCCATCGCCCACCCCCCCCGAACCCACTATGTTACTGACCAAGCTAGGCCCCTGCTTGGCCTGGCAATTCAAGCTGGAATTAGATCAGGTCCAAGACCGATGTGCATGAGGGTAGCTCTTAGCTGGAGTGACAAGGTGTGCAAAAATAATGCACTGGGGTGTGGGCCAGAGTAATTACCAATGGCTTAGTTTAAATGAAGCATTCTGTCTATCTCAGTTTAACTCTGTAAAGCCTGTCTAGATCCAACATTTCCGAGGACCTTTCTGGCACCTCCAATTCGCACTTTCTGTGCACTGGGTTCATGTGCACATTCGGGAATGACTTGTCCCTATATTTTGCCCACTGACAACAAACATCTTGATGCAGTTTTGTCATGACCTTCTACTAAATACAGCAAGCATTTTCCACCAGAGTTGGCTCCCGTTGAGATAATGCTCACTTCTCCATTGTCTGAGATCATCACACTTAGAAAGAGATGCACACAATTATTATGTTGAGTTCCAGTCTGTCACATGTCAAAAGTGACTGGCCTTTGACTGACAGCCAGAATTTCTACCAGCCTTTTAGATTCAGAAACTATATATGAGTCCTCTGGATATCCCTATAAACTGGTTGTTGTGATGGACGTCAATTTACCAAAATGTCAGGGCCAGCGTAAATGACATTACACACCCTTTGACAATCCATGGTTGACTTTTTGTCCGAACCCTTAGTGAGAAAACATTTGACTCCATGTCATTACAGACAGTGCTTCCAGCCCAGAATGTTTGTGTGATCACCCAGTGCATTCTGGTCGTTGGTGTCTTACTTTGCTTCCATTACCCTAATTAGACTACCAAACTTGAAAACTGTGATTTGCAGGTAAACGTTCAAGAGTTGAGACAGCGACCCGGAGTGATGTAGTCTCCTTATGTGCAAAGTATCATAAACAAATATGTAAATGATTTTTAAATACATTATTCAGTCCTATAGACCGTGAAGAAGCTTGTTCCTATACACTCAGCTTCTGGACTGAAAACATGCACTTACAAAATGAACATCAAACTGCACTTGATGTTACTTTGAGATTAGCCATACCTGATGTCACAGTTATGAATGTGTCTAGCTCGTTTCCCAGAGTTGTTGAATGCATACAGCTGCTGAGTGCCCCGATGTCTCATTTGATGCCTTCAATCAATCCTAGCTTTTTAGACAACATTACTTTGCATTCTGGGACATATAGTTCCTGTTTTCCCATTGAAAGCAAAGGAATAAGAATGTGAGCCCGCTCATTATCTTTCTGTATGAAAAGCAAGACTCCCCGCGGAAGGGGCAGTTGGCAACTTTGCACAGCTACCTCTCCCCTGAGGCTCCCTTTGGCAGTAGGCGACGCAGCACCTCCTGTGTGCCGTTAGCGTGTTCTGCTGATGCCCGTAATCTGCTTATTTTATTTAGGGGAGGAGTACACTTCTAATGCTCCTTCCTTTCATGCTATTTGCAAATGAAGCGCACACAGCTTACAAAGCAGGCCCTGCACCTGTTTGTGTGAGGCCTGCACAGCAATGCTGTACTTGTTTTGTTAGGGAGGGTTGCACTGCAAATACTGTGATATACTTCGGTCATAACCCGTGCAGTAGCTGCTGTATGTTTAATGGGGGCGCTCGCTCTGCTGCGGCCTGCGCTCCACCTGTTCCCCAGGAGCTGCGTGATTGCTGCTGCCTGTGCTCCGCCAGTTCCCCGGAGGAGAGGCTCGCTCTGTTGCTGCCTGTGCTCCATCTTTACTCAGGAGAGGCTCGCTCTGCTGCTGCCTGTGCTCCGCCAGTTCCCCGGAGGAGAGGCTCGCTCTGCTGCTGCCTGTGCTCCACCTGTACCCCAGAGGAGAAGCTCGCTCTGCTGCTGCCTGTGCTCCATCTGTTCCCCAGGAGCTGCGTGATTGCTGCTGCCTGTGCTCCACCAGTTCCCCGGAGGAGAGGCTCGCTCTGCTGCTGCCTGTGCTCCACCTGTACCCCAGAGGAGAAGCTCGCTCTGCTGCTGCCTGTGCTCCATCTGTTCCCCAAAGGAGAAGCTCGCTCTGCTGCTGCCTGTGCTCCATCGGTTCCACAAAGGAGAAGCTCGCTCTGCTGCTGCCTGTGCTCCACCTGTACCCCAGAGGAGAAGCTCGCTCTGCTGCTGCCTGTGCTCCATCTGTTCCCCAGCTCTGAGAATCCCTCCTGTTAGAGAGTCAAGGCTGGCGAAAAGCCTGGAGGGGTTGAACAATTCAGGGTGGCTCCGTGACATCATTCCAGCTGGTGTCACACAGATATCAATAGACCTGATTCAGACGGAAGACTCCTGATGTTTTTAAACCAAATATATATACATTTTTGCTCATATCCTCCCTGGAATTGCCTCTCCTTCAGTAGGAGTCAGTGTGGAAAATGCTTACTCTCGCTATTTTTTTGAGAATCTCTAATTTTCCCCATCCAAAGTGTCGGCATGTATGGTGTCTCTTCCACTCAGGATCATCCTGTAAAGCATGGCAGTCCCAGAAAGAAAGGCTCTTGTGATGTCCCCCAAGCTCTTGGCAAACCTCCCAGCTTATGCCAAGTATTAGTCATGTTACCCTCTCCCCACTGTGACAGGTCATCATACCAGCATGGTATAGCAGACCTACTATCACAGGTAATTTTTCATTCCATCTATGTGGGAACTGCGTCAGGGGAACAAGCGTTTGTAAAGACAAAAGGCCTTGCCTATGCAAGTGCTTTTGGCTTTGCCAGTTTGTTTTAGCGATGTTGTACACTAGTGTAGCTGCTGTTGAACATGGCTAAATGATAATGACGTAGAGTGGAATGGCTAAGAGTCGAGTAGAGTGATGTAGAATGGAACGGCAGAGAGCGTTGTGTATTGGAGTGGTATAGTGTGGAGTCGCGTGGAGTGGCATACACTGGAGTGGCATAGAGTAGAATGGAATGGTGCAGAGAGCATTGGCATGGAGTGTTGCAGAGTATAGTGGCATATAGTGCAGTGATACTGAATTCAGCGGCATCCAATGCAGCATCATAGAATACAGTGGCATAGATTAAGATGGTGCATAGTAGAGTGCAGTGGTGCAGAGTGGGTCAGTGCTAAGTAGAGTGGCACAGAGTAGAGTGGCACAGAGGAGAGTGGAGTAGAGTGGTGCAGAGTGGAGTGGCATGGAGTTGAGTGATGCAGTGATGCAGAGTAGACTCGAGTGGCATAGAGTGCAGTGGCAGAGTACAGAGTAGAGTCTAGTGCATAGAGTGCAGTGGCATAGAGTGGTGCAGTGGGGAGTAGCATAGAGTGCAGTGACAGAGCGTAGTGGCATACAGTGGATAGCATAGAGTGGAGCAGTGCAGAGTAGAGTGGCTTAGAGTACAGTGGTGGAGAATGCAGTGCTGCATAGTAGAGTGTCAGTGTGCAGTGGAGTAGAGTGGTGTAGAGAACAGTGTGTAGAATGCAGTGATACAAAGCAGAGTGTAGTGGCATAGAGATTAGTGACAGAGTGCAGTTGTGTAGAGTCTAGTGGTTAAGAGTAGAATGGCGTAGAGTGCAGTGGCATAGAGTGGAGTGGCGCAGAGTGGAGTAAAGTGGCACAGAGTGCAGTGGCATAGAGTATATTGTTTCAGAGTAGAGTGAAGTGGCATAGAGTGGAGTGGTGCAGGGTAGCGTGCAGTTGCATAGAGTGGCATAGAGTGTAATGGTGCAGAGTAGATTAGAGTGGTGTACAGTGGATTGGCGTAGAGTGCAAGGGCATTGAATTGAGTGTTACAGAGTAAAGTGCATTGGCGTAGCATGTACTGGCATAGAGTGCAGTGGCATAGAGTTCAGTGTTGCAGAGTGGCATAGAGTACAGTGGTGTAGAGTGGAGATGTGCAGAGTAGATTGGTATGGCCTAGACTGGAGTGTTGTAGAGTGCAGTGGCAAAGAGTACAGTGGATAGAGTGGCAAAGAATGCATTGGCAATGAGTAGAGTGGTACAGGGTAGAGTAGAGAGGCATAGCATGAAGTGGCATAGAGTGCAGTGGTGTCAAGTGGAGTGATGCAGAGTTTAGTGTCGTGGAGTTGTGGGGGTCCCTTCACGTTTCTATACTAGGGCGAATTGCATTAATAAAAATGTCAATCTTATCACTCTTCAATTTTTTGTTTGCGGCCATCCCTTGTGTTCTAACGCAAAACTTTTTCAGAAAACTGGAGTCTATACTGTATTTTGCCCTTTTATTTGGCAAAACCGGAAGGCTCAAGCCGCATTAAGTATACTATATGCATATAAAGAAAAGGGGGGATTAGCTCTACCAATGGCAATCAACATTGGCGGAATGCATTCCTAGGTCAACTTTCTGAAAGTCCTCAAGATGGCTAGGCTGCAACCTAAAAACTCTCTGCCAAGGCCCAAAGTGTTCTTCGATTCAAAGAGAGACAAGAACTGAGCATGGTGGCAGAGATATATAAATGACGAAGAGGAAAGAAAAAAAATAGGGAATGTGAGCCTAAAGAAGAAAATTGAGAAAGAGAAACTATAAATCCGAGAAAGCACAAAAGCGGGAATAAAAGAAAGATGGAAAAGAAACTGTGAATGACAAAAGAGAAAAAATTAGCAGGGAAAGAAAAGCAAGGGAAACATAAAGTAAGAAAATGTAAGGGAGCAGTAGTAATGACAGAAAGAAAGAAAGAAAGAAAGTAAAATTTATAGCAACAAATATGTTCCAAGTTAAAAAGGAAAATGATTAAGATGCTACAAACATGGGGGCGTGTCCAAGATGGCGACCGGGTCGGACGCATAATCCGCAGCTCCGACCCGGCCTACAACAAGGATCCTGACAAAAGACGCTTTGACCCGCTGCGGGGGTGAGAATCATCCCCCCCCAGCAGCGGAACCAGCGTGACGGAGGCGGCAGCGAGCGGAGAGCCGAGGGAGCTGCTTTGGGCGCCTGGCTTGCGCCCGATCTGAGGGACGCTCGGGCGCCATCTTCCGCCGTGCGATCGCGCTGGGAGACGCCCGAGCGCTGCGGGCGCTGAAGAACTGAGGCGGCCGGAGCCACGATCGTGCAGAATGACGGAGCTCCCTATGGGCGGTGAGTGGAGGGTTATCATTTTAGGCACTGTGCCTTGAGGACCCCGCCCCAACGTGGCAACGGTCGTAGGGCGCCGGGCGTGCCGAGCTGAGCGCTCTGAGGGACTCCTATGCCCCTTCGGAGTTCACGTGGACCCTTAGTTGGCCAAGTCAATAGCTGAAAGGCCACCAGATACAAGGGAATACGGATCTTAGTGGGGCTAAAACAACGTGATACAGTCACAGTGGGTTGCGCCCACACGGGAATACTTTGGATCACCATGGCGGGGGCAAGCAAGGAATAGAAGTGCCTAGTCTCAGGGTACATGAAAAACTGATGCCACATCAACACAAAAATCAACAGAAACACAGGAGGAAATAAACTATAGAAGCAACTGACCTAGGTGGCGCCTACTGGCGTGTGCGCAGCGGGAGGGCGGGAGGACGCCTGGCGCCTTCGGGCGGCGTGTCGCAGTTGGACCTCTGTGCACCGTGTGGGATGTGCCCCTGGCACCGCAGCACTTTGCCAATGTGATACAATCAGACAACACAACACTGAATTTAGAGAGCAGCAATAAAACTGAGCGGGAACCACCTGATGGGAAAACCAAAGACCCGCGTGTGCCCCCAGGAACCATGGACCCTACTAAACCGCCTCTAACATCCGGGGCTACAGACACATGCCAAACCCTTCAGAAAATGGAAGCGACACTACAAACGCACTCAACACAGTTCGAAAAGGTGCTGCAAGCCATACTTGATACTAAAACAACACTGGAAGCGAAGATTGGCTCAATCACTGAGGATGTTAACCTGCTTCGCGCAGACCAACAGGCACTAGCAGAAAAGGTCGCTGAGCTAGAAAAAGACACGTTACACCTCACACGATCTATGATTGAGGTTAAATCCAGACTAAGTGCTATAACAGCTGAAGTCGAGACACTTAAACGCAGAGCCGAAGAATCCGAAGGCAGATCGCGCCGAAATAACATCCGGTTCGTGGGATTTCCGGAACGCGCCGAAGGCCCAAATACAGAACTCTTTATCGAACAATGGCTGATTGAATCGGTGCTGAAAAACAACGTTCCAAAGCTCTTCTCAATAGAACGCGCCCACAGGGTTCCGGGCAGACCCCCTCCACCGGGTGCTTATCTACGCCCCCTCATAGCAAAACTACTGAACTACCGAGATAGAGACCTTATACTACAACTATTCAGAAAAATAGGCCCAATACACTATGAGAGCACGCAAATAACCGCCTATCCGGATTTCACAGTAGAGGTACAAAAAAAAAAAAACTCATTCTACCAGATCAAAGAGCATCTAAGAGAACACAATATTAAATACTCCTTGTTGTTCCCCGCTAAACTCCGTATACAAGACAACACTCGCACTCTATTTTTCACTACTCCTGAAGACGCATGGACATGGCTCCATGCAAAAGGCCTAGCTGACCCTCTAAGGACAAAAGCCTTCCCCCGAGGAATAAACGTAGGCCTCGCAGTAAACAAGACAAACCATCCCCTGAACAATCGCGAGTTGAACGATTGCTACTACTACAGTCTACGATGCGCTTTGCCAATGCGTCACTGACTTCTCTATCTGGGCAATCAGAAGTAGATCCTGACCTAGAATTAAACTCCGACTCAACAGACATTACCCGAGGCCCTAACCTCACTCCAAGAACAGCAGATGACATTTGTTAAATCTCCGACCCTGAACAATGGAGGCCACCCCATCCGTAGTTCCTAACTGGATGGTTCCGTCGTATGCAATTGCATAAATACTTTCCTTACTTTGTGGGCTCGGTTCGTTGCCGCTCCTGTTTAGCATGGACACCAACATACGTAAAATAGGCCGGGTCTAAGATACTCAACCACCCGCAGCCATGGAACACCCTCCGCTCCATATGAACCGTAACCCCAAGATGACAAGTTTTGTTACCCCCTTGTTTTTATTACAACTGTCATTGTTGCTAAACATAGCAGATCTTATAGCTGTAGTTAATTGGAACGTTTTATTGTTATATGTATTGACATGTATTATTGGTAGAGCGCCACACTACAATGTAAACTTTAAAGGCAGGTCTCACACCCCAGTAGTCAAGAGGCTAGATGATATGTATAGGTATCAAATAACAAAGAAAATCAGGCTTGCGCAACCACAGGCGGTACCTCCCCACTTTATTTCACTTAGATCCCATGGCACTCCAAAATAAGCGCTATACAGCAAGTTATAAAATTCTCACATGGAATGTAAAGGGCATGGCATCCATGGGCAAAAGACATCGGATTTATACATACCTAAGGAAGCACCAGATTCAAATAGCCATGTTGCAAGAGACACATTTAGATGAATCCTCGTTGGCATATACCAAAACAAAATGGAAAGGCCAATTATATGGGACCACCTTCTCCACATACGCAAGATGAGCGGTAATCTGGATAGCCCCCGGGGTCCCATATACTATGTCCCGCAAACAATGCAGCCCAAACGGGCGGTACGTAGTACTGGAGGGTACCTTAGACGGAAGCCCCTTAGCCCTGATAACATTATATACTCCAAATACAAACCAGGGGGACTTCCTAGGGACATTGGGCAGCAGCATGCTCAGCGACCCAGCAACAGATGCTATATGGGGCGGCGACTTTAACTGCGTTCTAGATATCTTGAAAGATCGCTCTACCCCTCCGCTGGATCGCGCCCCGGCTAAACGAGCATCGCTAGACCTCGTGGACTGGGCTTCTAATAACGGGCTAAGCGAAATTTGGAGAACTTTCCACCCCACACTACGTGAGTACTCGTTCTACTCACCAGTGCATAAACTCTACACTAGGCTGGATATGTTCTTCGCTACACCTAGCATAAACCCAAAGGTAACTTCCTCTGGCTACCTAGCCCGTACTATATCAGATCATACCCACACTACTCCATATTGCTATGGGAATACATACATACATGCCAGCATTCCAACATGGCGCCTGCAACCAGACGCCCTGACTGACCCCCCCTTTAACACTGAATTGGCCACATGCCTGTCGACCTACTTCTCTCTAAATAAAAATACAACATCAACCCGAGCCACCGAGTGGGATGCACATAAAGTGGTAATTAGAAGACACTGTCTGGCAGCGTCGGTGGGCATTAAGAAAATGCTGACTTTAGAGCTACTAAAATTGGAAGCCAAAATACAAAGGGCGGAGACTGAAGTCACAACAAATAAAATCCCAGCAGAAACGCTAATATCATTGAAAGCAAAATACAGAGAAACAGATGACAGTCTTAGCAGGCACAATTATAGACACTTTAAAACGAGACAACATGCCGAGGGGGACAGATCGGGCAAACTGCTGGCGTGGTTAGTGCGGCAATCTCCGCAATCATCGCCGATAGGAGCTATCAAATTGCAAACAGGGATGGTGGTTAACACTCAAACGGACATTAATAAAGCCTTCTATACGTACTATCACATGCTGTACCAATCCTCTATCCCCCCTACAGAACAACAATTGACCGAATTTCTAGTCCAGATTCCCCAAAATTCGAACGTCGTCAACAACGCTGATATCCTAGACGGTCCCATTACTATTGAGGAGCTTCGCTTGGCCCTCTCTCAAATGGCACGCGGCAAGTCTCCTGGCACTGACGGTCTACCACCAGAATATTACAACTCGCAAAGCAATCATTTGTTACAGCCTCTGTTGGAGGTGTTTAACGAAGCACGCAATGGAAAACAATTGCCAGATTCTATGAGGGAAGCACTAATAGTGGTCCTGCCCAAGCCGGGACGTGATCCATTGGACGTCAGATCATATAGACCACTCTTGCTACTGAACACTGATTGCAAACTTCTAGGGAAAATCCTAGCAAACAGATTGCTCCCCCACTTACCGCACTTAGTACACCCTGACCAGTCGGGATTTATCCCGGGAAGAAACACTTTTCTCAATATAAGGCGCCTAATCCGTATCATGCACAATACCACTGATCCAGATAGTGTGACCGTGTCACTAGACATAGAGAAGGCGTTCGATACACTGGGATGGGAATATCTATTCAGTACCCTCAAGGCGTTCGGATTCCGGAGTGGCTTCATTAACTGGATAGCTACACTATATTCCAAACCAGCAGCCCGAGTTAAAACCGGTCAGGTAGTGTTGGAGGCCTTTCCTGTGAACGGAGGAACCAGGCAGGTCTGCCCGCTCTCACCATTGCTGTTTGCAATAGCTATGGAACCACTTGCAATTAAGCTCAGAAGCGGTGCGCACAAATGGGGCATAAGGGAGTTCGACACATACCACATAATATCCTTGTATGCGGATGATGCCCTGGTATATTTGCGTAATCACTCTGTCTCCCTGCCTAAGATAATGCATATACTGAATAGGTTTGCTCTTGTATCTGGATTACATGTGAATTGGTTTAAATCCTGTATCTTTCCTCTTACTTGCTTGCCCCCTGAACGTCGAGCATCCCTCCCCATGCATCAACTTCCATGGTCGTACCAAACCTTCAAATATTTGGGTGTTCAAGTATATCATTCTATGTCAGACCTAAAAGAAGGTAACCTAGACAGGCTGCTTCGCTCCACCCGCGGTTCCTTGACATTTTGGAGCTCCTTGCCCTTATCGCCTATGGGCCGGATAGCAATAGTTAAAATGCTAATATTACCAAGATTCTTATACTATTTCTCTGCACTTCCGTTGTCTTTATCACACTCGTTTTTCCACAAAGTACATTCCCTAATAACTGACCTGCTATGGGGCAGAGACAGACGCAGAGTAGACCTAACCACCACACAATATCCACAAGAGGAGGGGGGCTTGGGCATGCCGAACTTGGAGCTATATTATGCAGCAGCCCAACTTCAATGGGTGCCTAAATGGCTCAATGAGCCATCCAATGCAGAGTCTACAGCAATAGTGGCTTATATAACCCCAACAACGATACTGACATGATTATTAACAGGGCTCCCTCACCTACTACATAATACTCCCCTGCTAGATTCGGCTAGACACTGCTGGAAGAGATACATACAAGGCAAAAGGCAGCCCCTCCCCTACTCTCCCCTAATCCCAGTACTACAGCTGCCGGGCATCCACGCACTATCCTTTCATCATGATGTACGGGCGGTTAACACTCTGAACACAGGAGACCTATATAAGGACTCCAGAGCAATCAAGTGTACAGAACTGGTGGCTACGGAGATAATGCAACCACATGCCTTTTTGACATTCAATGCCATAACTAATCTCCTACGTAACATATGGGGCTGCGGACATAATGAGCCAAACGAATCCCTCCTACTTACTACAATACTCTCAATGGGGGAAGCAAAACGCGTCGTTACCAAATTATACAAAATACTCCTAACAAGTAGCTGCAAAGCTTTAACCCAGGTTAAGCATCGCTGGGATTCTGCCCTTCCTGTACCAATTGCACAAAAATCCTGGGACACAGCCCTCACCTCGATCAAGTCCGTATCTCGCAACTTCAGACTAAGATACACGCAATTTAATTATGTGCATCATGCATATCTTTCCCCTGCCCGTATTCATAAAATATACCCAGGAGCTAACTCCATATGTCCAAGATGCGCTACCCCTGCAGCAACCTTTTACCATATGGTTTGGGAATGTCATACGATCAACTCTGGCTGGAACCAAATAGTTGCTACAACCGCAGACCTGATAGACCAGCCGCTAACCCCTACTCCGGAATCCTGCCTGCTTAATATTTAACACAGCACAAAAAACGATAAACACACACACAAGTTTGTAGACTTAGCATTCGTGACATATAAACGCCTGATAGCTACACATTGGAAGGCCCCAAATGCCCCTCACCACTCCCTCTGGCTTCGAGACCTACACGACTACACATTGGCGGAATCTCAAACCCTGAGGCAATTACAACACAGAGGCCAGATACAGAGCGGGACTGAAAGCTGGGACCTCTTTGTAGTTAGAATTGAATCCAGAGATGACAAATACCCACCATGAGTCAGCCCCTTCAAAATTCTTAGGATACGCTATTACTAAAATTATTCATAATAATTGAGTTTGCCCTAAACACAACCCCAAGATATTGTACCACTGGGCCTTGCCCATATTATACCCACTCATCAGCCGCTCCGAGATACTGCTATACCCTCATACCAAAGCGCACATACGGAAATGTAGCCATTTAGAGCCTGTACAGTTATATGCTTCCACTATAATAGTTGACGCCAACATATATATTTAAGAATAACATATCTCCATGTCAAGTGTTACTAGTTATATAATGTTTAAGGAAAGCCAGTACACTAAAATACAGCAGTGTTGTGCAAAGAAATGTACAAACGTTCAGAAAAGCATTTGGAGAGAGGATGGGTGTTTTCCCACCAAATCATATGTAAAGTACTGATATTTTTGTGCCTTGTTTTATATCAAGTTTAATAAACAGATTTAAAAAAAAAAAAAAGATGCTACAAACATAGTTCGTGGGAAAGCACATAAATAAGATTTAAAAAAAACACCTATAAGAGATAAAGGGAAAGAAAAGAGAGTAGAAAAGAAAGAATGAAAAATTAGATAGGGTAGAAAAAAGAAAGGGAAAAAGGAAGATACAGGGACATACATAAATAAACATTAAACAACAGAGAGAAAATGGATAATGAAGAGCATGGGAAAAGAAAGAAAGTGAAGGGCAGAAAGAGTCAAGAGACTGAGAAAGAGAAGGGTGAAAGAAGAGGAGAAAACACCATGACAGGAAGATCAACAGCGAGTAGGATGCAGGGAGTAATGTGAAGAATGGAGCTGTACAGTGTAAGATGGGCAGGATGACGACACCAGTGGCCATCACAGCGCAATTGAACACATGTGAGAGGAAAGGTGGATGGCAGAGCGACGGGGCTGGTTACAAGAATGAAATAAAGAGAAAACAGAGGATAGAAGACTGGGAAAGATATAGACAAATTCAAAGGGGAGAAATTAAAGTCACAGAGAAAGATGGGCTTAGAAGATGAATGAGTGAGGCAGAGGTGAGAGAACTCAGAAGAGAAAAGGGTAATAGAACTTAAGTAGAGATGAGGTAGGGGGAAACTGGGAGAGATATAGCGGTGGGAAGAAGGATACTGGGAGAGTAGGACTCCAAAATGGAATAAAACATGGAGGTGTGAGGAAGGCTGAGAAGGAAGGTGAAGAGAGCAGAGCAGTGAAGCTGAGACAGGGGCTGAGGCAGAGATGTTGGTGAGAAAGTGAGTGATATATATGGTGGAGGAATGAGGGATGGAATGATGTAAAAGTAAAATGGTGGTAAAATAAGAAGAGGTACAGATTGACCTGCCAGAGACTCTAGGGATGATGCTAGCAAGAAATGTCAACGATGGAGCTAACCTCCCACAAAATTGGTAGTGAGAAGATTTTTAAAGTGAAATACGCGACAGTATTGCTGTGGTAGAGAAAGCGTGAAAGGAAAGAATATAGGGCAAGATTTACAAGGTCCTAGTGCCACTGGACCGTCACTTTCTGTGACGCTCTGATGGCGCTAACCACTGCTCCATACTTACAATGAGGCATAGCACCACTTTTTTGCTGTTACGGCTCCTTGTAAATATGGGCCCCTCCAATGTAGTTTTTTGCGTCAGAGGGGCGTGCAATTGGTGTTCCATCACAACACCCATTGTTTTTGACGCTGCCCCAGATTTACCCCATGGGTGGCGTTAGCATGGCAAAACTAGAAAGAATGCATTTATTCCTCCTCGTTTTTTGCTTTTCCTATGTGTGCTGCATTGTGCAGCACACATAGAAGAAGCAAAATGCCATGGATGATTGTTTATGTGCAGGAAGGGACACCTTCCTGCACATAAACAATCACACCCCTCAACACAGGGACCCTTGCACTATGGTGCAAGGATACCTGCGTTGGCTCAGGCAGCTTAACTTAGCGCTGGTGCAGGGGGAAACACAGGGCTGCGCCGTATTCATGTGAATATGGCGCAGGCCTGCGTTTCAAAATTGGCGCAGCACTGTTGATTGTAGCGCAGCACCGCACTGTGCCAGTTTCTTTTAAATCTGGCCCATAATATGTACTTTTTTAATAACACAATAACTTTTACAAACCTGTAAATGAACTGTACAAACATTTCAAACTATTATTAGCAACTAGGAAAGCACACATGAAGCTCATCTTTATCATTCTGAAGAGTGATGGAATAAAAGATCGTGGTGGGAACAAAACAAATTAAAATGCTTTACTGGTTAAATGTGCACATGATAAATATTTGCTGAAGCCCGAGTTTCACACATTATCATTTGATCACTGTATAGGTTTATCAGTAAAACTGCAGGCTTCCTCGAGTTTAGAGGCCACTTCATTCCAATGGAAAAAATGTTGTTATTAAATGACAGTGCACTGCCACACCATGCTTTAGTGATGTGTGTGACAATGCACCACCCGCTACATCCCAAAGCCGTACACCCTTTTGCTGAATGGACGTGGCTCGTTTGCTACACTTGTGTGACCCTTGGATTTTTCACAGTCCCTGTGACTTCAGTGATGTAACATCGATGGCAGCTCCTCACTCTGATGATTGTTAACACTCCACTGCTTTCTCCTTGCTTTAAGTTTAGAGAAGTGCATGATTCGCATTGAGGAAGAGTGAAGCCCCACATCCCACAACGTGATGTATTTGGGCCTTATGCCTCATGCTCACAGGTGTAACTCAATAACTGGGCACTTCCGGATCTGTAAGACAAGGATAACCAGGCACTGCAGGCTCTGTAAGACAAGGATGACCGGGCACTGCAGGATCTGTAAGACAAGGATAACCAGACACTGCAGGACCTGGAAGAGCACTGCAGGAGCTGTAAGACGAGAATAACTGGGCATTGCAGGAGCTGTAAGACGAGGATAACCGGGCACTGCAGGAGCTGTAAGACGAGGATAACCGGGCACTGCAGGAGCTGTAAGACGAGGAAACCGGGCACTGCAGGAGCTGTAAGAGGAAGATAACCGGGCACTGCAGGACCTGGAAGAGCACTGCAGGAGCTGTAAGACGAGGATAACCGGACCCTGCAGGAGCTGTAAGACGAGGATAACCGGGCACTGCAGGAGCTGTAAGACGAGGATAACTGGGCACTGCAGAATCTGTAAGACGAGGAAACCGGGCACTGCAGAATCTATAAGACGAGGAAACCGGGCACTGCAGGATCTGTAAGACAAGGATAACCAGGCACTGCAGGCTCTGTAGGACAAGGATAACCGGGCACTTCAGGCTCTGTAGGACAAGGATGACCGGGCACTGCAGGATCTGTAAGACAAGGATAACCAGGCACTGCAGGACCTGGAAGAGCACTGCAGGAGCTGTAAGACGAGGATAACCGGGCACTGCAGGAGCTGTAAGACAAGGATAACCAAGCACTGCAGGACCTGGAAGAGCACTGCAGGAGCTGTAAGATGAGGATAACCGGGCCCTGCAGGATCTGTAAAATGAAGATAACCGGGCACTGCAGGATCTGTAAGAAAAGGATAATGCATAAAGGCCACTTATCATGACATCCTTAGGAGGCCAGGCTTAGTTGAACAGCACTGCTCACACAATGGACTCAGTGCTCATTTGGGAAACACATTGACAGACTATTTGGTTCACTGACCATTATGTCAATATAGATACTCCTGAATATTTGACCAGCACTCTGGAATAATCAAGAAACACACATAAATTGGAAGTAATCCTCCTTATGATGGCAACACTCTTACAGGCATTCTGTCGGCTAGAAAATAAAACACCAGATTTTGCTTGTTCATACAGTGATAGCAATCCCCTGGTACTTATTTTCTGACATATACTAATGTCACTCTAACAGTACTTGTATAAGGAACTGCTTCTTTTGTGGAACAGACATTTGCATGTTGTGCATCCAGTGTTCCTGATTGGCACGTACATGATTTCCGGCAGCGAAGAAGTACTGCCTCGGGGTACTAATGCACTCCGAAGTACTGGACTACCCAGAGGGCTTCCATTGAGAATAGTTTGTAAAATCTTCGGATTGCTAATTTATGTTGAAAAGCGTGTTACAAAAATAAAATGTAGGCTATATTTTTCAAGTGTCCGTTTTTGGGGGTTAGCCACCAAAGATTATTTTCTTAATGGCGGTGTTGATTTAAGTGTCTGTTACATTAGAGAAACATTAGAGGGGGACTCCACAAGCCTGTATTCTAAACCTGTAACATCAAAATTGCTTTTCACTGTGATATACTGTCAACCTGAATGAGAACAGCATCACAAATAGTTATTGTTTTTTGGGCACTAAGTGTAAAAATATAAGTGCCGGGGCCCAAGGTGTTCCACCGCAGCCGACACCACCCACAGCAGCTGCCACTGCTGCCATGTGGCAGTGCTGGTATTAGGTACCACAAACCAGTGTGGCATTTTAACTATTGCAGGTCACCCCAAGCAGTAGGGGTGTTTCACTATTTTGTAATACACTGTATAGCTGAACACTCATGCTGTGCGAAAAAAATATAGGTTGAGAGTTTCTCCATGTCGTGTATTCTGAGTAATAAGTGCTGGTGCTTAAAAATATGCTTGTGCTGAGCACCGGTAAACGCCGGGCCAAATTAAGGCTTGGAACACCTAAGCTTTAGTTATCCCACTACGCCTCCTGGCAACCCCATGGATTCTGAGATCATGGGTAGAAGAGGCAGTACCACCAGTTCTTTAAATGGAAAAAAAATAAGTGCGGGTACTCACCAAAAAGAGTGGTGGACTGGGGTGGAGTTTGGGGTGGGCATAAGGGTGGTGCTAAGGGTGGGGCAAGGGCGGGGATAGGTTTTTGGACATTCTAAGCTTTGTATGCCAAAAATCTGCATGCACTGTAAGAATGAACAATGTATCTGTCCATGAGTTATTACACTAATGGCCATTTATATAGTACTTATATAAGAAGTGGTGATTATTAACCAAAGTAATCCTTCTTTAGCAATCTTAGAATAACAATGTATTGAGTTAAAAACAGCAACATTCCCAATGTATGCCTTGCTGTTTTCATGTATTTCCTAGATGCAGGTTCATGAATCATTAAGCTATATCCCAAGGATTTTAACGACAGGTAACACAAGGATCTCTGCAGCAAAAACAATAACCAACTGAGCTACCTACATAAACAAATCTGTGATCTGCATGTTTCATTCTGCGCATCATGGCAGACAGCATTATGGCAGACACGTTGATCCAGCCTTCCAGGGGGGCCTCTGATAGAGCCAGCTCTGTTCTGGAGAGAGTCTCGCCCTGATGACCTTGACTAATTCTTAAACAGACTGTTTTAAATAGTGTTTTCCTTTAATATATTTTTAATGTAGGTGGTGTTTGCATTTTACAGGCAAATGTTGTGTTTATGTTTAATGCAACCTCCATAAAAAGGTTTATTGTATTTCAAAACAGTACCTCACACATGAGAAAAGGGAGGGTGTCACTGAGATTATTTATAGTAATAGTGAGCTGATGCTGTGTTACAAACTTAAAATCAGGTCACTTTCCCAGAATACTAGATGTAAACACATTTAGAATTTCGCCGAGTGTGTCTGTGCACTGACAGTGTCCTGGCCAAAGAGGGCACAAAAGAGCTGAAACTGGATCATAAATTCAAAGCTGTTCCAAACAGGGGCACCCTAAATACGTTTGGCCAAGGGCCACAAAACATTAAGATGTCCCTGACTTAAACATCCATTTCATACTCTGATTCACCTTCAGTTTCACACAAACACAAGTTCCACATGTCATTCTCACAGGCATAACTGTGCTTGCAAACTTGCACACTTTTGGCTTTTAATTTCCATCTCTCACATGCTTTCTGCTTTCTCCCATTGTGAAGCATTTTCGTTTTTTTCTTCCTCTGCCTTTCCCAAATGTCTCTTTTCCTCGCAGTAAATTCTTAAGGCAGAAAAATAAGTGGCGGCCCTCAAAAAGAAGTGCTGGTGCCCCGCACCGGAGAAGAAACCACCGGCTCAAATTAAGCACTGTTCACATGTGGTCTTTTTACACATACACTGACGGACAGTGGCAGCTCTCAAAAATGTTGTTGGTCCTGCACCAGAAGCAGTGCCCTGAAGGATTCAGTATTCACCATAAAAAAATACCAAAAAACGGTCATTGTTGATCTTTGTTCTATGCATAATATGTGTGGACTCCCACAAAATATGTGAGCAGGGGCTGGTAGTCCCAAGTGGCCTCCTATGTAACATTTCAAATCCATCTCAAATTTTTACCATACATGCTTTATTGCTGAGATTTTTTTAATCTCTTGTGTAGAATGAAAAAAAGAACTACAAATCCCAGAATGCACAGGTTTGGCCTCTAAAATTAAAAAATGTATGAAAATGTCACATCTTCCACGGAACATCTTCCATGTAACAATTGGTTTGGATCTGGTTTTCCGTCTAAAGCAAGAGGTTGCCACTTGTAGAACGCTAAAAATAATAATTTCTTTTGCCTCTAATGTCGTTTTTCTTTGAGGTTAATCGGGAAAGATGGTGGAGAGGGTAGAGATTTTCTTTCACGCAAACGCCTTCACTTTAAAAACACTGATGGGTGAAAATGTGCAGGCATTTCAAACAACAGGCTTACTAAACAACCTTCCCTGCCCTGAACAATGCTTCCCACACCCCTGCCCATTAGGTTTCACAATCACCTTTTAAGCTGAAGATAGCGCCCTGCAACCACACCCTTCCCCTCCTCTGGTAACTTCCAATGCAGCTCAGATAGCTCACCGAAGCCTATAAACAAGAGCCGCTGCTTCGGCGCTCTTACACCAGCTCAGCCCCGGCTTCCACTCTCCGAGAGGCATTTGAAACTCAAACTGCTGCTGAGGCAGGAATTAATGAGCAGCACCGCTTGTCTATGCCAGGACCCCTGTGAGTACCGGTACTCTCCATCTGAGAGGAAAAGTTCCGGTACTCAAGGGGAGAAAATACATAAGTGCTAGTACTCCGTACCGGTGAGTACCGGCCCATTTAAAGCACTGAGTACCACAGGTACTAACCAATGATGGACTGAAATCCAGAATCAGTCCTTGCAAAAATGTTCAACCCACCCCTACACAGCACAATTTTGTGAGTAGAATGAAGATATGGTTAGGTCATGATGGACGTCCATCCTGCTCTGAAAGTGGTAGGCCACAATGAGGTATGCCAACGCGGCAGAATGTCAGAGTGAGGAATCAGTAAAAGAACTAGCTGCGACCGGCTACCACAATCCTATGTGCATTTGGCTTTCAGTTTGGTCAATGTTCCGATGCTCCTAATTTAACAATTTGTTTTATAAAACCATTCAGGCCGTCAGTAAGATGGCGATGGTAATAAAATTAAAAGGGCAAGAAGGCTAAACTGGAGATAAATTATTTGATTGCCTGCAACAAGCTGGGTTCTAAATGCTAACTTGATAGCAAACATTTTTCGAAGCAGGAAAGCAAAGTTAATGAAAAATGCCAATTGCTGTTCCTGGCCTCAGCCTGCATCCTTCAGTTGGGGCGAGCAGAAGAAGCTCCCTCCAGATGAGGTAAAAGGAACCCTCCCACCTAGGCCCCCCTGCAGCTCTTCCACCCGAGGGTCAAAAGTACCCAAAACATTTACCACCTACTGGCAAATTTGAGCTGAATTGGGCTTAGGAAAATCAGGGAAACTTGACCCAGCGTTACCAGGTCCGCATGTGGTTCCCCATTCCAGTGGGGAATAGCTTGAAATTCCTCTTACTTCATCAGAGCATACCACCCACTATTAATAACTCGGCTCCAGTATGTCCGTGCGAAGATAACGGGGAACTCGTAATGGGTCCCATAGGCCCATATTTATACTTTTACACGCAAAACTACGTTAGCGCAGTTTTGCGTGTAAAAGTATAGCGCCGGCTAGCGCCATTTCTGGAGGCCGGCCAGGCACCATATTTATGGAATAGCGCTAGCCGGTGCTAATGCCTTGTTAGTGTCCTTTTAAAGGATGCTAACCGGGTTGGGGAGGCGTAGGGGAAACCGGAGCTTGTGAGCCGAATAATGGCGCTACACTGTTTATAGGCAAAAAAAATGCCTCTAAGCAGTGTAACGCCATTTCCTGGTGCACAACCCCCACGGACATGGCTTCTGTCTTAGTAAAGACAGGAGCCATGCCCACCACCCCAATGGCCATGCCCACTGGATTAATGTCCCCTGGGCATGGCCAATGGGGCCGGCGCCATTCAGGGGTCCCCAAGTCAGGGCCCCCGAGAGGGTGAAAAACAAAAAATTATACTTACTGGGATGGGTCCCCCATCCTGTAGTGTCCCTCTGATGTGGGTGGGGTGTCCCTGGGACCAGGAAAGGGCACCTGTGGGCTCTTTCCATGGTCTCTGACCATGGAAAAAGGCCCACAGGTCCCCTAACACCTGCCCTGACCCAGGGCTTAAATAATGGCGCTGAGCAAGCTTAACACCACTGTTTAAGGCTCCCATCCCCCGTGCTAGATTTTAGCATGGGGGGAGAAATATGGCACTAAGGCCATATCATCATTTTCTGGACGGGGACACCTACCTTGCATCTCATTGACGCAAGGTAGGTTTTCACGTCCAGAAAATGATGTAAACTCCATAGCTTTGGGGCTAGACTTGGAGTTAGGTTTGCGCTGAATTCAAGTTTAAATATGGGCCCTAGTGTCTGCTCTCTGCAACAGTCTGGACGTAAAATCACTCTTATGGATCACTGACACTAAATCAAACGTACCACTCTAGAATAATGTGTCGCTAACCAGAGACAGAATAATCTGCCAGTCTTGTAGTCAGGGTCTAAGTGGCGTGTAAAGTTCAATGCAGCGCAGGACAAATACATAAATGTAAAGCCTGTGACCTTATGCCTGTTTGAAATAATGTATCAATATGATGCAGGGGACCTAGGTTGTTTAACTAAACATCATTGTATTTTGCAACACATATGCCCTACAATGATCCAACTATAATACTCAACTGGCTTACGTCAGAATTTGGGAACATCAAAGACCAAAATATCAGTAAGCTAAGTGTAAATAAGTAAGGTTAGATTTATCATTCTTGGGTCTACTTTGAGTTAAGAAAACTTATACTAACCAACATCTTCAAGGTACAAGGATATGGAGTTAAGTGAAGTAAACCTAAACTTAGCTATAGGTATACAGAACATACGTGTGGAGTTAGGTGAAGTAAACCTAAACTTACCTATATATAATTATCTTGTTGATACTTTGGTCCTCAATAGTTTGCCCATGATTTTCTGGTGGCACAATATTCTGGAGTCAAGATTAAGGGGAAAGACCAGCATTACGTCCTTGAACACTAGTGCACATGTCTACCCTCATTTCCCCCACATTGCAATATGCTCGTTTCTTTTGAGACATTCATTTTGGTCTTTTCAGATGCTATTTTCTTTTTTCACCTACATCAGTACTGACTGTGACCACATGACAATTTTCCTTATCTGCAAGTGTCAACGATACCTGCTTCTTTTTACAAACAGAGACAGGCTTTGTACTTGATTTTACGGAGTCCTGACATGCTATCCTAGCACTGCTGAGCTTTGGGCCTGATAGGATGAGCAGCAGCTCCAAGTCCTCTTTTGTGACGCAAGACTGGCCTTTGGACACATGGAGCACAGGTTTTCAACACACCACTCTGGGCTGGCCTATACTATCGACTACTTCAGCCTTCAGCTTAACCACTTACACGAGGTTCACTTTGTAGCTCATTTGTCCCTCCCTCCGTGGTGGAAGCCCAATCAGACACCCAACATGGTGGCGGTCGCTATCCAGTATATGTACACCACCAGGATCTCTATCTGCACCAGCAACTTGAACAAGATGCTGGAACTGGCACTGGCAGACAGCTACTGAAGCAAGCATAGGGTTTAACCAAAAGACTTGTGGAGCTTGCCCAAGAACCCTCAATGGGGTGCAAAATCCCAAATAGTACAATGTCCTTTGTTTCAGCTGCCGGCAGTAGGGGTGGACATGTGTGTTTGTGGAGAGTGGGCCCAAAATGAGAATGTCTATATTGTGGTGAACATAATTAAATATTAAATTAAAAATATTCACCTGGTGTATTCACCATTTTTGTTCTGTCAGATAGTTAAATACTCTGACTTGAGGACTTCTAGTCCTTCGCCATCTCACCTGTTTATTTTGGGAGCTAGTGGTTTAACACACGTCTACAGTCTCTTTCCAGTGTCCCAGGTACCGTCCCAGCATGAACCATAATTCATTTACCTGTAGACCCCAAAATCAGTGGTGTGCAAGGATCGCATTTTTTTTGGTAAAAATAGAGATCCCGACCTAGAGAGACATTCCTTCAAAAGACAATTATTTGTTGAAATTGAGAAATTTCTGTAGTGTTTTTTTCAATATATGGCAGTCCTTTGGTTTAGTACAGAATAGATTAGATCAATCGATGCTACTGCACATTCTAAAGCACAAAGCAAGCGGTGAAAGCAACTTACATTTCCTGGCATCCATCTCAACTAGAATTCATCTCTGGATTTTACAGCATCCATCTCAGCCGAAAATTACATAACTGCATCATCTACACAGGAAGTGACATTACTGGTTTTCAGTCAAAATATCTTTAAAAGAATAAGCCAGAAAAGCAAACTTAATTTCCCATCACTCATCTTCTCATGCTTTCTCAGAATCCAGCACTACAGGAAACTGTCACTGCATTTTTTAGTTTCCATGTGTGTACAAGAAGTGACATCACTGGTTTCCTGTCAAAACCATCTTTAGAAGTATAAGCCAGATAAGTCTGGCTTGATTTCCCAGCATCCATCTCCAAAATAAGACATCTCCAGATTTTCTAGCATCTATCTTATCAGTAAGTGACATCACTGCACCTCCAAGATGCCAGGTATATAGTAATTGTAATCATTGCCTTTTCCCACAGTCTTCAAAGGCCTGCTCCCAGGATCCCCTCGCCTGGGCAATGTGGCACCCCAAGCTAAGGGCAGGCAAAACTAGGCCATCACTTGTTTTGACCTATTCGGACCCGAAGATCCTAGGGCCAGAACCCCTACTACCAAAGTAAGGCACCACCAAGCCGAGGTAAGTCACCCACCATCATGTGTCTCACTAGACACACCACTCCAACTCTCACACCAAGACCATGCAAACATAATTAACATCTTTGCACATCTTACTCTAAGAACCTCATCCACATACCACTTACTAAAATACAGAAACCACCCACATCCAGTGCTTGAAGTGAAAAAACAGAAGTGCAGGTAATCTCTACCAGAGTACCTGCCTATTTCTGAGAAGTGCCGGTACTCTCCAATTAAAAGTATTATGTTTTTCTTGAGAAGTGCAGGTACTCTCTCTCAAAAAATAAAAAAAGTGCTGGTACTCTGTACCAGACAGTACCAGCCCATTTAAAGCGCTGCCCACATCACACCGTCTTAAACTCATGCTCACCCATGCACATAGTCATGCTCCGACATTGATGACCTCATCACTCATCACAATCTAGATGCTCTTTTCATCACAGAAACTGGTTTTACACCCTCAAACCATCAGCACCTTAGTACACCCAAGAACTTACTGAAAGCAAGTGCACTATATGAAGACAAGAGAAGAATGGAGATTATCAAAATGCAACAGGACCATGTCATTTTGAAAGAAATCCGCTCCAGCCATTATTTCATAATCACCCCAGCAAAAGCCATCCTTGAGGCCATCAAACAGTGTGCCAACTTCATTCCAGAACCCTCTATTCACCCTTCATCCGACAGATGCAATGCAATCAACCTCTTCTACATGGAGACAATCAACAAAATCAGACCTAAAATCCCCAATTTATCATTGTCATCCACACCATTGCTTATACCCAGTCGTACACTACTAACTGGTCATTCATCATCACAAACTCTTACAAAGAGATTTGCTTCCTTCCTCCATCATTAAGTCTCTCCCAGGAAAGCCCTCCAAAAATCCACCTCTCCAAATACACATCTCCAAAAATACACCTTTCGTGCAGCCTCAGGACCAGAGAAATACAACCCCTACTGAAAAATCCTACACTCGTCCCAGCAGACCATGCCAGTTTCCATCCTATAACTCACCTACCGTTTGTTGGAAAAATCATTAAAAAGGCAGTCGCCAAACAGCTACAGAAAGACATCAGAACAACCTACTTCAAGGCTGTCAACTGGGGATCAGACCATGCCTCATTATTGAAAAAGCCATGCCCCACATAGTCGATGATGTCCTCTTCTTCAAAAGCAAAAACAACTCCTGCCTCCTGGTCCTGATTGACCTCTTTACAGCTTTCTACACCTGTGACCAATCAGCATTAAGACAAATACTGGAAGTTCATATGGACCTCACTGGCACTATCCTACAATGGTTTACATCCTACCTCACCAAGCGAAAACAACTTGTTCAGATACAAAAAATTGAGAGAGGTCAGATTTTTCAAACTTTATAAGGAACCCTTGGAAACCACCCTTGCAAACAGCAACATCAAGATCAACCTGCATTCTGACAAAACCCAATGGTTTTCTGACAGAATATTTAGGACAAAAATATTGTGGTGTCAAAATATTGTAGCAAAAATATAGAGAACCAAAATATTGAGAAAGTAAGTGCATGAAGGTAACTATAGATTTACTATTCCTAACTCCACATCTACCTACCTTGATGATATATATACTGTCACGTTACATATATGTAGAGGTAAGTATAGTAAACCTAAGGTGGCCTATATAAACTTACCTGCACAATATTTTGTCTTACATATTTTTGGCACAATGTTTTGGCACCACAATATTCTGTAGTCAATATTCCGGTGGAATACCTGTTTAAATCAATCCTAACCTGCTCTTGTGACTGAAATTGGGTTATAGTTCGGGTCAGAGTGCTAATAAACATCATCAGGGGCTAAAGGGGGCTGCCTGCTGAGACAATGCACTTTGAAAATTATTTTGGGTGAATAGTGCTCTCTCCCTAGCCTAAGTAGTGACCAAACACAGGGCCGAACTGGGAACCCAAAGCAGCCCTGGCAATTTGTCAGACCAGCGCCTGGGTTGGGGGTGGTGCAAGTGCGAAGCACTGCTGCTTTTGTTACTGTGGGCTGATATTGCAGCACCACTGCAAAACCGGCCCGCAGTAACATAACCGGACCCCACCACTGCAAAACTGGCCCCCATCCTTCCAGCCTCCTGGGAAAACGCCTGATGCCTGATACGGCCGGCCCAGCCTTGCCTAAACAACATAGTTTGATTCCTGCCAAATCAGTGGAATACAGTGGGGCAACCGCAAGATGCAACAGAAGTAGATTATGGAACATCTAGCTCAGTGGTTCCCAACCTTTTGACTTCTGTGGACCACCACTTTATTATTACTGGAATTTGGGGACTCCCAATGAATTATTATTGGAATCCAGGGACCCCCCCCCATGAGTCATTACTGAAAGCTGGAGACCTAGTCTGTTAATATTTCAATTTCTAAGCAGTCGTGGACCCCCTGAGGAGGCTTTGTGGACCCATAGGGGTCCCCAGACCACAGTTTGGGAACCACTGATCTAGCTAACTAGTCAAGAATTTTTCACTTCTTTCTGCCACAATTTAAATGATAAATCAGCAAAACAATCTAACTCAGCAGGTTAAACTGGTTGCTGCATAGACAGCTGCTGAAAACCAATGCCTGTCGTTTTTTCCTGCATTTTCAGAATGTAAATTCCATGTTTCCATGTTCTTAGTCTTCTGTCCTCCTATCATAGCCAGAGTAAGAAGGCAGCACGGATGTCGTATGTGCAGCTGAGGGCCAGCACTCTGCCTCAGATGGCCTTGATCACAGTTGGGCTGCTCTGCTAGACCCTGTTTGTGCAAGGATCTTTCAGGTAATGTGTTTACAGCACCTGGTATGTACCTGGAGAAAAATGGCCAGTAATTACCGGAATGTGATCAATGAAATGTGGCTTGAAGCAAATTCCACTTTATCCCCCATTTCTGAGTTGGAACTCAGAACATGAGATATTTGTCGGACTGATAAATACCTCATCCCATAGCGTTAGGTAAAACCCCCGTGTCCTCCTCTCCGGAGTCCTCGCTTGTGAATGGGGCCAATGTGTTCAAGAGACAACCTCATGGCAGCATTGCTGTCTTCTCGCAGTGCTTAATTTGTAAATGAAATAGTGCCAGTGTCCAAAGCTCTGCTCTGAAACACGGAGCAGGTGCAATCAAATGTTTGTGCACAGAATACCAAGGATGCATAGTCCTAAATCCACATCAGGACTCTGTAATCGACTACCAGACACTCCCTCCCCCTTTGCAGGTTCCTGCTTTCTCCCTTATGACGAATTTCCGCCTTCTCTTTCTCCTCCTTTCCCGTCTGTGTGTTTTTCTTGTTCGCTCGAATTTTTTTCTTGTTCTGTCTTGTTCGCTGTAAATTTCTGATGCAAAAAAATAAGAGCTGGTCCTCAGAAACAAGTGGGGGTTTCCCCCTGGATGTCAACTCACCAAAATGCACGGGGTAGCGAAAAATGACATCACACGCCCTTTGACCTTCTCTTTTACTCACACACACGCTTATACATTCACACATACACACAATCTCTCTCACGTAAACACTCTAATCAGTAAGCAATCACACAACATACATTTAAAAGCATTTTTTTTACTTACCTCCGCTGCTAGGGAAGGTCATATTCCAGCTAATTGCACTTCCTTCTTATCACACTAATAGTGAATATTGTAACATTATTCACTATTAGTGTAATAACAAATTGCTGGAAAACAAGGAGAGTGGAGCACAACCCAGCTGCAACTGTGTTCCTAGAACTGATTTTGCCACCTCTGAGGCCAGGGGTGGCAAAGGCCGTGCCAGAGGTTGTAAAGGGCAAGCCAGAGGTCGCAGCTGCGACCCCTGGCAACCCCCAAAGGACGTCCAAGGGTAGCCCCCACTGGCACAGTGCATGAAGCTGCACAGGCCCACATGCACACATCAGTTGCACTGTTACTGTTGCAAGCAGGCCTCAGTAACTTAATTTCTGCAGGACAACCTAATGCTCAATGCGCACATCCTCTTCCGGATGCTGTGAGTCATCTGCATGCACCCGGAGCTCTCAGACAAGATAGACCCAAAATAGAATCAGTAGTTCTCTGCTTACAGTGCAACAAATACCAATCTTATCACGTGCTAGTCAGCTTCTGTGCACAGTCTTGAATAGAAATGTAATTAAAGGTAAATTTCCATACACTTGAAGCCTTCTAAACTAGAGAATTAAGCATTACAGATGCTTCCACTCAGAAACAAGCATTGTCAAATCTAATAGGTCGTGCCGATGCAAGAGCTATTGGCTTTGCCAATATGTTTTAGCCATGTTGTTCACCAGCGTGGCTGCTGTTTAGCATGACTAAAAGTTAGTGGCATAGAGGAGAGTGGAGTGTTGTAGAGTGGAATGGCGAAGAGTAAAATGGAGTGGCAGAGAGCGTCATGCATTAGAGTGGCGTAGTGTGGAGTCACGTAGAGTGGAATAGATTGGAGTGGACTAGTGTAGTGTGCATTGGCATAGAGTGTTGCAGTGTATAGGGGCGTTGAGTGCAGTGGCATTGAATTCAGCAGGGTATAATGCAGTGTCATAGAATGTAGTGGTGTAGATTGGGGTGGGCATAGTAGGTTGTAGTGGTGCAGAGTGGAGTGGCGCAGAGTAGAGTGGGGCAAAGTAGAGTGGTGCAGAGTAGAGTGATGTAGAGTGCAGTGGCATAAAAAGCAGTGGCATAGATTAAAGTGGGGTAGAGTGGTGCAGAGTGGAGTGACATAAAGTTGAGTTATGCAGAGGGCTGTGGCGCAGAGTACAGCCAAGTGACAGAGAGTGCAGTAGTGTACAGTGCTGAGTAGAGTTGAGTGGCATAGAGAGCAGTAGCATAGAGTAGTGCAAAGTAGAGTAGCATAGAATGGTGCAGAGTAGAGTATAGTGCCAGAGGATGCAGTGGCATGGATTGGAGTAGTGCAGAATTCAGTGGCAGAGAGTGCAGTTTTTCAGAGTATAGTATCAAAGTGCAGTGGTGTAGAGTGGAGTAGAGTGGAGTATAGAGCAGTTGCATAGGTTACAGTGATGCAGAGTAGAGTGCAGTGGCATAGAGTGAAGTGACATTGAGTGCAGTTGTGGAGAGTGCATTGGTGTAGAGTGCAGTGGTTAAGAATAGAGTGGCATAGAGTGCAATGGCACTGAGTGGAGAGGCACAGAGTGAAGTAGAGGGCGTAGAGTGCAGTGGCACAGAGTAGATTGTTTCAGAGTAGAGTGACGTGGCAAAGAGTGAAGTGGTGCAGGGTAGAGTGCAGTTTCATAGAGTTGCATAGAGTAATGGTGTAGAGTAAAGTAGTGTACAGTACAGTAGCATAGAGTGCAGTGGTGCAGAGTAGATTATAGTAGCATATAGTGGATTGACGTAGAATGCAGGTGCATGACATTGAGTGTTACAGAGAAAAACGCATTGGCATAGAGTGTATTGGCATAGAGTGCCGTGGCAAGAGTGCAGTGATGTAGAGTAGAGAGGCGAAGAGTGCACAGGCATAGAGTAGTGTGGTGCAGGGTAGAGTAGAGAGGCATAGTGGGAAGTGGAGTAGAGTGCAGTGGTGTAGAGTGGAGTGGTGCAGAGTGCAGTGGCATGGAGTGGTGTAAATGGGAGTGGTGCAGAGTAGGGTGCAGTGGTGTGGAGTGGTGCAGAGTGGAGTGGCATAGAGTGGAGTTTTCAGGGTGTGGTAGCACACTGACATTACAGGACAGACGAAAATATGTGGAAATTGCATCACCTAGTTTAACTATTCATTTTAATCATATTAAACTATTTATTTCCAACAAATTTCAGAAATGTTAAAAAATGTGCTTCATTTGTGCGTTAATAGTTATGGTATATTCGGAAATACGTATCAAGCAAAATTGTCACATAAATCCACTCACTTTGAAGTCATAGAAAGAAAAGCAAACAAGTGCCCTTGGAAGCAAGGCCTAACATTTAATCTCGGTCTTTGAATGCACAGCAAATATGATAAGATAAGAACAAGATTTAAAGGCCTGTTAACCGACAGCAAGTTTGTGGAAGAATACAGCAAACACGCTGTATGCAACAGGAGGGACACACTAAACCTGGGGAGCAAAACAAATGAGGTCAGCAAATAGAAAGCAAGATAATATGAGTTACAAACCACAAAGCCAATGGTAATCAATGAGCGTAATGCATTCCTAGGTCAACTTTCTGAAAGTCCCCAAGATGTCTTTAGCAAACCAGACAGCTACACTATCTGGTAGGCTGTGACCTAAAAAGCACTGGAAAAGCTATTAGGTCTGGCTTTAATATGCTAACAGATAGACAGCAAGCTTGGGAAATAAAAAAGTCAGGGCACAGGCTCAGGAGGTACAGAAGGACTCAGCATGCACGAAGACATGGCAGAAATATTTACAAATAATGCTAATTTGTGTAAGCCTGTGTTTCCATGCGTTAGCACATTAAAGGCAGACTTTTTGGCTTTGACATTACCTGTTGGTATATGGCATAAAGTACCACTGCCATATTATACGAAATTAAGAATACTCCTCAATGTCACAAAGGAGTTCTGTAACCCAATAGAAGAATGAGGAAAATATTTAGTTAGTTTATACTGGCAAGGACATGACTAGAAAAATGATTTTTACAGACACTGGAGTAATTATTTTTTTATATTTTAGTTAATTCACTTTCCACCAATCCGATTTTAAGTCTATGACCCCTTACTGCTTCTGATGAAAGAAAATCTGTGAATGCAGCTACATAGATTAAAAGTAAAAATCTGTCAAGCAAAAACGCATATGCCAATATGCTGCTTGTATTTTGTTGCCAGCTCCCATTTTGAGCATTTTACAGGTGAGTGTTCAGTTGCATCTTGAATTATAGGCGTGTTAGTGCTATTCTGTGTTAGAAGGAATGCTCTTAAATATCCTAGAGTTTAGACTGTGAAGGTTTGTGTTCTCCTTCCTGCCGTGTTTAGTCTCTAATTTGGTGATGTCAGAGCTTCCTGTCTGGCATTGACCTCTAAAACCTGTTAGTTTGTTAGCTATGTAAATAGGGTCTTGGTATGGAGCGCTTTGGGTGCCGGGATCACTGCCTACTCTTAAAAAATTAAAAGAAAACTTTTCAGCTTTCTTTTTGTAATGTATCATAAAACGGTCTGCATTCCAGAAAAAAGATTGCTGTATTTAAAAGCAATAACAGACATGGTGATCTGCTGACCTCAGCAGGCCACCATCCCTATGATTGTAGCCATTCACAATTGGTTGCAAATTGCAACCTGCCTCATGAATATTGATGAGACGGGTCCATTTGCGACCCACTGCGAATCGCTAACAGTGTCAAACACACTGTCATACATCGCAGTTTGCGATTCCCTAATAGTGAATCGCTAAGATTCGCTATTGGGAAATCACAAACATTAAACTACATACATCTGGCCCTAGAAGTTTCAGCTACATATGTGAGCCCGAGACTGGCTGTGCACTGGTTGACATTTGACCCTGAACTTCAAGCCACTCTTTAGATGAAGCTTCTTTCTTTGTCAATGGGTTCAATAAATTAAATCAGCCCATTACCTCAGAAAAACAATCCTGCCTGTCTCCATCTGAAATACTGGCTCTATGAATTCCACTTATTGACATTGATCCAAGTAAGACTTCTGTATGTTCAGTAGTAACCCATCAGCCTGAGGAACGTGTGGACTCCTTGAACATACTACTAAACCTTGGAAACAGAAAAAGCAACAATTTACCAATATCTCCTTGTGGTAGTACTGAACATTGAATGAGAATATTGTGGAAACATAATATAATTGTCAGAATATTGAGGACCAAAATGTGGACAAGGTAAGTGTATGGAGGTAAGCATATGTTTACTATACACAACTCTCTCTATAGTTACCTTGACAATATATTTATCATCAAATTGCAAAGATGTGGAGTTGTGAATAGTAAATCTATTGTTACCTAAATGCTGTTACCTTCTCGATATTTTGGTCCTTGATGTACTGCCAAGGATATTATGGTACCACAATATTTCCTACTCGATATTTCAGACTACAACCTTCACTCATATACGAGATGTAAAGAAGGAAATGTATTATTTTATCATTTAGAGTGACCACCAACAGTGGTGATACTCTGTTGACTACTGTAATAAGACTGTGGTGAGATTAAATGGAAGGTTAGAGAACTTCAAATATTGCTATTGATTCTAATGATGCCAAAAAATCCCCTTCACATACCAATGTAGTTAAGGACTGGAGGGAGACCATTTTTAATAGGTAATGCAGAATGAATCAATTCATTGATTTTAAATTACGAATGTAATGTTACGTTGATTTGTACAACTCACTATTCACCCAAGAAAGAATCAGTAGTCCTTCTGAGCACCTGAAGCTCTGGAAGTTGTCGATGAGCTGTAGAGACTACAGAAAGTGACGCCAGATACTAACCAAACTTGCTGTTCCATTATCTCAAGCAGCTTTGCCCAGCTCTCCACCTTAGTCATGTTCTTGCCACTCTCTCATCAAGGGTTGAAAGCACAGACCTTGACAATGAAGGTTATGGCTAGTTCTAAAACAAATGCTGCCAGTAATGCTAGCTTGGCCAATAAAAAGTCCACTTTCACTTTTGGGGAAAACTGAGCATCACACCCTTCAACCAGAGAGGCGCACTAATTTGTGCTCGGATACTACCTCGACAAACATTTCCCATTCATTGTTTAGGATACTATTCACTGCCTTGTAAAGAGGCAGACCTGCAGCTTCTCTCTGGGGACTTCTGTGGGAGGAAAACATTTCCATTGCAGACGTTCGAAGAGGCAGGAAAATTCAAACCATCCCGTATAGGAGGAAGGTCATCTTTCTGATCTGTCCCTTGTGTGACAAGCTGGTAGCCTGAGCTTGAAAGCGGGGATGTCATCTCACCAAAATGTCAGCGGCTGTGGAGGTCACATCATGCAACCTTTCATTCCCTGTGATATCAAACGTTCGATTCTTTGTTCCACCTATAGCCTCTCAACATCCTTCTTCTTAGTGTTCCGAATGTAGAGGAAAGGTGAGAAAGTACAGAAAGTAAACAGGGCTTTTGGACCTCTTTCGCTGCCTTGATGACCCGTGAGATCAGCAATGGGATCGGCAGTGTCAGGGGCACTGAAGGGCAAGCCAGAAGTAGGAGCTGCTAGACCCAGATATCCCTGGTTGACACCCACATTGAAAGCCTGTCACCATTGCCAGTCTATCATATAATAGAAATCTGCTATGAACAGATTCTGAGTTAAAGCCTATAGGCAGGTATTTTGTTGCATGGGATCTTACAAATTACTTTATTAGGCAAGGGTTTTGCCCCCTCTGACACACCCTAGTGGGCAGATGAATTGCAGTGTATAATGCTTTTTAGGCCTTCTTAGGAGGAGTTACATATTGCTTTGAAAAAATGCAAATGTATGACTGTGTCCAGATGGTTACCACATGAGAAAATATATGCTCAATATATTAGGCCTGAGTTGGTTATGGTAAACAGCTTCTGATGAACGCTTGATTGGTATATAAAAAACGTTATGTCAGGTGCCATAGGTATGTATTATTAAAGGTTATGATAAAGGCAGTAGAGCTGACTTAATTACAGTAGAACCATCCGTTAAAGCCCATAGACCTTTAAGGGCGGATTGTTATGACAATGTGCTGAAGTCTGCAGGCAGGTATTATGTTAGAAGGAATCTCAAAGATTTCTGTTGTAGGCAAGGGTTGGTTCTGGTTATCTACTCTGACAAAGCTTGGAGGTAGAAGATTTGCTTTGATTGCTTTGTTACAATCTTTGCTATAACCTCTTAGGATGGGTTGTATATTGTTTTGCTATCTGCATTTTTTACGTAGTTGCAATTCTATGTATAGTTTTGAGCTGTGTGTGAAATACAATGCTTTTTAATCATCTGACATGGCAGTTTTATCAAACACCCAAAAAGTGATTTCAAAAATCTTGCAAATAGTCTAAACCACTGTAATGTGCTCTGAGTAGCCTTCCAACCCATCACTTTTTCGCCCAGGCCCTCCCTGTGCAAATCCATGCTGACCCTGCTTCTTATGGGAACAGTACATCCGGAAATACCAGGCAGCGCCCCCCTCCAGAAGGGAACACAAGCAACCTCAGCCTGGTTTCCATCTCCTTAGGCATTAGAAGCTCTCGTCAAAGAGGTATAATGTGGATGTTGGGGCATATCCAGCCAGGGCATGTGCATTTATTGAGAGACTAGGAGAGCTGATGGGTATATGGGCACTAGCAATGAGACTAACACCGTCAAGAAGGGCCAGGATCCCAATCACAGCAAGCTGACAATCAGCCAAACTTAGAGAGCCTGAAAGAGATTGAATGAAAACCCTGGAGGTGGTCAGAACAATGCGCCTGTCAGTGATTTGCATGGAGCACATGGAAGTTGCAGACTCCTTTCAGAGAGACAGTAAAGCAGATCCAACTGGTGGTGACTGACATTGTTCAGAGGTTGGTGCTGAGTATGGGCAGACCCTGCCTATATCCACGCCAGAGTGTCCATCAAAGAGTGTACAGGTATTTGTGATACGTGAAACATGACACCAGTATCGCTGCCAGAAGCACTGATGAAGTCTTTCTGTATGACTAAACTCCTTGGCTGGGGTGGCATTTCTCTTTTTTTAACAATTTTGGATATCTAAATAAAGAAGATTTAAAAGATTGAGGCTCGGCAGTTGATCCTCTGTGATTTTGGACTACATTTGTCATATGAAATTTCTCTGCTGAAAGATGGACAGTGATAATAGTAGACATTACAGAACCTATATTCTACTTGTGAACTGTCACTTAAACACAGGGGTGGCCTAATTTACAGCCTCTTATTGAGGGCCTACTCTGAACCTGGAAGGGGAAGAGCACCATGTTACCTACCCTCTTCTAAAGGTGTGTGTACAATGTAATTAAGCCATAGTTGCCTTCTTTGCTTTTTTGGAAGTTGAGTAGGCTTAAGCACAGCTCAAGGACTAACCAGAAGAGAGAGACCAGATAAATTGAAAGGACATTTAGAAGCAAAGCAAGTTAGCCAGCCCCAATAAACCAGATTGTGTCAATTCTGTGCAAACCTTTGTCTGCTCATCAAAGGGCACAAGTGTTGGAGAATTCAACCATCGCTCAAAGGTATGCCAATTACCAACTGCATTGATTACCACTCCCCACCTCCAAAGAGAGCCATGCTGTGTCAGACGTCTGGAGGCATAAACCCACTGGAAGCAGGTACCTGAGGGAAAGAATGTGATAGGGAGGTGCAGTTCATATTTATAGTATAGAACCAAACGTGAACCCAGATACAAAGTAGTGATGGGAGGACTGAACACACCAACACTTACCAGCATAAATGCCACTGTTGATAATATGAAAGCAGAACAATATCTTGAGCTCTGACCAGGCCCGAGGCTAACCGATATATAACCGATCAAACCCAAGACATATGGGGAGACAATAGGCCACCTCTTGCAATCATACACCATGTAACACTAATGTCAAGACAAGAATGTCACTAAGAATGGAACAGGCACCCTCCTCGGATGTACAGCTTAATAGCTATGATTCATCAGTTTTGCATGAGTGTGAATACCTGTGAGACTGAGAACACATGTGATATGTATGCTGGTCTAAGGTGTCTTGAAGGGAAGGCAATGAAGCTACACATAGACACCACAGTACAAAGAAAATTGCAGTATCACCATTGAACTACGTTCCGTATCAGAAGACAAGTGGAAGCTAAACTTCAGAAATGAGAAGAAACTGTGGTGATTAAAACAGTGCATGGGTACCTCCCATTTTTGTCATGAGAAAACAAACAACAAGGAAAGAAATACATTTAGATTGACATGCGACTCCGGAAGTCATGAATCAAGAATGGTATATCATCTCTATGATTGATTAACTCATCTCAGACTTAAATGGAGGACAGTGGTTCTAAAAAATGTATAGAAATACAGGATTCTGTAAGCTCAAAATTCACAAGGACTTCTGCTGGGTCACCAAATTCTCCATATATGTGGGATTTGCAACACAACCTTGGCCTCTCTTCAAAAGTGAAATAATTCAAAATATGATTAGGGAGTGCATAGTAAGGCTGTCAAGAGCACCATAGGTCAGTGATTATGCTCTATTTAAACACTGAGCAATGGACGACTGGAGCTCATCGCACAAATAATATAGAAACGTGAACTGACTTTGCACTGAGAAAAATGTGAGTTTCTGAAACTGCCATTCAAATTAATTAGGCATATCTTATCAAGTGAGGAAGTCATGGCAGATCCTTCAAAGGTAAAAGACATGTTCACTGCTCCTGACCCATGCAATGTTTCATCATGGAGTAACCTCAAGAATGTTCAGGTCATGTTCTTAGGCAATTTTATAACAACCACAGTCATCTTCACTAAAGGTCTATACGACTTCCTTGAGAAAGACTCACTTTAATGGAGCTACGTTCATGCCAGCACACCTCAAAGAGTCAAGGATTGTTGTACTATGATTGATTAGTGGCCTACTTTGACTTGCATTGATGCACCAATCTAGTGGTAGACTCCAGCAATGACGTAGGGAATTCCCCACTATAGCAGCTTAATTGGGGTCTTCTCCAGTGCCCAATGGTCTACTGAACTGGGTACCAGTAAAATATTAATTTGTAGTTGAGGACTCTATTCTGTCTCTCTTCGGCCAAACTATGGAATTCATTACCCTCAAATATAAGATCTACAGATAACTATATCATCTTCAGAAAACTACTCAAGAGTTGTCTCTTTCCAACATAACCACCATACCCAAACAGCAATGGACTGCATATCCCTGTGTATGTAAACATTTATAATTTGAATATATCTATATATCTTTATATGTTTTTCATTTATTCAAATATGTATAATAACTATTTTATAACAATAAAATGTACACATACTCTTAGGCCTGCATAACAAATGTATATTTTACTCATGGTTAAATGTACATATGTATGTATGAATGTGTGTGTGCATGTGTGTGTATATATATATATATATATATATATATATATATATATATATATAAATATATATATATATATACATACACACACCTGTATGTCACCATAGGTCTTTCCCCAATCAATTTTCCAATATTGGGATCCTTCTTTATGATATCCCAATATTTGTTGAGTATTTTTAGGATCAGATGATTTTTTTTACTATATGTCATGATCATCCTAATAATGGAATCCTTGTTGTCCCTCTCTGATTTAGATTTGTTCAGAAATTTCATCTCTCATTTTGGATCTAGCTTTACTTTCTCCCAAATTTATATCTTTTAATTTATATTTCCTCTGTACAAATCTTTGTCGAGTTTCTTTAAATTTCAATTCCATTTCATGTTCTGTAGAACAATTGCGTTTGATCCTAATAAACTCTCCATATGGTAAGCTTTTCTTCAGGGATGTCGGGTGAAATCTATCTCCATGTAGTATACTGTTTGTGGAAGTAGCTTTACGATATAATGTTGTTTCAATCTTATTGTTCTAAATATATACTAGAACATCCAGAAATTGAACAGACTGGGAGCTGATATTATTATAGGTAAATGTTAAGCCCACTTCATTCCCATTCAAACATTCAAAATACTGTACAAATTCCCTTTCGGTTCCATTCCAATTGATGAATAAATCATCAATGTATCTCAGCCACATAATGGCTTTTGTTGCAAATATCTCATTGTCTTCACTCCATGCTACATGTTTCTCCCACCATCCCATCATCAAGTTCGCATAACTGGGCGAAAAGGAAACCCCCATCGCTGTCCTACATATTTGGGCATATAACTGATGGTTGAAAAGAAAGATATTATTCTTCAAACACAAATCTTTCATCTTCATTAGCATTTTTGAATGTTTCAAATACTTCATATCCCGCTTCTTTAATTCTCTAAACAACAAAAAACAATTACACTTTTCAATAGTGCACTTCCAATCTCTAACTCCGACTCCCAGACTGCCGATTAACGCCAAAATGTTTTGCTTTCCTTCTCTTATCTTATGACCGAGCTTACAAAACTTCTCTGGAATGCACTTCTTAGTTTAAAGAAGACATTTATTATTATTCTTACTTCACCACGAGGTTCCTGAAAGACGAAATTAGTAGGTTGGTAGTACACGTTTAAAAGTAGTCGCAGCAATGAAACCAAAATATATCAAAGTACTTCTCAGTTGCAATGTACACAGCAAATACATGTGATTATATTATAGCATAACTTCAAAGCAAAGCATAAAAGTCAAAATTGCATCACCGTAGGGCCTATCACTCCGCTTCATCTTTCTGAGGTCTGCAAGTTGATGACTCCGGTTCAACTGCGAGAAAGAGATTTTCTACCCAAACGGGAGGAAGGCAACTGACATCCGTTCCTGTCTGAAGTCAAGATCTTTCTCCCCCTCGCTGTTGTCCAGGGCCATCGTTAAAAGCAAACTCAGTATGAGAACCGAATAAACTTGGAGAGTGGCCAATTCTCCAAACTTCACTTGTTCCCAGACTGGATTGAGAGGTAAACACAAAATCTACGCTCTCTTATCAGCTAGGGTTTGGTGTGAAAAACACAGCTTGGTCGATCATGTGGAAAAACGCAGCTTGGAAAGACACAGCTCATCTGCAATGTCTCAACTGCAATGTCTAACTCCACGTTAAACCAATAGGCAGCTAACCTAAATACCAAATGTAATGTCTAACCCCATGTTAAAGCCAATAGGCAGCTAACCTAATTACCAAATGTAATGTCTAATGCCATGTTAAAGCCAATAGGCAGCTAAACTGAAAACAACATGTAATGTGCTACTGGTGAACATTGAGCAACTAATATGCGCAGTGGTGAAACACAAAGTCATTGGTCAAACATAATTAATAGCATCACACCATTTCATGGAAACAAATTCATAGAATGTATGTTTTTAAATTAGCTTTTGCATTCTTATAGTTTAAGGTGTAAAGGCAAATAGTTGCAGGTCTTTCAGAAACACTTTCTGTATGAGGTATTTATTTGAGTACTTTACATCAGGGACATTACTCACCCTTCCTAATACTCTATGGAAGCTACATAGCTGGAATGTGGACGGGTTCCAAAGTCTCCTTACATTGGACAACTTCTTTACTTTGATGATGCATCAGTTATTTATTTACAAGAAACTTGGTTGACAAAAGTTTCTGATTTAGAAAATTATTTAGTTTATTGGTGCCTTGGCATTCCCTCAGCTTGAGGCTGCCCAATGGTGGTGGGTTATGTATTCTATTAAAATCCTCTTTCACTCTGAGAGCCTCACAATTAGTAGTCACTTTACCACATGCTATGGTTGTTGATTGTTCCGTTTTGGGAACAGATGGTATTTTGTATGAGTTTCTATTGTGTAACATTTATGGTAGGCTCATTATTAATTTTGCACGTTTCCTGTACAGTCTATAAGTGGGTCTTCTAAAATTGTTAAAACAGTTCCTGAAATCAATATTAATTGGTGCAGGAGATTTTAATCAAGGACTCACATCCCTAATTTATAGGGATAACAGCTATTCTGGAACATTTTGGATCTCACTCTACCGTCCCTCCCAATTATTAAGCCCTGTGTTCGATCCATGCACCTGTTACTATGACCTTTGGAGTTAAATTTGTCCTTAATAGCAAGTTTTTGAATTCCATTAATTTCACTTGGCAAAGAGGATCAAAATGTTCCTTTATTGATTAATTTTTTGGTAAATATTTTGGGACTAATTTTGTTTCAAACTTTGAAATTTGTCCTAACTTCTGGAGTGACCATTCTCAGTTCTATGTCACCACTGACATTAAAATTATAAAAACAAGGGACACAATAGTATCGTTCTTTGAATTAACTTGCCATTCAGACAGTATTTATATTTGGAACGATGATTAGAGTGACAAATTAACAAATTGTCTGCAAGAAATTCCTAAGGTGTTACTTGATAGCATGGGCATCCCTTCTTTTGAAGCTCTATTGATTTTTTTGAATAGAGTAAATGTGCCTAGGATAACCTGAAGCGACTGAATAAACCTTCACTCAATACAGCCGGAATATATACTAGGGGCCTAATTACGAGTGTGGCAGCCTTCAGACCACCACACTCATGGTGGCAGTCAGGACCACCGCTGTTGTGTCTGCCCCACCGAAACATTAAAACCCTGGCAGTCAGACCGCCAGGGTTCCACCAGCATCCCCAGGATCCATGATCCTGGCGGCCGGGGGGTGGCGGATATTGTAATGCACCAGGTCAACACTGCATGCAGCACTGCCCTGCGGATTACAACCTAGTTCTCCGCCAGCCTTTTCATGGAGGTAACACAGCCATGAAAAGGCTGGCGGAGAACAGGTGCAAGAGGCCACAGGGGGGCCCTTTCACTGCCCATGCACTTGGCAAGGTTAGTGCAGAGGCCCCCTGGCCCAGCACTGCTGCAATGTTCACTGTCTGCTTTGCAGACATTGAACATTGCAAGAGTGCTGGTGCACCCTGCAGGCTACATCATTTCCGCCGGCTCAATTACGAGCCGAAGACAAAGCTGTAGCCTGTTTCCCACTAGGTCGGTGGGGACCTAGCGGGAAACTCTTTATAACTCCGGCGGGGAGGTCGCCACGTAGGTGGCAGCCACCCTGTCAGGAGTTTGGCAGACGGACTTTCACGTCCGCCAAACTCTTAATTAGGCCCTAAGTTTGAAAGACAATTACTGAAAAACAGTCAGGTGGCAAAGTATTGGTATGATATCCAGTCAGCAGTTACTCAATGCAATATGAGCGAATTCTGGTTCTTGATAGCAAAAAGTTTAGGTAAGGATAGCGGGATAGAGAAAAAAACTTCCATCCCAATTCATGAAGGTACTTGCCGTTCGTCCTTCAGTAAACTATATGACTGTTACTAACTTACTTGATCCGAGATTGCCCTCCTCCACTCTAAATTCTTCTTGACTGAAGTTCAATCAGGAAGAAATTGTGAAAACAATCTTAGAAATGAACAATACGTGAGCTAAAGGATCAGATGGTATTCCTGTTTGCCTTGTTAAAGCAGATTCCACATTGTAGGCTGGAATTCTAAAGCCTTTATTTGATCAGTATTGAAGAAAACAGATATAGTTATTTCAGTTCTGGCAAGGCAGTAATGTTATTCCTCTTTACCAAAAAGGAGGTCATAATCTGCCAAAACTGTTGGCCTATTGCACTTTTACATATTACAGGGATGATTTTTGCAAAGTGTTTGCTAAACGCTTAACTGACTGGGTGGATAAAGCTCAACCTTTGCCAATTGAGCAAGTGCTCTTTCGTAAAGCATGTGACACAACAGCTAATATTGTATGTTTGCATATGCTGAATGAGAAGCATGTGAAAATGAAGGTCTATGTGGCATATGTTGACTTCAGCAGTGCTTTCGACTCACTAGATAGGCCTACACTGTGGCACAAACTTATCAAATAAGGAATTCCTAGTGAACTGTTGCACTTGTTGATGATGCTGTACTCGGATAATTGGTTACATGTACTATTAGGTACCAGAAACAATTATTCTGAAGAAATCCAAATAATAATAACAGCAAAATCATAAGTAAATATTGGTTTAAAACAGACCTGTATATTTGCCCCTTTGTTATTTTACTTATATTTGGATAACTTACTGTTATCACTGAGCAAAGTTGTCACTGACCCTCCAAAATTAGGCTTCAGTGAAGTTTCTACTATGATTTGAATGTCATTGACTCCATATGATCTGCAGGAACAACTTGACATTTTAGCCTTCTTTGTATTAACTCATAATCTCTCAATTAATGAGAAAAAAATAAAATCATGATAAGGGGAGCAAAAATCACCCCGGTCTTGGTTTTATAACAGGGATAAACTAAAGATTGTGAAAGAGTATGCTTATTTGGAAGTGAGTATTTCAAACAGTTTACCTGTGGGCTCATCTGGATAAACTTCAGTTCTCTAAAACAAAGTCCATAGTTATTGGTTTATTGCAATTTTTTAATGCACAGGAAAAGCGAGATGTGCAAAACATAAAAGGTTTACATAGCAAATGTTCCCCCTGTAGCATTGTATGGCAAAGAGTTAAGATCCATGTCTTGTCTAGAAATTATAACCCACATTGAATCTGAATTGTGGAAGCAATATCTTGTCCTTAGTAAGTCTAGCTGACTTGAAATTGTATGTCTCAACCTTGGCCTCACTGGGATAACATTTGAAGCATAATCCAAGGGTATTTGTTACTTTTTCCAATTGTTTAGTAGTTCAGAAACATCATTGAAAAAGATCCCATGGAGAGAACCTTTATGGGATAGGAATGGCAGACATACCTTTGGTAAAATGTATTCCCAGTGCTTGAAACAGATGGATTTGGACTGTGGTGAGGTGCTTTCGTGTAAGAATAGAAAGTACCTTAAACTGCAAATAAAAAGGTTGTGAAGATGAAAATCACTCAGGTTGATCTGCATCATTGCTTGCAGGTAAAAAATTGCAATTGAGCTGTATGCTTGTAAGCTGTGGCATGATGTAATTTTACTTCAAGGCTAATACATGTCCTACTGTGCGAAGAAGTTGTATAAAATGTCAGTTTAGTCCAATACCGATAAAACAAAATACTTGGATCAAAAGGGAGGGGACTTATTTTCATCCTGGTTGTCAATATTGTAGCAATGCGATACAGGATATGAATCATGTTTTATTCTTCTGTCCAGGACTTTTTAATATATAAAGAAAACTTATTTTTTGTCCATTTATTTTTAAGTATTAATTAGCAATGCACGAGGAAGCACTCTATCTATTATTAAATCACCTACTGTGACCGTCTGCCATTGTTTGATAACATTTTGCAGGTCTTTCTTGTACTGTAATATTTTATTATATTGATTGTCCAATACTGATGTACATACAGTTTGCATCTTTATATTCCTTTAATACTTTTTATATTTATATGCATTGGTTGTGGTTTAAATGTCTTTTGTGGAAGCACTTTCCTGAAATAAAATAAAATACATGAAATAAATACCTCAGATTACATCTTTTACACAGTCAAACAATTACTTCAGATGCTTTTAATTCGCTAACCCCCCACACCCCAGCCCATTCATGAACACTAAAAGCAGTTTCTACCCCTAAACTCCATCAATCTCTAAACACAAAAAAATACCTATATTCAGCCTGTACCTCAGCCCATAAACCCACAGCTATGCCTACACCCACCCATCCCTGAGACCTTAAAATCCCTATCCATCCCTAAACTCCATCCATCCTTGAACTCTAAAATACTCCTCGTGGCCCGAAACACCATCCATCCCTGAATTCTAAAACCTCCTCACCACCCTGAACAACACCCATCCCAGTCATCCTCATCAGCCTTAAATGCCACCCATCCCATCCCTGAACGCCAAAAACCTCTCACCACTGCTAAACCTCAGCCATTCATGAGCCCTAAATTATTTTTATATATTTAAAGTTCATCCATACCTGAATCCATAAAATACATAAACACCCTGAATTCCACCTATTCCTAAACACTACAAGCTTTCTGTCCCTAAATTCCACCCATCCCAGACCCCTAGAATCACCCAGCACCCATAATCCATCAATTCCTGAACCCTAAAACACCCTTCATAGCCACTCAACTGTATCCATACAGCCTTAAACTTCACCCATCTGTAAACCCTAAAAACCCCTTAACACCCATACACTCCACCCATCCCTGAGCCCCCAAAAAACCCTAACCACCCGTAACCCCCACCCATTCATGATCAATAAAAATCCTGCACCTCCAATAAACTCCACTCATCCATGAATCCAAAAGCCCTTTTCTGCACCTGAACTCCACAAATCCCTGAGGCCTAAAAACCCCACATCACCCATAAACATCACCTGACCCTTACCCTAACAAACCCCTCACTATCTCTGAACTCTTCCTAATTTTATTGTAATTTTGGATTCTTTCATAAAATGATCCTTCCTTTAAAATGTTTCCTTTAATTTTTTATTCTTTTGTATTTCATGAAAATTGCCTTTCCTTAAAATTGGTTTTCCTTGATTTGGCTTCCTCCAACGATGTTTCTCAGTTTTCGTTTCCAGTTACTGTGCAACAATCTCTGAATGAATAAAAGTAGGCGGGTTAGGCGGACTAAGCCCTCCAATCTACAACAGTATCAGGTTCTCATCAAAGATAGACATAGACAAAAAGCATGATCTCTGGTGATACACATGTTTATTTAATTAAAAATCATATAGATGTTAATAGTGTTTGGGCACTAGGCTCTTTCATAAGCTGAACACATTAAAGTTTGTCTGCTCTTCACAAGAGTGTACCCCCTCACTGTGCATCTCCTGAATGTGTGAGCAGATTTCAGAAAATAGTAACAGGCGGGTGCAAGTTATAGTTACTTATGTTAACTACAACTGGTGAATTTTAGTGGTCTACAGACTTTAAAATGATACATTTTCACCTAACTCTAAAATTTATTTAAACTTTGGTGTTTTGTAATGAGTTTTTATTTTTTTAGCCATAAAGTAATATTTACTACCATACATAACTATGCCAATTGCAGACGGCCTACCCTGTGCTGCTTAGGGTGGAAGTCCATAAGAGGGGGTTATCTGTAGGGCCTGCAGCCAGTCCCTGCAGCTAACCCCCTGTGTGCCATCAGCACCACACCACACACGTCACATCCTTCACAAACGTAGTATAGAATCCATTAATTTCCAAGAATTACATGAGGTGCTCTTTTTTCTTTAGTGCCCCCTTAATAGCTTTTAGTAGTCCTTACTGCAGGTCAATGCAACTTCCTGAAACATAATTCCCTAGGTACTCGATATCACATACTCCAAAGACACTCTTACCATATCTATTCCTTCGATAATAGACAAAAGAAATAAGTCAGTCTCTGCTTCTGTTAATTGTGAGGTATTCAGAATATCAAGATTGAAATATGCTTGCTATTTGTAGCTCCACATATATGTTCTTGACTATAGATATATCTTCAAGGAATGTAGATATGGAGTTAGAAATAGTAAATCTATACTTTGTAAAATATTCATACCTTTTGGCATCTGAACTGAAAGGTCAATTCTCCCATGTTACAAAGCAAATACTGAAAAACACCTACAGTTAAAGCAAGACCAAAAACATTTCACCGGAGTTTAAATAGTCCTTCAGGTGTGAAATAAGAAGTAAAAGGTCTATAACATTTAGCCAGAACTACCTGATGATATGAAGAACGTAAATCTAATTTAGAAAAAAACTTGGCCTTGAGTGATCTATCCTGGGCAATGAATGTCCATCCATCCAAATTGCTTTACTTACACTCCTCAAATCTATGCACAATCTAAGTGCATCATTACATTTGTGTGCTACAACGATTAGGAACAGCCAAAGTGAAGATTCCACTATCTAATTAGCCCCTTTTTCGCATTCACTTTTAGGCAAAGCACTGACACAGTGCCCTGCGCCCAACAATACAAAGCTCAACTTATATTTAACTGACCGAACTGTAGCCTTTATACTAAGAATGTTTACAAATTTTGACAAGTCTTTTAAAAAGTTTTCAAACATTTTCACATTATGTTCCACCTCTGCCTGAATGAATTTCTCATACGCATACTTGTCCAGCACCCAGTCACAATTTTTATCCAACGCTGACAAAACTTGTTTCTTGGACTTCATTCTTAAAACAATGCCTAAACGTTCTTGCTGATACCAACTCAGAATGTCCAACTGTGGACAGATAGACTTTACCTCATATTCTGTGTCCTCTAAACTCTGATGTTTTGAAACACCCATCCCAATAAATTTTAGTACCACTGTCCCCAACAAATGCCAGAAAATAGCAGAATATGAAGTAACTCTTTTGTTTCAATGTTCCTCAGAAAATATAATGATTCTAGCACTTGAATCAATCAAAAGTGGAACAGTCACACCCTGAACCAAAACAAATCTTTAATCAGGTCTTGAGTCATAGGCACATCATTGTCATCTACCCTCACACTTAACAAAAAAACGTTCTTTCTTACAGAAACCTTTTGTTTTGAATTCTTCTCTTCAGAATTCACTTTATTATCTATTAAACCTGCCAAATTGACTCTGGAGAAAATGTTTGGGCAGACCACTTTTTTTTTAAATATCTATTTGTTTTTTTTGAGAATTGGATAACAACTTAATGGTGCACATCTATTCAATACAATGTTTGAGATTCATTTTCGTAGAAATGTACAATGCAAACATTATCTCAGATCATAATGTGTCCGGCAATTACAGTATACAGACCTTACGTACCCTTTGGTTATGTGTACTAGTACTTAGCACACTCATCATTGCTACTTGTTGTGTGTAGGATTATCCTATGTATTGTATGCTTTCACTAATCATGAGTGGCGTATGTACCTAATAAATCATAAAGAGAACAAGGAAACAATGTAACTGATAACAATGAAAGGTGCTCTTAGAGAGCGCGTGTGCGATAGGGAGCTTGTATCCTAGTCTACGGGTATCACATGTCTTTGTTTGTTGGGCGGAGGGGGTCGGGCGGCACTACTTGCGTGAGGGCTCCTGCATCATATATCTGTCCAGGCCTACTACTTGTTCAGGGTTCGTTCAACTCCTTCTAGGACTGTTGCCCAATTGAGGGGGGTTGGGTTGGAAGCTGCTGTGTGCGGTTGCCACTTGTATTAGCTGTTGCTCTGCGAGTATTCCTATGTATATGTCTGTTAGCGAGCCCGTAACTGGTGGTATTGTGCTGGACATCCAGCACATTGCTATACGACATTTTGCGAGGATCAGAGCTAGGTCTAGGACCTTGCTAGTGGCCCTGCGCTCTGAGGATCTCTTTGTTACCCTCAGTATGTAGTGTGACCCATCCAGGCATGTTTCCCATCCCGTAATGTCATTCAGTATCTTGGTTATAGAGTCCTAGAACTTGGCTATGTGGGTGCATGTCCACACCACATGTAGGAAGTCGGCATCCCGGGCTTGGCATCTCGGGCACATGTCCTCCACTTCTGGATCTATTTTCTCCAATCTTGCTGGAGTAAGGTAAGTATGATGCAGGTAGGTAAATTTTATATATTTATAGCGGGCGTTTGTGGAGATAATCTTCAGTACTAGGAAGGCTTGTTCCCATTGTATATCTGTGTATGATGTTTGGAATGCTGCTTCTCAGTGTGCCCTAAGAGGCAGTTTGCTGTCTAAGCTTAACGTGCTGTATATATTCGCGACCGCTTTTTTCTCTCCCCCCGGGATAGTAGTATCTGCAGCAGTGCAGACATTTTTGGTTCCTCATGTAGAGTGTCCTAGTATTGCGAGATGTGATGAGTTAGTGAAGTATGAGTGAGGAAAGTGTCCGGTGAAATACCATAACTGGTGACCTGTCTGAAAAGGGAATGAGCATGCTGTCTTCAAATATGTCTCCCTATTCCGTTATACTGTGCTTTTCCACGCAGATGCCGTCGGCTCGTGACGTTTATCTGTGCACCCCGGTAGGACCTAGAGTGGTGAGCGGGGGAATATGGGTATTTTTGATGCTGAGTAGACCACATTTGCTCAAGTGTTTGTTCAAAGCAGGACAAAACTATTATGTTCCAACATGAAAGTTAGAAAAAAACATAAATAAAAAAATCCCTGAGTAAGCTTGTTGTTTTTTCATTATATTATTGCATGCATACACATTGTACTTATTGATAAACATATTGTTCTGCATAACATGAATCATTACCATCCCAAGACTTAAACAAGTGCAGAACTAGATTCACATCCCACATAACTATGCTCCTGATACCTTTCAACAATCTACAGATTAATGGCTGCTCTTCTATTAGGTTTACAACCACCTTCTGATGTTCCACTGAAAAAGCAGACCTATAACCATTAATTGTTCAATAGGCCTTTCACCCTGCCACAAGAGAGTCCAAGAATTTGGACACCCCCACTACAACTGCTGAAATATGACACAAACCACTTTCCAAACACCAGTCACGCCAGAAGCCCCATCCTAACTTTTAGGCCTTCACAGTGCCAGCGGCCCAAGAGACTTTGATGTACCATGAAGCCTCCTCTGAAAATCATGGCACATCTGCAAGAATCATGAAAGGTTCCATGCAACCAAGACCAGTTTATTGTGCTGTATTAATATATGGGACAGGAAGTATGGGCTCAACAGCATCTGAGGAAAAACAGGCAAATGCAGACGGCAATCAATGGAGAGTTCCAGAAGAGTGGGAAACCAAGGCTGACTCTTCCAGATGGGGGATCACCACCATAACCCTCAACTTTTGTCTGCAAATCACCAATGTCCATGCTATCATAACTAATGGAAGGAAGGCATAATGAACCCCACTCAACCAGTATTGGAGGAAAACACCCTTGGCCAATGCCCCCAGATTCAGGGGGTCATTATGAACATGGCGGTAAATACTGTTCCATGCCGTGGCGACGAAGACAGAATCCCGCCATTGGCGGTGAACAGAAACCTGCCATATAAAGATGCAAAAATCAGAATCTGACAAAAATGTCCCTGCCACCAGTCACCACCAGGACCTTGTCAGCGAAAAGGCTGGACATCCCACCCCGCCGAGCACACAAACTTCCCACCCTCCAAATAATGATGCACAAATCACTGCGGCGGTCAGTGGAAGTCGAACGACCATTGGCGGTACAGACTGCCACGGCCAGCAATGGGACCCAACAGTAAGAATTGCACACATTGGCAAGTTTGAAACCCACACACCTGACACACATCCACAACACTATAAAACACTCACAGACACACCCCACAATCCTTTGCACCGCCAATAGGACAACTGAGATTCAGAACTTCATCATCATCACCTCCTACGCCGACGACACCCAACTTATACTCTCCCTCACTAAGGACCCCGCCAGCGCCAAGACCAACCTACAAGAGGGAATGAAGGACGTCGCAGATTGGATGAGGCTCAGCCGCCTAAAGCTGAACTCTGAAAAAACGGAAGTCCTCATCCTCGGCAACTCCCCGTACGCCTGGGACGACTCCTGGTGGCCCACGGCCCTCGGCACCGCACCGGCCCCCGCAGACCACGCCCGCAACCTCGGCTTCATCTTGGACCCTCTACTCACCATGACCAAGCAAGTCAACGCCGTGTCCTCCGCCTGCTTCCTCACCCTCCGCATGCTCCGCAAGATCTTCCGCTGGATCCCCGCCGACACTAGAAAAACCGTGACCCACGCCCTCGTCACGAGCCGCCTGGACTACGGCAACACCCTCTACGCTGGGACCACAGCCAAACTCCAAAATCGCCTGCAACACATTCAAAACGCCTCGGCCCGCCTCATCCTCGACGTACACCGCAATAGCCACATCTCCGCACACCTGAGACACCTACATTGGCTCCCAGTCAGCAAAAGGATCACCTTTCGACTTCTCACCCACGCACACAAAGCCCTCCACGACAAGGGACCGGAATACCTCAACCGACGCCTCAGCTTCTACGTCCCCACCCGCCTCCTCCGTTCCTCTGGCCTCGCACTTGCTTCCGTCCCTCGCATCTGCCGCTCCACGGCGGGTGGGAGATCTTTCTCCTTCCTGGCGGCCAGGACCTGGAACTCCCTCCCCACCAGCCTCAGGACCACCCACGACCACTCCGCTTTCCGGAGACTCCTAAAGACCTGGCTTTTCGAGCAGCAGTAACCCCCTCTTTCCCCTAGCGCCTTGAGACCCGCACGGGTGAGTAGCGCGCTTTATAAATGTTAATGATTTGATTTGATTTGAACTCCACAAGCAGACACTGAATGCCATAACACATGAATCACACACCCAACCACACAACAGCACCTTCACCTAGTTCCACACAACACAACACTCACAACACACACCATGGCACCCCACAAGTACCCATGCTTCCCAGAAAGGGAGCTAAGGACATTGGTGGATGAGATACTGAAGGTCGAGCCACAATTATTCGGGGCACAGGTTCAGCACACACCCATCGCCGGGAAGATGGATTTATGGCAGACCATTGTCAACAAGGTCAACGCAGTGGGACACCATCCATACACAAGGGACGACATCCGCAAGAGATGGAACGACCTTCACGGGAAGGTGAGGTCCATGGCATCCCGTCACAACATTGAGGTCCAGAAGGCTGGGGGAGTACCTCCACCAACACCACCGACTACACTGACTAGGAGGAAAAGGTACTGCCATCCTACACCCTGAGGGCCTCACTGGACTCACTGGAGGAATGGACTCGGGTAAGTCGTCTGCAACTACCCCATATCCATCACACCTGTAATGCATGCACCACGCCACCCCTCCAACAGCCACCCGGACCACTACCCCACCCAGGCCACAGCCACAAAATCCAGTCACCCTTCATGCCCACAATTCTACCAACAGGCCCACATACCTCCTCCTGTGCACAGCCACCTACCCCTGCAAGTAATTACAAAGGCACTACACCAACCACAATGCACCTCCACATCCTAAGCAAAATGCAATGGCAACCTCACAAAGGCACCCTGCATGGCCCAAAAGTGGAAAACCTGCACAAAACAGCCCAGCCCTGTGCACCCCATCCGATAATGCAATTGTAACAGACATGTCCATTCCCCCCCTACAGATACCATCACCCATGCCACCCTTATGGACAGGACAAGGAGTGGCAGTGCCCCACATGGAGACAGAGGCACCACCCAGGACACTGGAGCGGGAACCCTGGACAGTGAGGAATACCCTGGCCCCTCACACAGTCCTGGACTGTCACCACCCAGCAGCCCCACCCAGGACACCACTGACACCCCTACCACCCACCCACCAACATCAGGCCAGGGCAACCGGACCCACACCAGTGTATCCAGGCCACAGACTGGTTGAACACAAGGAGAGAGGCCACAGTCACCACCTACCAACAAGTGGTACCACCAGACCTGTGCTGGGGACACAGGCACAGGGGGCTAGACCCAGTGGGAGGGCATCAGTGGCCCAGTGGGGAGGCCACAGGATGGATGCTGCAGCCCAGGACGTGATCTATGAGGTCCTGGGAGCATACAACCATAGGACAGGATGGTCCAGATTGTGGCCACCCTGGAGCAGAGTCAAAGGCCGCAGATAGCTCAACATCAAGAGACCATGGAGCAGTGGAACCTGCACAATACCACCATGACCACCAAGCAGGTGCGCTGCTGCACCTTGTCCCAGCCCAGCCTGAGACCCCCACAGACCAGGAAGCCCCTACTACAGGCCAAGATACAGACCAGCCAACAACAGCAGCAGCAGCAACTGGACTTGTGCCACCATCTGAGGGCACACAGGAGACCAGCACCTCATCCCGTACAGGCCAACACCAGGCACCCAAACGGTCCCTCAGGCCCAGATATGGCACTGGAACACCTGCGAAGACCAAGGCCCCTCTAAGAAGTGACTGACAAGAACTGTCCCCCAACTGTGCCACTGAACCACCATCCACACCGTGCAATAACAACCCCCAAACTTGTAAATAACAGATGGACATATTACCACTGCCAACAATCGCTGAGACCATGTAGCCAATATGGACATCCACCAGTGGCCCACTCCCATCACTGTAAAGAGCACCATGGCATCCCTGACACCAAATAAAACACCTGTTCTCCAATGTAAATGTCCCCTGTCATTATGTTAAATCAAATTTAAGTGTGCATGCAATTGTCATTGAAATCATTTATTCATATTTTTATTGCAGGAATGGCACCCCATGCATAACATGGGGTGGTACCAACAGAAATGTCTAGCACGTTGTCCTTAATGTCACATGTCCCATGCAAACCTGGTCACAGTGACAATGTCGATAGACCCAACACCCCCATGGAGGATAAGGCATACCGACAGTAAGCAGCACAGACAACCACAGCATCAAATAGTACCACTTAGTTACTGGAAGTACAATTGGATCAGTTGGTTCCTGGAGTGTACATCTTCCCCCTCCTCATCATCACCATCACTCTCATCCCCTCTCTGAGAAAGCTGGTCTGGATATAGAGCCCCCTCCTCCTCCAAGAGGGGAATAGATTTCCTCACAGCCATGTTGTGCAGCATGCAGCAGGCCACCACTATTCTTCACACCTTCTCAGGCTCATAGGCCAGGGATCCCCCAGAGATATGGAGGCAACGGAATCTGGCCTTCAAGAGACCTATTGTGCGCTTTATCACCCTCATAGTACGTCCATGGGCCTCATTGTAATTCCTCTCTGCATCTGTCCTAGGACTCCTCACTGGTGTCAGGAGCCAACGCATGTTGGGGTAGCCAGAAACACCTGCAAAGGGGGGCAAACAGGACTGTCACTGACAACCCTCAGTTGCAGACAGCCAGGCTGTCTGCTATGTGCCAAAAAGTGTCAGACACACTTACCTATGATCCATCCTCTGTTGAGCGATGCCAAGGAGACCAGTGGGTTGGAGGGCGAGGGGAGTACCACGGGGGAGGCAACTACCACTGGAGGTAGTGACTCTGATACCTCCTCCGGTGGGAGCTCCCTGGTGGTGGCGGACCCTAATGGGTCCACCCATTCTGTGTCATCTTTTGCCACCCCATACCATAACTGCCCTCCCATTTGCTCCCCACCGAGTTGCCTGTGCCCGCTCACCCAGAAGGGTGGGCATCTCCTTCGCCCCAGGCACCTCAGCCCCTGCCCCAGTCAGCCCTGCTGTCCTCACGGAGGAGGCTAGTGACCTCCTGAGGACCATCTCTGTAGGGCAGACAACCATCGTCAATACCATCCAGGGGCTAGCATCAGAGGTGCAGCAGACCAATGCCTACCTGGATGGCATTCACGGTGCTGTGTCTGCCCTACGGAGCTCTTTTCAGGTTCTGGCCTCCTCTTTGATGGCAGCCAGTGTCCCTGGTCATTCCGTCCCCCCTCCAACCACCTCTACCCCTTCCAGCACCCCACTCCATTCACCCGTCCCAAGCACACATTCTGACAGCCATGCACACACCTCAACACATAAGAAGCACACTGAAAATCACAGGCACCACACTTCCAACCACAGGCATACACACAGCCAACATACAAAGGCACACACACCAACATCCACTTCCCCCAGTGTGTCCACCTCTTCCGCCTCCCTGTCTGTCACCTCTACATGCACACTCACAGGCACTGCACACTCATTCACTGTTGCAGACCCGATTCTGGCAGGAGCAAGAGACCCCGTGCTGGCCCAGGTACATCTGCTGCACCCCAGTCCGAGACCGCTCCACCTGTTTCAAAGGCCAGACCCAAGCCCCCTCCACCTCCCAAACGTAAAGCCAAGCCCCCCCCACTTGTAAATCACTACCCCCACCACCCCCTGCCCCTGTTCCCTGAGGTGCCTGGATGTCCCATTGTTGCCTCTTTAAGGTGGAGTACCATTTGCACTTGTGGGAGTCAAGTTGGGGCCATTTGGGCCCATCGGACTTTAGAATATGGACTGGCCATTGGCCTTCTGTTAGACGTCTGTTGCTCCTGGAGCTTAATAAAAATGTTTGTGTGGCCAGTGCTGGTTTTGGCACACTCTGGATCCGTGGTTCATCGTTTCTTTGTGGGGGGGTGTTGGGCACATGTGTGTATTTGCTCTCTCTATGTGGGCTGCAGACTGAAGCACACATAGAAAAAGCAGAAAACGAAGAGAAATGAAAGCATTTCTCCCTTTTGCACCATGCTAGCACCACTCCTGGGGTGGCATTAGACTTTGACATGATCTGTTAAGGGGGGCCGACAAAAAAGAGGGTCCCAAAATGTATTTTCTCTATTCATTTTCCCTTAGGAACTTTAGACATAGCTAGGGCCTAAACCGCTGAACGGATTTACAAATTTGGGAAAAAGCTAGTTCTAGGTCCAGAAAGAATGCTTTTTGGGTTTTGGTGTAAATCCGTTCAGTAGTTTTTGAGCAATTCATGCTCAAACACTTTGCATATTTATGGATACGGAAGCTCCGCAGATCCAGACAGATCTCAAACTGAGATCTGATTGGCTGCCATCACCTCAACCAGGAAGTGGTGGTGGCCATCTTAAGACTTGGGCACCATTCCTGAGTCCTAAGAGAAAAACACAAGAAAAGACACAAGGATGCAGAGCATGAAAACCCTGACCCTCTAGGCTTTGTGGAGGGGGGGGGGGGGGGCAATAGGGACCCTGCCTAGGGCTCAAAAAGTTTTATTTTTTAATTTTGCTGCAAATTCTTAGAGGATCTGCAAATTCACTGCAAAATTTTAAAAAAGCAAGTGCGGTCTCCCGCGCTTGCTTATTTTAAAGCCCCCCAGATGGGCCAGGTCATAGGGGAAACATATTTATATTTTGGGGGGAGAAAGGCTGTGTGCCCCCCTTCCACTTGGATATGTTGCTGGACCTCATGGGATGGTGCTCCCAGGGTCAAAAGCGACAAGGGCTCAGGGATAGTGGCCATGGGGAATGGGGTCCCTAGGGCCTAAGGAGGTATGGGGAAGGGGGGATGTATGGCCCCCGCCTCTTTAAATATATAGCCCTGGGAGATGTGGTACTCAGGGCCATAATAGGTTCCCCCTCCTCTTTGGATAAAAAGGCCCTGAGGTCCCCAGGGGCAGGCCAAGCAGCCCAACACACATGACCAAAGGCTGGTTGTGGTGTGGGGTTAACTGCCATGGTGGCGTGCCCACAGGATCTCGCCAAGGCCTTGTGGCCAATCCCCCACTGCGCATGACCAAAGGCTGTGTGTAGTGTGTGGTTGGCTGCATGCGGGAGATTTCTCGGTCACGACCCTTTGGCCAGCCCCACCCATGCACAACTTAATGCCATACAGAGCGTGGGGTTGGTTGCACACAGAACGATGGATTCATGTATAGTAATTAAACGGTAATTAAATATCACTTTATGTTTAAAAAAAAACCTAGAAATTCACTTAATAAAATCAAAGGTTAAGGTAACGTTATAGTTAGGTGAAATTTTCAGTAACAGCATAATGATTTAAACTCTAAAAAACACTGAAATTCACCAGCGTTCTAATAAGTAACTATGACTGGTGCCCTAATGTAACTTTAATTTGCAGCCTCGCCATGCACTGCTAATTACCCTACATATTACATCACTCATGACAACTTTTTTGACATCATTGGTAATATCACTGTGCATGGCGGGGCGCAAGATAAGCTCAGCGCATTGGACACAGTGCCATTCTGATTCTCCTTAGTTTGAGCAGAATGTGAGTACAATAATTGACTGTGTCCTTATTCCAACTGCATTCAGTCAGGGACTCTACTTGTTCTCTGTGTGAGAGAGAGAGTATGAGCATTTCCATGCATAGACAGTTTATTGTCAGACAGAGCTACAGGACTCTGTCACACCATCATGGTGTGGTATGCCAACTAGACGTGCAGAGCTTGTCAAACTGCAGTTAGAAATCGGCATAAGAAGTTTAAACTTAAGACCATGCAGGGTGAGATCCTTAGAGCTGTGGTCCTTTAATTTCCCTTAGAATGCCCTAGCAGAAATAGCCACAGAGTAGGTCTGAAATTTAGAGCATATCCTGGGAATTCTCTCAGGTTTATCTTGAGACAGACTCCAGGCTCCCAATGAAATAGGTTGCGTTGGTGCACCTAAATCCTTAGCTCAGTACCCTGCTGATCTTTGAGAGGTGAACCTTGTAGCCATAAGGACACAGGTAACCATCAGGATCTCATTTTAGCAGCTTGCAGAGATGGATGACTGACATTTACTGATTATCTAGCAAATGAAAATATCCTAATGCCTTTGTAGTGTACATCTATTTATAATACATAGGATTCTGCAAACCCCTGTATAGAAACCTGCCTCTAATTTCTTTATAATACATGGGATACTGCAGTCCCTGTACAAAAACCTGTTTGCAATTTATTACTTAGCCGCTCAGTTGTATTAACAAACCTTGAAGCCCATGAGGGGGTTGGCTAGAGAAGGGAATTGGGCATCAATCAATCAACATTAATTTATGGTGTAATTAATTTGATGATGAAGCATGACACCCATTTGGGTGTGTGAGGTTTCTTGCTCCTATAATTAGGACTCCTCCCTCCTACTATTTTCTTTGGAACAGTGTATATTTTTTTGTTAAGTAATTAATTTGGCCACACAAGGAAACCTGAATCAGAAGTAAAGTTAAAGGGTTTTATTACAAATTGACACTTAGATTAATGTAAACCAATGTTAAAAACATGCTGTAAAGATAGATAATAACAATTGGACAGCCAAATCGCCTCAAAGCATTTAAATAAACAACCATAAGGCAAATAAGAAGCTCTGTCACTGCAATACATAACATAAGAAAAATAAATTGATGTTCGGAAAATAAGCACTGGTCCAATCTCTTACACATTAGTGCAAGTTGGAAGCATCTAACTTAGTTAGCTAGGGACATGTGGGAATTCTCACTAAACACTCTGGCAAAGGTCGAGTTAAGACTAACTACAGGACATGTGGACAAAAGGTAAAAAGCAAATACAGGACAAAAATAATTTGGAAAAAAGGATATCTGAGTCAAAAAGAAGCTAACACGTAACAAGTTAAGACAAAAAGTAGGTAAAAGGGAAAGTGTCATAATTTCAGAAGCTCTACCAAGAATCGTCCTAGAAAATCAAGTGCAAGTTGAAACCACAATCAGCACAGCATGGGGAATACGGGGAAAGGGAAAGAGATCTGTACCTCTCCAAATACAAAGGAATCTCCTCTAAATCAAAAAGTGAAACTCCTGTATAATACCGTGATAGTTCATTTTGCTATGCCCAATAATCAGGTTATCGCGTGGTCCAGTCTTCTCACATCACACAACAAACTTGAAACAATGCTCTACGTTCCCAAGCCTGGCCTGGGGAGTTGGCTGTCCTTGGTTTCCTGTACATCTTTTGCAACATTTATGAATAGGAACACTCTCCTATTTCTCAATCTCTCCCTGCACTTTCTCCAAGGTTGATTTCTCAGGCTCTCCATTACTAAACCAATAGCACATCTATTTCCAAACTAACATCTCATGGAAAAAATACCTGTAATGGGTTGACACGTTAGCAGAAAATGGGAAACAGTTTCTCACGTTAAGAGGATTTCAGGCCTAATACAGTTAGCATTAAATAAAGGCACATTTCATTTCTTGTTATTCTTCACAGTGTTTATTTCCACAATTAACATAAATGTTGAACACTGTCGTTTTAGTTCATATTACAATTTATATAAATTAAATAAACTGTTAAGGCATGTAGATGAATATAAAGAGGAAATACATTTTAGAATGTTAATTCCTAACATTAATACACATGTTGTATAGACTGTTTTTGTTTCAATGAAATTACGTCAATATAATGTGAGGATGGTTTAAAGAAACACTCTCAGTTATTACAATTCATTAATACAGTTAAAACACACATATCATTCTCTAACGCTACAGTGAATGAACTTTGTTACTGACTTCAAGTTCACCATTTTAGAGAAATCGAGCATAACATTGTTCATCATAGTCACATGTAGACCAACATTGTGATGTCAAGGGTGATAATAAAAAGTATGCTATTCCAGTCCCCATCTGATGGAGAAGTCCCCAAATTCCTCTCACCTCACAAATATAGGCACATTCACTACTCCCTACAAAATTTGTCAGTTGTGGATTTTCTAATGAAAATGCCTATTTTCCCTTTGTGTTGCCAATCTGAAGCTAATGCTGCTGCTACCCATTAATCGGTGCTCTTTCACTGAATCTATAAACTTATTCTCTACATCTGTTAGGATACAGGACAGGTTATGTTGGTGTGCATACTCAGTACCCAGTGTCATGGTGGGGCTAAAAAGTGTCCCACTATCTCAGCATTTTTTGAATCAGGTTGTCTATTCAGGTTCTTCAGCAGAGGAACCTCTGCGAAAACCAAATCATGAATTGAGTAATAGTATTGGAAATGACCTTTCCCATTGAATAAGCTCAACAAAAAACTACAGGTAACTCCCTATCTCAAAGGTAGATGATGGCATGTTATTCCCTCTGCAACTGATGCAGGCACTTGCATAGAAATGTAGCAATCCATAGCATCCATTCTGTCAACATATTCATAAAGCAATTGAGAATACACATTCAATGACTAATCTTCTCTAGAAGCATCTACATGTAAATCTCTCTCATCTATTTCAGATAACCTATTATCGCTAAAAGGTTGTTTTTGAGGGAAAATTGTAGATCCAACATTGCCTACTCTAGAGGGTGTAGGGAAACGTTACTCTATAAGCAATGTGATCTTCATTATGACTGACACAAAGAACACTCTGAAACATAAGTATTTACATTTATTCCTTTTATTTCCAGACCCCAAGGCTTCTCTAATTTCAGATCATTTACTAAAATGCAGCAATAGCAATAGCAGTAGTCTCTTTCAGTCTTTCAGTTGAGCAAAACAATATCAAGCAATTGTATTTTCAGCAAAGTTCAAAAGTTAGTTGCAATTATCTTCCTTCAACCTACTCCGTACTCTTCTAAGTGTCAACCCTACGATGAATGTTGCATACTTCGGCCTAGATACTCTTCTTTATTCTCTACAAAGTTTGTCAAATTTCTCTAATAAATGTGCAGTTCAAAGTCACTAACAATCACATCCAGGATAAACTGTGTCAGTCTATCTAGGGGCAATGCAATTTCAAAACTCAGTTCTGACACAAAGATCAGCTAAAAAAGTTTCAGATGGATATGAATTGTTAAAACAAAAGAGTCCCAATTCTCTCCCGCAGTCATTTGCAGCCAAATATGTCCATTCAGGTGCTGTGTATCTCTAACAAGGTGCTCTTGCTCTTTTTGATCTCTGAACTATTGGGCTTTCATTATCACTGTCACTTTGGCCAGATCCTTTAGTCTCCTCCTGAATAATTTGTGGAACTCGCACTCCCGGCACAGTTCGTTCTCTTGCCGACTGGTCTCCAGGCACAACGTGGTTTGCTAAAGCACTAGGTCAATCGTCAGCATCTGAGTTTTGCACAGCCAACGTCTCTCTGCTCTGCTCCTCTATACGGACTTCACCTGTTGACTCAATCAGACCCCCCTCAGGCCTTACATGTGCTGTTCCAGTCACTTGCTCATCCCCACCAGCTTAAGTAACAAGAGCAACTCTCCTACATTAATATAAATAACAATAAATATAAATAATACTAATTTCGACCTACAATTCATATAGGCTGAAAAACTAAGGCCCTCATTACGACCCTGCCGATTGATGGAGAAGTGGCGGTTTTACCGTCAACAGGCTGGCGGTAAAAAGTTTGGAATCGCCATGGTCATCCGCCACTTCTCCGATCATACCGCCGGTGCGGAGACGACCGCTGGGCTGGAGACTTGGGCCTCCAGCCCGGCGGCCGTCACACTACCGCCGGCAGTATCATGACCCTGCTTACCGCCATGGATTTCATGGGGTTGGGAACTGCCATGAAATCCATGGCTGTGAGCACTATAAGTGCCAGGGTATTTCTTCCCTGGCACTGATAGGGGTCTCCCCCGCCCCTGAGTCCTTCCCCGACACCCCCCACCCCCCTACCACCCCGCAAAGGAGGCAGGACCCCCCTCCCCACCCCCACCCCCAACATCACATTACTGATTCACACCCGACACACATGCAGGCACCACCAACACACATACCCGCACACACACCAACAAACATGCCAACAGCCACACACACAGTCATACACACACATCCACATTCAGACATACATGCACACATCCATACAGACATACATACAGACAGCAGCACACACATTTCCAAACGCACAACACCCCCGCATGCATACACGCACTCACACACCCCCTCTACATACTCACACGCTCACCCCCATGCACACACACAACACACAATACCCCCCCACCCCCTCCCCTAACGGACAATCAACTTACCTGGTCCATTGATCCTCCGGGAGGGGACAGAATCCATGGGGGCTGCTCCGCCGCCAGCACCCCGTCAACAGAACACCACCACGCCGAATCATAGAACGTGATTCGGTGGGCGGTGTTCTGTTGACGTGGTGGTGGAGCAACCTCCACTTCCCCGCCGACCGCCAGTATGGCTGCTGGCAGCTCTCCATCCTTAAAAAGACGGAGGGCTGCCAGCAGTCATAATGCGGCAAGCGGAAAAAACGCCTGCACTGGCGGTCTTCAGCACGGCGGTCCCTCAGCGGTCTTGTAGAAAGACTGCTGAGGTTGTAATGACCCCCTATATGTTAAAATAAATCTTCATAACAATACAATTTATTTGATTAAAGATTATCTGTTTAGTGTGTTATCATTTATATGTTTTCTGAATTATATTTGTTTTATGTGTTATCTGGTGTGTGTCCTGACTTTTTGTTGTTGTGTGGTCACTAGCAAGACTTTGTCTAATGGTAGATGTCTTTGTCATAGTACATTTATATTTTAGTTTTGTCTTAATATTACAATAAAGTTGACGTTTTTTCTATTCATTAGTATTATTTATATTTATTGTTATTTATATTAATGTAGGAGAGTTGCTCTTGTTACTTAATTGTATTTGATTCCCTGGTTCTCTCTCCTCATCAATTCAGGGACCCCTTATTTGACTTTTCCATCCCCACCAGCTTGACTAACCTGCTCCCTTCATCTCACTGTAACTGCCCTTAAGGGACAGGTGCTGTTACATGATCTAGGGTACATGTAGCTGTACGAGTATGTGCTGCATAGATCCAGTTAGGGAGACCTCCACATTTCACAGCAGTCACAGTTATTAGAATAACCGGGAATGGACCCTTTCACTGAGGCTTCAAACATGACTTCTGAACATGTTTTTTCACCATAACCCGATCTCCAGGACTAAGGTCATGAGCTTGCTCCTGTTGCAGTTGTACTGTTGTTTCTCCAACCTGATGAGACACAGAACAAACCACATCAGCCAATCCTCTGCAGTAATAAAGAACCATGTCATCTGTGACTTTCACAAGTGCATTTGCAGGCACAGCTAGTAATCCCATGGCTCACCCCATCAGTACCTCATGGGGAGATAATCCTGTTCTCCTATCTGGTGTATTGAGAAGACTCATTAACACAGTATGCAATGCATCAAATTTCAGTGAAGTGGAAGCACACAGTTTTGCTAATCTGGATTTTAGCATCCCATTCACTTACTCAACAATTATAGAGGCTTCTGATCTATAACTGCAATGAATCCTTTGTTCCACCTGCAATGCTGCACACAATAATTTCAGGAGCTCACTGTTGAAGTGCACTCCTCGGTCTGACTCCAGAAAAATCGGGAATCAGAAACGTGGTATAAGTTCTCTAACAACAACTTTGCTGCTGTGAAGCTAACATTTCTGTTAGTTTGGTACGCTTCGACCCAATGGGAGAAGATGTATAAAATTACCAAGATATATTGCAGTACATTGCACACAGGTAGTTCAACAAAATCAAGCTGCATTCTGTTGAAAGGACCTCTTGATCTTCCTATGTGACTCAGTGTCACTGCAGTTCATTTGCCCATGTTCATTGCACCTGGGACATAATACCTCTGCCATCAATCTAAATCTGGGATTAAACCACATCTGTTGAAACCATCTCACCATTGCATCATGAACCACATCAGCTAGACCGTGGTAATGTCTCACCATAGGTGGTAACAAGCTATCTGGCAACACAACTCTTTCATCACTTGAAGCCAAACATCATCCTCTTCTCTCTTGACATCTCTCTTGACACACCCTGCTCTAATCCAACCCTGTTTTTCTGCCTCTGGCACATATTCCTGCAACCATTTAACTTCCTCCAATGTATCTGCTGCAGTCAGCAAGAGATTGTAATTTGCCGCATCTGTACCCTCATTAAAATAATCACCACTGAATACACATGCAATGAGAGCACAATATCTGGTGACCTCAGCGTTTTTGTTTCCAACAGTAACATAGTCAGTGCCTTTACAATGGGTGGCATATTTCACCACACCAGTCTGTTCAGGCAATTGTAACACATTCAACAAGTCGTAGACCTTGTCTCTATTGTGGATGGGTGTACCAGAGGTGGTCATAAACCCTCTCAGGGACCACAACAGTCTGAAGTCCTGCAAGACATCAAACCCATATTGACTATACCATGATAAACACAGCATGCTCTTGTAAGGGCAATTAATTCAGACACTTGTGCAGAAAAGACTTCTTGAAGCCAGGAGGTTTTTATCACTCTTGAGACAGTACACACTAAGCAGCTTTCATGTTTCCCTCATGGTCTATCAAGCAGGATCTATCAACGGACATAACATAGTGATTATCAACAAGTGGTGGATCTTGTACAACAGGTCTCGTTTTGGTGCACAGTTCAGTGACATCCAGACAGTCATGCTCAACCTCATCAGTTTTTTCATTTACAGGTGACATAAGGAGGATAGCAGGATTCCAAGTAGTGCAGTGCTTCGAGTTGATGTTGGGAGCAGCAAAGATCACCTGCTCTACCTAGTCAATCTGCTCCTAGTGAGATGTTGGGTCGTAGCCTTGGTCAACAAAATCTCCACTGAGTGGGGAACAAAAACATTCAGGGGATGACCCACAACAATGCCCTTGCATTGTTGAATGCTGACACCCGTGGCATCCATAGTTTTCAAACAATAGTGCAATGCAGAGGCTACTGGGTCAAGTGTAGCCAAAAAATAGGTGACAGGCTTGTGAGTATTTCCATGTAACTGAGTCAACACAGAGAGAAAGCATCCCTCCCTCTCACTGCAATATAAAGTAAAACATTTGTTGTAATCAGGCATTCCCATTGCAGGGGCATGACAGAGATTTGCTCTGAAGTCTGAGAAGGCACGCATGCAATTGCCGTCTAATGGCACCAGATCAGGCACATCTTTACTAGTCAGGCTCTGTAAAGGCTTGACTAGAAGGGAAAAGTTTGGAATCCACTGATGAGAGTGTCACGTAGGCTCTCATTATCCTAATGAGATTACTGAATTTGAGCAGCAGTATCACCTGCGCTGTGGGGGACTGAGTTTAACCCACTACAGGTGACACTTGTCTGCCTAATCCGGGGTTTGCTCCGGCTAACTAGCAGTGCCTCATCTCTACCCAAGAGCAGGGATGATTGGATAGCCGAGCACATGACACATTTGATCCCTCAGGGAAATTGTGGTCTCTCAGATTGCATCTGTTTCTCTCATTTACATTGGTCTCACATATACAAGGACAGTCAGAGGCAGTATATGTTTCAATAAGGTTTTAATGAAGCAACTGCATCTTAGATAATAAAGCATGTACTGCAATAACCAGGGCGATAAAGCATGACAGGATTACAATTTTGACAAGGAGAGTGAAGCATAAAAATAACACCACCATATTGTCACTATGATCGTTAAAATAATTCCTATCTAGGCTATGTTAGAGCACAGCATGTTAAGCTCTAGTTCTGCCCTTCAGGTTCCCCTGGGAAGACATCATCTCTCATACCTGAGCAAGAGGTCTGTAGCCTACAGAAGAAGCTGTAGCAAAGTGTTCAGCAATCAGCATACAATCGTGGTCATCTGGCTGGAATCTCCCTGTAACGTGTATGGGACAGAGAAGTGTTTTTATAATAAAACAGCTGATGTTCTGAGAAAATGTCCAGACGTAAGGATGTGTATATTTCTATGAACACTGGAGAAAAAGCGTTAGCACGTTTACCAGCAACCTATCTTGCTGCAGCCTTGAAAAAATCACAGAGTGAAAGAAATGTCTTGTTTAAGAACGCAGTGCTCACCTAGGCAAAGAACAGCTAGATAGAGAGAAATAAAACAAGACTGCAAATGTGGCTATTGCTAAAATAATAAATTAAGCTGAATAAAATATATCTAGGTTAAAGTGCACAGCTACAGGCCTAGTTTGCTAAAATAAGGTGCATGGAGCTATACTAAAAATGGCTACACAACACCCTCTCCTTGCCAGTTCAAATGTGCTTGAAAGCCTAATTATATGTAAAAGCTACTAAAATTCAACCTAAGGCATATATATATATATAAAAATGTCAATAATGACAAGTTAAAAGGACACTTAAGCATAACTTGTGGCGTAAAAGGGCCGAATTTCAAGATTCAGAGTCATTTTGGAAGTTGCCAATCAAATCCAGGATAACTGAAAACAGGAAATCTTCCACTTCAGCAGGTGGTAAAGTAGGAAGTCCATCGCCAAGAAGAACTAAGGAGCATTTGTGTTCCAAAGCCTGAGCTCCAGCCAAGGCAGCAGCATTCCGTGATGTGCCCAACAATGAGTTTAGAGCTGCATCCTCAATGAAGGGCAACTCATAAGCAGATTCCTGTAGCAAACGCACACTCAAGGCACATGTCTGATAATGAGCCCTCAGCGAGAACATCAAAAGATCAGCGTCCAATGAAAGCAAGTGCTGCATAGAAAGACAAACTTTCATTGCATGTTCGAACGAGCACCGGAGGCACCGAAACACGGACTGCACACAATGAAAAAACAGTCTAAATGACAGAGACCAGTCACACTCCAAAAGCTCCAGGAGTGTTGCTTCAAAGTACTGCATCATGCGTCCACAACACAGCCACGCTGGTGGGAATGCTTTTAGTCCTCCTTGTTGTGGCGGGATAGCCATTGCACAAAAAAATGGCAATAGCAAAGTACCACCTACTATAGCCAAAGTTATCGGAAATCCCCCGAAAATACTGGAGAATAGTGAGTGGTTGGCTGATGGCATTAAATTGAATATAGTGGAGAAGAACAAAACCAGAACCAGCAGCCTTAAAGAAGTTTGCAATTCCAGTAGTACTGGATGCATTAAATATTCATCCCACGAGCTCACCAAAGTGTCTCAAAAAATTAGTACTTAAAAGGGACTGTATCTCTGCCGATGACTTTGCCACCTGAAGCACATAGGTTTTGCAGGTAGATGTGAGTGCCACATGTTTTTGGAACAATAAAGCCTTCAGTCTCATCAACTTGTCAAAATTCACATTTGAAGTAGTGATATGGGGCCAAATCTTAGCTACTTCCCTCTGTCGTGTAGCATGTAAGAATCTTAAAGACCGAAACAAGATAAACTATTCCGGCTCACATTCCACAACAGTTTTCACTATTGAGGAGGAAATAGCTGCCATTTGAGAGCACCTGGAACGCAAATCTAATCAAGGGGACTGGATCTTCCTTCAGCTAACAAGCCAAGTTCGCTGCTGAAGCATTACACGCCCGTGCAAGGACAGCTGTTTACAAACCATCGAATGGCTGACAGAAGTCTTGCATTCACTACTGCTAAGAAAGACCTCTTTCATGCCACTGAGACATTTGTACGAGAAGGGCAGCTCCCACACCTCATGGATGTAGCTATCTCCCAGCCTTTCATATCTGCCTACTGGAATATGTTTTAAGCAGGACGTGAATTGAAGTGTTGAAATAGGCAGATTAATGACCGTGTGTATTACCACTCAGCAGATGGTATTTCAGCCACAGTAAAAGGCAACTTTTCTAACTTTTCAATATTTAACATGACATGTAAGTCGCTTTTTTTTCTTTTCCACCGCTGCGTCCCCTGCCGCCCCTCCCGCCTCCTTCTCACCGTTCCTTTTTGCCTTCTTTTCCGCCGCTGCGTCCCCTGCGGCCCCTCCCGCCTCCCCCCTCCTTCTCACCGTTCCTTTTTTCCTTCTTTCCCGCTGCTGCGTCCCCGACGGCCCCTCCCGCCTCCCCCCTCCTTCTCACCGCTCCTTTTTGCCTAATTTCCCACCACTGCGTCCCCTGCGGCCCCACCCCCCAGCCCTCTCATTCGTCAGGCCCTCCGCCTCCCAGCTGCCACTCCCACCCTCCCCTCCTCTTATGGAAGCCGTGGCGCGGTAGCAGGGAGCAACCTTTGACCCTGCTTCTGCAGGCAGGTCCCTCCCGCTCCGCCTTCCGCGCTACCTCCACTCCGCATTTTTTTGCTTACTTTTTCCCTGCCGCCGCGTCCCCTGCGGCCTCTCCCGCCTCCCCCTCCTTCTCACCATTCCTTTTTGCCTTCTTTCCTGCCGCTGCGTCCCCTGTGGCCCCTCTTGCCTCCCCCCTCCTTCTCACCGTTCCTTTTTGCCTTCTTTCCCGACGCTGCGTCCCCTGCGGCCCCTCCCGCCTCCCCCCTCCTTCTCACCGTTCCTTTTTGCCTTCTTTCCCGACGCTGCGTCCCCTGCGGCCCCTCCCGCCTCCCCCCTCCTTCTCACCGTTCCTTTTTGCCTTTTTTCCCGCTGCTGCGTCCCCTGCGGCCCCTCCCGCCTCCCCCCTCCTTCTCACTGTTCCTTTTTGCCTTCTTTCCCGCCGCTGCGTCCCCTGCGGCCCCTCCCACCTCCCCCCTCCTTCTCACCGTTCCTTTTTGCCTTCTTTCCTGCCGCTGCGTCCCCTGCGGCCCCTCCTGCCTCCCCCCTCCTTCTAACCGTTCCTTTTTGCCTTCTTTCGCGCCACTGCGTCCCCTGTGGCCCCACCCCCAGCCCTCTCTTTCCTCAGGCCCTCCTGCCTCCCAGCTGCCACTCCCACCCTCCCCTCCTCTTATGGCAGCCGCGCCCAGCGCCAGAACCCCTGGCCCCAGCAACAGCCACCCCGCCAGCATTCGCTACGGCGCCAACACCCTCCGCACACTCAACACCAGCCGAGACACCATCTGCTTCCAGGCCTCTCCAAAGAGCACGCACGGAACCTTCTCCTGCCACAACTGCAGCTTCACCTGCAACAGAGCCCAGATACCTCTTAGGATCATGAACAACCACCTCCGTTGCATACTCCTCAACACCCGTTCAGCACGCAAGCACGTCATCGAAGTCTGGGACCTGCTCGACTCCACCTCCCTGGACGTGGCCTTTCTAACCGAAACTTGGTGGAACGACTCCTCAGCACCCGACATCGCCATAGCCATCCCGAACGGATACAAAGTCGCTCGCCAAGACCGCACCAACAGAACCGGAGGAGGCATAGCCATCGTCCACAAAGCCACCCTCGAAGTCAAAACCACCCTGGACGACTCCTTCAGTGCCGCCGAACTCCTTCACTTCCAAGTCCGCACGGACCCCAACACCACACTCAGAGGAACACTCATCTATAGACCCCCAGGACCCAGGGCACCTTTCAGCAACCCCATCGCCGACCTGGCCAGCAACCACGCACTCGCCTCCACGGACTACATCCTCCTCGGGGACCTGAACTTCCACCTCAAAAACAACAATGACACCAACTCCACCACCCTCACCGAAAACCTCGCCAACCTCAGCTTCACACAGCTCATCAACACACCCAACCACACAGCCAGTCACACCCTTGACCCCATCTTCTCCACAAGCAACCACGTCTCCTTCAACCATACCACCGAAATCTACTGGACCGACCACCACTGCGTCCACTTCACCTTCAAGAAGCAGACAGAACACCACCTCACAGAACAACCACCCCACTGACGATAGGGCAAAGTCACCGAACTTCACCTAACCAACGCCCTAGCCCAGAAACCGCCCGTCAACCCCACCGACCCTGACATCGCCGCACACAACCTCAAACTATGGATCAACGACTGCGCCGACCGCCTTGCTCCACTCAGAAAACCCTCCAACAACCACATCAACAAAAAAGCCATCTGGTTCACCGATGACCTCCAAACCTCCAAACGCCACTGCCAAAAACTCAAGCAAATATGGCTACTTGAACGCACTCCAGACAACCACACGGCACTCAAGGATGCCACATGCAAACACCACCAACTCATCAGGCTAGCAAAAAGATCCTCCTTCAAGACCCGCCTAGAAAACAACGCCCACGACTGCAAAGAACTTTTCAGCATCGTAAAAGAACTCTCCAACTTAAGCACCACCGTCAATGACATCACCCCCTCCCAAGAACTATGCAACGCCCTAGCAACTGCCTTCCACCGAAAAATCATGGACATCCATGACAGCTTCAACTCCCCTCACACTCCGGACCCTCCCACCCCACCCACCACGAACTCCACCCGCTCCAGCCGACTGACCTCCTGGACCATCATCAGCGACGACGAAACCCGCTAGACCATGAACTCCATCCACTCCGGATCACCATCAGACCCCTGCCCACACCACATCTTTAACAAAGCAGACACAGCCATCGCACCACACCTACGGAAAGCCATCAACATATCCTTTGAAACTTCCCAGAAAGCTGGAAACACGCCGAAATCAACGCCCTTCTCCAGAAACCAAAGGCGGACCCCAAGGACCTGAAAAACTTCCGGCCCATCTCTCGGCTCCCTTACCCGGCAAAGGTCATCGAGAAAATCATCAACACTCAGCTCACCCGGTACCTCGAAGACAACAACATCCTCGACCCCTCCCAGTCCGGCTTCAGACGCAACCACAGCACCGAAACCACCCTCCTCGCCGCCACAGAAGACATCAGAAGCAACCTCAACAATGGAGAAACATCAGCCCTCATCCTCCTAGACCTATCAGCCGCCTTTGACACCGTCTGTCACCACACCCTAAAATCCCGCCTCCACGCAGCAGGAATCCAGGACCAGGCCCTCGAATGGACCGCATCCTTTCTCGTCGGCAGAACCCAAAGAGTCTGCCTCCCCCGTACCAATCCAAAGCCTTCAACATCATCTGCGGCGTACCCCAGGGCTCATCCCACAGCCCAACGCTGTTCAACATCTACATGGCCCCCCTCGCACAAGTAGCCCGTCAGCACAACCTCAACATCATCTCCTACGTCGACGACACCCAACTCATCCTCTCCCTCACCAAGGACCCGCACACCGCCAAAACCAACCTCCACGAGGGACTAAAAACCATTGCCGACTGGATGAGAGACAGCCGGCTAAAACTGAACTCGGACAAAATAGAGGTCCTCATCCATGGGCGCACCCCCTCCGCCTGGGACAACTCATGGTGGCCGACCACACTGGGTCCCCCACCGTCACCCACTGACAGTGCACAAAACCTCGGCTTCACCCTCAGCTCCTCACTCTCCATGTCAAAGCAGGTCAGCGCCATCTCCTCCTCCTGCTACAACACCCTCCGCATGCTCCGCAGAGTTTAAAAATGGATCCCAACAGAAACAAGAAAAACAGTAACCTAGGCCCTCGTCAGCAGCAGACTCGACTACGGCAACGCCCTCTACACCGGTATCTCATCCAAACTCCTACAACGCCTCCAATGCATCCAAAATGCCTCCGCCCGGCTCATCCTCAACATCCCTCGCCACTGCCACATCACCGCCCACCTAAGAGACCTTCACTGGCTCCCCGTCAACAAGAGGATCACCTTCAAGCTCCTCACCCACGCACATAAGGCACTTCACAAAACTGGACCAACATACCTGAACAACAGACTCAGCTTCTTCTCCTCCACCCGGCAACTCTGCTCCGCCAACCTCGCACTCGCCTCCATCCCCCGCATCCGGCACAAATCTTCTGGCGGCAGATCATTCTCGTACCTCGCCGCCAAGACCTGGAACACCCTCCTGTCGGATCTACGACAGACCCAGGACCTTCTTTCCTTCAGAAAACTCCTCAAGACTTGGCTCTTCGAGCAGTAGAAGCACCCTCCCCACCCCCCCAGCGCCTTGAAACCCTTGTGGATATGTATCGCGCTTTACAAATTGATTGATTGATTGATTGATTGATTTTTCTTAGCCATTAGTTGTTGTTATGGTGTTAAATTAAATGTGGAAAATATGTCCCTTGAGCTAACGTGTTGCCAGGGAACGCAACCTGCCTCCAGTGTTTGAAGTGTCCAACCCAAATGCATAATGGACCGTAGTTGACAGCATCTAGTGAGGAACTCTTCAACCATTGCTGGCATAGTTTCCCTACACTGTATGTTATTACTCTACCTGCATGTTCGGATGACACATAGCGAGGGTCCGGCCTACTTGTTCTAAAAAAAAAACATGGAGTTTATAAAACGTTTATGACACCTATTGGTATCTATTGGCCACAATAACCACCCACCAGGACGTGACAGTGAAGCATTAAACGTACCATTCTGAAACCATTCATCAAGCTGATCTTCACTTGCATTTATTATACTTTTGCCATTTGTAAAGTTTTGCAGGGCAGGAATACTGGGCACATTCAAATAAGTAATTTTTGCCAAGCCTAAACAACTTGTCTGTTGTACTGTTTCATTTAAAAATATCATTTGATCAGTTATCAGGCATGCTCTAAATAAAGCTTCCTTCCCCCTTATTTGCCAATTTCTGGTTCCCCACACACTTTTTAAGTCAGTCGACTTCAGCCAATATTCATAGCCTTCTATAGCCAGCCGGGAAACAAAGGAATCTGAATAAATGAATTTCGTATCTGTCAATAATATGTGCACATTTTCCATTGATGGCAATTTAAAATAATATGACTCAGCATTTTTAACATTGTGCCCAGAAAAATATGCACATTTTTCAGAATAGGTTTTAGAACTCCCTTGTGGTGGAGTTGGACAATATTCCCATTGTGTGTAATTAAAAATAGTCTTTGGGGTACTTGCTTTGTGAATGAAATGGTGCCCATAATAATTATAGCAAAACATATCACCATAATTCTCTTTGGATTGATAAACATCTTCACTTTCGAATACAGTAAAATACTGCAATTCACTCATCATAGAATCAAATGTTTTCACATCCCAGTCATCAGAAACAACTCTGGGTATTATTACATCGTTCGTTTAATGTTTAAACACATATGGTATTTGAATGACCTCCGTGGGGCCGTATATATCAAATGTGACTTTATCCCAAACAATCCCATCAGGAATTGGTACAGCGGAAATGTTCACAAAAGACAAGTCTCTACGGACCTTGTGAGAAGAAAAATGGATCTTTTAGGACCTCATTCACCAGCTCAACTGTTGCACTTTCAGGAAGAAAATGACCATGTATTAATAAAAAGAACAATATAACAAAGCCATTCCAAAGGAGGAAAGCCACAGATAGTTCCATGGAAAAATAAAGTAATTTGTTTTAAGCTAGTTTATCAGCTTACGAGTTTTTGGCAGTTCAGATGTAGAAGAGGCAAGTGAGTCTGAGAAAGAGTTGGTGACGTCAGCAAAGTATCCAGAAGCAGTTTGTGCAAAAACTGGAGCTGTATTTTTTGGAGAACTAGTAAGGGTCTCCTGCAGTGGTTCATAGTAAATGACGCCATCTGTCTGTGTTGAAGTTGTGTCAAATCGATCTGTACTTTCAGTATTGTTTGTTGTAACAGATGTTTGTGGAACTAATGCAAGATCATTTGCCAACCTCCCCAAGCTTGGAGAGGTGTTAGCATTGCTGCTCAAAACTTGTAGAGGGGCATCTTGACCAGTAGTGAGAGGGATTCGGGAACTACTGGCTGCTTCTCTTGGTCTGCTGTGCAGAATCGCCCACATGGTGTAACTTGACAT